>NC_080849.1:48187564-48805481 GCF_030435755.1 Ochotona princeps
CGCAGTGCAGTAAACACATTTTGCATCTTGTTTTCTGTGTAGCAGCAATGGACAGGCACCTGCAGAACTCCACCCAGGACCCTTGGGACAGCTCTCTGGGGGATGATGATTTTTTTTTCCAAGTTCTGGCCCTTTGACTCAGCAGAGCTTCCCAGGCATGGAAGTGATCCCTGTGCTTCCACTGCAAGTGTGGGACTCGTTGCACTCAGAGAAACCATGCCTATAAATGCATGCATGCATAGGTCTGGCTGGAAACACCTAGCAGTGCTTGGAGAAAGGCTGGGTGCCTCTAGAGGGGTTCCTAGTGAACCCCCTGCCATGCGCTGTGTTGCAAGGTTTGTTTTGTGCATAAGTACTTCTGACCCAAGCCTGAGGTGGCTGCTTCAAGAAGTCCTCCAAGAGCTGGGGTGTCTTCATTAAACTGCATTGGTTCCAAGTAACCAAAGCTGAGTGATGTGGACTTAACTCAGAAGAGACTTGCAAGATGAGATTTCAGGCGTATCCTGTGGGCAGAAGTCCTCCACGACCTCGAAGACATTTTGGAATTTGGCCAGGATTTCTCCGTCTCACATCCTGCCTCCATTCTTTATCATTTTTAAAAGGATTTATTTCTCTTTATTGAAAGTCAGATATACACAGAGGAGGATAGACAGAGAGGAAGATCTTCCATCCGTTGATTCATTCCCTAAGTGACTGCCGTGGCCGATGCTGTGCCAATCCAAAGCCAGGAGCCTGTAGCTTCATCTGGGTCTCCCACGCAGATGCAGGAACCCAAGGCTTTGGGCTATCCTCAACTGCTTTCCCAGGCTCCAAGCAGGGAGTTGGATGGGAAGTGGGGCTGCCGGGATTAGAACTGGTGCCCCTGTAGGATCCTGGTGCATGCAAGGTAAGGACTTTAGCTGCTAGGCTACTCCATTCTTTATCTTGTCTGCTCTCTGGGAGTTGCTATCTTCTGCTCTGAAGATAAGGGGAGTTTAGAGGGATGTTCCTGGTCCAGACAGTAAAATTACCTCTGAGGCTTAGCTTCTGTAGAGGAAAGAACTGGTTGAAAAGAATGACAGCAAACTTAGCGTCTGTAGCAGCTCCCACATGATGTATGCTGATGTTGATGTTCTCTGTCCTCCTCCCTGCTCCCCCCACACATACATAAGGCTCATCCTGTGCAGTTTAGAGCGTTTCATGCAGAGAGAATGTGGCCTCTTGGGAAGCATTTTTAATTGCCTTCTGTCACCCTTCATTTTTGCACATTAGTCTTTGTACATAATCACTGTTGTGTTATAGTTTATGACACAACAGTCATCACTGAAATTTTCTCCTTTTTTAGTGATTTTAGGTAATATGCAATGCATGTATCCCTTTATGGGACACAGGACAGGGTTTTGAAACATACACCTGGGCCCAGCACGGTGGCCTAGTGGCTAAAGTCCTCTCCTTGAATGTGCCAGGATCCCAGATGGGCTCTGGTTCTAATCCCGGTGGCCCCACTTTCTGTCTAGCTCCCTGCTTGTGGCCTGAGAAACCAGTCAAGGATGGCCCAAGCCTTGAGACCCTGTACCCATATGGGAGACCCGGAAGAGCTCCTGGCTCCCGGCTTTGGATCAGCACAGCCCTGGCTGTTGCGCTCACTTGGGGAGTGAATCATCGTACGGAAGATCTTCCTTTCTGTCTCTTCTCTCTCCGTATGTATCTGACTTTGCAATAAAAATAAATAAACCTTTAAAAAAATCCACCCAGCATAGAGTCATCAAGTCTGGCTGTCAGCATCCCTAATTCCTCCTGCCTCCTCCAACTTTGGAGCTTCCCAGCCCCTTCCTGAAGTTCCTTATGTAGTCTGCAGCACACACACACACATCCAGAGTCAGGATCTTTTTTTTTTTTAAAGATTTATTTATTTTATTACAAAGTCAGATATACAGAGAGGAGGAGAGACAGAGAGCAAGATCTTCCATCTGATGTTTCACTCCCCAAGTGAGCCGCAATGGGCCGGTGCGCGCCGATCCAAAGCCAGGAACCTGGAACCTCTTCCAGGTCTCCCACGCGGGTGCAGGGTCCCAATGCATTGGGCCGTCCTCGACTGCTTTCCCAGGCCACAAGCAGGGAGCTGGATGGGAAGTGGAGCTGCTGGGATTAGAACCAGTGCCCATATGGGATCCCGGGGTGTTCAAGGCGAGGACTTTAGCCGCTAGGCCATGCCGCCGGGCCCCAGAGTCAGGATCTTAAAGGAACCTGTGAGGATCACCTTGACACAGCAGCCTCAGCTTCCAGGAGAGGTGTTTGGTCAATGTTACTAAAGCACGCATGTGTCTGAGGAGTTAGGGATGGTCACTCAGCTCCTGACTCTCTTGTCTCTATGGCTTCTTGCCAAGGCCCACACTTGAGGAACAATACAGAATAACTTGTAGCAGGGTCTTTAGCTAGGAGTGATCTTTTGGTGTCTTGATATATAAGAGATTACAATGCCATTCACGTAAAGATACTCAAGTAGATGAGACTTTTTAGGGATTGTGTGGGTGCTGTGCCTGAGAAGTTTACAGATCTCTGGGGGGTGTCTGGAGTAGAGAGAGCTTCTGAGAAGGCAGGAGAGGCTTTCTAATCAACGATGCTCAGTCCCTGGAAGAGTGGCCGTCCTTGGACCAGTGTTGTACCAGCCCCACATTGGGAGTGGTCTGGTGATTTACAAAGTCTTTGCTGAGTAGGGTATAGGACAGCCAAATTACTGAGGAACAGGGAACCCAGGGTCTAACGTTAACATGTGGAGGAGAGTCAAGGGCTGTACGTGACCTTGGTACTCCCTGATGGGAGAGCAGGGGAGGAAATGGAAGAAAATCCAGAAGGGTAAGGACTGATGCATAAGCTAACAAGACCACGAATATTGTCCATGGAACTTGGAAGGGGCCATAATTCCAGATAATAATGAAGAATTTGTGCGTTCTCAGGAGCAGTGAAGGTGGCTGAAATCCTGTCCGAAATTAAAAGTATCTGTAGTATCTTCCTGTTGGTGTCATAGCAGATCATACTTGTCTATTCTGTATGTCTAACTTAGGCATTGGAAATAAAACTGGCATGTAAATTTATATTCATTGTTGTGCCCAGATTTTGTGATCCCCAGAAAATCATCAGGGGTCTGAAGTTGATCCAAGCGCATAAAGACGCTTTATTCAGACTAGTCTCCCAGCCAGCACCCCAGCCCAGGGCTTGGGCAGCACCCCAGCTGAAACCACAGCAGAAGGAGCAAAAGAAGAAGAGGGATAAAAAGGACCAAGGTTCGACAGCTCAGACGTTTTATACATTTCAGGCCAATTCCACACAATTATACAGTTATGATTGGTCAGTTTATCTATTAACTTTTAAAAAGAGCAAGTTGGCAGGCTTCTATTGGTGGGTTTGAAGCAAGCAGCTTTCAGTAAGTACAAACTGGTGGGCTAGAGGGCAGTGAGTGACTTATCTAACAAGCACACTAGGGGTGTCCTTGCTGAGGAAGGCTCTGCCCACCTGACCTGCCACGTATCAGGTAGACTGCCAGGTCTCGAGCTCACACAGCCCCCAGCCAAGCAAGCAAGGTGGAAACCACAAAAGCAGAAAACACCTGGGTTCTTCACATAACCTAGCATTAAGGGTTTCATTTCAAGGACTTATTAAATTTGCTTGGTAACGTCCAATACAGACAATTGGTACACAAATAAGTCGTTTTACAGTGTTCTTTCTAATGCTTCCCTGCCCCACCCCCAGAGAATTGGACCAATTAATGTGAGGAAAGTGTTACAGATTTTGATTATAAAGAAGTTGAAATTATGTCTTCATAAAAATTAAGAGAAAAAGAAGAGAAGACAAAGGAGGGAAGATGGGAAGCAGGAAGGGGGAGAGGGTTTGGTGGTAAGTATTGTTATACTCTTCAAGCCGTATACGTGTAATTTGCTTCCTTTATACAAATTTTTAAACAGCTAAAAAAAGGAAGTGTATTGACAACTTTCTGAAAGAAAAGCAAGAAGTGTAAAAATCTTAAAGCAAACGATACAGAAGAACGTGTGCTTATATAAAAATATGTGCATTAGTGTATATGGACAGGGTGTGTAGCATTGTCTATTTAAACCAGGATTTTTATTCTATCCGTACAAAGTAAATTTTCTCAATTTCCAAGGGAAAAAAATCAGTGGAAAATTCAGTGTTAGGACATTTTTGATAAGCTTATTATTTTCAATCAGAGGAAAAATGTTTTAAAAATTATAGAAATAACTGAAGTTGGACATTTTTACATTTTAAAAAATGTTTTGATTTGAAAGTCAGAGTTATATAGAGAGAAGGAAAGAGTACAGAGACAGATTTTCCATCTGTTGGGTTACTCCCCAAATGGTTGCAGTGGCCCCAACTGAGCAACTTAAAGCCAGCAGCCAACAGCTTCTTCCTGGTCTCCCATGTCTGTGCATGGGCCCAAGGATTAGAACCATCTTCCACTGCTTTTTTAGGCCATAAGAAGGAAGCGGAATTGGAAATGGAACAGCTAGGAGTCAAACTGTTACTTCTATGGGATGTTGGCGAATATCCTGTGTTTAGACATTTTCTTAATGTATGTTTCCGTCAACAGGAGTACTGAGTAATCAGTGAGATTGCGTCGCCTGTGATGCTCTGCCTGACCATGGGCTAGATGGGGGCCTTGTTAGTGATGGACAGGATGGGCTCATTGGTGCGAATATTAAAGAGACTTTGCTGAAATGAACCATGGCTTTGCATGTTAAAGAAATGTGATTGCTTCCTATCTGGATAAGATAAATGTTTTGTTTACTTCTGTGTTTTTAGCAATCCTACTTGGTGATTGAACACTGTTGGTGAGTTTCCATTTGTTTTCAGATAACTGGTGATTTACGTGAGGTTTCTGACATTTTTATCATTTGGTTGATCTGGAGCCATTGGATTTGCTGGTGGCCTGGCCCATTGATGGATCACAATTGGGGCTGTCCTACTTACTGCTCATAGCTGTGGGCATTTCTATCAGAGGACAGTGAGTCAAGGATAGAGTGGGAGTTTCATGGCGTGTCTGCAAGCTGGTCATGTAATTTGTTACGTAAGCTGGAATAGTATGGGCCAATAAGAATGATGACAGAACAGCATGCCTAAACCTGCCGCAGAACAGGATGTGCAGGTGCTGTGCTTACAGGTGACCCTTTGCTGTTCAAACTTGGTGGTGGTACATGGTTTGACAAAGAAGTCTGTTTTTTTAAAAAAATATTTATTTATTTATTTATTTTTATTGGAAAGGCAGATATACAGAGGAGGAGAGACAGAGAGGAAGATCTTCCATCCACTGGTTCACTCCCCAAGCGGCTGCATTGGCTGTAGCTGAGCCAGTCCGAAGCTAGGAGCTTCTTCTGGGTCTCCCACGTGGGTGCAGGGTCCCAAAGCTTTGGGCCTTCTTCGACTGCTTTCCCAGGCCACAGGCAGGTAGCTGGATGGGAAGCGGGGCTGCTGGGATTAGAACTGGTGCCTATATGGGATCCTGGACATTCAAGGCGAGGACTTTAGCCGCTAGGCCAGGGTGCTGGGCCCAGACAAAGAAGTCTTATCCAAGATTGTTTCTCACATCAGGGAATGTGCTGACTTCCTGGTATAGCAATTTTCGTCGGTGATAAACAAAACTTCTCCCATTGGATAGACATTTGTATGCAATGTGTTGTAAAATCTGCATTTTTAACCTGAAATGTGAGTCTTCAAGAGAAATATATTTATATCCAGTTGCTTGATAAACACCCCCAGACCTTTTCTTTTCTTTTTGCTCCACTGCTGGCATGCTTTGGTCAAACTATTTGAACAGAGCTATGTGGAGTGACCTTAGCTTTGAAGAGGAGAGAAACTTATGGACTCCATTCTACAAACACCTGAACGCTCCTAGTGCTCTTCCTGCTTGTGATAGACATAAAGGTTATGCCTGGAGGAGAGGGGAGGACTCTCTTTTCTCACATCTGCTTTGAAAACTTGCTGATTGGTTTCCACTAGAGGGTTCTTGTGTTTGTCACAATCGTGTGTTGAAGGTAAATACACTCACAGCATTCACTGCCTCTTTTTTTTTTTTTAAGATTTTATTATTATTGGAAAGCTGGATATACAGAGGGGAGGAGAGACAGAGAGGAAGATCTTCCATCCGATGTTTCACTCCCCAAGTGAGCCGCAACGGGCCTGTGCGTGCCGAACCGATGCCGGGAACCAGGAACTTCTTCCGGGAACCAGGAACCTCTTCCGGGTATCTCACATGGGTGCAGGGTCCCAAAGCTTTGGGCCGTCCTCGACTGCTTTCCCAGGCCACAAGCAGGGAGCTGGATGGGAAGTGGAGCTGCCAGGATTAGAACCAGCACCGATATGGGATCCCGAGGCATTCAAGGCGAGGACTTTAGCTGCTAGGCCATGCTGCCGGGCCCATTCACTGCCTCTTTTAACATGTAGTTTTGATACATTTCTTTGCCATATCTGAATTTCCTATAATGTGATATATTTTACAGCAGCAAAAACCTAAGAAATGAATGGTTTCAGCAGCTGGCACTAGATTGGGGAGCGAACTTTGGGAAGTACCTGGGTAAACTACTTGCTGTGACCTAGAACTTGAGGCCAGAGGGCTTTTACGTGCCTAAGAAACAAAGAAAACTTATTTTTTTCCAATTAAATGAAAGGATTTGAAGGTGAGGATGAGGCATGAGAGGAGACAGGATTGAGCTTTAGAATAAAAAGTGGCCCAGAGATTTATTTTCCAGATTTAGTTACCATGTGAATTTCTTGTAAAGATCTTTTGTTTACTCCTTGACAACTTTTGTAATAGGTACTACGCATGTGAATGTGTATATGAGGTTTTATTTTTCCTTTTTAAAGATTTATTTTATTTACTTGAAAGCAGGAATGACAATATGCTTTGCTTGAAATGGATGAAAGGGGGAAGCTGCCATGTGAAAGGCAAAGTAATTGCTTCCTATCTGGAAACGTGACAGAGGACAGGAGACAGAATTGTCCATCCATGGGTTCAGTATCTGAATGGATAGTGTCCAGCACTGAGCCAGGCTGCATCCGGGTCTCCCACATGGGTGATAGGGGCCCAAGCACATTGGCAGGGAATTGGATTGAAAATAGAGAGGCTAGGACTGGGACCAGTGCTCCCAGCTGGGCTGCAGGTATTGGGTATACCAGCTGCACTGCAACACCAGCCCTAAGGCTTTTCAAAGAAACCCCTAAAGAGACAGTACCTTTTCAGTGAGTGTGGAGCCCTAGTATACCTGAGCAGCCATAGGATTCATTACCAGAAAAAGTTAAGCAAGAGCTCACAGCTGCAGGAAAAATGTATTACCATTATCACCACTAGAAATTGCTAGACACAGGTGCAGACTACAGTGCAAAGTTGAAGACAGTATCTTTGATTTTGTGAAGGCAAAGTATCTCAACTGACCTCTGGGGTCCAGGTTTTAAGATGCCATTGTTTCCATGCATGTGTGGTGGAAGAATGCCCTGGTCATCAAAAAAAAAAAAAAAAAAAAAAAAAAAAAAAAACCTGAAAAGGGGAAGTGGATATGTCCAACATCAATTTCTTTTCTCATTTGTTCAGCCGTTTCCAAGGCCATTAACCCTTTTGATATGGGCTGGACATTCAACTTATTAGATGGTATGGAATTAAAATAGGATGTGTGATTATGGTATACAACAATGTTCAGAGTATTTTAAGTATAGAAAATTGGAATCCAAAATCACATTTAATATTAAGAGCCTCAACAGAATAGTGAATGATAACAGCAATTATGTTTTCTTGACATCATACTGATTTCCTATTACTCATTGTGTTAGTTCACCAGTATTTTAGTTGTGAATTATATTTCTTCATTTTCATATTCTTAAAATAGATCAAAGAATGCCACTTTTAATTTTATACACTTTATTTTTATTTGAAAGACCAGGAGAGATGGGCACATAGAAACAGAGAAGGGTGCAATGGCTGAGTAGCTAAATCTTCACCTTGCACATGCTGGGATCCCCTGTGGGCGCCGGTTCCTGTCCTGGCTGCTCCATTTCCCTTCCGGCTCCTTGCCTGTGGCCTAGGAAAGCAGAAGATGGCCCAAAGCCTTGGGACCCTGCACAAATGGGAGTCTCAGAAGAAGCTTCTGGCTTCAGATGGCTCAGCTCCACTTTTTACAGCTACCTGTGGAATGAACCAGTGGATGGAAGATCTTTTTCTCCATATCTCCTTTTCTCTGTAAATCTGCCTTTGCAATAAAAATAAATGAATCTTATAAAATAAATAAATTAAAAGAAGAAGAAACAGAAAAGATGGCTGAGGAGATATTCCCTCCACTGGGTCACTCATAATGCCTGCAGCAGCCAGGGCTGGGCCATGCCAAAGCCAGGGGCCTGATAGTACTCATGGGTGGTAAAACCCCAGTACCTGAGCTGTTATTTGCTGCCTTCTGGGCTGCGCATGAGCATGAAGTGAAACTGTAAACAGAGCCAAACTTCAATTTTGGCATTCTGATGTGGAATGTGGATGTCCCACTCAGCTTCTTACCTTCTGCACCAAACACCCTCCCCAAAATATGTCAGTTTGAAAGTATGACTCATATAGTATTCACTGTCTTGTACTGTAAGGTATTAACGTTTGGGACAAATGGTATATTCATCAACTCTCCTGTCAAAGAATCTTTTAAATACAGATGCCCAAATATTGATATTTATTAGTGAACAAATGAATATTCATTTGGGCCAGTTTTTTATTTTCTGTTACACACAGGACATTTGCCTTAATCCTCATTCTTCATGAAAAAAGCAAAGTATATATCTAGCAAAACACTATAAAATCTTGTTGAAGCTTTCTTGTCTTGATTTATTCATTTGTGGTTAGCATTTCAGAATTAAAGATATACTTACCTCAAATTTATCTTTCTGCAATTCAGACTTTTATACTATCTTAATATAAGTAAATTGCATAGAAATTGTTTTGTGTTTCTTCTTGCATTCAATTTTTGCTTGGAGACAGGTGGCCTGATAAGTCACTCTTATTTTAGAATAAAAGGGTTATGCCTGAAGGGAGTGGAAGTCCTTGTCTCTTTGGCATATGAGATGTTCTAGGATTTTATTTTTTTCCAGAATTTATTTTTATGAAAGTGTTTACTCTTTTGAGGAAATAACCTTCCTAGATCATTTTGAATTTTTTGCTTAATTAGATCCTGCCCATATCTACTAACATTTTATACTCATTTGTTTCTGTGATGCCAAAATGACTTTACATATAACAAAAGCAAGCAACAACACAGAAAGCAGAAAAGAAAGAATGCAGCCTATGAAAGCTTGACTTTAAAAGAACTGTGAGGTCAGCTTTGTGGGGTGGCAAGGTAAGCTTTTGCTTGCCACATTGACATCCCGTACCAAGAATGCCAGTTTAAGTCCTGTCTCCTCCACTTGCTGTCCATCTCTCTGCAAATGTGGCTGGGAAAGCAGAAGATGATGGATCCTGTCCTTGGGCCTCTGTCACCCTTGTGGGAGACACAGAGTTCTTGATTTCAACCTGGCCTAGCCTCAGTGACACCACAATGGGCTTTTTGAGAGTAAATCAGATGAAGATCTCTCTCGCTCTGTCTCTTTTTTTTCTCTCTGTCACTTCCAGCTGGTATCTTGCTTTCCCTTTTCTATGCATTTCATATAAAAATTTTTTTCTGTAAAAAAAGAACAATATAATGTCTGAATTAGTATAGAAGTTCAGATGTAGGTGAATTAAATATAGTTTTCCTACAGCGTTAGGAAACAATTGACTAGACACAAGCAAGAGTTCTAATGCTTCACATAAATGGAGAATAAAGAGCTAGACTTGATCTGTGGCTCCTGTCCTGTATGCCCACCATTTCCTCCACTACTAATTTCCTCCCTAGTCCTTTTCTTTGTCTCCCACCACAGCCGTTTGACTGGTTGTCTTTAGTGAGATGGCCATCCACTGCTTCTTTCTAAATATTTTCAGCCTGATTGTCATTCTTTGGCATATAGATTCCTCACCTACTAGCCTAAATTTTCACTTGGAAAGGTCTGGTTGATTCTTATCCCTTAATATCTCTCTAAGAAAATGTATTGAATGAATGTAGATATGTACGTGTATTTTTATAGAGGTAGTAGCGTTAACATGTTTGTGTGTAATGAGTGTGATCGTTATGAATTGCTGTCCAGAATTTCCCATAGAAACTCAGTAAATACTGTGCTGCTTCCTACAGCCCTCTTTAGAAGTTTCCTTATCAATACGTTATTCATTAATTCAGCTACTCCCTAAGTGCCTCCTATAGCAGGCATCATTATAGTAGCCTAAGTAAAGATGACAGAAACATGGTGGAACATTGATTCAAGAGATACTTAGGAAATAAAACACATAGAACATGAGACACTGCATGCATGTAAAGAAGAAAGGGACAAGAGTGAGCTAGCAGAGAGCACATCTCCACTTTTAGCATAGCAGCTAGTGGAATGCAATGGCATTTACCAAGAGGATGGGGAAGAAGGCAAAGAAAGATCATGAATTATGTTGCTGCTTTCACCATTGTGCAGACTCTCCTTTGAGTCTTCACCATGCAGTTGAGTGTTTCATGAGTGTTCTAAAGAGTGTCTGTAATGACTTTCCTTCACACTGTTTCCCCTACCTCAGTTCCCCCTTGGCCTTGCTGATCTGATGCTTATTGTAATTTGGCAATACTATCTCAAACACTATGAGAGAGAGCTCCCTTTCACTGTTTCACTTCCCAGATGCTCTTGATGGCAGAGGCTAGGCCAGGTGCTGGGATTGCAGTTCAGATCTCCACATGGGTGTCAGAGATTCAGCTACACAAGCCATCACTGCTGTCCCTTAGCGTCTGCATTAGCAGGAAGTTAGAATTAGGTGCCAGAAAAAGGCATGGAACCCAGACACTTTGACGTGGCATGCAGACTCTTTAATGGTATCTTATTTGCAAGGCAGAAACTTCAGCTTAATGACAGTACATTGTAATTTGTACTCTTGGACTGTTAGTTGTAAAACATGGAAATCCAGCTGAATCTCTCTGGAAAACTCTCAGTCCTTTTTCTCTGTGCTCTCTGCTGAGTCTCCATCATGCATTTGGAGTGTTGCATGAATGTCTAGTATCTGTACTGATGTCCTGTAATGATTTCCCACCTCGAGTTCCTCTTGGCTTCACCGATGCTCAACATCCCTGGAGGGCACCCCGCTCTTGCTTGTGTGGCCTTCATCTGGCTACTCTCTCCGTCTGTACTCAGGCATCCCCTTCTTGGGGAAGCCTCAAGCACCTTCTTGATGCTATTCACCTATACCCCCAGTAGGAATCTGTTGCTTGCTTCTCTGTGCTCTTTTGTGCCGTGTGTGTACTTCTGCTATTTTTCTGATGAATTTCTGTGAGTCTTAGCTGTGTATATGTCAGTCCTTGCCACTAATGGGAGCTCCCTCACACACTTTTGTTATCAGCAGAGTCAGTATAATATCCAGCCCACAGTGAACTCTCAGTCAATGTTTGTTGCACTGGACATTTCCAAGTGCACATCTACTCGGTGTCCACAGGAGGACATTGACACATTCCAGCTGCCCTGTATGATGTTATCTCACCTATGATTGTGCCAGGGAAACCTGCTAATCTGATGTCAGCCCTGGGATCCAGATGCATTTGCTGCACAGCAAGCTTCTGCCATCCATCTTGTCCTTGCCCATCTTTTTCCCTGCCCAAGGAGCAGTGCAAACCCATCTCTTCCTTTAAAGAGAATGTCCGATGTCACTGTCCTCACGTCTGTCCAGCATTGTCTTTCCCCAGAACTTTCAGACACAAGATGGCACATGCTGTTTTACACTAGAGTGTAGATGCTGTCCCTCTTCTGAGGATAGAAGCGTTGTATCTGGGCCAGCTTTGTGACCCAGAATGTTCAGCATGATATGGGATACTTGCAAAGCTGGCATCCTATATCAAGAATACCAGTTCAACTCTTGGCCACTCTGCTTCCCATTCAACACCTCACTAATGCTCCTGGGAAAGCAGAGGAAGAATCGCCCAAGTTTTTGGACCCCTGTCACCCACATGGTGGGCTAAGATGGAGTATCTTGCTCCTGGCTTTACCCTGGCTTAACGCCGGCTGCTGCAGTGGTTGTGAAGTCAACCGTTGGATGACAGATCTCATTTTCTCTCGCACCACCCCGCTCTCTGTCACTCTACCTCTGAAACAGGTACAATTTGGTAAAAGTGTTAGACATCATATTTTCCTATTTTTAGCAGCACTCAACACAGCATATGGGGACCTGATTGGGAAACATATTACTGTTGTTGAAGGTGACAGGAGAAAACTGGGAATATAGAACCTGACCCCGAGTGGCCCAAAATAACTTCAAATGACTGTCCAGTAGTTGCTCCATTGTTGATTCTACAGAGTCGAGAATTTGTTAAACAGCACGTAGGAAGAACAACGCACAACTATCTGTGTGTGAGTGCGTGTTCATGTAGCAGTCGCAATACTGTTCCGCTAATGAATAGTATTCTCTTTCTACCTTCCAGATCACACACTGGATTGCTAATTGAGGTGTCCTCTCTTAGAATATATGGAAAATAATACAAACTATGAATAATGAAAGGAGAATATGAGATGAATCAGAGAAATTTATAATCTGGTGATTAGCACGTAGTAGAACCTCCATAGGTAACTGTTGACTACAGAACTTAGACAACCAAATGTATGCATTTTACACATGAAGTGACAAATTATACATTACAATGTCTCGCGAAAAAGACTTCTTACTCTTTTTTTTTTAAAGATTTTATTATTATTGGAAAGCCGGATATACAGAGAGGAGAAGAGACAGAGAGGAAGATCTTCCATCTGATGTTTCACTCCCCAAGTGAGCCGCAACGGGCCGGTGCGCGCCAATCCGATGCCGGGAACCAGGAACCTCTTCCAGGTCTCCCACGCGGGTGCAGGGTCCCAATGCATTTGGCTGTCCTCTCCTGCTTTCCCAGGCCACAAGCAGGGAGCTGGATGGGAAGTGGAGCTGCCGGGATTAGAACCGGCTCCGATATGGGATCCCGGGGCTTTCAAGGCGAGGACTTTAGCCGCTAGGCCACACCGCCGGGCCCAAGACTTCTTACTCTTAATGATTGAGATTACCTGTGTACTGCCTAATCATTTTTCTCCTATATGGCAATGTTGAATGCTTGCATATTCTTTCTAATTTGGGTCTTTTCTATTTTTGTTCATTTAGAGGCTGAAAGAGGAGTAAATGACAAAAGGAAACTCATGACACCATAGAGCTCTCATACACTGTTTCACTGTCCAAATGCCCACGGTTGCTGGGCTTGGAGCAGGGCTGGAGCCAGGAGGGGAGATCACAATGTCTTAATGTAAGCCAAGTACTCGAGCCATCCCTCTTACCATCTAGGATCTGCATTGGTGGCCCACTGGCCTCAGGAGTCAGAGCTGAGGTTAAAGGCCAGGCTGTCTGCTATGAGACATCAGCATCTTAAACACCCATCTCTCTCTACTCCCTCCCCTTTTTGGAAGTAGCATCTTCTCTATGTATCTTTTCACCTTTTCTTGGCCCAGTCATTTGCTTTGTGAGAAACTTCAGCAATTACTTAATATTGATTTCTTTCCAATTTTGTTGATAGTTGCAGGGTAAAGCAGGCTGTTCAGTGGTAAACATTTTAGTTAGCACATGCTGATCACATCCTTAAATCTTCACCCACTTGAAAATAACAGATGTAACCTACTGGAAATTAAGGCTGTAAATTTTCAGGTAGGGATTTCAGAGCAATCAATACTTTGCAGATAGCGCTAACAGTTTTTTCTATGAAATATGTTGGCTGGTGAGTGGAAAATCAATGCCTGGGAATGAAAAACAGGTGTCAAGTTTGATAGGGACATCATGCGTTTGATGTTTGGAGGCCAGAGGGTCCTGTCAACACACAGAGCAGTAATTCTGTCAGATGCAATATGCGTGGAATTAATGAAAATGCCAGAAACAAAACAGTTTGGACAGCAAGCTCGTTCTGCACTAAACTCAGGGCAGAAATGTGTCTTCCTCTTGCATCCTAAGTGACAGCCTTGCAGAAAGACAATGCAATGGAAAGAAAATGAAGCCACGCGTTCACAGAACTGTCGCATCAGGAAGAAAAAATGCTGGCAGAGAAACAGGAGATAGCCTAGCTGCCTTGCTTAGAGGGACACCACCACATGTCTGGTCGACGCATGGCATGTGGAGGGTCCTGTAAGAGAATGCTTTGACTGAGTGTGGAAGCAGCTGGGTCCCCACAAAGCTGCAGGCTTTTCTACAACAATCCAGCCTGTTCTGGAGTTGCTGAAAAATCAGTTCTGAGTTACAGTTATAAAGAGCAATAGCCGGGGGAAAATAACTTAAGAAAAGTTTATCAGACACAAAACATTTCTCAGCACAATAACCTCTATGCCCTAATATGAAGAATGATTCATGTTTATTTAGTTTTATGATGACTGCTTTCCCATTTGATAACCTAGAGAAAAAAAGATGTAATATTGATTGAGGGGGCTACATTCTCATTTTGGTTTGTGAGATTATATTCCTGGGAAATGTAGAAAAATTTAGTGAAAATCAATTAAAGCTCTTACGAGAGTCCAGTAAAATACAGACTTACAAAGTAAAATGTATGAAAGTCAATAACTCTGGAGCCACATTGCCTGGATTAAAATTCTGCAGTGGTACCAACTGCAAACATGGGCCAGGCACTGCTCATCTGTGCCTTCGATTCCACATGTGCACAAATGGGACTGTATGACTGGGAAAGGCAAGTTGTACAGAAAGCCTGATCACAGTGCGCACTGAGTGGTGTGTGGAGTGTCAGAGTTTGCCCTAGATGTTTCCATTGCTTTTCCTGGCTTTCCTGCAATCATAATAAAAAAATGCAGTAAAATGTAAAATGCATAGCATAAATGAGGTCATTTATGACACTAATGAAAAGTATACGGTGCAGAGGACAAAACCTAACAAAATGCGACGATAAGTGAGGCGGGAGGATCCTCATGTTTTAAAAATGTTAGTTCTTAAAATAATCTGTACCTGCAGTATGGTTTCAATTAAAGCCCTTGTAAAACCGTGAAGACTTGCAACATTTTTATGAAGTGTGTTTATGTGAAACTAATAAGAAAAACTGAAAACAGAAGCATTTAGGAGAGGCTGTTTTGCCCTGCCATAGTTTTCGACATGTTGTGTAGTTCTTGTCAGAAAAACACTGTAGTTCAGTAGGATAAGAATAGAAGGCACAAACATGAAATTTATAATAGTAACATTTCTAGTCGAGAGGAACAGAAGTTATTTAATAAATGACTTTGAGAGAGCAGGATTATCACTTAGGAAAAAAACCACAGCATTTAACTTCTTGTAGCAATAAATTTGGGATATATTAAGGGTTAGCCAAATAGGATGAAGGTTTGCAACTACAAACAAAACCCCAGTGATAGGTAATTGGATGGGCAGTCTTGAGCAATGAGGAATGTCAGATTCCTTTCAGCACGATCTCAAAGGTCAAAGCCATTAAAAAGAGCATTGCTAGATTTGACCGTTTTTAAGTCTATGCACACAAACATCATAACAAAAAATCAAGTGACAATCTACACACAATACTTACATCTTGAAATAGAAAAGAATATTCTCAGTCTATTATTTTCTAATGCAAACCAATAAAAAATATAAAAAGAATATAAAAATTACAACAGGCAGTTTTTTTTAAAGCCAGAATTTCACATATTTTATACATAGAATATTAAACATGTTTTAAAAGTCTGTACCAGGGCCTGGCATGGTAGCCGATTGGCTAGTCTTTACCTTGCACACGCCGGGATCCCATGTGGACACTGGTTCATGTCCTGACTGTTCCACTTACCACCCAGATCCCTGATTGTGTCCCTGCTTGTGGCCCATAGCCCTGGGACGCTGCACCCGCATGGGAGACCCAGAAGAAATTCCTGGCTTCGGATAGCTCAGCTCTGGCCATTACGGCCACTTGGCAGTGAACCAGCACATGGAGGATCTTTCTCTCTGTCTCTCCCTCTCGGTGTAAATCTGCCTTTCCAGTGAAAATAATTTAAAAAAAAGTCTGCACTAGTTCTAAACAGAAAACCAGTTTAAATGATATATTATTACCTGGGACTGATATTATGGTTAACAGGTAAAGATGTTGCCTTTCATGCCCACGTATCCTATGGGCACCTGTTCATGTGCCAGCTACTCCACTTTTGAGTTCCTTAATGAGGAAGCAATGGAAGATGGCCTGAGTGCTTGGACGCCTGCTACTCCCCTGGGAGGCCCGGAGGCGTCTCCTGCATTGTGTCTGGCTCAGCCCTGGCTGTTGTAGGCATTTGGAGAGTGAACTAGCAGATGGAACATCATTCGCTCTCTGCCTTTTTCTCTAGTAATTCTTTCAAATAAATAAATAAATCTTAAAAAAAAACACAAAAGGATATGGAAATGGGATTGTGGTTAATGTAGCAAATTACAACAAACTTTCTAATTTAAAACAATAGAAATGTATTCATTCACTCACCCACCCCATGGATGAGCTACCTACATCCTATCACAATATCCCTAAAAGTCTCCAAGCATTGCAAACTTAATTCTGAGTCCAAAATCACAGCCACATCTGTTCCTTTCAGAAGTCCCAAGTTCCTTTCATTTGAATCAGATGTGGCTGAGACTCTGCATATGATCTTTCCTTGGGTAAGCATCTCAAAAGTGATTTGCCTCCAAATGCACCCACAGCACAGGCTAAGAATAGTTGCTCTCATTTCCCATAGAAGACATTTGGAGGGATAGAGGGATCACAAATCCCCAGCGAACATCAGTTTCAGCAGATCAAAGTCTATTAGACTGCAAGTCCATGGTCCTATGTGTCCCGGTGGCTACTCCACTCTGGGGTCATGGTTCTCTTCTCTTCTGCCTCTGGACCTGCACCTGCCAGGCCCAAGGCCCAACCCAAGGATTGTTTTTATTCTTGGAAACTCTGTGAGGTTTTCAGCCAGGTTGCTATACTGCTCTATTTTCTACCTGTTGAATTCCAGCAACCCAAGTTCAAACCTTCCTGCATCTCATCCTCTTTCCTCTTTCTGTCTGATGATGTTTGTTCTGATGAGACATTTCCAAACACCTTCTGAGTCTCTTGCATATGTCACAGGATCCAGGCCACTGGATGAGAGTTCTGTGCCTAACTTCTGCTTAGATGGCCAAGTGAATTCATGAGATGCACACATACTGTCTTCAGCAGGTTGGCCAGCTGCTCCGAGGGCCCTTGCTGGAGTGTACCTTTCTCTACACTGTTACCTGGTTTTGCATCCTTTGCACCTGGGTGACCTAGGAACCTTCCAAATTACCTAGTGTTGGTTGGCTTCACTTTATGTTCCTTTTTGCCTTTCTGTTTCGGTCTTTTCTTCTCCCTCTGTCTCATAAGCAGCAAGGAGAAATCGATGCACACGTTTAACACTTTGCTTGCAAATCTCAGTTGTTTCTGTGTTTGTCATTGACAAATTCTCCCTTCTACATAATCATAAAATATGTACTTTCTGCCGCCATGTAGCAAGGATTGCATTTGCTACGGTTTTCATCTTTCTTATTCCCTTCTGGGACCACACCAGCAGCATCTCTAGCATGTGTAGCTCTAGCATCTGTATTTCAGCCTTGGCAAGGTAGTCTAGGCTTGTCCTGTGCTCTACCCCCAAAAGGTTGCAACCTGTGCCAACTTCAGAGTTCTACAGCAATGGGTTTTACATATTTGTCACAACAGTCTGCTCCAAAATGATGTCAATTTAGTCTAATTATTCATACAGAGAACAAGAATAGATCATTTATCCAAAAGTATTAATAATAGTTCAGTATCTGCGAGCCATAGGATTTTATGTGGTTCATATTTCCCTCTGTTTTTCCTTATTTGTACATTTCCAGATTTTGTACAATAACCTTGAGTTATTGGGTAGCAGTATTAACAAGTTGTAGGTATCTAGAAACAGCTACTGACACTGTACTTGGAGTAGTGTTGTTTTCGTTAATTTGATTCTTCAACTAGCCTTTTAATGGAACCCATGAGCTGGAATGAGCTTGAAAATGAGGAATGGAGGTGGGAGAAGTTGATCCATTTCCTGTTTCACCCAAATGGAAATGAGAAGATAGCTAGGTAGCTAGTAGCCTGGGTGTGTAAGAGGGGCTATTGAAAATGGAAATTTATAAAGAAAAATGAATTTTTGTGCAATGAAACAAGGAAACCTGCCCTGGGAGCTGGGCACAATTCCAGCTGCAGTGGCTGCTCTTATTCTCCAGCTCTAATTAGATGGGGCTCACACTGTCCTGGGCGGGGGTACAGCTCAGGGCAGTGCCCCTGACCGGCACAAAGTGCTGTGCTGCTCTGGTCCTGGGAGGATTTTCAGGAACTCCACATCCAGAAATCTTCCACCCACCCTATCCTAGAAGAGGGAGGAGAGCAGAAGCAACAGGAACCCACATGCAGGTCATGAAAACGTCAGCCTGAATGCAGACTACACTCTATGCTTTCCCCAGAGGCCCAGCTGGCATGTCAGGTGTATCGCAGCCCTACACTAAGGTGCTTGCCTGGTCTATCAAGTGTTCTCCCATGTATTATTTCTCTTCAGTAACCTTTGCTATGTCCTTTACAACTACTCTGTGTCTTGTATCTTGAGTGCTTTCTGGAAACTGATCTCCAACCACAGAAATGCATGAAACTTGGCTCCAGCCCCGGATTTTCTGATCCCAATAACTTCCCTCCACACTTGGTCACAGTGTACACTTTCTGTAACACTAAGCATCATTAAAGAAGGTGCCAGGGAGAGGCTTCAACTCATGTACTCAAGAGCAAGTAAGGTCCAGTCTAGAGTCAGCAATCTAAAGTTTAAATATAACAAAGAAAACACAGTTTCAACTCTTTGACTTTTATATCATGGAAAATATGATATATTGTACAATACCTTCAAAAACAGGTAGATTTCATGTTAAGTATTCTTCATAGTGAATGAATGAAAGAAATCCAAGGGAATTTTGGAGATGATGGATATGTTTATTACCTTGCTTGTGGAAATGGATATATGCATATGCCCCAACTCATCATATTTTATACATTAAATAAATGATTTTTAATATCAAATACATTTCCCCAAAAATAAATTGAAGGCTGGGTGTTGTGAAGCAAGTTTATCTGTATCCCATATTGAAGTGTTGGTTCACATCCAGCCTACTCTACTTCTGATCTACCTTCCTGCCAATGCTCCTGAGAAGCGTCTCATGATAGCCTGTGTGCTCAGTCCTTGCCACATGTGTGGGAGGTCTGAATGGAGTGCCATACTCCTGGTTTTGGCCTGGTCTAGTCTTGGGTGTTGAAGGTGTTTGTAGACAAACAGATGTTGGAAAATCTCTGTCTCTTCCCCTCTTTCTCATTCTTCCCTTCAAAAAAATAAATTGAAATTCCCTTCCAAAAAAATAAACTGAAATTCGGGCCCAGCGCCGTGGCCTAGCGGCTAACGTCCTTGCCTTATGTACGCCAGGATCCTATGTAGGCACTGGTTCTAATCCTGGTAGCCCCACTTCCCATCCAGCTCCCTGCTTGTGGCCTGGGAAAGCAGTTGAGGATGGCCCAAAGCCTTGAGACCCTGCAACCGCGTGGGAGTCCTGGATAAAGCTCCAGGTTCCTGGCTGTGGATCGGCACAGCTCCAGCAGTTGCAGTCACTTGGGGAGTGAACCAGTGGATGGAAAATCTTCCTCTCTGTTCTCCTCCACTTTGCCATAAAAAATAAAGTAAATCTTAAAAACAAAATGCATTGAAATTCAAAAGAAGAAATAAGCTACATGAAATTGTTTTATATTTTCTTTTAATCCAGTAAAGTACAGTTGGACCTAACCATGTATTTCTACCCCTGGTATTTTTATGTACTTAAGTTCTGCTTTGAAACCAATGAAATAATAAACCCATTGCTAGGGAGCTCCTGAAAGCTACCCGGAATAGGGAACCTTGAATCTTCAGTCTCCCAGAGACCACAGCTAGGTTTCTAAGCTTTTACTGGGAACTTCAATCTATGTTGGGTAGGTTGTTGAGCTTGTCCTCGGTTTTTGCCTTGGGACCTCCAGATTTGGTCTTCCTGCTGTTGTCCTGAGTCATTGGGGACCATTGCAGGGTTACTAAGAGTGTTGGATACAAAGGAAGGTGGAGTTTAGAATCTTGACATGACATGCTCACTATACCTCAATGAATAAACTGTGGGATAGCTCCAAGAAAGCATCCTGGTCTCAGTAGGAATCAGGTGCAAAAATCGAATACATAGCTTGGATAGTCTTGAAATGCAGCCTAACAGGGTAATTTCTCCTGAAATAGGCACATCATGCTGAAGGATGAAGCAACCATAGCATTAACAGAAATAAAAGGAGGCTGGGGGATTATGATGGCCCTCAACAAATGTCAGGATGCCTCTGGGAGGCAGAAGGATGGAAATAGCTTCTCTGGGTTGGAAGGCGAAATAGATTGATTCAAAGAGGCTGTTCTGACACAATAGGGAGAAAAAAAAGACAGTGCTACATCTGCATTTGCCACCACAGGAACCCAGTTTCCTAGGGCAATGTGTGCTGGCAAAGTAACCTTCTAGAGGTTTCTTGGAGGGACTTATGTCTTGCCTATGAAGTTGTGCTAAATTGTTCCTAATTCCTTTTTTAATAGTAAAACAGCAGGGGCCTGGGCTGTTAAGTTGAAGACTTCCTTTTGTGTTCAGTTTCTTCAGCTTAAGAAAGTTCCTCAAGGGAGGAAGATTGGCAAAGGTGTAGAAAGCTTAAATGGGAAATACTTTGTTTCTAAGTGACTTGATTATTTTGAGTGCATTAGAGTGCATTTCTGTGGGCAGCAGGTAGTATGCACTTAGCTATACCCAGATTGAAAGTTAGATTTTCTCAGTCTAACTTTTACCCAAAGTCAAGGGTAAGACCCATTCCCACAGAAGACCTGGGTGTGACTTCTGTATTTCTTTGCCTGTTCTTGGATGCTTCACCAGAGTGCACAATTAGTGTAGGCATGTCCAAATTGTGTTTATGGTGGGGTCGGTTAAAGTTTTCCCTCTTTGCATAAAGACAGAAGTGAAGTTTTCTGTCGGTGAGGAGTTAAGTTTAAATCAGGGAGACAGTACTTTATGGGGTACTTGTCAGTGCTGTACGTTGGGAACTTTTTATGCTTCTAAACTGGGATGATGAGATGCTCATTTCACGGAAGCCATTATATCTCAAAGAGAGTGAGTCTTTCTGGCAAAAATGAAAGTGCTACTCAGCAGGTGGGCAGCGTGTGGAAATGATGTGGACAGTTGATTCGAGCCTCTGACATTAAAGGGGGGGGGTCCGATTTTGAATGTAGGCTTCTTGGAATAAAGAGTTTTTCAACACCTGTATGATTTTTCATGCTGTACCCTTAACACCTTCATTAGTTGGAATTATCTCATCCCTATCTCATCTACTTAACAGAAAATAAATTTCTTACATCCACACTAATTTTCCAGGCTCTCAGAAATGTACTTAGGGGAAATATTTTGTACCTCAGTTAACAGCTTCTTTTGATGTTGAAAAGTCCCCCCCCCTTTCCGTTCTAGCAATGATGTTGCTATTTAATTAGTAAGGCAGCCTACTGTCATTTTTCTATTGCTGATTCAACATCTTACATGTAAGGAGTCTATATTTAGTGAACTGCAATTATTGAAAAATACCCATTTCCCCTGAGGTACTCAATTTCTCACTTTGAGAAATGAGTTCAATGTTTATGTGAATAAAGCAATCTAAATTTTCCACTCCTGTCACTACGCTTTCCCTAATATCACCATTCCACTCATCTTTTAAGTTCTCGTTCTCTGGATAAATTTTTTTCTCAGTCTAATTCTGATTTGAAAACTTCCTAATACAAGTTAACTCTGGGGAGCCCCTTCAAGGCTGGAGGCAAACTGACTAGAAGTGCTTTCCTAATACAAGAAAGAGGAGGTCCTGGACAGCCGTGGGCAAGCACAGGAACTCCACACCCGACAGGTGTCTAGAAAGGTGCTGAGGTAGGATTTGTACTTCAGTGTAATAGTTCCAGGTGCCTGTCACTTACCTGTGAGGACTTTTGTTTAATTCTACCTCCTAGGTGTCATTATTTGGCCTTTGAAATTCTTATGATGAATTGAGATACTTTGTGCTACATTGAGGAGCTCCTTGTCTTTTTCATTTTTATATGCCCCTTTAATTTATGATACATACTCAGTTACCATTTAATGAATGGTACAGATTTTCTCCCCAAGTACCACTTGTGAACCCATTAGGGGAGGGCGACATGGTATTTAGCTTCTTACAGTTGTGCTTGGGAAGACTGCTGATGATGGACTTGGGGCCCCTGCAACCCTTGTAGGAGACCAGGATGCAGCTCCAGGCTGCTGGCATTCGCCTGACTCAGACCTGGCTGATGTGATCATTTGGGAAGTGATCTCTCTCTCTCCTTTCCAATGCTCCCTCCCTCCCTCCTCCTGTTCTCTGTATCATAGCCTTTTAGATAGATAGATAGATAGATAGATAGATAGATAGATAGATAGATAGATAGATAGATAAATTTGAAGGTGGGGTGTAGGGGGAAAGACAGACCTGGCGTTATTCTGGGTCATGCTATGCTCCTGAAATGGATTACATCTCTAGACTGCAGAAGGAGGTTAATTGTTCCATCAGCCAGATCTTCACTGATTCTGGCAGGAAACAAGCAACCAAAAGGATAGGCGGAAGAAGAAGCCTACATTGTTTTAAAAGTGCGTAGACGGGAGCTTTCTGGATTTCCTTGGCTATTGCATTTTTTTTTTTTAAATCACCTTCTTGAGTTTTCAGCAGACGGCCTTATAGTCACAGCAGCCTTGGTCAGACTTTTCGTTTTATTTAGTCTTTGTCCCTCCATTCGCTCCACACCCATTCCCCATACTTTTGATTTTGGGAGACTGCAAAATGCCTGAAGTCATGCACAAAATCAGAATGTAGGTTTTCGCTAGAGTTAGTTTGAGGAACATAGTCCATAGGAAAATATGTGTTTGTAACATCTCAAATGAGAGTTAGTATGAATAACTGAAGCTACTTTTTTTCAATTTATTTTTACCAGAATTATGTTATAGAAAACTTGATGCATTTTATGGTTTTGTGAAACTCAAAAGTAATGAGCAAATTCATAATTCTGTGAGAAGATTCTAATACCTCCATTATTAGAATACACTAGATTTATTGTCTAGAAACCTGCCTTTGAAGTTAATAAAATGCAGTTGTCAATGTTGCAAAAACTAGTTAAATCTTGTATGTTATTTTGTATGCATATAAACCAGGCATGAGAAAATGAAGCTTCCTAAGAAACTCAGGAACTTTCACAGATTGCTGTACTTTGCTGCTCAACAATGATATTTATGTAGTTCTGTTTTCTTGTTTAAATTAAATGAGCTTATGTTAAGATGAAGATATTATATTTCCACAAAATTTTGACTCTAACTTTTGAAATGATTCCTCTTCTGTGCAGCTGATTGTTTTGCATACAAATACATATGTATACCTGCATAGAATATTGCTTGATATATAAGTATTCAGAAAATGATGGGTGCTAATTTTAGTGTTATTTAAAATATTGTATTTGCAGCATAGTTAGATCCACAGCTGTTTAGATTCTTTCAAAGAATTTAATTGGCAAATCATTATATGTGTGTTGATCAATGTGATGTTAGAATGTGTATACATTGTGGAACAGCTACGTGGGGCTCAAGAATCAATTTGCTAATGCATGTACTCTGTGGGGGGGATGGTGTGTGTAAGAACGCCAAAAATCCACTCTGATAGAGATATTCAAGTACACATAGATTATTATTGAATATAGTCTCTGTGGCACAGTAGAGCTCTTGAACGTGTTCCTCATGAAATTGCAGATTCGTATTTATCATGTACAGGGCAGCTTTTAGAAATGATAATCAAATAAACCTGGGTTCCATAGGAGTAATCATCCACTCCCCTTTACCTGCCAGAGAGACCTGCGCTGAGTTCCTGGTCTGGGTTCCTGGTTTGGGCCAGCCTCACTGCTGGCCTATCATGGGCATCTGGGGAGTGAACTAGCAATGCAGGACCTCTCTCTCATTTCTCTTCCCCTCAAATAAAGCTAAAATGGATGAATATTTTTTTTAGATGAGTAATTTTTAAAGCACCTTCTCACTGCATATACACTCAGACCCTGGTAAAAAATAATAATTAAAGTCCCCAATTTTAAAAAGCAATAAAATAAAACCTCTTTGATTATTTTGTGACCTGGACATCTTTGCAAATTTCTGGAACAAGGTAGTGTTAGTCATTGGCTGTTCTTATTGTCATTCTTAGCTTTACCAAAGACGTAATAAATTTTGTGAGATGAAGGACATGAAACTGCAGGAGTGCTTGCCCTGTAGGCAAGGTGTTGGAAGCAAGACCTCATGCTTGCCCACGTGAAGCTCTTTCAGATTCCTGTTTCTGTCCCATCGCCCACTTGAAAGCTTCCTCGTGAGAGTGGAAGCGGTGGTGATGTGGTGGTTTTGCCAACCACTGCTATCACTCCTGTTAAGCACTGGGTGATTCACTGCAAGCTTCCAGGTGTCAGCAGTGACTCTGGGTAGACTGTGCTTCGCATGTGCGGGGTGAGCAGGTACTCACTGGCATGCTTTCTCTGACCGTGTATCGTGCATTTGGGTGTTTGGTAGCCACGCATGAATCTGGCTGCTCTCTTTCTCACCCACGTAATCTTCCAACTCAGAATCATTTTTGTGCTTTTATTAGACGGGGCGGGGTAGGGATGCTGTTTCAAAGACAGTGAATCCTACTCCTCCTGTCAGGACTGGTTCCACATCGTCCAGGGCTGCATTGGGATGGTGATGTGTTTGCTACTACTAAAATTACTGAGCAAGTCAACTCAAAGCTGACTTGAAGTTAGAGGGATAAGATACAGCTCAAGGTCATTGATAATTCTAGGACTTGAAGACAGTTTACGTACAGTGTTTTTATTCAGGTTACTTTAAAACAAAATAAGGTAAAAAGCCTAAAAGTAAATTTTTTCACTACCTTTTAATCACAGGTTTTGCAATGTTCACATCTGTGGTCTATTTTCTCTTACTGCCAGATGTTTAAAACAGATATAATTGCTTGGTGAGAGAGAACTATTTTCTGTTCACTCTGGGCCAGAATGCTCTGAGCCACTCAAAGAATGAAGAATATTGTTCATTTGTGAGTTCTTGAGTTGGAGAGTTCACCTGCTGGAACAAACTTCAGTATGCATTTTTCTGCTGAGGTTGGTTACACTTCTCAGAATCTGTCCATTTAGAAAATAAGTTCTCCTTTGTGTAGCCATGCAACATCCACTGAGAACAGTTCTTTAGCATCGATGTATAAGCCCAGGCAGTCTTGTCGCTTGCATTCCGTGTAGTCTTCTCTCCAGTTCTCGATTTAGCTAACGCTGTTGCCGATAATGCCTTGGAATTAATACAGTTTGTCAGCAGTGATAACACCACAGAGATAGCAAGCATGTGCTGTACATCTTTTCCAGGCCAATGTATCAAGTAACAGATCCCATTTATTTCTGCACGATATTGAAAACAGCATCTGTGCCCACACTTGGCTGGCAAAGACGGAGCTGTTAAAATTGGAGGAGGTGTTGACTGAGGCTTTTCATGGTACCACGCAGTTTTCATGGCAAACCTCAGTGTTTAAGCCCAGGGTGCATTTACTCCACAGTTGTGCATCGTGGACTGGATTCATTCAGCGCCTCGGTGGCCCTCTTGCCCTCCCACTCTTTATTGCAATCTGGAAACACACTTGACACTTGGCGGGATTGGGGATTTAATGAGATACATGATGACCTTCAGTTAGTCTTTTTTTTTTTTTTTTTTGAAAAGCACTTGATATGATAAAAAAGGAAAAACTGCCAAGCCTGTTTGTCGTTTTTAATACAGTGAGGCCGTGTTTTCTACCTCATAAAATGTGCGGACAATGCTATTTTCGCACAGCCCGTGTTGAACAAAGGGCTTCGTTTGGAAAGCTGGCCGTCATAGTGTGGTGGGAGCTCTCGGGCCCAGACGAGCTGAGGAGGGGTTGTGCCTCTGTGTCACTTTTGTTGACTGAGGTGCCATGGCACCTGAGGTAGTCAGGGCAGACTGTCACTGGCACAGGGTGAAGTGCCAAGCGCTTGTTTCTACCCTCTTTCTTGTAGCAGCTAGGCGCACGTTTCCTTCATGCACAGACAAGAAAATCTCAAGGACCTGGACTTGTCTCTCTTTAGAACTCTCTAGAATTAGCTTGTCATGAAATGTAAAACTAATGTGCAGTTGTAAGAACTGCTGCCAGCTTTTTCCTCACTGCTGCCTGATGGCTAAGTAGATTTGGAAATGAAGGTGGTTATTATAAAGTGATTACTGAATAGCTAGGTATGTCATTTTAAACAAGCAGCTAAAATCTCTCTGTTAGACATTCAGGCTGCTCTCTTGTTTTGTATCATTCATATTTAAGACATGATTTTGATTGTGGAGGAGTAATCAAGCACTGGGGTAATTTAAGAAAAAAATATACTGGATGATATTTTCTTTCATTCCTTATTAAAATACATTAGAATTTAAATGAAGCATTCTCTAAAATATGTAACTATCAAGTAGGTACCACATATAAAAATCCGAATACCAATTGGCTTTGGTTCAGAGTTGAAAATTCTTTACTTGCCTGAAAACTTACTTATCTTTCAAAATTCCAGGAAAATCTCTGATAAAATTATATACTGAAGAAATGACACACATCAGAGAAAAGAGGGTTTAAAAATTATAACTCTTAATGTCTTATTACTGTCAGTTTCATAGAAAGGGCAGATACTTTAAAGAATCTCAAAAAGAAAAATGAAATAAAAATAAAATGAACTATATAGTGAGGGAATTTTTTGATTCTCCTATTTTGCAATGCTTTGCCCTCTGAGTTATCATCAGTCTGTGTTTGCAAAGTTGCCAGCGCCTAACGGTGATCTCTGGACACACAGGTGTCCTTACCTGGGTTTCTCAAAAGCAGCCAACAGCTGCATCTCCCCACTGCTCCTGTCCCTCTGTTCCCTGAGTTAACAACTCTGCTCCATTAGTCCTTTTATTCATTTATTTATTTTCCCTGAGCCTCGTCCTACCTCTCATCTCTCTCTTGACCACCTAAAGGAACTGGCGTTTCACATGACCCTATTCAAGGTACGGGTTCCTTTTTCCCACGGCTAGTTGAGTCATCCATGCAGGCTCTCCGGCTACTCCCTGCCCTGCAGCAGCCAATGTCCATCAGTTCCCTTCTCCTAGGGCTGGGACTGCTGGGTCCCAACCACAGGCTTGGTCCTGTGCTGTCTCAGGCCCTTTGCTGAGGTCACGTAGAGAAGATCCCAAGAGGACTGTTACTCTGCCTTATGTAGCCTCTGGTTTTCTTAGGACCTGTTTTAGCCCAGGGGTCAATGAGCAGTCCAGGTTCGAATTTTCAGCCATACTAGGCAGCTAGGTGCCCTGTCAGTTCTGCCCCCTGATCCTCATTTGTGCTAAGCCTAAGGTTTGCCTGGATTCTGTCCGGTGCCTAGGACCTTCCTCCCCACTGATGGGCCTGCTTGTGCTGAGCTGACACCACTGCTGTGTGAGCACTTGATATTGTGAGCCGCTGCTCTTGCAAAGGTCTCTCCCCTCTGGTATTTGATCCTGTCTCTATAGTATTTGTTTACTATTGTGAGTTTATAGTAAAAATAAGATTTGTGTGTAGTTTTTTTTTTGCTTTTGTTTTATTATACAATTATATACATTTGCAGGTTTTTTTTTATATTGCCCTTCTTGGGAAGAATGCTGATTTTTTTTTTTTTTAAGATTTATGTATTTTGATTGGAAAGTCAGCTCTATAGAGTGAAGGAGACACAGAAACATCCTACCTCTCTGCAGTCTACCTCCCAAGTAGCCGCAGTGGCCAGGAATCAGGACTCTTCTCTGGGTCCCTCACATGGGCACAGGGTCCCAAGGCCCCAAGCCGTCCTCTACTGCCGTCACAGGCTACAAGCAGGGAGCTGGAAGGGAAGCAGAGCAGCCGGGATACGGGTCAGCACCTCTATGGGATCCCAGGCAAACAAGGCGAGGACTTTAGCCACTAGGACACTACATCGGGACCAGGAATATTGATGTTTCATAGAGAATCATGGGCCTGCCTCATCCTTCGTTTTTTCACTCTTTATCAATGGATAAATAAATATGGGGATGCTAATTAAAGATGTATGGATAGATTTTAGTAATAGCTATCACAATAGGGAAGCAAAGAGCCCAGCATGACCTAAACTCATCTTTGATTTGTATAAAGGTAACTGAGCATTTTAATATTTTATTTATTTACTTATTCATGGGGATGGCACTGTGCTTCAATAGGCTAATCCTCCACCTTCAAGTGCTGGAATCCCATATGGGTGCCAGGTCCTATCTCAAGTGCTCTAGTTCCAATTCAGCTCCCTGCTTATGGCCTGGGAAAACAGCAAAGGATGGCTCAAGTCTTTGGGTCCTTGCACTCATGCGGGAGACCTGGAAGACACTCCTAGCTCCTGGCTTCAGATCGGCTCAATTCCAGCTATTGTGGCTATTTGGGGGATACACCAGCAGTTGGAAGAGATTTCTCTCTCTGTCTCTCTTTCTCTATGTAAATCTCCCTTTCAAATTAAAGTAAGCTCCATCCTTTTCATCCATTCATTCAGAGGAGAGATAGGGAGATGGAGAGACAAGCACAGTCAGAATCTTTGTTCACTCACTCACTCCTCGGACGTCCACTGTGGTCAGGGCTAACTGCCAAAATTGGGAGATCATTCTGGATCTCCTGTGTGAGTACAGGCGCTCAGGCACATGGGCCATCACCACTGCTGCTGGAAGCCCGCATGAGCATGAAGCTGGACTCCAAAGCCAGAGGAGAGGCAGGCATCAAAACAAGGCATCGGGGTGTGGGATGTGGGCACTTTTACTGCTGGGCCAGTTACCCACCCCATCAGAAAATGGGAAGGAGTCTGGAGAGGCTTCTGTTGAGTGAGGAAGTAAAAGTGACAAATATTGGGAAAGGATATATTGTTATCTTCCCACAGACTGCAGGACACAGGATCCACATCCTTGGGTGATGGTTGGGACAGCAAACTGCTTTGGCAACCTTGAGTTTTCTTAGGCAAGTATTCTAAAAGGGCTCATTCTAGAGATGAGTGCTGGAGTTGTTAGTAACTCTATTAACGTTCGTTAAAGTCTTTCTAGGCCTTAGAGGAGGGCTCGTGGAGAAGAGAACCCAGAGAAACCTGGTCAGCAGTCTTTGGATTTCTCAGTTGGAAAGAGCAGCGTTTAATGAGTTGTTTTTATCCAAAAAGAAGTGAAGAATATTTGAATACTTTCTCCTGGATGTCATCTCTCAGGCCACAAGTGTTCATTTTTTGTTCCATAAAGAGACGTGAATTGACCCATCTTTAGCAGGGGTGGAGTGCTCGGATCTCCCAATGAATGGAGTTTGGAAGGGACCTGTGAATGAATTCAAGAGCAAATTCACCACAGAACTGCAGCAATCAAGACAATGTGGCGCTGGCATAAAGACAGATGTATAGGTCAATAGAAGAGGATTAAGAGTTTAGAAATGAACCCTTATTACATTTATGGTCAATTGACTTTCTGTAATCATGCCAAGACCATTCAGTGGGAGAAAGAATAGTCTTTTTAAGACATGGTGCAAGGACAACCGGATATCCATAAGCTAAAGAGCAAATTGGACTCCTGCTTTGCTGTATGTTCAAAAATTAACTCAAAGTTAAGCGGAGTGCTTAAGCTGCAAATCTCTTAGAAGAAAGTAAACCAAGTCCTTGAAGTAGGCAATGATTTTATAGGACAACAAAAAGTGTAAGTAACAAAAATGAAATGAAGTGAACATAACTGAATTAAAGTATTTGTGCTTCAGAGGATACCTTTCAAGAAAGTTATAAGACAACCCAATGAATTGGGGACAGATTTTTTTTCATATATCTGATAGGAATGATATCTTGAGTATTTCTCTAAGTCTTACAAATCACTGCTACCAAGAAATATCACCAAGCAGAGAGGACAAAGGATTTGAATAGACATTTTTGGTTTTTTAAGGTTTATTTTTATTGGAAACTCAGATATACTGATAGGAGGAGAGACAGAGAGGAAGATCTTCTGTTCATTGATTCATTCCCCAAGTGACCACAGCCAGAGCTGCACCAATCCAAAGCCAGGAGATCGGAGCCTCTTCCGGATCTCCCACACGGGTGCAGGGTTCCAAGGCTTTGGGCTGTCCTTGACTGCTTTCCCAGGGCACAAGCAGGGAGCTGGATGGGAAGCAGGGCTGCCGGGATTAGAACCAGTGCCCATATGGGATCCCGGCGTGTGCAAAGCGAGGACTTTAGCCACTACGCTATTGCGCCCGGCCCAAACGACTAAATTCTATTTGGCATTTTTCCAGTCACTAACTACACGACTCCCGTAAGAAGGAGTAACTGGTTTGGGTGCTCTCTGGATCTGGGTAGAAGATCAGTTCCAAAGTTGCAAGACTTTTTTTGGGTATTAGAATTTTATGAGGGTTAGAAAGGGTCAAAACCCATTTCAAACCAATTTTTGACAGTTCTGAGAAATTCTGTGAAAGTCATTTTGCCTCCTCCTGTTTTATATAGTCTGAAATAAATACCCGAGAAATCTTTTGCTGCAGACTCATTTTTATTTCATACAACAGTTTTCTTGTAAAGTTCATCTATAGGATGAATTGCAGTGTGTTTGTTCCAGTGCACAGAAACAATTCACAATCCGATTTCTGAGTTGAGCAGAGGTGTTCCTTCTGTAGTGGTGAACAAGGAGCATAGGCAAAGACAGAAGCGATTCCAGTGGATAGTGGAAGCCAGGCTCATGGCACCCAAAGTGTGACTTTTTTTTAAAGCAAGAGATGATAGTCCTAGCCAGGAAAGGGCAAGGCTTTTCATGGAGACTAGGTAAATGCTGGAGAGAAGGAATGTTTCCTGAACTGATTGATGAGAAGAAAGGAACTGAGCCATTGGTTGTATTTATTCAGGATTAGTGCCTTTTTCAGTTGCACTGATGGACAAATATAGGCGCTTTGTGGGTAGCAGTCATGTTAGGTAAGAGGAGATATATTACGTGATTGTTACAGATGCTATGAGTCATATCCATGATAGCACGACTGACATATTTACATGCGAGTTTTGACCACATGGATTGTGGACATCTAAGTTTTTGTGTTTTTTGTTTGTTTTGCAACTAAGAAGGGAGTTTGATTGTGAACCAAGATTGCAAAGAAATTAAAGGGCATTTTTAGGACAGATGGAATAGTTCCTGTCTCTGTGCTTAGGGTGAGCATAGATAGTGATTTTGGAAAGATAGCTTTGCCTGACAGGTGTGGAATTGGTTTGATAGTTGCAGCTTACTAATGAGGACACTTTCCGTTTGGGTCAGATGCAGAGGACTGTAATTAGAAGTCCTTTGATTGTTACTGTCACCACAGGAAGATCTCCTGGCCAGTGACACGAGGGACAGATGAAATTAGGAGATGCTAGAATTGGAAGCTTTGTGAAAATGCAATTTAAGTACTTTCGAGATAAATATTGAAGTTTGGTAAGTATTAATATCCAGAAAAAGAATCTACACGCTTCTGTCAACATATGTACTTCATAGCATTTTCACTTCTGTAGGCCTGTTTTATCCTGAGTTTTGCAATTGTTCATCAACAGTGTGTTCCCTAAGGACTTTAAGTAGGTGCTGCCTGGGCCAGCCAGTAAGCATAGCCGTTGCTCAGGTCACTTCCACATTTTGTGCAGCACACACATACACCTGCAGATGTACACATTTGCCGGAGGAGTCATGGAGGCTGGTCAAAGTCATCCATATGGGTGGCAGGGGCCTATCCACGTAGGCTGTCCTCCACTGCCTTTGCAGGAATGGAAGTGGAGCAACTGGGACTTAAATCAATGTTCCGACATGGACTGCTGACATTGTAGGTGGCAGCTTTCCTCACTGTGCCCAATGCCAGCATCAGTCATTGGTAAAATTCTAAAGCACTGTACTAGGATGCAATATAATTAAAAGATAAGTTTATTTGGGTGTAGAAAAAAATTGAAATCCATGTGTAAATTTTTTATTATATAAATCTTATGTAACTAGTTGGAGATTCCTATGAATGCTTAAGAATGTAACCTCTGGGCAGTAGGAATTCTAATGTCAACCTCATAAAATGATGTCAGGTTGTCTGCCAAAGTGGTTGTATCGATTCATCCTCTCATTTATGATGCCATGTGCCACCCTTCATACTGCTCTACCGCTTCCTACCAGCAGGCAGCTTTGTCGGACTTTATTTTTGCCGATCTTTTGGATACAAAATGGAACCTCGCTGTGACCCTAATGGGTGTGCAATTCCCAGATTAATGCTAAAATTTAACAGATTTTTATATGGCCTGTTTGTTTTCCTCCTCTTATTGTTCAATATAATTCAGTACAGCGTACTTCAATATACAATATGCAAATCTGGTTAAGCTGTCAAACTTTTCATTGATAATTGACACTCTTGTGTCTTATTTTAGAAATACTTTCCTTGCCCTCATATCAGACAAATAAACTCCTATATTTTATATTAAGCTGTTCTTAATTTGGATTTTCAAAGTTAGGCTTTTAATTTGGTAGGAGTTGATTTTGGTCAATTGCATCAACTTCGAAGATTTTGAAATTCTAATTGGTTTTTAAAAATATTTATTTATTATTATTTTTTGAAAAACAGATTTAATGGAGGGAAAAGGAGAGAGAGCTCTTCTATTCACCGATTGATTCCCTGAATGTCTGTGATGGTGTGGGGTAGGTCAGAGAACACAGATAGGAACCTGTAATTCTGTCCAGATATTCCATGCGGATGGCAGGACCCAAGTCCTTGGGCTGTCATCTGCTTTCCCAGGCAGCTAGCAGGAAGCTGGCTTGGAAACTCGGCACTTGGGAATTAAACTTGTACTCTGATATAGAATGCATGTGTTGAAAATCAGTGTCTTAGAGTGCTGTGCCACTACACCAGCATCTCCAATTATGTTCTGCTTGACATCATGCTAAATACATTGATTGCCTTGGGGAGAACTAATCCCTTTATAATATTGAATATTCCCATTCGTTAACATGGTATAATTCTCCAATTTTTTTGATCCTCTTTAATGTCTTGCAATAAAGGTTTGCATTTTAATCTATTATTGGTCTCTTAAAAAGACTTGTTCCCAACTACCTCCACAAAAGTATTGACTAGAAAAGTGATAGTGTGCATCTTATATGGTATCCTAACATGTTGATAGAAACAGCAATATTAGCTAATCAAGATTGTAAAATAATGTATTAGAAGTTGTTCTTCTAATTGATATTTTCAGAATTAATCATTTTTATTTATTGAAATGATCCTGTAATTTCCTTTAATTTCTTAATAATGTGAATGGCATTTATTTAATAAATGTTAAATTTTAGGTAGTGATCTCACTTGTTCATACAGTTATGGCTGGAGTTGAATATTGTGTCTAGAATTTTTTCATGTATGTTTTCATGTGAAGGGTATTGATAACATACATATCCTCTTTTGCTTCTGCTTTTAAGATACAATTGGCTTATTTATTCATACAAATTTAGGATTTTTGCATCATCTTCATGAATTGATACTTTTACTGTTATGTAATGACTTCCTGTGTTCCTTAATTCCAACTCCTCAGAATTTCTTTGGGTTAATATTTACCAATTATCTATTTTGTATTTGTTTACTTTCAACTTTCTCCACCCAACTGGCTTAGGTCTATTGATTATAAACAGAATATTGCAAGATATTGATGTCTACATTCAATGTAATTTTTTGAGTTTTTAATTGGCCACAAGCCATTTAAAAACATATATTTGTGCCAATATATTTGGACTAATTTCTACCATCTTTCTATTTGCTTTCTAGATCTACCGTTTTAGGCATCCCATCTTTCTTGCTCATTTTATTTGTCTACTCCCATAACTTACTAACTTTACATCAAAGTTACCTTTGTAGTTATTTTTATTGTTCCTAAAGGTGTCACCCAACTGCTAGCACTTATCATGCAAAGTGTGCCAAACATACTTAACATAATCTATATTTTATATCTTACATTTCCCATCACAGCGTTGTGATAGTTTTACAAGATTCCAACTCAAAGCATTGTCCTCCCTACATAAACAATCTTGTTTTGACAGTAGTTTGATCCTGCAATGTTTTTTAAAAACCTCCCAAATTAGATATTAATATTACTGTTACTACTATTGGGAGATTTATGCATTTATTAAGAGAGGGGCAGACAGATCTTCCACGCATTGGTTCATTCTTCGGGTAGCTCTAATGGTTGAGGCTGGACCCGTTCAATCAGGAGCTTCCTCTGGATCTCCTATGTGAGTAGCAGGGACCCAAACACTTGGACTATCCTTCCCTGTTTTACCCACGTCATCAGCAGAGAGCTGGATCAGAAGTGGAACAGCCATGACACAAACCAGCATGCATTTGGGACATTGGCATGGTAGGCTGTGACTTTACACGCTATGACCATGCTGGCCCTCAATTATTATTTTCCAAACAAAAGTTTACATATTCCTTTGTTCATCATTTTTCCCAACATCTGTGTCCTTGAACTACCTTTCTCTTTTCTTGAAGTTGATCCTTTATTATAAGTTCATTCGTAGTAAACCCACTCAATTTTGATTCTTTGAAATCAGCTATATTTCTTCTCACTCCTAGAAAGACACTACCATTTGTCATTCTGAGCTGATGTTTTCCCTCAGCACTTCGGATATATTTTCATTTCTTTTTCTTGCATTCAGGTAATTTCCTGTGATTTGTTTTCTGGTCATGAATTCTCTGTTCAGTTATGTCCTGTGTTCATGTATAAAAGTATTTCTTTCATTTTAAAGTGTCTTCATTTTCATAGTTGCCTATTACAATTCACCTTTGCATGGACATTTAAAAATTTGATATCATTGATTAAATTTTATACTCAGTGCCAGGTGATTTAGGTAATCTAAATCCCAAGCTTTGTTATTTTGGCTGATTCTCACTTACTGTGGCTTTTTTTCTGGTTTCAAGTGATCTATACTGGTGAACTTATTGGGTTGTGGAATAGGGGGCCTCATTGAAGGTAGCTGTTGCTAGTAAATATTTCGTCATAGATTTGTGTTTGTGTTTGTTGGAGTCAGTATTGACCATGGATGCTCTAACTACTGTGAATGTGGGTAATGTGGGATTATTCTAGGGCCATTAGGCATCTCTGCCCACCTTACTCCTGGCCAAAGTCTTACAGAGGTTACAGTGCTGTAAGGTCAACTAAATTTTCAACTTATACCTCCCTTTGGGCAAGGGGCACTGTCCAAGGTGTCACCAAAAGCATACTACATCCTTGTGATAAAAAGAGAAGGCCTCATCCTGGATCTAGTTGTTTAGAAATGAAAGAATCCTTCAGGATAAATGATATCATTTCAACATTTTGAGAAACCTTGATAATTACCTTAGAGATCAATTATTCATCAACTTATTGAGACTCTGACTATGTTGTTTTGCTGTCATACAAACACATATGATATGATATAGATTATTGATTTATTCATGATATGATATGATATTTATTATTCATTTATAAAGATAGATACATTTCTATCTGTAGAATTATGTCAAATAAATTTGGTCCCACTTGACTTTGCTTATTTATGTTTGACTAGAACCAGTGCTGCTTACTTAGGATCTGCATGAACTCATAGCATTAAAATGTAGTCTCTCTCGAGTAAATGAAACGTTAACCCTTGTTATCCTTTTAGAGAGCCATTTGACATTCTCTTGAAGTCCTGCACGTTCTTCAACAGTACCACTTTGTGTCTTCACCCAAGAGAAAAGGACACACATTGCTGGGCAGTTGTAGCACCATTTTTCATAGAGACAGAGTAGGCATAGCTGTGTGGTCCCCATAGGGAAGAGGATCAGTCAACCATGTTTTATTATAGTGGAATCCTCTGCACCAGTTAAAATTGTAACTAAACCTCTATGCTTCACCTGGGGTATGTTGGAGAAAATTTTGACTTGCAAAGACAGATAACATTTTTTTGTACATTTTAAAGCACACTTATATATGTTGTATATAACATATATCTTATATATCTTATAATTACACACAGAGAGACATAGATAGAAAGGTAAGAAATGTATAAAAATATGCCTGGAAATAACAAGTCATAACCTTTTGGTTAACACGCAGGGAAGCAGAAAGGAGTAATGTCTCTACTGTTTTCATTCTATTGAAGAGAAGTGCTGTGAAGCGAAACACAAAATGTTAGCATTTGATGTTAGTAGTCATTCAAGTGGCTGTTTTCTTTTTACTTTTCAGTGTGTATCAAAGGTATAATTTCAAATTTCAGAAACCTTAGATACCAATAAGAAAGAATACCTCGTGTTTAAAGGAAAAACATCTTTCAGCCACTGTGAGACTTGTCGCCTTGTTTTATACAATGATCAATTCAGGCAGAATAAAATATGACAAATATTTTTGAAAGCTGTAGCTAGTAAAGATTTCTCTCTTGTCCCAACTCTTGGAAACTTAAAATTTTAAGCATTTATCCTGAGGAGTTTGTGTGGGTATCTGAAGTGAAGCCCATGGTAACTAACCCAGGACCTAAGACATATTCTCTTGTTTTTTTAACCAATAACTAGGCAGACCCTTTGCGCATGCTCACCCTTTCCGACTAGATAACTCCACTGCAGAAGGCTCACACTAAGCTTTTGTTTAGAGTGTGTACATAGCCATGCCTGTTGCCACAGAGGGTCTGTGATTACTGTGACTGATGATTTTATTCTTTGAAGGTATCTTTCTTCTTTCCTGTAAAGTGTGAATTGGAATTCCAGCTTTCTTTTTTTTTAAGTATTTATTTGTTTTCATTTGAAATATCCATTTATACAGTGAAGGAGAGAAAGAGAAAAAGATATTTCATCTGCTGGTTCATTCCCCAAATGGCCAAAATGTCTGGAGCTGAGCCAACCCAAAGCTGGGAGCCAGGAGCTTCTTCTGGTAGACACATGGGTGCAGAGGCCCAAGGACTTGAGAATTCCTTTTCTGCTTTCCCAGGACAGAAGTAGGGAGCTGGATTGGAAATGAAGCAGCTGAGACTAGAACTAGCAACCATATGGGATGCTGACACTACAAGGGAGAAAATTAGCCTATTGAGCCAGGTTTCCAATGTGATGGGAAATTAAATGATCAGTATAACAGACATGTGACTAGCTCACAGTCTAGAAAAATTAAGTGAGAACATACTTTTAAAATTTAGGTCAAGCTATCATTTGAAGGATTTGAAAGACATTGTGATAATGTGTTCATCCTAAATCAAGAAATAAACTGTAATATGCTATGTTCCATGTAGGGTTTGACATTGCTATACTTTTACTAGTTTAATCTAAGACTGTTTCCTTCTCAAATCATTGTTTTTATTTTAATTCATCCCTTTTTTAAAGGGCAGGAACAGTTCTTTTATTTAGAATTGTGTGATAGATTTCAGAAAAGCCTTGTTTTCAATGGACCTTTCTTAAATCTAATCGTAAATAAATGTAAGAAGTATCTGTGTAATATCTGTGAAAACCAGTTCCATGGAAGAGACTATACAAATTCATGTATTCCAAAACGATTCTTGTATTTCTTGTAACAAGTTTTCACTCACTTGTTACATCAGAGACATATGCGGGTACTCAGAATATTCATCAACAATGACATTAAGATTTTACTAGTGCAACCAAAACTCAAAATCCACGCATTTGAGGTCTCTTCAAAAGCTAGTGAAAAATGTATATTATGAAAAAGAACAATACATGGATCTTAGAAAATTTTACGTTAAAATAAACTTGTTTTAATTCCATTTTCCCACAAGATTTTTCAAGTATCATCCTAGTTGCCTGCAAGGTTGCATAAATGGAAGATCAATGCAGTTTCAGAATTTTCAACTTGGTGGACAAAGACACTTTTTAAATTCTGCAGAACATTGATAGTTCAAACACTGTTGTTGTGTTGCTTGAAAACAGTGCCACCGAATTGCAGACATTTCTGCTTAGAATTTTCACCTGTTGGGGGATGGGGGTAATACACAGTAGCTAATCAGATCTTTGATCTGATTTCAGTGAATGGTAGAGTAAGTGAAGATGTGCCTTTGTTATTTTTCACCTGCTTTTCTGTGACTGATAAGGCAGAAATACAATAGCTGAAGGCACTGAAAGGGACCCATCATGCTATTCAGTTTGTTATTCCCTTTATTATAATAGACCTTTGTATGGTTCATGAAAAGGTAGAAGAGAGACCTGTTAGCAGTCGCATTGGTTGTAATCTGTGTTTTTGATTATCAATGACAGGATCCTAAAATTACACCCAAATATCTCTCACTGGTTCTGAAATTGAGTTTCTGAAAAAGCACTGTAGAAGTAATAGAAGGTAAAGTGCAGAGTTCCAGAGAAATGAGCTGTGAATTGAACCTGCAATGGAAATTGATCCTATCAGTCAGTTTCTGCCCTTATTTGGGGGGAAAAACAGGACTGAATGTAGGAGCCAGGAGCACTGATTAAACAGGATGCTAAAGTGCTGGAGGCTAGAACGGGGTTTGCTGGTCTCTCAGTTCAGAAGTGCAGCTGTCAGAATTCTGTGCCCGAAACCCAGCTCAACCTGGCAGAAAGAGAACACAGTGAAAAATGTTGCAGGCGCCAGCCAGGTAATCAAGACGAACTCCCTTACTAAGCGACAGCCAGTGTACTCCTTAGAGTGCATCTCCTATCAGTGATTCATGCCAGTGAGGCCTGTCATGCTACCTGTCCCAGGAAAGGGGCCAGAGGGTGGAAGTGTGAAGAGGGATGGCCTTGGAATGGATTCCTACCCTCAGCAGCATCTTGAGGATTATGAGAAAAGAGGCAGATATCCCATAACTAGTGATCCTATGGATATAATTTATTGCCCTGTCATCTTACTGGAAGAAATTTATGTGTGCACATAGAAAGGTAGTAATGGCATGCTAAGGCTTTTGATTGTTTGCTTTTGTTGTGGGGCAGTGTAATTAGTCCGCTGAAATCACACATTTGTAGTCACATTTGTGGTTATGAAGCTGCAGTGTGATAGATTTCTATAGTGACGCCTTTCAAAGTCTGTAGTGATCCTCAGTTGTAGCTCACTACAGTCAGTGTCCCTGGGGAATGCCTCTTCACAGTCAACAGACTCAAGTGGAAATACTTGCATAGAAACATGGGAAATAAAGGTATGATGAAACACTGACTTCAGATGGAACCACTATAAGTCTCTTGCTGAATCAGAACTCAATTTTACACAGTGCAAACAAGAAGCACAAAGAAACCCAGCATCGAGTGTTTTTCATGGGAAGAGTTCATGGGATTTGCACATTTCCTTAGTCATTGTGCTTGGCCTATCAACACCGTCTCTGAAGCAGCATGCTGTCACAGGTGCGTGGTTACGCACAGCATGCTCTGACATCTATTGGGTATACCTGCCTTGTACTATCCATTTCCCCAACTCCCAGAACTTTACTTTTAGATCCTGTAAACAGAAAATTACAGTTTCCTATCTTCAGTGGACCTGGTTGCCTACATCATGGCATTGATTCAAAATTCTCTTGTGTTTCGTACAAATGCAAGAATGTTTAAGGATCAATCTGATAATATTTTAGTAGACACAATGGAATTACTCATGTGTGCGAAGAATATAAAAAATGTGCTCATAACATTTACATCAGCCTAGAGTTGGGAGGCCTAGTACAGGCCTGTTTCTGATGAAGCATTGAATGTCTCATCTTGGGGTTTCATCCTGCCAGCACTCCATGCAGTCATCAAGGGTGAGGCAATGGTGTTGTTCGGCTGAAGAACCACCAGACACAAGCTGTTGAGGAATGTCTGCTTTATTATGCACACATTATAAGATTTAAAGGTTAATGAAGAGGAGGGAGGGCAGGAGTACATTTTCTGACAGTTCCCCCCCACCCATGAAAGACACTATAATATGGCTATAAAGCAAGTCTATTTCCCTTGATCTTCTGGTCATGTCAGAGATCATGTTCCATTTGTATTCCCCTAGACCTTCTAGTCATGTCGGAGGTCACGCTCCATGTGTAGGGCTGGAAGCTGTGCTTCACGTCATGGGCAGGTAAGCGGTGAGCCACACCCACCAGGTAGCAGGCGGGTGCCCAGATGTGATTGCCCACAGTCTCATATACTTTATTGAATGTAGGACACTGGTGATTTTCTTAGTGTCTGTGACCTGTGCTTGCTGCTCAGCATCAAAGCGAGAAATGAACCACATAGCACCTGCTTAGGAAAGATCCTGATTCCTCATTCCAAGTATGGTTTTACCTGAATGCATTTTGTTTTTACATCATTATTGTGTTTTTTAAAAATCCTCTGTCCAGTGTCATCAAGCCAGGGGCCACCTGAACTTTGTAAAAGCTATGTTATTATTAGGATAGTTTTTACTTCAGTTAATCTGAAACTTGAAGAAACAAGCCAGTGAGTACAAACCTCTTTTGGTTTGAAAGGTAGAGCCTCATATCGCCTTCCCCTGGTGTGTTAGTTAGTGCTCATGCAAATGTGGCTTTGGAAACTTGGTCCAAGAGGACTGTTCTGTGGAATATTGGAGACTTTTTAAAAATTATTTCTTTGTGGTGGTATCCCAAGAGGTACTGACGGAACAAGATGAACATTCATTTCAAGGAAACTTGGTCAGTGAACAGAGAGAGCCCTTTTAGGTATGGGGCCTAATTGAAGTGGTATGTTTTGCACTGAAGATGACCAAGGTGATGCAGAACATTTTTTCAATCTAAAAAATTATTTTATCTATCTATTTATCTGTCTATCTGGAAGGCATTATTGAGAGGGAGAAATAGAGAGAGAGAGATCTCGCTGCTGGCTCGTTCCCAGAGGGCCACAATCCCAGAAGACCAAAACAAGGAGCAAGAAGCCAGGAGCTTCTTTTGGTTTGTCCAAGGTGGTGGCAGGTACTAAGGTTATCGTGTGCCATTAGGGATACGGGTTGAAAGTGGAGCAGCTGGCACATATGAAGGGGTGCCCATACGCATGCCAGCATTGCAAGCGATTGTTTTAGCAGCTGTGTCACAAAAGCAGGTTTATTTATGCAACAGAAAATTTTTCATTGAAATTAAAATAGAGCAGCACTGCTTGTTTAATATCTGAAGCATGTAGTCATTTTACTAGTAAATAAAATTGATGGAAAGCTTGGGGAAGTACTGTAGAACGACCCATGAGGAAAGCTGTGAGTAAAAAGGGGCAAGGTGAGAGATGCATGCTAATCTGCTTGTGTAAAAGGGGTTTGGAACGTTTTTATAAATGTTCAACTGAAGAGGCATTATGTAAAATTAGACATCGCCTTTTAGATTGTAAAATGTCACTAATTTTGGGGAAAAAGCTACCCTGATATTTCTAAATAACACTTATGAGTCCCTAAAACTAGTAGTTTAAATATTAAAAAAAATTCATTTAGGAATAAAGGAACAGTCTGTGAGCATGCCGCTCAAGATTCCTTGAGGGAGTTTTTGTTGTGCCCCTCCTTGGTGCTCAGTGTTGTTGTGGGATAGGCAGCCCACCTGCTCAGCATGAGCCTGTTTTTCCTCTTTCCTCTATAATACTGTAGCAGTTTACTTCACAAGTTGCCATGCATTGGAGGGTGCAAGGAAAGAAGATTCTGTGTTATCTCAAGGTACAAAATGATGGAGAAAACAGACACAAGCGATTTATGCACAAATGGGCATCAAGACCCAGAGAAATTTACAGCACCCTAAACTACAGACAGGGTGTCTGGCACACAAAGATTGCAAGCCTTGGCCCAATTTCTTTGGAATTAGAAGGAAAAGGGAGAATTCTTTTAGCCCTTTGGTCTTTAGATGAAATACTTTGGATCTTTATTGGCTTTTGTCTTCTTTCGCTAGGCTTTAGATGGAGTTTTAGTGTTTTTAGTTTCTTGTTAGCTGGTTCTCTTTAATTTGGTAGACACTGCGGTTCAGTTGAGGTAACATCACATTACCTTCAAGATCTAAACTTGAAGGCCACAAACTATGACCCTGTCTGACTCATTCAGTCTGCCTTCATCACAGTTTTGTATCTGATGGAAAAAAAATACCAACAAGTTAACTCTCAGGAGTCTTCAGTTTGTGTGAAGCAAGTCATGCAACATAAAACTGTACAGTAAGAGGTAGCTATTAATCTCAAGTTTCCATGCTTCTTTTCACTTATTGTACCGTATACCACTTTAATTCCTATGTGGTGACCACACTTAAAAAAAATCAACATTATTGATGAAATGTGAACTGGGTGAAACAAAACAGAACTGTTCAGGTTATAATTTTTTTAGCCACCTAAATGATGTTCCTTGGGATAGTGCATAGTACATAATAAATGCTCAAATAATATTCTGTACTTAATGTTATGACTAAGTGATCACCTCATTGTCATTTCATAAATAAGATTTGCCTATTTTGTTTTACACTATTCAAAATGCTCATGTCCCTTACATGTTTTTTAGATTTTAATATAATTACAATTAAATTTTGGATTTAGAGAATACATGTTAGGAGTAGGCATTTGAAAAAGCTGTTCAAGTCACCTATTGGGATTTCTAGGTTTGAATTCCAGCCTTTCCTTTTCCCATCTGTCCTCCTGGTAAAGCACCTGCTGGGAGGCAGCAGGAGGTTGCTCAGGTACCAGGGTTCCTACCGTGCACGTGGGGGACCTGAAGTCAGTTCCAGGCTACTGGTTTCATCCTAGCCCAGCCCTGGCTCATGTAAGCATTGGAGGAGTGAACCAGTAGATGGAAGATACGTGTGTGTGTGTGGGGGGGGTGTGTGTATTTCTCTCAGTGTATGTGTGTGTCTGCCTTTCAAATTAAAAGAAAATATGCCTGTATTTATTTAATTGTGTGTATGTGTTAGTATTAAGATTGTTTTCTTGAATCAGAGATAAAGGGGGAGAAAAAGGCTGAGGTAATATAGCACGCAGTTACTCCTGATGAGAAGTTTGCATGTAAGAGTCTTTTGCTCCAACATTGTTTTGGATTCTTAATAATTTAAATACCTCATGATCCCTTATGGCTGCATCCAAACATCATACCCTTAATCCAACTAATGGGAAGGGAGAAGGATCAAACATGTTATGCCCCTTCCTTTCAAGAATACCTCCCAGAAGTTTTACCCCCAATGTCTAGTTAAGATTTGGGAATTTTTATTATTTCTGAGGAAGAGGAGACCAGATGTTGGGAGCCAGAAGGAGTATTTACAATAGTTGAGCTTCCTAGAGCTTTTGTAATTCTTTTCCGTTATGTTTTCTTTTCTAAATAGATCCCATGCGTGGTCCAAGAAAGCTAGAAGTTGTAGAGGTCAAATCTCGACAGATCACTATCCGCTGGGAGCCATTTGGTTATAACGTGACCCGTTGCCATAGTTACAATCTCACCGTCCACTACTGTTACCAAGTCGGAGGACAGGAACAAGTGCGAGAAGAAGTGAGCTGGGATCCAGATAACTCCCACCCACAGCACACTATCACCAACCTGTCACCATACACCAATGTCAGCGTCAAACTCATCCTCATGAACCCCGAGGGACGCAAGGAGAGTCAGGCACTCGTCGTGCAGACGGATGAAGACCGTGAGTACTTCTAAATGACCCACAACTTTTCAGGAAGCACTTGCCTTGTCGAAGTTGAGGGCTGAGTGGTACCATACTGGAAAAAGAGATATTTTGCTTGATGCCAACTTAGAACCCATACTCTGTAGCAGACCTAAGCTCTGATTAAACAAAATGAAGAGGAATTAAGATGTAGAAATGTGTTTTAATTCTTTGTCATATATTTAAATTTCTATACTGATAAATTTGTGTAGTTCCAAGCAACCCTTCATGGAAGTTTTATCATCATTTTGGACTGAAAAGTTGTTATTTAGGGTATCAGTCAATTTATGTGAAATGTTTATTTAGATATATTGAAGTGACATTATGAAATGGTTTTCACAGCTCAGCAATGACTTCAAGTTAGTGGTCCTTATCTGAACAGTGTTATAAGTTAATAAAGATTTAAAATAAACAAAAATTTAATAGACAAAGATTTATCAAATAAACCATGCATGTCACCAGCAACTCATTTTAAAAATGAAAAACAAATATGCAACGATAAACTGAAAAAGTAACTTAAAAAATTGTGACTCCTGTGACCCAGATGTAAATGTGCTTTTGCACTGAGTACACAGGGAGCCCTTATGGTGAGCATATTCATATAGCACTTCATAGAAAAGGTGTGTTTGACCAGAAATTCATTTTCCAGGCATGAAAATTAGTGACAAAGAACTTGGTAGGCTGTTAAATGAATAAGCTTCTGTAATCCTGTAAAAAGTAGATGTTTAACTTTTTGCTTCTTCTTGCCAATAATTATTGTTACTGGCAAAGCGCAGTGGGTTCATTCCTCAGGTTAGCATAGAAATAAAAACCTGGGAAACAGTGCATACATAACAGAATCTTTATTCAAAGCAAAGCAATAAGACAGCACTACCCTACAAAGAAGTAGGGAAGTAGTGTCCAACTTGACACTGGCTGTAGGGGAACTGGCCTGGGCTTTTTAAGACATTTTTTTTCTCTTCTTATAATCATGACATAAGGAGGGGCATAGAGGCACAGGGTGTCTGAGCTGATAAAAAGATATCTTGAATTAGGGTATTTAAGCCACTATCTTGTCCTGTTCTGGGAGCATGGCCCACACCCTCCCACTCCCTAGGTCTAGGCAGAGAGGCAAAAAGGAAACTCCCTTCTCCTTGGTTGTCTTGACAACCCCCAGGTGTTGCCTTACACAGCCAACCCATCTAGTACATGCAGCCAGTGAACTTGACATGGGGTTCAGGAAGTGGACAGTCCCTTTCCTCCAAGGCTGTGGGCCTCAATTATGTCATTTTGATCATCAACTGAATGTCATGAATTATTTATAATGATTTTTTACTGTTTTGTTTAAAGAACTAGTGAAGACTTACAGGGTATTTTTATTCTGTCAACATCATGCAGATTGTTATGGAAGAAAAACAGGTGCTCCCAGAGTAAGTGAGGGGCTTTCCCGGAGCCCTGCCTTTTTGGCCACCCTCAAACAGTTGTTTCATTACAGTTATTCTTCGCAGGAGTCAGGGGTTGTTCCAAACCTCTGGGTCAAGGCAGTGTTGGATGCTTTGTGTCTAAGCCTTTCAGCTCTCCCTCACTGCTGTTTTTAAAAGGAGAGGCTAGAGATGCCATCAGTTGTATCGTCAAGTCGTTGCTGGCCCTTCTGCCTTGTGTTTATTTGAGTTGGACCTAATGTCTGTTGTTTCTGCTTCCAGAGTATTCAATTTTTCATTTTTCCTCAACTGATGCTTTCTCTATCAGATCCTTATTAATTAATGACAAAATCCTCATACTGGTCTCTAACCTTTCTTTGGGATTCTGGCATTTTCTCAGTGTCCTCACTTTGCACTAACCTGATTTTGGAAATTGATTTCCGCCCTACTGTGCTCTCTGCAAGACCATGGCAGTGACTCTCTGCTGCTCTTTGTTCCTGAAGCCTGGACTCAGCTTTGACTGGATTTTGGCCTGTGCTCTTGCAATGTTGCTTTTCCTCCACTGCCCCTCCCGCAGCAGAGGTGTCAGTCACCCTGTGTTGGGGCGCCATCTCTGCATCCGGGACTCTCCCCACTGCCTGCCTCGTCTCCTCTGTCAGTGACTTTCCACCTGGCTGCTACTCATGTCTGCCTCCTGAACCCCAAGATTGTCCTCAGGCGGTAGATCATGAATCTGGCTCCAATCTGTGGGCCATAGCAGATACGTCTTTCTAAACTTATTTACTCTTGGTAAAATCCTTAATCCTTCAAGCCTCCATTTCCTCATCTGAAAACTGGAAACAGTTAACAATTGTCAGTAATGCAGGACTAAGAGAAGTTTCCATGGAAGGCTAGTTGTAGCCGCTAGAGAGGGACCTTTAATATATAACTGTGGTTGTTGCTGTTTTGTTGTTGTTATTATTGCAACGTTTCATCACACCGCATTATGTTCTTTTCTTGTAGCCTCATTAAATTGGGTGTTCTTTTTTCTTTTTACTGTAAACTACTTGAGAGAGAAACCATTGGCTTTTCTCCCATAGCAATATGCGTGGTATTGAGTGACAACACTGAGAATATACTTTGCCTATGAACGTAGTAACACACTGAAGAAAACTTAATTCATGTTTTAATCAACAGTAGTGTCTAAGTCAGTGAGGGAGACATCAGATGCAGTTGTTTCTAGAGATGAGCGCATATGTCTTCCGGAAGCATGAACCCACACAGCACTTTGGGATTTCAAATGGGGACCGGACATGAGTTAGCAATTCTGTTAAGTACACTCAAAACTTAAAGTTGGAATCACTCATTTTCTTTGTATAAATTATCTTGCTAGTCTCAGAAGTCACAACATGTAGGATAATATTTTGTTGTTTTTACTACTGTTAAGAGTATCACAAGATAATGTGACTAAATGACACGAATTTTGATATTATGGCTAACCATCCCAAATCTTGAACACCCAGAAACTAAAAAATAAGCCAAAACAAAACAAATATTACACTAAATTCATGTGAAGTACTATATTCTTTAAATTTAGTTAAGCTTCTGGTACTTTTTTTTGTCTGCTTTTTTTTTTTTTTTTTTAATAATCTTAGTTGACAAAGGGTCAAGGGCTACAGGAAAGTGGGTAAGACCATTGTTTCCACACTAATATCATTTTCCCCCCTGTATCTGGGGTCAGGGGAGAAACAAAGGGGAAAGCCGCACCCAGCCTCCCACCCATACCAGGTCCTCCGATGCAAGGCACACTCTGAGGGTCCTGCTCAAGCAGTTTTGATAGTTCAACAGTTCTGAATTGCTGCCAGTCTCGCCATTGCAAATGCTATGAAATCTATTCTGAATCTACTGGCTGACATTGTCTCTTCATGGTTGGGATCTGAGATCAGCAGTTCAGGTGGAGGCATCTCCAAAGAAACTTCGTCTGAGGTGATCCCAGACCTGATTCTTAAGTATGCTTTCCAGTACAGGGTCTGGCACAGTCCGTCACCCCAGTCAGCTTATGCACATGTTGGTCGTTTCAGTTGCTGGGTCAGTTCTGTTTCTACCCCTGTCTTCCACGCGAACCAATGGGTGTTGTAGTCCAGCCCGATCCTGTCCACTTCATACTCAACCCTCACGCAAACCAGTGGGTGCTGCAGCCTAGTTGGGGCGACTCCCCATTACCCCCATCAGGCCTGCCCCCTACCCTGGTTCCCATGCTTGCCAGTATGTACTGGAGACTTATTCAGTCTCTCCCACATCCCATTTAGCTCTCGTACATGTCAATAGGCATTGAAGCATAGTTCAACCCAACCTGCCCTATTATCCAGCCCACACACATACTGGAGAGTGACTTTCTGTCTAGCCACCCCTGCCCCTGTCCTGGTTTTCATGTTCTCCAGTGAAAGTGTTAACCCATGAGGGAGGTGCCCATTATCTCCCTACTAGGTCACTCCAACTTCCAGATTGTGCTCTCTCCAGGTGGTTCTGGAGTTCAATTTGACAGATTAAGCTCCCAGTGCCAGCCTGTGCCAGCTGATGCTGTGGCAAAGCCCAACCAACCCTTATCCACTCTAATTTTTGCTTGCACCAGTCGGAACAGTCAGCCCAACCTGGCCCTTCACTGATCTAGCTCACCTGAGGCCCACAGGTGTTGTAGCCCTGCCTGGTCTGGTCTGCCCTCATCCCAATTCACGCTTTCCAGTGTGAGTGATTGTCCAGCAGGGGAGTCCACATTCCCCCTGCCAGCTCTGCCCCTCCCCACCTGGTTCTCACGTGTGCTGTTCTGGCACTGCAACCACATCTGGTATGGCTCACCCCAACTTGGCATTCTGTAATGTGCGCTGGTTTGTGTTGTGACCGAACCCAGCCCGACCCACACTCTATTCTGGTGCTTGGCTTCACCAACGGGTGATGTGAACGGGTTCAACCTGGTCTGCCCCCTACCTATGCCAAATGTATGCCAGTGGGTATCTTCCTCTGGCCTGGTCTGGGTTGCTCCATATCGTGGTTTTTGCGCTTACCTGTAGGGACTGTGTCCCAACAGAGGAGTTTCCCAAGCTCCTCCATCAGAACCTCTCCCTATGCCAGATCTTGTGCATACTGGTGGTTCCATGGATCAGCCCTCATTGCTGGCCTTCAATCCATTCCAGTTCTTGTTGTTGGATGTTTCAGCCCAGCCAAGGCTTATCCATACCCAGACACTGCTCACACATGGCTCAGTAGGAACAGAGACCCAGCCTAGTCTGTCCTACAACTACCCAGATGGTGCTGACATCTAGCCTGGCTTGGTGCGCTCAGCTCCAGTTCACACTTGTGCCAAGGGAGATTGCAACCATATTCAGACCAGAACACAGGCCCTCATCCCTAGCTTTAGTGTGGACTGTTGTGTGGCAGTCAGTGATGCTCTATGCTAACAGCCCATCTCAGGATTGCTATTTGGGCTGGTGAATCAGTCTGGCCCAAATAGATCTTAGGGACACCCCTCCAAACCATCAGGTCTCAGTCCCCACACTTGCCCGAAAGTTTCATGACCCTGTTGCTGGGAATCACCCAGAATTCGTCTCTCATTTACACTAAAACTGGCCTTATTCTTGGGTGTCCCTGTGCAGCAATTACATATCCTAAAAACCCAAGAGTTCGCCGCCCAAAAGCCAAGGACTCGGGCCCTGCCTTTCGGCAGTGGCTTTTGCCTAAGTCCCCAGCTTTGAGTCTGTCCTGGCAGGGGCACCCCCCACAGCCGCCACAGTGTAGGGAGCTGCCTTTGCCCCCAACCCCAAGGTTTGAACCAGCTTCTGGTACTTTTTTAAAAAATGTGTCTGTCCCTGACCTTAATAATGACCTTATACAACCTCACGAAAGTTTTCCCATCATCTACAGAATGATTTCAATTATGAGGTCTCCTCCATTATATTTTAATGTTTATTTTGTAAATATGATTTCATTTTACTTCTTCTTACACGAATTGAATGCAGAGGTTTGTTGTTTCCTTGGTTTTCAATTTTTTTTGCAACTGCACCTATATGATTAAATATTTTATAGTAAGAAATTGTGTGACAGAATGGCAGAGCCAGGCCTCATGTGATGAAATATGACAACAACATGATACGCCATTTCACAGTCAACAGGAAGAGACTTCACAGAGCTTATTGAGCCATGACCTGTTTCATTTCAACTTCCAAAGAGCATGAATGTTTTGATATCAAAGCCTGGAATTCAACTTTCTTTGGGATTCACTTGTGTCATTACTATTTTTTTCCCTTGGAAAGTCGGATACTCAGAGAAGAGGAAAGAGAGAAGGGGATCTGTCTGTTGATTCAGTCCCTAAGCGGCCACAATGGCCAGAGCTGAGCTAATCTGAAGCCAGGAGCCGGGAGCTTCTTCCGGGACTCCCATGCAGGTGCAGAGTCCCAAGGCCTTGGGCCATCCTTGACTACCTTCCCAGACACAAACGGGTAGCTTAATGGCAAACGGGGCTGCCTGGATTAGAACCAGCGCCCACATGGGATCCCGGCACATGCAAGGCAAAAACTTTAGCCACTAGGTTATTGTGCTGGGCCTGTGTCATTACTTCTTCAGTACTTTGTTTTTCTTTGCTTAAATGTAGTCTCATGTGGATTTCTGCAAGCTAGGACCAACAATTATTTTCACATTTTTGTGCTATTTAGCATTTGGGCTCCAGAAAGCAAATTAACCCAACTTTCTTATTTTAGAGAAGGGTCAGCTAAGCCCAAAGAATTGCAAGTATTTTGCTCAAATTGTGGTTAAATTATTGGAGAGTCATGTGTCATAAGCCAGGCCTCCTATCTGAGTAGTGTGTGTGTGTGGTATGTTTTCTTGCTGAGCGGTGCTTTGGCAGTGTCCCATGTCTACCTATAAGCAGCCCATCAGTTGAAAGTGAATACTACTGATGGGTCCTTTGGGAATCATAGGCAGTCTTCCCAACCTGTATCCTAGGCAATCTTGCCAATCATTGAAAGGAACATTTTAACCTCCTGTAGCCTAAAACACTTCTACAACCTCCTTAAAAACAAAAAGAACTTATGAAAATGTGGATTATTTCTGTTTTCTAGCCATTCTGAATATTTAAAGATCATGAGTATTTACATACATGTAAGAATTTTATGGTGTTATATGTAGGTCTTTGGTCTATTTTTTATTTCATATTTTTTAGAAAGGATGTTTTTTTCATTGAATTTTACTAGCACTGTTATTGAAAAGCTATTGTTTGCAAATATACAGGTTTAAAGTTATAATTATAAAGGGATTCCTGGTTCTAATCCTTGATCTATATGGCTACCCTCATGGCAACACTCCTGATGACTGTAACTTTGTCAGAAGTTTTTTTTTTTTTTAAAGATTTATTCATTTTATTACAAAGTCAGATATACAGAGGAGGAGAGACAGAGAGGAAGATCTTCCGTCCGATGATTCACTCCCCAAGTGAGCCGCAACGGGTCGATGCTGCGCCGATCCGATGCCGGGAACCAGGAACCTCCTCCGGGTCTCCCACGTGGGTGCAGGGTCCCAAAGCTTTGGGCCATCCTCGCCTGCTTTCCCAGGCCACAAGCAGGGAGCTGGATGGGAAGTGGGGCTGCCGGGATTAGAACCGGTGCCCATATGGGATCCCGGGGCTTTCAAGGCGAGGACTTTAGCCGCTAGGCCACGCCACCGGGCCCAACTTTGTCAAAAGTTTTAAAATCAGGACATTTGAGCTGTCTGCAAACCATTTTCGATCATTCACTGCATTACCAAACAATTTGTTCACACAGCCTCATATATATTTATAAACAATATAGTTATTCTGATTTATTTGTAAAGCTTATTTATAAGCTACCGTAGTAGTTATTGACATAAAAATAATTATACATATTACAAAAGCTGCTGAAGTGAATTTAAAATTAGAATTATAATTTTAAATTTAAATTTGTGATAGAAATAAATCATATTTTGAAATGATACTGTTATTTTATAGAAAGTTGGCAAAAAGATCTCCATTTTCCCTTAAATTGATAACATTTTCTTACAAGTTTCCAAGGTGTTACATATTTTGGTCTCTGAAAAAATGACAATAAATATTTCTGAGTCTCCAGCATTATTAACAAATAATTTTATAAACTACATTTTTAAATTAATCTACATCAACCTCTGCTTTGTGTGTTTTCTTAATAGACGTGTTACTGTAACGGTTCATATATGTTACTTACCATGCATTTGTTACTCAGAAGTAGTTATAATTGCATCCATGTTGATATAAACACCAATTATTGCTTTTGAAAGAATGAAAAACTCCTTTTAAAAGATCATTGCTGAGCTCTAATTAATTCAGACTCCAAAGGAGAGGTGATTTTTTTTCATTATCAGGACAGCATGACTAAAATGGGTTTAAGACTTCATATTTTTAAAAGAAATTTGTGTTTGTACATTGTGAAGCTCTTACATTTAAATAAATGGTAGCTTAAGTCTAGGAAAATTTATCTTGTTTTGGAGGGGGAAGGAAACTGTTTCTTACGCAATGACCTTTCTCCACCTTCCTTCAGTCCCAGGTGCAGTTCCCACTGAATCCATCCAAGGAAGTACCTTTGAAGAGAAGATATTTCTTCAGTGGAGAGAACCCACCCAAACATATGGTGTAATCACATTATATGAGGTAGTGTATACATTTGTTAGTAATTTAATTTGTATTATAATTTATTGCGATAAGCTATCTAGTGTGATTGCATAATACATTTTTCAGACTAATCTGCAGTTTAATGGCTATTGTACGGTTGCAAAAAAAAAAAACACCTTAAAAATGAGTTTCTGAAGATGGGTAATTTGAGGATGTGTATTTATACTGAGTGGGCAGTTTCTAGATTGTATTATTATATGTTGAGACACAGCATAGTATTTTAAAAATCACATTCATTTAAAAGAATAAGCATTTTGAAATATATGTTGATTAGGAGGTAACTAAAGAATCCTGTTCTTGCTTAGCTATGAAATATTTCACTACTGAATTGTAGAAGAATGCTGATTATCCAATTAGCATCAATAAAAATTTTCTTCAGAGTACCAACACAATAATGCCTTTTGGTTTCTGAGTATTAGCAAAGCAGCCTTTAGACTTCTCTGGCGCGGTTTTGTCTACTGAGGCTTGTTAAATGGTTGGGTGATAGACATCAGAGAAGAATTTGATGAATTGCTCAAGGAAAAAAACAACAGCAGTAACTGAGTGACATTCATCATCACATTTGTGTAAGCATCATTTCACTATGCCTATTGTCACAGGAACAGGTGCTTTTTTTTTAAGGCTAGCACTTATTTGAATGCAAATTTAACAAAATTATATGTTGTACAGTTGCTAAAAATTGTGGCAGATCCTCATATGGAAACCTCTGCTTGAATATCTTTCACAACTACTGACAAAAGCCTGGGCAGAATAGCTGTCAGCCAGGCATCACTGGCGAGCCTCTCCTGTGACCCGACTAGCCTCACATTCATGTTTCCTTATGCCTTTTGAAATTTGGTATTGAAATGCATAATAATAATACTAGTAACTGAAATCTAAGTGAAGAAAAATAAAAAGGAAAAAGTCGGTTTTCATGATTTTATTGATGCTGCTCATTGGCTGCTTCATTGAAGCAGTTTGAGTTTTATGATAATTCATGGCCCAGCTTTTAAGGAACAGAGTTTTACAATCGAGTCAAATAAGTTGCTGTTGATTCCCTCGGTGATGAAATTTTTTTTCAAGATTTTCGGCCCTGTGATCTGTTTTAGGTGTCAGTTTGGGGGATTCTTACCTAAGACTAGCAGAGTTTTATTTATTTTTTTTTAAAGATTTATCTTATTTTTATTACAAAGTCAGATATACTGAAAGGGGGAGAGATAGAGAGGAAGTGGAGCTGCCGGGATTAGAACCAGCAGCCATATGGGATCAAGGCGAGGACCTTAGCCACTAGGCCACGCTGCTGAGCCCTATTTTTTTTTTTTTTTTCTTTTGCTGTTGTTCCTACAAAGGATAGCATCTTTGGAATCAGCTCTGCATGTTAAGTACTAAGTCCACCCATCCTAAAAACCATGTGTTGCTCTATAGACAGAAAATAGTAGTCACGTTCTTTCTAACCCCTGTAGACATACATCCTTGTGTGATAAGTAACTTCTCCAGTGAAATCAACAGGAATAATAATTCAAAGAAAGAACCCATTTATCTCTCTGACTCAACAGCCAGGATCTCCCAGTTGAACACTGATCTAAATGCTAGTACAATGGGGGATGCCTGAATGTGTCATAAATCAGGGTCTTAAAAATCAGATATTTGTAAGTAGAACAGGTTGGTTCATTTTTCTAAGTACTAAAGGAGAAATGGCAAATGTGTGAATCAGGCTCAAGTGATTAGCTATTTGTTTTCTGGTCACCAGATCTTTCTACTGTGCCTCCTGTTTTCTGGAACTAGGAAGGAAGGCAGTTCTTGGGGAGGGCTGCGTCTGCCTCTGTGCTCTGAGTCATGCAGCCTGGGCCGGAGTGCATCTTGATACAGCTTCCTAGTGGAGCTGATGTCTGCTGTGGACCCAAACTCAGTCACCCCTCCAAAGTATTACCATCTTTCTTGAGTAACCGACACACAGGTGTCCCCACATCATATTGTGTCAGTCATTTTTGAATATAGGTAAAATCTGGAAGGTGAGTTATCATGGTTGAAAAGGTAACACAGGTGTTACTTTAAAGAAGGTGACACACTTGGATAATTTCTGAAGGAGTCACAAAGAAGCAGATTGGGAGTGTAGATGTTGCAGACGAGTACACTGTAGGTTTGGTTGATTTGCTAGTTGACTCTTCCTCTTGTGGAAGGTACACTCGTGCACTGATCATGTACCACACTGATGTGGCACCTCTCTGAGAGCAAAATCAGCATCCATAGCATCGCAGCCTTCTGATTTTATTCGTTCCCACTCTACTCACTGTCTTTATCATCTTTCCCCAATTTAGTCTCTCCTTCCTTTTCTCCTTGTCCCTTTCCTGACTCCCACCCTCCTCAAAGCTCACTCCCCATTCCAGATCTTAATTTCATGAAAGCTACCTAAGAGTTGGCTCTGATTATCCCACCCTTCTTCAATAACTATCAATGCTACTCTCTTAAAGACTATTTTCAGATTTCAAGATAAAATATGCTTGCTTCTCAACTTGTTTTTTCAGAAGTAACTGCCATTACTAATAATTAGATACATGTCCTGCCAAGATTTCAGGAAAGTCTAGTTCAAGTTCATTTATGAATAAAGATATATGTGACTTAGTATATGTTACAGGCCTAGCAGTTTATGATAAGAATAATATGCCACATGAGACCCCAACTTCACATCATGTAAGAATAGATATCAAGGAAATTTATGAACTGAATAGAAAAGTTAATAGCAATACTAGAATATAGAAACTTTTTCGTAATGTGTTTTTCTAAGCTTGAATCCCAGGAGTTAATTTTTTTAAAAGATGGGTAGATCCAAGTTTATGATATTTTAAGTTCCTGAATGATTAATAAATCCATGAAGATAGTCTAAATGCAAGTGAAAAACTTGCAGAAATCATTTCATATCATTTGAGAAGTCAAATCATAGCAACCAACAGGTTGGTGGCTGCAATATATAGTGACTTATTATCATTGATAATAAAGAAACAAAACCACTCTTTCAAAAAATATGGATAAAAGGTAAGGGCAGGCACAATGTATAGAAAAAGTCCAACTCTCAAATGGCAAGGCAATGGCCAACCTTACTAATGATTGAGAATTGAAACAAAATGCTATAGAAAGTTTAAATTTCTGTCTTACGAAGTGTTCTCTAGTGACATGGAAAAATTTTTCATGCACAGATTGTTGATGGAAACTTAAACTTTACAACCTGTTTTAGAGGCAATTTAGTGTTTAAAATTTAAAACATTGAATCTGAAACCCATTTCTTGAGGTCTGTCAGTCAGTAACATCCACCCTGTGTGCAAAGATCTCTGTTCAAGTGTTTTCATTGTAGCTCCCTAACTTTGTATGTCTCTTGATAGCCTAGTGAGTAAATTCTAGAGTCCTGGTCATGAGATTGAGAATAACACATCAATGTTTGTTTTTTGAAAATACTTAATGTGTAAGGTGTTGGAGGAAGACATGGGCAGAGAAAATGTTTGTCCTATGCTACAAGTCTTATCAGCAGCTAACTCTAGAAAGAATTCAATTAAATAAGAACCAAACTCAGGCACTGAACGTGTGAGTGGTGTATAAAGTGCAGTTTGGTTTCGATATGTAGTAAAGTACAATATTCTGGAATTAACTGAGGTATTATTGATAAATCTAGAGTCGAAGATATTGGAAGAATTCAAGCCTAGGCAATTGGGCTCTGTTAATCACTATCAGTGGAGATTACTAATATGGAAACATGAGAATTGAGGCCCATGTTAAGAAGTTTGGTTTTGAGCCTGTTTTGCAATGGGTAAATCAAGACCTGCATTGCCTGCCTCCCAGATGGCATCAGTTCAAGTCCTGGCTGCTCCACTTCCAATCCAGCTCCTTGATAATACCCCTGCAAAAGCAGAAGAAGATGGTGCAAATCCCTAGGCCTCTGCTAGCCACTTGGGAGACGTGGACGAAGCTTCTGGCTCCTGGCTTTGGGTGGCGTAACCCTGGTCATTGCACTTATTTAGGAAGTGAGTGAAACAGCACATGAAGATAAATAAACAAGAGATGGAAATTTTTTAAAAGATAGAAGCTTTAAAAACACAAGTTTGGTTTCAGTACTCAAGGCCTTCTGTGATTTGATCCCAACTTTTACTTACAGTTTCATCACTTGGAATCTCATGGAGTTCCCACACCACGCTGCTTGGCTGATGCTTTGATTTCTGCCTATGATAACCTCTTAACTCTCCCCACCAATCCCAACCCAGGGAGTGCTTTTGTTGATGTATCTCATTTTTCAAAACTTTTCCTGTAAGCATCCTAGGTCTTTTCTTCTCTGAAATTGGATTTAATTATCCCTCCCACCCTGTGCTTAGTGTGCATTGCTGAGACTTAAGTGAGAGGCCTTTGTTTGCAGTGGCTGGAAGTACCGTCAACTCATGCCCTTGAGAATTTGATGCTTATGGAAGTCCAAGATTGGATGTTATTCTATTTGATTTTCTTTGAAACTGTCAGATTAGACCTTGAGACTTTAAGCATAGAAGGGGAAGAAAATGTGGAAAGATTACAGGTACTAACCAGTAAATCAGAAACCATCTATTCAATCAACAGTTTAGTTCTTATTTACCAAACTTACCCCTCCTCCCAAAATACACACAAATGTTGTTTGTGTGACACTTTAAAGGTATCATTAAAATTTCTTCCATTCCAAGTGTGAGAGCTTCCCCAAACTTATCTTCTGGGAGTTTGTTGCCGCTTTTTCCACTTCCTATCAATAGGCATTGAATAAATACTTGTTGCAGTGTCTAGTGAAAACAATAAATGTCCAAAGAATGCTTCTTGTCTGGACTTGAGCATGGAAATGTTCCCTGGTATCTTGACCACTGTTCCTCTGCTGTCAGGTGTTCACTGACTGTGCCCTCAGTGGCAAGCAGGGAAAACACGCAAACAACTTGTCCTCACTCCCCAGGAGTGTTCCTCATTCCTGGTTCCCAAAGTCCTGGTGGCAAGATTTGGGGATGGGGAAGGGATGCAGGAACTACCTAATCTTTGGTATATATACACGGGAACTTCAGAAAACCCATAGAATAGGAAATTTTGAAAATTGTTTATTTTGGTACAAAAAGCCCTTAAATCCATGCCTATGAAGGACCTTAATATCTTCTTGAAAATGCAAATTAGGAGGAAACTAGACATGGATTTAAAAAAGTTTTTCAACCAGAATCTAATTCACTTCATTAAATATAAAGTAAAATAAAGTCAAAGTAATTATTTGTATTTTATTTATATGAACAACAGAATGACAGGGAAAGAGAGGGAGATGCAGAAATAGACAGATTCTACCTGCTGGTTTACTCCCTCAGTGGCGACAGTGAGCAGAGCTGGGTCACATGGAAGCCAGGAGCCTGGGACTCCGTCTGAATATCCCTGAAGGTTGCCAGGGTCCTCATTCTTGGCCATCTTCCATTGCTTTCCCAGGTATGTCAGTGGGCAGCTGCGTCAGGCGCACAGCAGCTAGCATGGAAACCAAAGCTCTGGAGCAGGGTGGTGACAAAGAAGTGGCTTCACCTATTGCACTGCTTATTTTTTACATGAACTTTTTGACTTCTCCTTGTATATGCACAGGAGATTTGTGGGGATGGGGAAGGAGATTTACAATTTTTAGGAGTACATCAATTAGTGTATATGTACATTTTTGAAAGATTTAGTATTTAATAGAGAGTGGATTTATTATTTAGTAGAGAGTGAGAGAGATCTTCCATGTGTTGATTCACTCCCACAGATGGCTGCCACAAGGGAGAAGTCAGAGGCTCTATTCAGATCTCCTACATGGGTGGCAGGAGCCCAGGTACTTGGGCTGCCATCCATTCCCTTCTCAGATAAAGTAAACTGGATTAAAAGTGGAGCCAACACTCTGATATAGAGTACCCCTATCACGAGCAATAGCTTAACCTGCTTCAACATGACTCCAACCCCTATATTGCATTATTTTAGGGAGAAAGGAGAAAGGTTCCACAATTTTTAGTTTCTTATTCAAGGATTGTGCCTGAAAGTTTCTAAAGCCCCAGTTCAGTGAATCCTGCACCTACACAGACACCAGCTCCTCAGCCCCAGGGAAATGGCACATTCTGTGGTTGAGCCTCACTACAGTCTGTCAGTGGAGCACAGGTCTCACGTGCCGCCGCGTAAGTGTTTACAGCATGTGCAGGCACCTGCTCTCCCCAGGAGTCTCTTAGGGAAATATATACCAAGTGCCAAATATTTACAGAGCACAGTGGGATCAGAAAGAAGAAGCAGCCATCAGTCACTCCTCAGAAATAAGATGTAATTACATGAAATGTTCCAATTCCTCTGGCATATTGAAATCATGATTGAAAATGAATCAAGGGTTTGTGCTGTACTCGCTGGTTCATTGCCTTATAAATCGTATAAACACAGTCACAGCTCTGGGCAGTCAGAGAATGCTAAGGATTGTTAGGGCAGATTTGGAAAGATGGTTTTATAGGTAAACAAAACTGGAATTCTGGCTTGAGTCTTAGACAGATACAAACAACCTTCCAGCCCCATCTTAATCTAGACAGCATCCCAGAAGACACATGTAAGCCTCAGTGTCTGTGACAGCTCTCTCTCTCTCTCTCTCTCTCTCTCTTTTTTTTTTTTTTTTTTTTTGCTCTTCTTCCTGGTCTCCTGGCACCTGGTTGGCTGATGTACCTCTATTCTACATCAAATATCAGTGTTCAGAGTAGGCATTTAGTTCACTGCTTCAGATGCCCGTAGTTCACATCCTATTACCTAGCTCTGACCCCTAACTTTGGTTCTGGACTCCAACTTGTTGCTAACACATACTCTGGGAGGCAACGGTGGATTGAGTAAGTAAAGTTCTCAATACCCATCTTCCATCCAGGTATTGTGGGCATTTAGAGAGTGAATTATTGAATAGAGTGTCTGCGCCCCCACTTTCCTCTCTGTTTCTCGGTGTCTCTTCATGCCTCTTACATAAAATATGAAATAAGTAAATGCCAGTTTTCATTGGGGGTGGTACTGCGGGCTTTCTTTTCTTTAAGTCTCTTTTCAATGATAATCTCATTCATTTTAGACCATGTCAAATGGGTACTGAGCACCCTCAAGTCTCCATTTTTTACCCATTCCTTTCTTGCATCCCAGCTTTATGTTGTACATCGAAGGTTCTTCAAAATGCTTGTGTAAAAATAAAGCGAACAGATAGGTTTACTTAAGCAAAAGCCTTGCAATCCAAGGAGTTTTCAAAACGGTGATAGAAAAATGCATCCTGTGGATTTCAAAACCTTGTGTACTAAATGGACTTATGTTTTAATTCTGTCTTCCACTATCTGTTCAGATGGCCCTTAAATATGTCCACTTTAATATCAGTTGCATTTAAAACTTGGTGTGTCCGCATCCGGCTGTAAATTGATCTTCCTTCATTCCATCCCCCTTGATGAGTGGGACTGCCTTTTGCTCAAGCCCTGGTCACAGAACTTATCCTGGGTTCTTTCCCCTGCCATGCATGTCCAGTGTCTCTGCAGGTTCTGTCCTTTTTGTCTCTCTAAAATCTGCCATTTCTTTTCCTTGTGTGCTGTAGCCCCAGGCACCCCGTTTCCTCATGTGCACTGTGCAGTGGCATGTTGATAATGCTGCAACACCTGCTTCTTGTTCAGTCACCTCTCTTGCCTTTGGGGAAGTCAGATCATTTTATGTGCATAACCAAAAAGTCCCCATGACTTTGTGTTATGTGTTTCAAATTTCTTCGTTTGGGGTGCCGGGTGCAGCATAGGATAGCTGCTGACAATTGTCCAGCCCCAGTACAACAGACCTTCTTCCTGGTCTCTAACTCTGCCCTGTTGTACACTCCCCAGTTCTGCTGCTCTCCCAACTCCTGGTGCATCCAGCTCCTCCCCGGAGTCCAGCTCTCCTCAGCTACATGCAACCCCTAGCACATCTCTCACGGACTGTCCTGCATGGCCTGCGTATGTCCCTCTGTGCCCCACAGCAGTCCTTTGTGCACCGCTTGTTTCTGCCATCGGACATAGTGTTTTGGCATTATTTATTTCCGTATTGTAGGTCTCTTCAGTTCGTTTATCTAGTCCAGGTTCTTAACTCCCTGAGGTAGAATTCTACCTGTTGACAGCAGTGCTTGCAAAGCATGTTCCATTTGTAGTTCAGATGGAAGGAGTGACTGGAATAGAGATAGCCACAGTGGAGGAAAGTCTGTGAGTAAGAACAGTTTTGGAAAAGCATCAAAATTGTTTGTGGGACAGTCTAACTGCACAGAGTAGCGGCAGTGTGATGTCACAAAGCTGCATGCATATTCTGAAATATGTTTGGACAAGCAGGTGAAGGTGAATTGGAAACACATGGCTAGGGAATTTGTCCCCTGTGTCTGTATGTTCCATTAAAATTTGTAGTTGGGGAATACAGTCAGCAAGAAGACGCCTTACTCTAGGGCACAGTGATGGTCTTTGTTTTAACTATGTGCTGTCCTAGTCGATGTATTGCTTCCCTGTTTTCCTACCAGACACATGCTGTGTGCAGGATCTAAAAGACCCCATGAGACCCCAGTGCAGAATGCAGTGCGTGGCACATCGGAGGCACTCAGGAAGTAGGTTCTGAGTGTGTGTAGGAATGAATAGGAAAACTGTGGGCTGGCTCAGTGTAGCCTGTCACCTGTAACCATCTCTTTCTCTGTGAGTGTCAGCACGGAGAGGCAGGTAAGCCCAGGCCCTTCCCCAAGCTCAGCGGCTGCCTGGCTGTCGGGCAGCTGCCGTGTTCTTGTCTGTTCTTCCCGCGCTGCGCGTGATAAGGGAAGTCGGTTAGGGGTTAACAGTGGTGCTATGCCTGACGCCCACATTGCGGTAGCGCCACGCATTTCAGTGATTAACCTATACAGCAAACGTTCTTCTGCCAAAGCTCAGCTGATTTGTTCTAAATACTCTTTCAGAGAGGTCTTCTTAATTATAATGACACGGTGTAAATATAAGAAGAAAGAATGCCAATTATCACGTCGTATAATAACAGTGTTAGTGTTCATGCACATAAATTATAAGTCGGTTTACCTACTTACAAGTGAGAAATAGGCTCAGTTTTGCAATTTAAAACTTTGGAATATGCCCCATTTAAAAATTATGTCATTACCACCAGTAGAAGTTAGTAATCACCACTGAAGTGCATGTTCTTGAATAGCTGATGAACTACTCTTAGTGAAATTCTTTGAAAAATCATGCAAAAGGGCAAAATTTAAAGGCACCTATGTTAAATTTATTTTCAAACATGCTGGACTCATCTGACAGGTTTTGGATATGTTGCATAGCAGTCAGAGTGAAAACTTTAAAAACCACTGCCAGAGAAGGCAGCTGCTGGCTCATGTATGGCAATTTACTTTTAAAGGCAGGTTAGCGGAAATCAACAAGGAGAAACTTTACAGCACCTCAGCCTCAAGTGCTGTGGTGGGTCGCCAAGTGTGGCTGCTGCTCTCCCTGTTGAACAGGGCAGGGGACATTTCTAGCATGATAGGAAACTGTTGTACAACAGAGTTCTGTGCGAAAATCCATGTACACATCCAAAATGGGTAGCATTCTGCTCACAGAGCGTCACGATGCACAGATGTGTAGCTGGGACTCATTTTTAGAGCAGATATCTTTGCTTACACTGATGGAAAACTCTTGGAAGTGCGTTGCTCCCAGTAGGCAATATTCTATTCAGCGCTAAATCAAATCAAGGTCCCTACAGTAGAGCTGAGGCCCTCCTCCTCTTGGTGCCTTCTCTGTTGGAGCTAGTTGCCTAATTTACACTAAAACAACTGTACTGTAGTCTTACAAAATGATATTTTGAAAGCAAACAACTTGGAGGTGTAAGCTCAAATCTGAGCTCATCCTTTATGTTCTGCTCTACCGGCTTTAAGTTTCCATGTCTATCAAAGTAGGAAGTCAGAGCCGTTTTGGCTGAGCACCTGCTTCCCTCCTGCGGATTCAGGGTTTGAAGGGTCTTAGGGAGAAGGAGAAACTTATCATGAAGAGCCTGACAGTGCACGCATCACAAGGGTTTACTGGATAAAGATGCAGCCTGGGTCCATCTGCTGTAGTACTTGATCACTTTTTTTATTCTTTTGCAGATCACCTACAAAGCAGTCAGCTCCTTTGACCCAGAAATAGATTTATCCAATCAAAGTGGAAGAGTTTCAAAATTGGGAAATGAAACTCATTTTCTGTTTTTCGGACTGTATCCTGGGACCACGTACTCATTTACCATCCGAGCGAGCACAGCTAAAGGCTTTGGGCCTCCAGCAACAAACCAGTTCACCACCAAAATATCAGGTATTGCAAGTTCACGGTCAAGACTTGTTGGTAGCAGTGCTTTTGTATTTTTTTCATTTCCGTTATCAAGGATGATGCTAAGCTTATATACATGAAGCATATTTTTTTTTCAAATGAACACCTCTGGATTCCTGAAGCTTAGACACATGGAGTTGAGTGGATCCTATAAATCTGTGTCACTTGAGAGCCTAGGGACTCTGTGTGTTAAAAGTGTTCCCTGTCACATTAATAACTTGCCTTGCAGGACTTGGCAGAAGGCGAGTGAGAGCCTAAGCTCCTGCTCATGGCCAAGCCCTCCTTTCCAGAGCAGCAGTATTGTAAACACCTCCATAGTGAGCCATAAACAATGGAGATCAGCAGAAAGGCAGCACCACGTGAGTTCTGCTTCCCGAAGGACCTGTCTTCCTCGGGACTTTGACCATTGCTACTTTCCCATCCTGAAAACAGAGACGACATTCAGGATGGCACCAGGCACTTCTGACCGCAGGCTGTTTTGCTTTTAGTATTTCAGTTGCACCATCCATAATTTGATATTTTTTTTTCTAATAACTTTCAGCTATGTAGAAGATGTCTAGCTAGAGGAAGTGATGTTGACTTCTGGTCTGGGATATTGAACCACAGCAAAGCTCTAGGGACATTTTCTTTTTTTCATTCCTCCCCTTTATTTGAGTATAAGTAGAGAAGGATTTGCTTCTTGAATTCCACTGTTCTGCTGGGGGACAGATGGGACGGAAGTGTGGGAAGGAGGTAATGTTTTACCACCCAGGATTACTGTGAGAATATCTAGCTTGATTTTTCTATTGCCCCCTTATTCCTAGGTTTATGAAAATTTTTGTTTGGTAATAAAGAATGAGAATATCCACAAAGGGAGTATTGCAAGCTTTCTGCTAGGTGTTGAGACAAGAGATTTGAAGTTTTGCCTTTAAGCAGATATAGTTTAAAGGATAATTTTTCATTGTGCAAGGTTTAATTTATGAGCACAGACTTGAAACCTGATGTATATTTGGCATGCAACATAAAGCATTAGGCTATGGGAACAATGCATAGAAAACAGAAATCGGTATCAACAAGCTTAAAATACGATGAAGGTGGTACATGTGGGTTGAGAAAAATCATTGGATATGGTTAGTTGGATTCCAGTTAACATTATTCATTTTAAATTAATTTTATTTTATTTCTAAATATACTTTTGGGGTATTGTGTATTACTTCTATATATATATACACATACGTGATGACTTGTCAGGGTATCATGTCTACTTCTTCAAACATTTAACTTCTTTATGGTAAAAACATTTGAGATTCTCCTAATTTTGTAAAGGGCTTTATCTGTGGTTATCCTAATTTTTCAATAGACCTCCAGAACTTCTTTCTGCTAACCATAACATAGATTTTTGCATTTGCTTTCCCTTCGATGTTAAGTGACTTTAGTTTACATATAAATTAAGGTGATATTATCTATTGCATGAATTTATCATGAGTACTTAAGTCGGAAATGCATGGCAATCTGTATCTTCACTGAAGTTTTTCTCGACTAGAAACGTCATTTCAGAGATTATTCTCTTAAAGGGAGTCTTCACTTACAAAAGATTTGCTTTTTCTGTTTTTATTAGATAAAAATTTTATCAATATAACTGTGACCATTGTTGGCACATCTAGTTCTATAGTTTTATCCCAAAGTGAGTTAGCCTAGGCAGGCTTATTAAGAATATTATTGGATTTGCATACTTTTAAAAGTTGCAGCTCATGCACCTAGTTTTCATGGACTAAAGGAAAAGGAACTATCCATGTATACAAAAATGTAATTCCTTGTGATGAATTAGAGTTCATGTTTAATGGAATTGGAGTTAATTTTTAATATGGAAAAAATTCAGTGCATGGAATTAAGAAGTAACCCATACTTGTTTTATGAAAACTGCTTTGTATACAGGAAAACTTTGTAAACTGTTTAAGAAACCATTTCTTCTTTTCTTACTAAGTTAGGTACTTCCACGTCTGGGTTTCAGAAAGTTGGTGACCTCCCAGTGCACCCCCTACTGCTGTACCTAATGGCATGTTTCCTCAGTGGTGGGAACAGAGTTACAGAAGAGATTGATAGATAGATAGATAGATAGATAGATAGATAGATAGATAGATAGATAGAATCAGACATCACAATCTGTATAGATAAGAATGCCAGGAAATGGCCCTGTGAACAAGATTCACTTTGGGAAGGGAACCAACATTAGTAAAATTATATTTGCCTTGCTCACTGGCTATATTATCTCTTCAGATTGCTGTAAAAGGTCATTTCCCCCAGCTTTCAAAATAGCTGAAGCTCAGGTGAGAACGAGCTCTTAGGCTGTTTAAAACAAAGCACAACAAAAAGCCAAGCCCAAGTCTTTCTTCCACTCTCAAATGTTTCCCACTGTTGTGCTCTATTGTGCTTTTCCTAAGAGTACATGAGTTATCACTGATTAATTCTGGCAAGTCTCTCTGGCTCTATTGTCCTCTTCAAATCTCCCTGTTCTACTAAGATGAAGAGCTGTCAGGTTCTACTTTATGGCCTAAACAGTCATTATAAAAATGTAAATATGCCTTTAAGGTAAACGATTTATTGAAGATAGTGTATTCATTGTGAAATACACAAATTCTAAGTGTCCCACTCAATTAATTGTCACACTTGATCTTAGCCAAAAGACCGAGAAGCAATTCAATTAATTTTCACGAACTGACTGTATCCATCTAGCCAGAATGCAATGCAAATTACATACCCCCCTCCTACTAGCTTCCAGCTTCAACTCAAAGAGGTCATTATATCCTGTTTGGAGCAGTTATTACACTGTGTAGGAAATAGACATTAAGCTCATTCGTGGTCAGTTGATAGTGGCAATTTAAAGTATGTGCTCTGTGTTCTTAATGCTTTTGTAAAAGTTTGTGGGAAATACACCCAAGAAGATCAATGAGGAATAAGTCTCTGTCTTGTGCCTTTTTCCCCAGCACCTTCGATGCCAGCTTATGAACTGGAGACACCTTTGAATCAAACTGACAACACAGTGACAGTCATGCTGAAACCTGCTCAGAGCAGAGGTGCACCTGTCAGGTAGGGAAGCCAAGAGTGGACTGGCTCTGGAGAGAAGAAACCGAAATCTCTTTGGTTAATTTCTCCTATGGATTTTCTAGGGATTTGTGGCAAACCTCAGTCAGCATATAAATGCACATCTTTATTAGCTCTAATTAGAAGAAATGACTGAGGGACTTGGAAGGGCTTTGATGTCAGGTAACCAGGTATTGTTTAAACGGTTTTATTCTGATGCAAGTAGGATGTTCTTTTGAGGAGAAGGAACAAAGCCTTTGTGGGAACGGTGGCTTTACCCTAAAAGGTAATTACTTGTTTCAGTTTCCTTACGCAAGAGCAGATGACATTTTTGTCCAGAGCTGTAGTCTTAAATGATTCTTCGTGTGTTTCTTGTTTATCTGAGTTTTATGTCATTTAACTTTTGGTAAGTAGGCTAACTTCTTAATTGAATACATGACATATAATTATTGTTATTTGGATTTTCTTGTTTTTAAGTTTATTCTTGATGGCTTCATAGTTCATTAGGGTGAGAAGGGTCGAGGTATAGGAGAAAGTGGGTGAGCCCATGTTTCTATATTTCTTTCTTTCTTCTTCCTGTTTCTGGGGGGGGAGGAGGGACACCAAGGGAAAAGCCAACTCAGCCTCTTAACTGCCTCAGTACCCGGGAATGGAGAACGGCCACCCGATGTCATCCCAGGATCCCTGATGCCTGCTCCAAGGGTTATGTTCAAGTGGTTTTGATAATTCGATGGTTCTGAAATGCTGTTTATCTCACCAATCCAAAGTGAGAAAATCCTTCCAAGGTCCATTGACTGACACAGTCCACCTTAGATTTTCCATTTGCCCAGATATTTGCTGCCAACACTTGGCTGGGGCAGTTGACCAATTTGTTTTGCCCTCCTTCCTCTACTGTGGTACCACATGTCCTCTGCATGCCCCAATGGACTGCCATATCCTCCATGTGCACCTGGGTGTGCTGTCCACTGATTCATCTAAGCCACTGAGAAGGCCCAGTTCTGCAAGAACCTCATGGTGTCTGATTTTCCCCGAGGTTGGACCTGAGTCCAATGGCTCAGTTTGAGGGATCCCCAAAGAAACCTCATCTGAAGTGATCCCAGATCTGACTCTTATGTATGCTTATCAGTAGGGGTTCCGGGTCTGTCAGTCCCACACATCAGCTTATGCACACACTAGTAGTTGTAATTCCTGGGTCAGTTCTGTTTCCAGCCCCATTCTTTACATAAACCAGTGGATGCTGCAACCCAACCCAACCCTGCCCGTTACATACTTGGCCCTCAGGTTCACTAGCAGTAGCTGCAGCCTAATCAGAGTCACCCCCAGTAACCCGCCCACTAGGCTTGCCCCCAGCTCTGGTTCCTGTGCTTTTCAGTTTGTGCAGTAGACTAATGCAGACTATCCTATATCACATTCGACTCTTGTACACGTCAATGGGCGTTGAAGCCTAGCTCAACTGAACCAACCCCACTTTCCAGCCCACATTCATGCTAGTAGGTGCTGCCAGGCAACCCTGGTTCTCATGATCACGAGTGGGAGTTGTAGCCCATTGGAGAGGAGCGCACAATCTCCCCACTGGACCCACTTGGTGTGCCATGTCTTGCACTCTTCAGTTGGTTCTGCAGTCTAGCTTGACAGGATTTTCCCCAAGTCCCAACACTTGCCAGCTGATGCTGCAGCAAAGCCAAACCAACCTGTACCTACTCTGGCTTATGTATGCACCAATGGGTACAATAGGTTAGCCCAGATCCTACCTAGTTCACACACAGGCCAACAGGTGTTGCAGCCCTGCCTGACCTAGTTGCCCCCCCCCCCCCCGTCCCAGTTCTCACATTCACCAGTGGGAGCAGTGGCCCAGCAGGGAAGCCTCCCACAATCTCCCTCCTGGGCCTATATCCTCCCCTGCCCCCAGCAAGGTCCACATGTGCTGGTGGGTGCTGCAGCCCAGTCTGGCATGGCCCACCTAACCTAGGCATTTGCCAGCAGATGTTACAGCCTGGCCTGGCTCAGTCTGCCCACATTTCCAGCTCGTGCTGGTGGGTATTGCAGCCTAGCCAGACCAGCCAGCCACTAGTCGAGGCCCTAATGTGAATTGGCTGGTGTTGCGACCTGACCCAGCCTGTCCCACACCCCATCCTGGTTCTTAGATGTGCAACTGGGTATTATGACCTGTCTCAGCCTGGCCTGCCCATAGACCTGGCTCACACATATGCTGGTGGTTACTGTAACCTGGCCTGGTCTGGGCTGCTCCCAGCCTTGGTTACTGAGCTTACCTGCAGGGACTATGTCCTGACAGAGGAGTTCCCCAAGCTCCTCTATCAGGTTTCTTCCCAGTGACAGATCTGATGCACACCAGTGGGTCCTTGGCCCAGACTGATTTAGTCCACCTGCTGTCTTGGCAGAAATAATGGCCTTGTTCAACCAGCTCACACCCATTCTTGTTCTTAGTGTTGGGTGCTGCAGCCCAGCCCCACCTGTCCATACCAACACACAGCTCTTGCATGATTCAGCAGGGGCAGAGACCTAGCCAAGCCTGTCCTACACCTACCGTAGCTCTCACGAGCACCAGTGTGCTGGAGTCTATCCCAGTCTGGCACCCCAGACCCAGTTCATACCTGTGCTGAGTGACACTGCAGCCATGTCCAGCCCAGATTGCCATCCCTTTTCTAGGTGTCATGCTAACCAGTGAGAGCCACAACCTAGTTGGGGCATCCCTTTAGCTTCCCAACCAGTCCTGATCCCAGCCACAGATCTTGTGTATACCAGCAGTTGCCCTGACCCAACCCAGCATAGTCCATCCCCTGTCTTAGCCTTTGCCACCAGATGCTGCAGCCTGATGTGTCCCAACCTGCCCCAGTCCCACTTCTCTCTGGTGGGTGCTCTAGCCTAGCCTTGCCCAGTCTGCTCCCATCCCTGGCTCATGCAAACTGGTAAGTGTGATAGCCTAGCCCAGCATAACCTGCGCTCCAACCTGGCTCCTACACATTCTGGTGGGCTAAGATTGGCCCAGCCCTGGCCAGTCACACCCAGTCCATCCCCCATCAGAACCAACCCACACACTTGCCAATGGGTGGAGTTACCTTGCCTAGTCTGACCAAGAGCTAGGCCTGAACCACATGCTCACCAGTGGGAGTTATGGCCCACTAGGGGAATTTCCCAAGTTTTGCCACCAGGTCCACTCCCAGACCAAGGTTGTACATGTGCCAGTGGGTGCTAGGTCTTTACCCGGCATTGTCTGCCCCCTCCATCCTGGCCTTTGTTTTAGCTGGTGGATGTTGCAGCCTGGCGTGCCCCATACCCCATTCTTGGGTGCACCTGTGGGTGCTGCAGCCTGGACCAGCTCAGCCTGTTCCCAATCCCAGTACCCATGAGTGTCATAGGATTCCCTGATCAGCCTAGCTCTGTCCATCATCACCCCCAGCTTTTAAGCTAGGCAGCCGACATTGCAGTTCTACAGTTCCACATACCCTCCTCAGACTCTGCCCCTGGACCTGGTTCTCTGATACGCTGGTTAGTGTCATGACCCAGGCTAGTATTACCCATCTCCTGTTCTGACGCTCACTGGTGGGTACCGTGATGTAGCCCCACCAGGCAGACCCCTAGCCTTAGTTTTAGTGTGTACCCTTGAGTGGTGGTTGAGTGTGATCAATGCTAACTAGCCCAACTTGGGTATTCCATGTGGGCTGATGAATTGGTCTGACCCATATAAGTCCTCCAGCCTCTCTCCTCCAAACTGGCTGGTCTCAGCCCCCTTGCTTAACTGCAAGTACAGTGAGTGACCTTATTGTTGGGAGTCTTTCAGAAATCATTCCTCACCTGCAGTATACTCACTCAGTCGTCCTCCCTCTCACACGTTTTGCCTTTTTCTCTAATCAATCGACAGTCTTTGCGCCAGGAGCACATGGGTTTCCCAGACCAGACTTCTGGCTAATGGTATGCGTGCGGCCCTGGGACAGTATCCCTCCACACACCCAAGATCCAGGCCTATTCACAGTTTCCCCATCCCATTCACCAGCCCACCAGCCCAGCATGCTAACCTGGGGCTCTCCCCACCCCTCCTCTCCACCCTTCCCGCCCATGAACAAGCACATGGGGAAATCCCCACACTCATTCTACCTGCCTGTGTGTGAGCTCCCAGGTCCACATATGCACCTACCAGTACTATCCCCCGGTCCCCTGCAAGCCTGTACCCCCAGGGCCCCATGAGCTGACCACCCCTAGCTGATACAAGCACAGGAATAATGGTGATGGTGTCCAGTCTATAATTTTTTGAAAACAAAGGATGATTGCATAGAAGCTTATGAAGTTTTTGCTTGAGCAGATTCAAGTTTATACCAAACCTAGGTCTAGTTTCTCATTCTGTTCTGATTTATACAGGTAAGAAATGACAGAGTGTAACTTTTTTAATGAATGAAAAAAATGTTTATTTTACATGCAAAAAGCCAAGGAATAACTGAGTCTGAGCTTATCAAAAAAAGCAAATTATTCAATGAGATTTGTATATTTCAGTGGGGTTAGATCTTTTGGCTTTGTTTTTATCAGAATATATTCCCTTCAAAGTTGTCAGTTACTCTGAATTGCATGCTCTGAGGAGACATTTACATTCACCAGGAAGACAGGTTAGCAGGTTTGCTTCTAATTCCCTTTTGAGACCTTTAATTTCAGTAACCTTTTATAGGTACTGTTTAATCACAGGATGGTCAACTGGACTTCTTTCTACTGCATACCATATGTGCATATTACAGTTCATGAAGATATAGATAAAAGCAGACCAGTGTTCATTGACGGGTTAGGATAGAATCATGAAGGTTTTTATTTGAAAAATCTACAAAATTTTATGGAATGGTTTTTAGTTGGTTCAAAGGGTTTATGGTTACTATCCATGGGTATGGATTATGAGATCACCCTGCATTATGTGAAAGCGTTATTCCAATTGAAGATGGTGTTACTGTTAGATAAGGGATATTATGACTACCCCAGGCACTCCAGGTTCATGTGTGTGGTGTTGACAGACTGCTCTTATCTGATTGACTCAAAACACACATTATTCAGTTACTGCACAAGACTCAGGTGGGCTTTGGGCCTTGGGTTAGGCTTTGGTCCTTTCAAAATCCTGGCTTTTAATTAAATGAAAAATTATGCTCTGACCATGACCCTGGAGGCATCATTTTCTTCTGACCAACTTAAATTTTGCCCAGATTCAGCAATACTGAATCACTTGGACAGAGCCTGTGAGTACTGGGAAATATCAAGAGAAAATCAAAGATTGAAGGTCAGGCAGGTTCAGTGCCTCCGAACTGAAGAAGGCTGAAACACGAACCATTTGTCAAAATGGCTGGGATTTATTATTAATTTTTCTTCATTTAAACTCTGTTTACACATTTCCTATTTTTTAAAATAAATTTTATTTTTACTGCAAAGTCATATATATATTAAGATTAAGATCTTCTGTCCGATGATTCACTCTCCAAGTGACTGCAACGGCTGGAGCAAAGCGGACCTGAAGCTAGGAGCCAGGAGCTTCTTCTGGGTATCCCATGTGGATACCGGGTCCCAAGCTTTTTGCTTTCTTCTACTGCTTTCCCAGGCCATAAGCAGGGAACTGGATGGGAAGCGGGACTGCCGAAATTAGAACTGGCATCCAAATGGGATCCTGATGCATGCGAGGCGAGGACCTTAGCAACTAGGCCACCGTGCTGGGCCCCATATTTCCTGTTCTTGTCATATCCACCCTTCAAACCACTTAGTCAAGTTTCCATGCACTTCATTGTATAGGGTTTCCAAAGTCTGAGTATTGAAATCATACCCTTTGAGTATACCTTTGTCATCTTCCCTGTCCCTCTTCGTTTGTCGTTTTCAAACATCAGATGCATTCCAAACTACTGTTCATTTTTTCTGTTAAATATTTTCAAGAAATGACTTTGTTGTTTACATATTTTTAGTTATTGTTGGGAATTTAGGGGTGTTAGTGATTTGTAAATATCCTACGACTTTTTAATTTAGATGCATAAAAATTGTAGAGTCAGCCGATGTTAGGGCCACATTACTTCCTGGACATCACCAGGTAGGTCTTTGTGGTCATAAAAGAAGTGAATTTCAGATGTGAGACAGAGAATGTTGGTGAGCAGATGCACATCCATGAGCTTGGGCATCCACAGGGCAATCAGCATCTCAGCAGAGGAAACTGAGAGTGCCAGTCTACATTCAGACTAGGGTTTGTATGGATATGGTGTCCAATCCTTCCCCAACCCCCCCATTTCTAGTCACCTTTCTTTTCTTCTAGGAAAACGCTAAAAAGAGCTTTTTGGGTGTAAAATTCTCCCCAAATTGTACAGTGCAGTGCTATTAGACCAAATAACCTCCTTTGACAGGAAGAATACCATGGAATGTCTCCAGATGGGAAGGCCAACCACCTGCAGGGCTGCTTCCAGGACATGCTTCTAGGTTCCTACGTTCCTTCCCACAGGAAGTTCTTAAGAATCCTTTTCTCCTTTTTTTCCCGTGTGGCCTCTTCCTCACACAGAGGATCATGTCTATTTTCCTACCTAACATGAATATGCAACCGTTAGCATAGAGCTGATGTTGTTTTATCAGCCTCTGCCCTCTAAGTCTGCTAGGATTCTGCTTTAGGTTGCACAACCTTTCGCAGTTGTCCTAACACCCTAGTCTCTCAGTTCGTCACTGCTCTGTTTTTATTGTACTTCAGCTCCTTACTTGCTAAATGCTTCTTGGATTTGCCAGGGTCCCTCTGCATCAGGATTCTTTTATACCTTCTTCCACAATGTTAACATCTTGAGCTTAATAAATGTCTTACCCATTTTCATCACCCTTATTCATAACATGAGAATAAAAATCAGTTCTTTCGGAGTGACATTCTGTAGGCGTTGCAAGGAAGCCGCTGGGAGTCATCCTTACCGGAATGGATGCCTGTCGTAAATGGAGAAATCATCTTGGCACAAATTTGAGAGAGGAAATTATGTTAACCTCACCTTTCAAGAAGCTCTTTTTTTTGTTTGCTTTGGGAGAAAAGTTCTCTTCAAGTGATTCATTATATGGTTCAGCATAATAGGACTGATTATCCATTGAGTAAATGGTAGACCAATGTATCTAGAAAGACTAGCTTGGGAAAAATAAATGGCCACAGAACCCTCAAACTAAAAGGAATATATTAAAATTCTCAACTTCATTTATGTTTTGAAAAATAAGAACTCTGATTAGAGAATTGTATGGACCTAAAATATAAAATCATAATTCAGATTAAAACATTTGAACACATCTGGAAGTTTGCAAAGTGCACATGTAATCAAACTGTGACACAAGACAGCTTCTCTCAAGTGATAAGATAAATGCTGGAATAAAGAGGGTGGATGGAAGACAACATCTGTTTTCTGTCCTGGAATTCACACAGTATTATGTGATCAAAAATACTGTCATTGTATGATTTCCAAAATCCATTTTCTCAATCGATTTTATTTTTCTTTAATCCATATTCATTGGTGTTGAAAATTCAGTCATACTTCATTTACGCACTTCACTAAGTAATGTGGTTGTGTATTGATTTCACTACAAACACTCAGCCCAGTTAATGCAGATTTTTGAAATTGTACTAAGCTCTCAATGTAAATGATTGTTATCTTGTTATTGATCAACACATCAGCTCTGTCACATAAAATTATTTAAGTCTTGAGATGCTGAGGAAGAACACAAATTCCATCATTCCTCCCAGTAAACTGGCATCTAGGACAGAATTTTAAAGCCTGCTCATGGATTCAACTTTTCTTTCATAAGGTGAGAAAAAGCTTAATTTTCTTGCACTCCCTCGGCATTACTCTGTTTCTGTCTCCTCTCTTTTGTGTACTCCTCTGCAAAGACATCCAAGAGAAAGCCCTTGAGCAACTCTAAAGGATGTTTATCGAAAATGGGTGTATTTTACTTGCACAAGTACAAGGCTCTGTGAATCACCTTCTGTGCATGTTGTATGGTATACACACACATACACACATGTGTACTATAACAACAGTATGTACATATACGAAAGCATGATGTGTGGATATATACGTAATCTGGAAGACATTATTTCTCATTAATGATTTCCTGAATCTTCTAATGTTCTATAGCTTGGGGCACAAGCATTGTTGCACATTGGGCACTGGTATTATCTAATGACTCCTAGTTGTCCTTTAAGCATGCTTGGTTTAATTTTTAAATCATTTGTGGTTATATATCTTTTCAATAAAACCCCATATTTGAATATATTTATTTAAATATTCCTTTATTCATCTCATTGCAGTTTTTAAGTCTTTACTCATTGTTTATCTGTCCAGGGGAAACTGCTGGGTGGATGTGACTGTTGTATTTCTGTGAGAGTGGGGAAGTGGCAATAACCACTTTCGTAGCGAATATTAGAACTGATTGCTCAACGTGTGGCTATAATTTTAACCAATAGTGACCACTTTGTTTTTCAATGACAATGCCAGTTAGCTTCAGTTTGTACTCTTAAGTGGTAACTTAAAATATTTTAGCCTTGAGATTGAATGTTTCTTCAACAATTATGCTTAAAAAGCCAAGTTATACCTCTTTGTCTTACTAAGAATCAGGGTGAGAGACGAGGGTGTAATGAGGCTAAGAACTGAATAAAAAGCATCACAGGTAAGATTTCAAATGAGATCAGAAATATTTTCTGTTAATAACACAGAAAGATGAATGTTTTATTCATCAAAAACACTTCTGATAAGTAAAACCATGATCTCTTATCACAGAAGAAATGCAGTTTAATTTGTAAATCAAACTTTATTTATTTCATATAATCCACCCCAATTTTATAAAATTTATTTTGCCTGGAATTCATTATCAGAGTCGACTTCACAAATGTGTGCTCCCTTCATTTCCTCTTCCCTGTCATAGTTTCCTTCTGTGACTTTGCCTTAGGTAATTAACTTAGGAAAACATGTACAGATATTAAAGTCTCATTATCAACTTTTAATATTTCCTGATTTACTCAAACTACTCATCAGACATTCTTTTGTAGCCAATTAGAAAGAAAATTAAAAATGGATTAAAGACTGCTTTTCTCCTTGTTGTCCTTTGAAAACGCTGTGCTGTATTCTGAGAACAAGGTGAAGGACAAGTTTTCATTCCACTGAAGAGAAATAGGCAGTAAAGCAATTATGTTTATTTTCAGAAAATGTATTATGCTTTCTGAAAATTTTCGCTTTGAACCTGGGGCTATCCAGGAAATGAGGTTGTTTCTCCTGTGGGCTGTCAGCCTGTCTGTGTGTTCCCAGCTGGCCATCCCCTGTCACTTCCTGTAAGGGAACATGGCACCAGCGTGCGTATGAATCTGAGTGACGTCAGGAGGGGAGATGGAACAGGAGGAAGACCGTGAACAGTCGCGAAGGCAGGGGCCGCTTGTGCACAGTGTCTCACGAAGTTCCTCTGTTAGGCAGTGCACTTGTTGATGTACACTGAGTGAAGCTTGAGGTTTGGAAATACGGACGGAGTATTTGACAGTCAGCAAGCTGTTTCAGGCAGCAGCACGTTGTCTGCCTCTGCCTGCACATCCAGGTAGAGACTTTCCTGCTTCAAAGCTTCTTGCACCTCTCCTTTGCTTTGTCATGAAGGAGTCTCTGAGAATGCCAACTTTGTGCAGTTCTTGTGAAAGTTCAATCAGATGGTGCTGACTCTTCAGCCCTTTCTTTGCACTTGAACAGGTGTGTAAGTGTCTGCTTTTGCCGTGGCACTCCTCAGACCATGCCAGCAAGCCATCTGTATTGTTTCTGTCCTTCATACCAATCTTGTTCCCCCAGCTATTCACTTTTGTCATTCTGTTTAAAGATGATGTCATTGAAAATCCAATTTTTACATGAAAATGAAATGAAGGGTTTGATTGCCTCTATCATCAAAATCGTAATGAGAATTCCAGTACATGTGGATTTCTCAGACATTTTAGCCTGATTGTGTGACTACTACATTGCGGGAATTCATCATAAAGGTAGATAATAAACTTTCCCTGATCTGAACTCTGTAAACAACTCTTAAGCAAGGTAAAATGATTTCCTGCGGTTTGGCATCACAACTGAATAAACTTATTCATTAGCCACAGGAAGCTGATTTTCTGCTAAGCACACCAAAAGATTGTCTGAGACAGTAAAATCCAGTGTGGCAGACACATGAAGACTCTACAATACATGACTCAGTGAAGTCTAAATGCCAATCACCATATAAGATTGGCTTTTTCTTCTACTTTTATTATTAAAAAAGGAAATGTATCATATATGTGTTTTTTTTCTAAAGATGTATTTGTTTTTATTGAGAAGGCAGATTTACAGAGGAGAAAGATCTTCTATCTGCTGGTTCACTTCCCAGGTGGCCGCACTGGCCAGAGCTGAGCCGATCCAAAGCCAGAGCTAGGAGCTGCTTCTGGGTCTCCCACATGGGTGCAGGGTCCCAAGGCTGTGGGCCGTCCTCCACTGCTTTCCCAGGACAGAAGCAGAGAGCTGGAAGAGAAGTGGAGCAGCTGGAATATAAACTGGCGCCCATATGGGATCCTGGTGCATGCAAGGCGAGGGTGTAACTACTATGCTTCAGCACCGGGCCCAATTCATGAATTATTTTATGATTATTCGTATCCTGTGATCAGGGTAGATTTATTCCCCAGGATTCTAGAATTTGTCTTTTTGATCAGAAGTTTTTTTTTTTTTTTTTTGGAAAGCTTGATCCTGGTTTAAAAGAACCAATTAAGTAGTAATTGAAAAGTACTTTTTTTTAAATTATTTATTATTTTACTTCATTAATTACATTGTATTATGTGACACAGTTACATAGGTACTTGGGTTCTCCCCACCCCTCCCCAAACCCTCCCACCATGGTGGATTCCTCCACCTTGTTGCATAACCACAGCTCAAGTTCAGTTGAGATTCCCCCATTGCAAGCGTATACCAAACATAGAGTCCAGCATCTTATTGTCCAGTCAAGTTCAACGGCTTCTTAGGTATACCCTCTCTGGTCTGAAGACAGAGCCAGCAGAGTATCATCCCAGTCAATTGAAAGCTCCAACATACCATCAGCAAAAATTTACATCATTATGGAATTAATTGACATAGTAATGAGTAACCAATATGTTAAAAGTAAATGCGAGTTCCCAGCCACCTTCTGTGACCACCTCACCTACACTTCAATTTTAGTTTATACACAACATATAACATTCATAACATAACATGTTATACATAACATATCATCTTAAATTAAGGCAAACATGTGGTATTTAACCTTTTGGGATTGGTTCATTTCCCTTAGCATTATGGTTTCCAGTTTGGCCCATTTGGCCACAAAGAACTGCATTTTGTTTTTTTTAATAGCTGAGTAGTATTCCATGGAGTAGATGAACCACAGCTTTCTTATCCAATCCTCTGTTGATGGGCATTTTGTTTGCTTCCATGTTTTTGCAATTACTGATTGTGCTGTGGTTATCAAAACAGCGTGGTACTGGCACAAAGATAGAGAGGAAGATCAATGGAGCAGAATAGAAACACCAGAAGGGAACCCACACAGATACAGCCAAATAATCTTTGACAAAAAGACAAACGACAATCCAGGCAAATGGAAAGGTCTGTTCAATAAATGCTGTTGGGACAACTGGTTAATAGCCTGCAGAAACAAAAAAATAGATCCATATCTCTCACCATACACTAAGATCAGATCTAAATGGATAACAGATCTAAACCTACATCCAGAAACCTTCAAACTTTTGGAAGAAAATGTTGGAAACACACTGCAACACTTAGGGGTAGGCCCTCACTTCCTAAAAAAGACTCCAAATGCAGTAGAAATCAAGACCAAAATAAACAATTGGGACCTCATCAAACTAAGAAGCTTCTGTACAGCTAGAGAAACAATCAACAAAGTAAAAAGGCAACCCACAGAATGGGAGAAGATGTTCGCACACGACATAGGTGATAGAGGGCTGATCTCCAGAATATACAAAGAGCTACAAAACAACCAAAATGTCAAAACAAACAAGCCACTCAAGAAATGGGCACGGGAAATGGGCAAACACTTCACAAAGGAACAAACCCAAATGGCAAATAAACATATGAAAAAATGCTCAAGTTCCCTGGCAATAAGGGAAATCCAAATTAAAACATCAATGAGGTACCATCTAACGCCAGTAAGACTGGCCCACATGAATAAAAGCACCAACAACACTTGTTGGCGAGGTTGCGGGGAAAAGGGATCCCTACTCCACTGCTGGTGGGGCTGCAGGCTGGTACAGCCTCTATGGAAATCAGTATGGAGAATATTCAAACAACTCAAATTCAACATACCGTATGATCCAGCAATAGCACTCCTAGGAATATATCCAGAACAATTGTTTTATGAGAAACCAACATGAAAAGTACTTTTGATTATTTTTTCAAAGATTTATTTATTTGTATTACAAAATCAGATATACAGAGAAGAGGACAGAGAGGAAGATCTTCTGTCCGATGATTCACTCCCCAAGTGAGCACAACCGCCGATGCTGCGCCAATCCCAAACCGGGAACCAGGAACCTCTTCTGGGTCTTTCACGTGGTTGGAGGGTCCGAAAGCTTTGGGCCATCCTCAACTGCTTTCCCAGGCCACAAGCAGGGAGCTGGATTGGAAGTGGAGCTGCCGGGACTAGAACCGCTGCTCATATGGGATCCCGGTACATTCAAGGCGAGGACTTTAACCGCTAGGCCACGCCGCCGGGCCCCTTCATTATTTTTTTAAGATTAATTTATTTTTTATTGCAAAGTCAGATATCCAGAGATGAGGAGAGACAGAGAGGAAGATCTTCCATTCAGTGATTCATTCCCCAAGTGACTGCGATGGCTGGTGTAGCACCGATCCCAGGCCGGGAACCAGGAACCTCCTCCAGGTCTCCCACATGGGTGCAGGGTCCCAAAGCTTTGGGCCATCCTCGACTGCTTTCCCAGGCCACAAGCAGGGAGCTGGATGGGAAGTGGAGCTGCTGGGATTAGAACCGGCGCCCATATGGGATCCCGGGGCTTTCAAGGTGAGATCTTTAACCACTAGGCCATGGGACCCGGCCCGATTTTTTTTTTTTTAAGAAGTGTTCTTTGTTGCATTTCTTGCTGCCATGATAGCAATATTTCGAAAAAACTAACATCTGTAGTATAAAACTTCACAATCCAGATTACCTTATGATTCAGAGCCTGTGGTACATAAATATGAAAAATGCTTCCTCTGAAATTATGATAAATCAGTGTGTGATTTTTCAGATGTAAACAATGCTTTATTGTAATTACAAACTACTGAATCTATCAACAATTAATCTTCCACATCATTACAGCCTGAAATACAAGATTAAGTCAAGAATCATACATATTCTTTTAGACAAAGTCACTCTTCCCTTCTTTGGAATATTCCAAGGAGGAAACTTACAATATTTAAATTATTAGTCAACACTTTATGAATCACTAAAATTATGGACCCAAGACAAGGTTTGAATGCTCCCCACTGAAGAGGAGGGAGCAGTGTTGGGAACTGAGTAAACCTGGTTGTCTCGCTGAGCTGTTCCGTGATGATTACGCGTTTCAGCGTGTCTCTTAGATCAATTTCCTCAGCTTTCAGAGCTGGGCTAATACCACCTTATCACAGAGTTGTGATAGGATTACACTTACACTCACTGGATTCCAAGCATTGGGATATAAAGGAGGCCTTGTGGACTCTCTGTGCTTGGGGTCAGCAACTTAGATAGCAAGAGAGACCAACATGTAATCTCACCTGCTTTAGGGGGATAAGGACTGGGGTCAAGGGGCTTGAGCATGACTTGTCAGGGCTTGGGAGTGCCAGCTGTCTTCACAGCAGAGGTAATTCTGAGGCCAACTAATGTACCTGACACGTGGACATTGCCCAGGGAATATATGGTGTACCAATTAAGTCTAATGGTCCACATCTGAGAACCTAAATTCAGCTTCAGGCTTTGACTCCTGAATTTAGTTACCTGTTCATGCGAACCCTTGGGGACAGCATAAATAGCTCAGTGATTGTGTACCTGCCCCCACATGGAAGACCTGGATTGTATTCCCAGCTCCCAGCTTTGGCCATAGTTGTGGTTCATTGCAGGCATCTTGGGAGTAAGCCACTGGATATGCGCTCTGTTTGGCTCTCTCTGGACCTCAAATGAAATTAGTAAGTATATAGATAGATAAGTGCGGTCTACCAAAGTGCTATTAAAGTGAATACTCAAGACATTAGAAATCAAAAAATTTGCTTAGCAATTGTTCTTATAATCTTGCAAATCATTAATTGTATGCCTATCTAGAAATAAGTTTCTGTAAGCAGTAGAAATTGTAGCATAATTAATCTCACTTGTTCAGAGGACCCCTCCATATATTTCTCTTTCTGTGTCTATTTGTCTTCTATTGACTTACTGCATCCCCTGACTGTTCCGCCCTCAACCTATGCTGGTACCTTTGTGGTAGTGATTCTCTGTGTCGGGTTATCTCTGCAATGCCTACTGAATGGATGTAACAGTGTGATTGTTCACAGAAAGAGTGTGAAATGCTTCTCTCAGCTCCAAAAGAAACCCAGCAGTTGCTTTAGTGGATGTGTGGCTAATTCTGGGCTGGATCCAGGGAAGATCCATGTTTTTAATCATACTGCTTCATACTCTTGCTGTTCCCAAAGGAACCTGCCCTTGTCTCTGAGATATAAATCTCCAAGACTGGAACTCCAGATTACACAAAAGCCCTTGAGTGTCATTGATGGTGGAAGCTATACATTACACATGACTGGCTGCCTGGAACGCAGGCAAGGTTGTGGCCGTATCTCTCAGGTTGACCAGCTGTCCGTGGGCTGGAGGGAGGTGAATACAGAAGTACATTTTAGTTTGTACTGATGATTGGAAAAGTATGTGCTGCTGCCTTCCTGATTCTGTTCAGGCATTTGCAAATGTTGATAATGGAATAATTTAGAAATAGTTTTGAGTATAAACCCAGTGTATCAGATGCACTACATGGAGTAGTAGGATGCTTTGGTTGTAAATCTCAAAGCTGCTATTCCTTTTACTTTGGGGAACTTCTGGCTCCTCTTCTTCAGGCCTATTGGAGTTTCAGAAAGAATTTCTGGAAGAATTTCAAGCTAAAGCAATTAGTCTATGTGAGGGAGGATCATGGAAACTGACAAAGACTACCTGATTTGACTGTCGTTACCTCACTTTCGCCTATGCCAGATATTCAAATCCTGCACACTTAGGACAAAAGGGCACAAGTTGCAAGGCACTGGTGAGGTCCTGCAGTGACAGTTCTCCCAGTGTGGTATCTCGAGCTCTGCACAGACACCACTGCTGCTTTTCATGCCTGTTGCAGTAGTTTTCATCCTTCTGGGGAGCGTAGTAGAACATTTTATCAAAGTCTTGCAAACGTGCTCCACATGATTGTTGCTATGAGAACGCTGGCATACATAAGAATGGTAATATTCCTTCTGCCCCATCAACAACTGTTTTTGCTAAATATAATGTTATGTTTGTGGTGTCTACCTATAACTTATTTTAATTATTAAATTAAGTTAATCTTTACTTCCATTATTAGATGGAAGAAAGATTAAGGCCTGTGGCTAGTTTTCCCTTTTCTGTATCAATATCACCATATCTCTGGCATTGTTCTCCAGCTATGCTTGTTCCTGTTCATACACTTACCTACTTCTTGTTGTTGTTGTTATGGGGCAGGAGGTATTAAAGACAGAGATAGAGAAAGAGAATGAGAGAGAGAAAGAGAGGTCTTTGATCCACTGGTTCACTCCTTAGGTTCTTTCAACAGCTAAGGCTGGGCTAGGCCAAAGCCAGGAGCCCAGAACTCCATCCATTTGGGAATCCCACATGGTTGACCCAAGGACTTGAGCCATCATCTTCTACCTGCAGGGTACTTTAGAAAGAAACTGTATAGGAAGCAAAAGAGCCAGGTTTCAAGCTGGCACTCTGTCGTAGACATGAGAGGGCCAAGAGCTGTTTGAACCTACTAGATTCCAATGCCTTGCCCCTGATATTTGTCTGCTTTGACCTAGCAAATGTTTACTTGCCCAGTGTCACTTGTTTTTTCTGTTCAGTGAGGAATGATATAAGCTATTTCTAATTATCAGCATATAGTTAAAATCCTTGCCCTTCATGACATTGAAGTGTGTTCTAGGATATTTTAGGCTTGGCATTTGGCCATTGATCATTTATTATTTTGTTTAACAGGTAGATCTATTGAGCATTTATTATGCTTACATTATTATATGATGATTGTTTTATGTTAAAAGTCCGGAATACTCTAACAGCAAAGGATAGAAGGATGGAATCTTTACAAGATAATTTTTTTAATATATATTTTTATTCTACTATTTATGTATCTGAGGTGAAGGGGGATATTGAGGGAGAATCCCCACCCAGTCTCCCACCCGCCCAAAGTCCCAGATGTGGGGCATGCTCTGAGATACTTGCTCAAATGGTCTTAATAGTCCTCCAGTTAGTTATGGATCGCTGCCAGTCTCACCACTCCCATCTCGATTAGGTCATTGAAGAATCCACTGATTGTCACAGTCCATCATAGAGTCTTCATTTGCCCAGTATTTCGCTGCCCAACATTTAGCTGAGGTGGTTGATTGACCTGTTCCGTCCTCCGTCCTCTTCTGGCCAGAAGAATTTTGAATGTCTGATAGACACTATGAGAGCATATGGAGAACTATGTTGATGCTGAGACCTAAAGGGATGGAGGAGGTGGCCAGCTATGGGGCTGGAAGACATTATGTGGGTTCATTACAGTGTAGAAAATTCCAGGAGAAGAGAAGTTAAAACAGTGGTCATCCTAATGAGCAAATTAAAAACATACATGAGATTTGAACAGCACTTAGCATTAATTAGCTTTATGTATTTCATACTGAGAGTGAACATTTTCATAGACTAAATTTACATTATGTGAAATGTACAAAAATATGGTAAGAAATGCAGAATGGTCACAAGATGAAGTTCATAGTTAATTTCCTACTATTGTTTAGTCCCTCAAACCTAAACAAGTGTGCAGTACATGTTTATTGAGCTGACCCTCATCTTTTCTTGCCAGCAGAATTAATTATCACCTGGGACTTGGACAGATAAGAAACCAAAGGCCAGAGACCTCTTTTTATCTGGTCAGATGTATTAGGTCCAAATAGATGTTTATGTTTGTTTCCATTCCTGAATGAAAGTTAAACACCATGACTCTCCCACAGAGAGCATGTGGAGTGGAAATAAGCTCCCTACCTCTGCCCTGGGATCATTTGGTTCTGACTCTTTTTCAGTTAAGCCATTGCTGCCAATTCAGATCCCATCAGGAAGTCACTCTCACTTTGCATACCTGCATGGGATCCTTGCCTCACCTCTTGAGGTCAGTGATGACATCCACTCTCCCTTTTGTTTCTGTCGTTTCCATCACCGCCATTAGTCACTGCCGTGGCTCTTCCTTTTGTCCTTCTTGGGTGTCCAGGCTGTACTCCATAGTAGGGGTAGGCTCTTTGGCTCTCTGGTACAGTCCTGTTGGTGTTCTGATCTAGCAGAAAAGGTCCTCTGCTGAGACAGGCCCCCTGCAAGCCATCCTCTTGCTTGAAACTATGGAAATGCCACAGTTCCCCCTAATGTGCAGAGGATATGGTCCAGGATACCCCGTGATGCCTGAAACCTTGCTAATTCTGAAACCTTATAGACTGAGAGGGTTGTTTTTGGGACAAGCATCTATGATTCAGTTTAATTTATAAATTAGACCAAGTAAGAGATTAACAGTATTAAATGGGAGAACATGGTATAATAAAATGGCCAGCATCATTACTCTTGTCTTTGGGGGGCTATCATTAATATCAGATTTGAGAACAGTATGACTAGAGCTGTCTAAAACCAAGATGAGTACTAAGTAACTATTGAGCCGCGCCGGAAGCATATAGCGTATGGATACACTGGGCAAAGGGGTGATTCATGCCCTGCTCAGGGAAGAGTGGAACAGCGTGAGATTTTATCAGGCTGCTGAAAACATGCAACTTGGAATTTCTAAATGGTTGACTTCTGAAATTTTCCATTTAACATTTTTAGACTGTGGTTGACTATGTGTATCTAAAACCATGGAAATTGAAACCCAGGGTAAAGGAGTGCCTCTATATGCATTAATATTTTATGTTTGGTGCTTCCTTAATGTAACTTTCTGTCATTTTTTCTTCCTACTTCTACTTCTGCTTTGGCTTGACCCCAACACACATACACACCTTCATTCCACCTGTCTTACTTACTTACCGGTTTCTGCTCTCCTCTGGGGGATTGTCCTAGATGTCTGCTTTCTTGGAATCCTTTCTGTAGCTTCTCTGCCCTTCCATGTCCTGCTGTGCCCCTGGCCCTGCTGACCGTGAGTGTTCCACACTGTGGGTCCTAGGAGAGTTGCCAGCTCCTGCAGCAGACACTGTACTCTGTGACTTCGTCTCTGGTTTCCCAGGGCTAGTCTGTGCCATTCACAATGCTGTGCACAGTCCTCAGTGAGTTTTTGTGTATTGATTGGTTGGTTTGGGGAGCCTTTTATGGTGTCTTCTTTTATTATTATTTTTCAAATGGACTGTGAAAGGAGTTTTTAGCAGGAACAATATGGCTAGATTTGCCCCAATCAGTCACTTGAAAAGGGACATGGAGGAAGTGAATGGGTTCTTGTGACTTCCAGATGCAGAGCTGACAGGCCATCGTAGGTGAGTGCCCTGGAGAGCTGTTTGCACCAAGCACAGGAGTTCTTTGCTGGGAAGAGCCTGGAGGTACTCAGTCATGTTTTTCTTCAAGTCTCTCCCTGTTACTGCAGCTACCTTTAGATTAAGTCTACTGTCTCTGATATAAACAGTGCGTGCAAGTTCATTTTTTAGGAAAGTGACCTCACGTAGTCAGGGGACACCGTAGTCAGGCTTGGCTTCAGAAGATGTAGGCGGACTGTGCTGTGTACTGGTTATGTAACCTGAGTCACATTACGGGATTGTAAGTCAGTTTCTTCCTGTGTAAAGTTAACATCTCATGATGTCCTACCTCCCACAGAGCTACTAAGAAGATTCATGTAGTGAAAATCCTTCTAAAGAACTAGACAATAAAACTATCATCTCACAATGTGCTCAACAAAACATGTTGACTGTTTTTTAGTCTTTATTCCCTACTTATAGTCATATATTTAAAATTTCTTGTCACTATTGCCCTTTATCTTTTATGTAAATACACTGTGATTATCACTTAAATAGTATGTTTTACAGAAGCTATAAAAATATGTTTTTGGTGTCAGTATCATGCAAATCATCAAAGTTTTTAGAAAACCACTTATTCCATCAAAACATTCCAACAATAGAAAGGCTTTGTTGGTCAGAGTAGTTAGAAATTATAGCTCCCTTTAGAGGAGGATGGTGCAAAGACTTCAGAAAACATAAAAAAATGCAGCCAACAGGTCTGCAAAGGTTGAGCCACCACCTGCAGCAGTGGCATCCCGTGTGAGTACCAGTTTCAGTTCTAGCTGATCTTATTTCAATCTGGCTATCTGCTAATGTGCCCAGGAAAACAGTGGAAGATGACCCCTGCTAACAATGTGGGAGACTCTGAAGAAGCTCATGGCTTTGGCCTGCCCCAACCCAGCTCTGACATGATGTTGAGAACTCTGCTTAGCCTTTTAAACTCGGGCAGGCAGTGTGTCTGTGTAAGTCCCATTCTCTTCATCATTTGCTATAGGAAATGATGGCAGATAGTTCCATGGGCAGCTGGCAAGCTAATGACCAGCATACAGCTCTTACCTACCGCATGCAGGAAAATCTTGTACTGATTTGTAATGATAAAAGAAACATGTGGATAGCGTGGGAGCCCATTTTGGGGGGTTCAAGTCTAGATGAATTCTGGGGGAGGTTCTAGGATCCTATTCTGGAATCTCAGTTATGTTCTGAGCGGCTTGTAATAGAGAAAAATGATTACAATAACACAAAGTGAATTGAAATTCTTATTTGAATTGAAAAGCCAGCGGTATGTCATGCCTATGCTTGGTCTTCCATGAAATGACTTTTAGTCATCCAGGGCAGGATTTCACAGTAGATCCACACTTGACAGCTGAAGGACCTGATATCAGAGAAATTGACCAAGTTTTCTGCTGTAACACCAAAGCCATGGGCCTTACACTTGATCTTTTATTCACAATTACAAGGCTTCGGGATCTGCTTGGGGGCTGTGCTACCTCCTCTTTTCCTCCCTCACTTCCTTGGGCAGGATCATCTGTGCAGCAAGGTGGCTCCATTAGCTTTTGCAGACATGGACCATCGTGAAAGTTGCTGCCATTTCTTAATTATGCTTGGCAATGCTAAAAAGACATGGATGAAGCTGGCACCATGATAATCTGGGTGAGGCCTCTGCCTGCAGGGCCAGCATCCTGTATGGGCACCACTTTGAGTCCTGGCTGCTCCGTTTCTGTTTCAGCTCCATGCCTACAGCCTGGGAAAGTAGCAAAGACTGGTACAAATTCTTGGGCTCTTGCATCCACATGGGAGGCCCAGAGGAAGTTCATGACATCATGACTTTGGATCCGCTCAGCTTTGACCTCTGAAGCCATTCGGGGAGTGAAGCAGTTTGGATGGAAAAGCCTCATCTCTCCTTCTCTCTGTGTGTAAATCTGCCTTTTGGATTAAAAACAAGCAAATCTTTTAAAAAGTACGCAGAACACCTCTGTTTCCAGGATATGATGTTTGGAATTTCTGGAATATAATCCTACTTCATCATTCATACCAGCATTGTTGTTGTCTTCTTCATTTCTACTTTTAGTCAAAAGTGGTTTTTTTTTGTCAAGCTAAGCTCATTACAATCTGCTGAATGTTTAGAAATATGAATTTGAAAACTTGAAAGACTCAGACTAAATGAAATGAGTGTTTATTATTTGCATCAGACGAATTGATCCTTTCTTATGGAAATGTATAGGGGGTCTTCAAAAGGTTCATAGGAAGCATGTACTCGCAAAAGGCTATGGATGGATTTCAGAAGTCTTTTGCATCAAAATAAGCTTACCATGAGCTTTTTGAAAATATGTTCTTTCTCCTTTTGCTATTTTAGTATTCTCCACAGAACCAAGAGAGAAAATGTCACCTCCTTTGATTTGCTTCTGAAGAACTTTTTAATTGTTCCCTTTTGCTTCTTGAAGAAATATAATCTGCAGAACATCTTGTCACTGTCTTCAAACCTTTTGAAAAGGTCCTCTCCTCGGTTGCAGTTGTTTAAGGAAAAGGGCTCTGACTTCCAACCTAATCATTTTTCTTTCCCCATTGGGGTGTACATCATCACAAAGATCAAAATGTCATTTCTTGGTAAAGCTGCCATTTCTGTATTCCTCTATCAGCTAGTTTTTATTATTACTTTATTGCTGCATGGCCACAGTGTGTGGTGACAAAAGGCACGAACTCCCTTACTAAACTCCCACCTGCTTTTCACTGAGTTTTATTGTATTAGAAAATGAGACTGTGGATTCTGGTACTGCCAGGAAAAAAAGATGACTTTTATTAATGTTGCTTCTGGGATGACAATGTCAGTCATCTGTTAGAAAATTCATTTTGAAAACTAAGTTTGTTCCTCAAGAACTCTTGAAAAGAAGCTTTAAAAATGGCAAGAGAAGATCATAATAATAGAGTAGCTGGATTTGAGCATTCATACAACGAAGCTCAATATAACTTTCTCTTCAGCTTCGCTTCACCTTTTCTTTGTGCATGAAAATACGCTCCCTAGCTTCTCCTCACCTGTGTTTTCAAATTTTCTCTGCCACATAATCTCTGAAGGGCACTATATATGAGACCAGAGGTCCAGAGTATTACCTGGGCTTCAGGGCAAGTGCAGGAGTGGCACAGGCCCCTTCCGGAGGCACAGCTGGCAGGCCTTTTGTGGGGAGATGGCCAGAGAGGCTGCCTGGAGGCGGGGACCATCCTGGAATGGCTCTTAAGTGATTGTTGCACTTCCATGTCCCCGTAATGAACTGATGAAATACCGATATGATGGTAGAGGTAGATATCAAGAAAATACTGTAATTGAGAAATTGTGGATCTTGTCACCTGAAAAATGATCATGGAGGTAGAAAAAATAATACCCACATTTTATAGTGATTTGAGGAGAGGTTAAAGAGATTTAAGAGCCAAAGTAGGACGTATCCTCCCCTGCGGGCCTAACCTTGATTTGGAAAATCAAGGCTGCTAATGCAGGTTTCCATCGTCTACAATGTGGTTCTGCCAGATGTCAGGCACAATGGGAATTGAGTGAAGAAAATGACATTCTTGGGGTTAACCTTAAGTAAAACTCTGGGGACTTATGACTCCTGCCTGCCACACCATGGCAGGAGTTTTGATAGGGCCCAGCTGTGCCCTTCCACTTCTGTGTGACTGATGGAGGAGTGTTTGCAAGTGGTCAGAGAGAAATGGAGTTGACACTGGCACTCTGATGACATAGGCTGTTGGGTGCTGTTGTGTTGTGACTGCAGGGAATGGCTGTGGGTGCTGTCAATGCTGCAACAGCCTTCGGGTGTTACTGGCCGGTAGGAAGGACTGGACACTTGGTCCAGGCCAAATGCCCTCAAAAGAGCAGAAGCTAAAAAAATTTTGATTAGAGGTGAACACCTTCCTGGCTCCTGTTATTTTGTTCTTTATGCAAACTCTTATGATGAGGTCCTTGTCATGGTCATTGTAAGTATGATCTGTTCTCTAAATCCTTTAGAATGGGCTTTTCAGTGACAGAAATAGTCTGAAGAATTTTTTACTCCTCCCTTATACCTGGCACATGATCTGAGATGTGATGAATATATAGAAGTTGAGTGAGACATCATATAGTATCTGGGAGTGACAAAATCCCAGAGCTTGAAAGGGTCCTTGTTCACTGCAAGATGTACTCGCAAAGCTGGAACAGGCCCTGTGGATGGCTTCTTGTGTCGGTGCCATCTCACTGGCATCTCCATTGGTCACACCTACCCGCCTTTGATGGACACCTTTCTGTCACTGCACCTGCTTGTTGCAGCAACACTTCTTGGGATTGTAGAATACTAAGTAGAGTGCAACACAATCATTCCAGAGTGAAGATACGTGGTGTTCCTTTGATAGTCGTCCATTGCTGTTTTTATTCAGCTCACTAAGGCTATGTGAAAAAGCATGGCTTAATCATAACTGACATATACTGAATTATAATTCTCACAAATGTGTGCTTGTTATGAAATTGTCATGATGAGGATAAATTTGGTAGAAAGAGAAAGGCGAAGGAAAATGCCTTTGCTTGTGAGAAGGGAGCAAGATCGTTTTTAAAGATGTTCCATCCAGGACTAATTTTCTCAAAAGGCAGTTCCCATTGTGAAGATTAATGACAGCTGGACTTTCACAAAGCTTCTCAGCCTGGCTGTAATGTACTTTTTTTTATTATTATTATTCCAAACCTCTGTATCTAAAGGATTTTTTTCACCCTGCCCTTTGTTCACAGTATGGGACTGTAATTGAGTTCATATTTCTCACCCAACCTTTCAGCTGTAATTAATATTTTATTATATCAGATTTTATTCCTAACTAGCAGACCAATGAGGAGTTGAGCTGCATGCTTACATATGCACGCACACATACACGTGTACACACACGTGCACACACATACCACAGAGCGATAGTAACTTACAGGTACCCGGCAGACTCCCTGTAATGAATTTCAGCCAAGAGAATAAAATGTGCTTTTGGTGGCCTGCAGCTGTTCCACAGCAGTTTATAGCCCATCTTATCTAGAGAATTGCTAGCAGAATCGTAGATCCTGGAGGTCCGTATTCGCTGTGTGCTATGCTGCCCAGTGCCCACTGTGTGTATTGCCCGTTGTTATTTCATAATTAATAAACAAGCCTCTGTAAATCACTCTTCATGACAGTGTTACTTGCAGGACTGCAAAGAATCCTTGCTAAGAAGTCAAACTCCATGAATTCCAACCTAATTTATTTTCCCCTCATTTTAGACTACTGATAGATTTGTAAAAACTTAATTCAATTTAAGCTGGTCATTCAAAGTATTAAGGCGTCATTTCTACGAATGCTGCCGGATATTAGAAAGAAGATGAATAAATGCTGAATGAATAGGAAGAAAATAAATTACGTGTAATCGAGTAGCAATACACCCTAATAATATTTAGCATATTTTGTGTGTCGCTAATACTCCAAAAATTGATTGTTAGAAAGATATGAATACTTATACAATAAATCATGTGCACCAAAAATTCAAATCGAGCCAAAATGTCCCTATCAGTTGCCATGGAATGTCTGATGTCCTGGGACTTCTCAGAAGTGCCGATTTTAGAGTAATAACTGAAGCCCCCGTGAGAGGGTCATTACTTCTCTCCCTCTCTCCCTTCCTCCTTGCCCCGCCCTGGCTGCCCAGTGTGATAACCCTCCAATAGTTTATGCTGGTAAGAATTAGAGTAACTGGATAAGAAAAATGAACTTACAACTAAAGACTTAATGTTAACATGCATTAGAACAACATGTTTAAGTCAATTTCAGATCTGCAGCAGGCTTCCTGTCAACAACATAAAAGGGAAAAACTAAAAAACATTTTTATAACATTTGAACTTTCTGATTTAAAAAAAGTTCATAAAGATGTTCAGATGTTCTTTTCTGGGTTCTCCTGCATGTGCTAGTCCATATAAATGCACATTTCTTATTCTTGTAAAGGCTTTAGACTTGTGTTGTAGAAAAGCCTAGCATAAATTAAACTCGAAATTAAATTTCATTCCATAGGAAAGTTCTGATATAGTGATGTCACATTTTTTGGGCAGATTTATCTTCACCATGGATTATGCTTTAATATTGCAAATGCCAGAGGAAGATTTTATGTTACTTTAAATTCCAGAATAGTGTAGAGTAGGGCTGAGAATGGTACAGCTTTAATAAACAAAAGGGAATGAGTAATACATTAAAAGGGTAATAGAATTTTAATCCCACACACTCAGCCAGAAACTTCTGATTGGTTTTCCATCCTTTAAAGGCAATGCTTTCTTTAAAAAAAAAAAAGCTTTTTAGAGTAAAGCATTCGAACAGTAAGATTTTCAAAGACACTTTTAAGATTATGATTGTGGGGCCCGGCGGCGTGGCCTAGCGGCTAAAAGTCCTCGCCTTGAATGCACCAGGATCCCATATGGGCGCCGGTTCTAATCCCGGCAGCTCCACTTCCCATCCAGCTCCCTGCTTGTGGCCTGGGAAAGCAGTCGAGGATGGCCCAAAACTTTGGGACCCTGCACCCGTGTGGGAGACCCGGAAGAGGTTACTGGTCCCGGCATCGGATTGGCACATACCGGCCCGTTGCGGCTCACTTGAGGAGTGAAACATCGGATGGAAGATCTTCCTCTGTCTCTCCTCCTCTCTGTATATTCGGCTTTCCAAAAATAATAAAATCTTAAAAAAAAAAAGATTATGATTGTGGGTGAAAAGACTTTATGAAATTCATTAGTGAAATGATGCCATTTGTGCAAGCTGGGAAACACAGCAGCCATAACATTCAGTCACGGTAGCATTGACCAGGATGCTGGTAATGTGTTAATTTTCATCAGAGACAGCAGTGGAAGGCAATTGGGCAGCAGAAAGGATTTAGCTATTTTTCATTAGCACTTAGACTTTGATAAAGGGGAATAGAAAAGAGCTGCTTGACCTTTCAGTGCTTAAATTATTAAAGAGCAAATAGATTTGAGGTCTGGATGCTTGCAAATCTAATTTGTCTTGTGGAGCAAGGATGAAAAGACATTTGGGGTTTGAAATTGCTCCAGTCAACTTAGTGCTTTTTTTAATATATCTGAAGATGAGGAGATGGTAGCCATTTAAAAGTAATACGTCTGGAGGAGAGTGTGTAATATAACGCATACCAGCTGGCTGAAAGGGAGGCCATTAAATGATCATTTAATTCTCAAGTTTATATCTCATCTTCATTAAAATACTGCTTTAAAATTTTTGTTTTTCTAATCATATTTGCTTAAATGATATTTAAATTACAAAACAAAATTTTGTTTCATTAGAAATGTTTCATTAAAGTAGGACGGTGCCTAGGATTGAATAGACACTCCACACACATTGTTGAATCATTATGTATAGCGATACCCTCACATTACGCATATTAATGATGTTGGGGAAAAGAGATGGGAGGTGAGAGGCAAAGGTGATAGAATGGGGAAGGAAGCAGATGCACAATATTTGATTCTCCTTCAGCCTGTTATTTAATTGTGGATTCTTGGGGATAGATCTAAAATCTTACCCACTTCCTCTTATCACTAAGCCTTTTTCTTAGCAGTTTCTTCCTCTGTTAGCTATAAATAAACATGAAATGACTCATATCTCAGTAAAGCAAAGTGTATTTGGAAATATCACTGTGCTGTTTCCTACTGGCACATCTGCTGTACAACATACCTGTAAAGAAAAGTGAAATGACATCTGGGTGATACATATGTCCGGAGCTTCATTCTTCGTGTTCTAAGACACAACGTGTCTAGCATGCAGTTCTCCTTTGGGAGTTCACACAACTTAAAAAAAAAAAAAAAAGGATCATGGTCTGGCCTAGTAACTGTGTCCTCACAAAATGTGTGCTTTTGTGAATTTGAAGCAGAAAGGATGTGAAGATGAAGGAACAAATCATAAATCCCAGAAAATGGATTTTATCAGGGAGAGGGCATGTGGGTGGAAACAGTGTTGTTGGGAAGGACAGCATTGCAGTGGTGCCCCTGAGGCCCAACAGGGTGAAGGAGTAGAATTAGATGTTTGTGTCAGGAGAACCCAGGATTTCAGAGCTAAGTAAGTCCAGAAGGTGCTATGTTCGGTTTTCATGTGACTGAGTTAGAATTAGGAGAGAGCTCCTTTGCAGGTACCTAGGTGAGAAGACAGTCATGTTGTATTGACACAAGCCAATGTACTGAAGTCCCGGCAGGGTACTAAGACTCATTCATGGTGCAGACACAGGTGGCAGAAGGGACAAAGTGCACAGGTAACTTGAACGCCCTGTAATGGGATCTGAGAAAGGAATTCTGAACTCCTCAGCCACCCCAGGACAGAGCTGGAGTAAAATGGCCCTTTAACTCTAAACCTGAATGGTTTTTTTCTCTTTGCTTTGTTGTTGTTGTTGTTGTTTGTTTGTTTGTTTTTTATTTCAAGGCAGAGTAAAGTGAGATAGAAAGCTCCTATCTGCTGGTTCACTTTCCAGGTGTCTGCCACAGCCTGGACAGGGCCAGGCTGAAGTCTAGAGTCATGTTCTCAATCCAGATCCCTGGTGTGGATGGACTCATATACTTGAAACATCAAGTACTGCCTCCCAGGGTCTGCATTAGCAAGAATTAAGTGCCAGAGTTGAAAAGTGGCACTCCCGGGCCCAGTGGTGTGGCCTAGCAGCTAAAGTCCTCGCCTTGAATGCACCGGGATCCCGTATGGGCGCCGGTTCTAATCCCAGCAGCTCCACTTCCCATCCAGCTCCCTGCTTGTGGCCTGGGAAAGCAGTCGAGGACGGCCCAAAGCTTTGGGACTTTGCACCCGCGTGGGAGACCCGGAAGAGGTTCCTGGTTCCCTGCTTCGAATTGGCACAGCACTGGCCGTTGCGCTCACTTGGGGAGTGAATCATCGGATGGAAGATCTTCCTCTGTCTCTCCTCTCTGTTTATCTGTCTTTGTAATAAAAATAAATAAATCTTTAAAAAAAAACAAAACAGAAAAGTGGCACTCCCATATGAAGCACACATGTCCAAACCAGTGTCTTCATGACTTGGGCAATTGCCACCTCTGAGACCTCAGTTTTCTCATGAGTAAAATGGAAAAAAATGAAAATGTGTGCTGCTTACTTTTCTTCACATGTGTCTTCATCTGTCTGGGATGTCCGATGTGGGGTTCCCTAGAAGTTGGTTTTAAATGGAGAGTTTGAAAATTGTGTCACATAGCAGAAGAATGCTTGAAGGAAATCAGTGTTAAAATCAGGAGCAGGCATTTGTCCTAGTGGGTAGGATGCTCGCTTCCAGGTCTGAGTGCTGGGTTCAAGTCCCAGCTCCACTCCTAATTCTGGTTTTCAGCTAATGGATACCCGGGAGAGCAGGAAGCACTGGCTCCAATAGTTGAATTGTTGCTACTCACGTAGAAGACACAGATTGAGTTCCCAGGTCCCAGCTTCTACCTGGCTTGTCCACAGCCTTTGCATGCTTTTGAAGAATGAGTCACATAGTGGTAGTTTGGGTGTTCAAATAGAAAAATTAATGTTAGGGTTCTCTTCTGCAACATGTTTTTGGTTTTATGTCAGTCATTAAGATTAGCCATCCATACCTCTTGCTGGAAGAAGTACCACAGACTTTGCAGATACATTTTTCAAAAAGAATCCGAGGAGGCAAGGGAAAGATATCAAGGTCTGCTCTTCCTTTGTATGTGTTTCTGTGTCCTCGCAGTAGGAAGTTCTTCCACATTTGGTGGAATAACTCGCATGACTCTAATAGATGACCACTGATGTTGGGAAAGAAGCGTTGTGTTTTTGTAAATATATATTACCACTTATATCAACACTCATGACATCATCACACTAGATGTTTGCTGAACTGTCTACTGAGCAAACACTCCTGTGTTCTAAATAATTGATCTTTAGTTGGGCACAATTTCCGATTGAATGGTGGCACGCATCTAGTTCCTACATGTGTTAGGTGGTTCTTCTGCATACAGATTCTGAGTTCACACAGACAACAACAGAGATGCATGGTAAACAGGGTTGGCAGGATGCCCCTTTTCGCTTCCTCCTTAGCTTTAATTGGTACCAGTTCTGATACCTCTTGAATGATAGCATTGTTCCAGGGACTTGTAGCACTTTCCTGTAGTGTTTCCTGTCCATCATTGCGGCAAATGTAAATATCTTAATTTCTTGAAAGTCCCTCAAGGTGTCTCCCATTCCCCTAAGGTTATGTCAAAATTCAGAACATATGCAGACTCCCGGGACCCATCTGTCATGGGACCAACATTCTTGCTAGCATCTTTGGAAAGGGTCTTTCTCCATCCAAGAAGTCTTGGTTATGCTATCCTCTGACGAATCGCCTGTGACCCAAGGTCGTGGCTTGTGAGATTCTGTTCCCTTGCCTCTGCTTTCCTCTCTCCGCTGACCGAGGGAAGGGTGAGGCATTATGAGAAATCAGGGAAAGGTTAATGTGAATCCTAGGCATTGTATCATATGACGTGGTGAGACTTCACATGTGGCCAGTTAAAGATCACTGAACAAAATCACTTTTTTAAGAATGAACTTACTGGTAAACTTTATCTGGTAAACTAAACTAATTGTATATGCAATTGATTTAATTACATGTCGGGGAAATATGTTAGTGTACTGTTCATAAGCAACAGAGAACATCATTTAGAGATACTCTTGAGTTTTGTTGCTCCTGATAAACTGTGTGAATGTGAGTGGGAGCATTCTGAGGAAGGAAAGCTCCTGTCCCCTTCAGTAGGCAGGAGTTGAGTGGTTGAGGGAAGCTCTGTTAAGAACCGTACGCTGCTATTGACCGCATGCCACATGTCTTTACTGTGGACGTCCTGGGCGTCCTGGTTAAACACGGACTGGTTCAACTCAGATAAAACAAAATGACATTGATAATCCTCTTTGATTTCTAGTGTCTATCAAATCGTTGTTGAGGAAGAACGTCCCCGAAGAACTAAAAAGACAACGGAAATCTTGAAGTGCTACCCGGTGCCTATTCACTTCCAGAATGCTTCCGTACTGAACTCCCAGTACTACTTCGCCGCAGAGTTTCCAGCAGACAGCCTCCAAGCGGCTCAGCCTTTCACTATTGGTGATAATAAGACCTATAATGGATACTGGAACACTCCCCTGCTCCCCCATAAAAGCTACAGAATTTACTTCCAAGCTGCTAGCAGAGCCAATGGGGTAAGTTTCATAGATAATGTTACCTTAGGCTATTTGAAAACCTAGGGTAAGAAAGAAAGAAGAATGAAATCTTGTATTATGTGTTGTTTTCTTGTAAGCACTTTTTTTTCCTCCTTAAAATTATTTCATCTAAAGGACTTTATAGAAATAAAAGAATGTATCATCTTTGGGAAGATGGAGGTATACTGTTAGCCTGAGGAGGTTTTTTTCTTTTTTTTTTTTCAGTTTCTCTCTTGTTACAAAATGATGGCTAGCCATTTGTTTAGCTTATGATTTCTCAGGAGGATGTTGTAGCTATGCACAGCCATTGAGCCCCACTGGAGATATTGTGAGATTCAGAGCATCTGTCTTTACTGCATTGTCCACAAGAGTCTTGGCTTCCCAGGGCTGTGACTCAATTAGATGTCCTCTGAAAGGACTAGATGAAAACCATTGAGTCACTTTTGAACTCCAAATCCCCTTCCTGTGGGAACCAATCCAGAACTCCGATCAGAGGTTTTAAATCCTCGCTAGAGAGATGGAAACATGCTCCAGGTAGTTGCTGGCTTTTCTTCCATGCTGCACAGATGCAGTCAGCTTTGTCAAACTGACTCTGACCGGAGGAGGCATGCCTTCTTCTCCAGAGCTGCTTGCAGTGGAGCCAGGCCTGGTGTGAGGATGGGATCAGGGGCATCAGATGAGTTTTTGGTTTAGCTGCTTCCTCCTCACTGACTCAGAAGTGCCCAGCATCCCTGTACTAGGCTCAGGACAGGTCGTTGAGTGTCATTCAAGGGTAATTGTGTGATTAAACCCTCCCTGGGAAGAATTAGATCTTTACTTGTCTGTTATTTCACTGGACAACAGGAATGTTTACTGTTTAAATAAAGCACAAGTAGTAATTTCTCTCTTCTTTATTTGACACAGGAAACCAAAATAGACTGTGTCCGAGTGGCCACAAAAGGTAAGTTGAAATTGTGAAGTGTTCTCTTAATTTACGTCTCTTACTTTATTTTAAGCCTCATTTCATAACTTCTTAAAATATAACTTCTTTGAAATAAATGTCTATGTATGTTTTATATATGTTTACATATATATGAGTGTCTATTAAGATCTTAAGACAATTTCATATAAATGCCTTTTAAAATAAGAAGCTGAAGTACTGGGTTTCCAGAAGTTAAAAATGGTTATCTCTTCAAATATGCTGTTTAAAATAAAATTTTTATGTCAGTGCACATTTTTATGAAACCGTAATACTATAAGATCATGTCTGCTGGTGCCATAGTAGTGACTCTTCATATTCAACAGAGTGAAAGATCACTGACCAATTTTAAGTGATGATCTAGTTTTTACAGTGCTATACAATGACATCTACAGGGATTTTTGCACAATGCCTGTACCTTTGAACCCAAGAGCCAGATGACGTTATTTTGGAACCTCTGTTTCCCAGGCCTGGCTGAGATTTTGAGAAAATATGAACAAGGTTGAGTTGTAGACTGGGTGCGATGCATCACCGTAGGCTCCCACACCCACCCCTTAAAGAAGGAGGTGCAGATGTGTGTCCATGTGTCTGAGCGGTAGTATCTTGCCAACCTTACAGTGTTGCATTCACCATCACATATGGATGCATAGGAGAAAATACATGAAGACATTCTAAAATGCTGTATTAAAACGAGATATTATAAATTAACACTTGCAGTTAAACATGCTCTTCCAGACCACAAGAGAAGCCAGGACTGTGGTAGAGAAGTTCTGTGCTGCTTGAGGTAGGAAGGACAGGGAGAAGGCAGCATTGGGTCTGTGCATGAGCTTTTATCAGGCCATACCTGATGAGTTTTGTTGGATCAAAGTGTGTTTTAATTGCTCCTGAACTTATAGGTGACACAGTTTGAATAAACGTGGATGTGCATCTCCATTTTCAAGATGCTCACTGGAGTTTTGGTTTCAGGAAGAAAGTATGGCAGTTTCATAAGCTGCCATGCAGTAACGTCAGACACTTGGTACAAAGTTCTTGAACATGAGATCCAGCTGATGGCTTGTGCTCAAGAATAGAAAATAAAATAGTGTACAAATATATCCTCCTTACCCTTAATATCTGCAAAAATCAGTCGAGTTCTAGGGCTCCTGATTTATAATGTCTTAGGTTTAACATCACGGCTGCAAACTCTGAAAGCACTTTGATATGTGCATTCTTATTTATTGACCACCACTATGAAAAGGGATCAAGAGGAACTGTTACTCTTTTTTTGTTTAAGATTTATTTATTTTTATTGGAAAGACAGATATACAGAGAGGAGAGACAGAGAGGAAGATCTTCCGTGCGATGATTCACTCCCCAAGCGGCTGCAATGGCTGGAGCTGAGCCAATCCAAAGCCAGGAGCCAGGAACCTCTTCCGGGTCTCCCACGTGGGTGCAGGGTCCCAATGCTTTGGGCCGTGCTCTACTGCTTTCTCAGGCCACAAGCAGGGAGCTGGATGGGAAGTGGGGCCTCCAGGATTAGAACCGGTGACCATAAGGGATCCAAGGCGTGTGCAAGGCGAGGACTTTAACTGCTACGCTATCGCACCGGGCCCTACTCTTATTTTTAAGATGAAGAAAATGTGTATTTTTAGAGATAAATTAATTTACAAGGCTTGATCCTATGCATTTGGGGGCCTACCAGTGCTTCTTTCACCCAGAGAAAGCTCTGGCCGATGACAGGATTGTGTAGTGTAAGCGTCTGGCCTCCCCTTTATTAGAACTGAGTCACTGCCCAATTTGCTGTGAAAACGGTGCAATATCTGTCATCCTGCTTGTGGATAAATAATTATATAATGCTCTAGTAATATGGAAACATGACAAGTTTGCTGTTTTCACAATAGATTGAATTAGAGGGTGATTTGGATCATTTTCTTCCATCAGCTAGATTTCATCAATATTGTAATTTGTTTTTTAATTCACCAAAGGATGATTAGGCAATCAGATGACCTGACTCAGTATTCTCTGCTCATAGTTTCTGAGTCATTTGCAAAATTTACACAGTAAGGAGCTATCCAAATAACCTCTTCTGGGGGAAAGAAGGAAGCGCATTTTAATAGCCGCTGCATAGCATTGTCATATCTGTTTCATAAAATCACAGAACGGGAGGAAGTCTTAGGAGATCATCTCCCTCCGGGCGAAATGACACTGTTTTGTGCTGTTTTATTGGATTCTGTGGGGACGAGTCTGGAACCCTTGTTCAAGGCACAGTATATTGCTTCACCACCTTGTTATTACTCATCCAGAAGTTCTTCTGAAGCATGAGACACCATGCTGCCTTGGCTGCTTCATCAGAACAGAGACAGCGAGATCTCAGGAGTGTTGGTTTCATGGAGAAAGGATGTTCTAAATGTAGTCGAAGTCCAGACATTCTGAATGTATATGGCCACCTTTTTTATTAATGACAATGTAGTGACTTAATTGGGTTTTCAGATTCTAAACTGCTTTTCTAAGCAGTGCTTTCAATTATAAAAGATTTAGTGTTCCCATGGAACAACTGTTGACAAGCTTTATAGAAAAGCTACGGGGGTGGGTTTGTGTTCATAAAGAGCTGCTTCGTAGTTTCAAGTGAGGGTATGTTTTAAAATCTATATACTTCATTCTATTTATAAAGTTAATAATGTGATTATTTTCATTATCTAAAAGTATATTTTGACATTCATCATCTCAAATATAAAGCTGCGTAAAATTAGACACAGCAAAATACCTGCAAGGTACTATTGTGTTTCTTCAAATATGTGAGGGGTCCCTGTATTTTTACACAGCCGTTAACTTGTACCTAGATAGATTGTGCCCCATAGTAACATGTGACCCTCACTTGGTTATATACTACAGGCAGAGTTAAAAGGTAAAGATACCCTGCAGTGTCTGGGTATTGTCCTCCCAACTCAAAGGATTCCTCTTAATCTGCACAAAGGAGAAGCTGGAGGAGCTTGTAACTGCTGTCCGTCCTCCAACATTTTGTTTTAATCGCAAGCACAGTCTGGTAGCTGGATTCTTTTGGTGAGCACCTGGATCAGCTGTGTGTTGATAATTCCTGTGCATTTTCGCTGGTGTTTAGATTATGACTGCCTTGTGGTAACTGAGAGGATAGAAACTCTGTTTTTACATCAATGTGACATGTAATAATTTTATCAATGTGTGAGATTTAATGTGGAACCTCTTAGGATAGCTTTTGTAGACTTGTTGATTAATTCTAAACTTAAAAAGTCTATACTTAAAAATCAAAATCTGTTCGGTAGATTAGTGTGCATTACATGTCATATTTAATAAGATACACTCATTCTAATGGAGATAACATTCAGTTTGAACTCCATACGTTATAGTTTGGATTGATATTCTAGCAGATGATGTTTTCCATAACATGACATCATCTGTGTTTCTTACCACAACGTAACTTCACGGAGGCTTTCCTGTTTTAAATATTTGATATTTAATAATTACTTGAATAATACTCTACTGTTATGTGTATTCTATAAGACTTCCAACTACAGCTATACAGATATTATAATTTACATTTTGAAGATTTTGAGCTCATAAAAGTGTTTAGTTTGTTTTGTTTTTGATGTGCCAGGGTTGCTTGCATATGATCATGCGTTCCTCTTCATGTTATTGCTTGGCTAACAGCAGTGTAGCTAAATATAAAAACAGAAACTTCTTGGAAACACATGCTGAATTCTTCCTAAATCGTTAGCCAAGTGAGAGGATAAGACTTGGACAAAAAGAAAACAGACCATTATTACACCGTTGTATTTTTAAGTAGTTACCTATGAAAATGTGCTTCACTGTAAGGGTAGTATTTTATTTAATTTAAATCTGTTCTGGGCTGTGAATATGCGTTGCTGCAAGAAGACCTTGAGGAAACTTTGAAGGATTTCTATTGTTCCGATGCAATTTGTAACTATATTCAGAAATTTGAATGTTTCTTTTTTTAATCCCTTGGCTCTTACAGGGTTTCTCTCGCCTGTTTTTCCTTTCACTGTTTTGTGCAAAGAAATACCATCCTTTCTAGGCCATAATGCATCAGAATGAAAGTGGGCAGATAAAAGAATTGAAAAGAATGTCTGCTGAGATGTAAAGCTCATTAAGATTCCTTTAATTACTCACATTCAATACATGAGAAAATACATTCTATAGTAAGACCACTCAACTATGTTAATCTGCTATTATTTAGGCTATGGATTTACAAAACAGGAACATTTATATTCATCATTCAGCATTGTTTAGAGAAAATATTCTCTCCTTGATGTGAAATAGTCTTCACAGTGTACACTGTGAATACACTAAAGCTCCCTCAGAATTTCCCAAAGAGGAGAAACCTGAAAAGAACCCATGCTCCCCAATTTGTTTGACCCAACTCGTTTTTCAAAGAACACTGGAGACATGCAAATCACAGTTAGGTAAATGCTGCTTCAACACATTCCTGAAGATTCTTCTCTGTGCACCTGAAGTAACACTTTACAACGTCTAGTCCAGATTTCAGAGAGGCCCTAACTTGCCGCCTCCAGATACCGTGTTCCATGTGTAGGGTCGGAATTTCACTGATAACTTCACAGTCAGGGACAGCAAACTTCTCACATTCAAGACTGAGTAATATACATCTCATGTTAGTCTTTGTTGCCACATGGTTTCTCCCACAGATACTCAATCATGCTACTGCTGAACCTGCAGAAACAATTCAATTGATAAAACTTGATTTACAAAAACATATTGTAAGCCTACTGACCCGTTGTAAGGTAGTTAGTCGTATAATCATGCTTAGTTCCCGGAGCTAAAAGTAAGAACCACAGACATTGCACAAAGTATGGCCCCGGGATCATTTAAAAATTCTTCCTGATATTCCTGATGTCAAGTTTTCCTGATAATGGTAGCCTGATAGTAATTAGGTTTCTTTTTATTTGCAAATATGTAGCTTCCCAGCATAGCTGCCTTCAATAACTGTCTTCGTATTCTTACCATTTGACATGTTGTATAGGCACTCTGCTTTTTTGTAAGATGATGCCATTTTTTTCTCAAATGGGTTGCTCAAATAAATGCATAGGTCTACTGGGCCAGCCCCTACTATAACCAGGACCAAATAGTCCACGTACACAACTTCAGCTGACACCAAGTTTGTAGCAATCCTTAGAAATAACATTTTACTGTTCACAACTGCTATCAGTATGAAGACTTGCAGAAAATGTCACATTAAGGCAGTTTCTGTATAATACGTTGGGGGACTCTCCATTGTGTGACCCAACTATTGGTTTGTTCATCTCCCCTGGCAAAACTTCAGTTTCACCATTTTAAGACTGAGTTGCTGCCGTTGTGTAGTTATAAGGAGCAGCATGATGCAGAAGGATGTTTCAAAATATTATGCAGCAGCAGTTTCGGGTTTAATTGTCTGCAGATGGTAGATGATCTATTTTCCTTACTCGCTGCCACATTTCTAATAGCACCCAGGCTGTTCCATGTAAATTAGTAATCTTTCATGCAAGCCTGTCCTTAATTTTCCAATATTTTTTCTTTGCATCATTTTCCAGCTGTATCATGTTACAACTGACGTTTTAATTTTGTATTTTTTTTCAATATCTGTGTGTCATAAATGTTAACTACTTACACGCAACTGCTTAGCTCTGCAGGCAAGCCCAGGTCATCTGGTCCACCTCAACTATCCTAATCATTTCTTTGGTCATATATCAATGAGGACAACTGTAGCAAAAAAAAATTACATCTTAGATGTATTTTAAGCTAAGATGTATTTTTAAGTTTTTTTCATGTAAAGAAATATTGTTCCCAATGGAAGTATTTATGAAATGTATTTATCAGAAGAATTGCTCTCTATAAAAATCTTTCTAGTGAGAAGGATACCGTTCCTAACATTGATGATACCAGCAAAAGGAGAAAATACTGTGAATTTGCCAATAGAATTTTAAATAACCTAATACATTTTAAGAGCCTAATGTTAAAATTCATCAGAATCAGTGAAAAATCTTTATAGATCATGGTCCAGTACATTGGAAACACCCACAGGTTTTCAACCTAGAGCTAACAGTTTGGGTTTTGTGTTATTTAATTTTTCTTTTTCTTCTTCCCTTGATCTGTCTGAAATTTTAGCCAAAGCTTGCAATTGGGTCACAGTTAGAAAGCCTACTGCATGATTAGGGCTTGTTCAAGGGCTTGTTCAAGAGAAAAGATTTTAGAATATTCAACACCTGGCTATGTTTTTTTTTTTAATTTTTAATTTTTTTCGCCCTTTCCTTTTTGTTGTTGTTGGAACAAAGTTGAGACGGTTTGATATACTGATGGGATTCTTCTTGCTAGCCTAGCTTCAGTCTGGCTTTTTTTTCCCTCATGCATGCTGACCTGGAAATCCTCTTTGCCTTAGCTGCGATAATCGTGACCCAGCTTACAACACCTTACATTCGCATCGCCCCTGCTGCAGGCGACGGCCAACTAACAGGTCAGACGTTCAAGTCTAGATGAGTCATCTTGCCCATTTCCTGCTCATTTTTCTCAGCTTTGTTTCCCCTCTACATCTCCTCCTTTGCTTAAGGCCTGTTGATCATGCTTCAGACCCTTGCTTCAGAGTTATGCTCATGCTGAATTCAATAGTATGCCTGGCCTCTTCTCTGTGCACATGTATGTCCTTGCATCAAGTATGACTCCACTGCATGGTTTCATTGTGTGTCTGGTCTGTTAATCTGTTTCTTTCTAGCCTAATGTGATACAGAAGTGAAATTTGCTGGATCTGCAATAGCACTAACATCAACTTACAGCATTCTAGACAATATAAATATGTAGCCCCAGTTTTCCAAATTCATATAAAAAGGCCTTGAGATTTGGGGGTGAGAGAGGTTTGTTTTTCACCTTGCAGAGTTTAGTTGGCACTTGCATTCCACAATACACAATCTTGTCTGCCAGTGTTATTAAATGAATCTACCCAAAGGGTGTTTAGGGTGACACTGTTCAAATAGCTTTTTATGTACGTCCAATTATTGCAAGCTTATTGTATTCCTTATTGATCCTTTTTTCAAAGCAAAGCATTTTTTATAAAGCAGTGGCATATCTGCAAGTCATATGCATTGAACAATTTAGCAAAGTTTAGAAAAATTGAATGGCTCAAAAACATGAATATAAACTGTGTGCTGCCTTATACCTCAAGAAATTACAATGGTTTGAAAAGTTCATGGAAGCACGGAATTCAAAGATAGGTCTGTGGGTCAAGTGTCTGGCAGGTAGTTAAGATGCCAGTTAAGGCCTCCAACCCCATCCCACACTGGAGTACATCTCCTGTTCCAGATTCCATCTTCCTGCTGATGCAGATTCTGCGGAATGGTCCAGGTCATTGGATTCCTGTGACCAGTGTAGGAGATTAGGCTCGCCTTCCTGACGTTAGCCTGCCTCAGCCCTAGCTGTTGAGAGCCTTTGGGAGTCAGTGGATCAGAGTACTGCTTTTCTATTTCTATCTCTATCGCTCTCAAATAAATGAAAAAAAAAGAGGGGGGCATACATTTATCTTGGTGAAAAATACTTGAAGTTCACAAATAAAGATATATGGTTTGTAAATAATCATAAATAAATGGATTATAAAAACTGTAATATGGATTTTTCATTAATTTCTTGATAGCTACTTGTGGGCATGGATTTTAAAATTTTTATACCAGAATTAGCTAATCTTTTGATTCTATCTTTCCATGAACTTTTTGGAGTATCATTTTGTATCAAGATAAATTAACTTGCTTACTCTTACTGCCACTGAAAATATTCTGTTACCTCTGTAAATTCAAATAGAATCCGGTAAATTACTATAGATTTAAAAGAAAAAATCACTACAGTTTGAAGGTGAGTAGTTAGTATACTCCAGAAGATAAACTCTGTTTTGCTGCAACAAAAGCAAATCATTGTCAAGATTTCCAATATTAATTATGGGGACAGGGTTACAATTCTGGTTGCAGAAAGACTATTGATGTAACTCATTGCATGTAGTTTAGACAAAGTCAAGTGAACAATGTACAATTACTTTCCATATAATGTCTGATCCAGCAGGGGTGTGTGTGTGTGTATGTGTAACTAGAAAATATTCCCTAATATTTAAAAAATGATAAAGCTTAGTTTTTGGTAAGAAGTGATCAATATTAGGGTAGTACTGTGAGTTCATAATTTTAGACCGTGAAACAACCGAGACTCAGGAAAATTACAGACTGCTTTGGTAAGGGTAAACAAATGTAGAATAAGTCTTCTTCCCTCTCCACTGGCATTCTACCCATGTTCTTGTTCCTCTGTTTCAGGGCCTAGACTTCATGTTTGCTGACCATTCTATTTCCCTAGTTTTTCAAATTTGTTTTGAGTACTTACGTTTTACTGATTGAAGTTGTGCTTGCTACCCCAGTAAACGTGCTTGAGGTATGGTATCCCAGCATAAGTCCTCCTACTTAAAAACTTAATGTTTAGAAACTGGCCCATGGTACTCTGTGTGGGAATATGTGCCCATCTTGAAATTTATCTGGGATCCTTGGTCTGTGCCCCCTGTTATGTCTCAGCTGGCCATAGACTCATCAGTAACCCTGAGAAGTGAATTGTGCCCGTCCTCATAGAACAAATACAACTGCCCACCCCCTTTATCAAGCTTCACCTGTAATCTACTTGCAGCTTCTGAGCATGAATAGGGAAGCTTTTATGGGTCAAGAGCCTCAGGAATACTTCCAACATTATTCGTAGACCCTACAAATTATGAACTGAAAAAATTAGCTTTCTGTAGATTTGTTGAATTTCTAGTCCCACCGGTGTTTATCTCGGCAGGGCTAGACCAGATGAGTGGGGGATCTCAGGCCAGACATTTTCTTTTTTTTCCCCAAGGTTTTTTTTTTAAAGTATATTTTTGACAATCTTTACATAGTTAATTAGGGTAAAAAGGTTCAAGGGCTATAGGAAAGTGGGTAAGACTATTATTTCCATATTGTTTCCTTCATGTTTAAAGGGGGATATTAAGGGAGAAGGCCCACCCAGTCTCCCACCCTCCCCAGGTCCCGGATGTAGGGCATGCTCCGAGGTTCTTGCTCAAGTGGTTTTGATTGTTCACCAGTTATGAATCGCTGCCAGTCTTGCCACTCCAAGCACTAGGAGGTCTTTGAAGAATCCACTGATTGACAGAGTCCATCATAGAGTCTCCGTTTGTCCCATATTTCGCTGCCAACATATAGCTGAGGTGGTTGATTGACCTGTTCTGTCTTCTGTCTTTTCCTGGTTAGGGTTCTGAGTCCAGCATTTCAATTGCGGAGATCTCCAAAGAAACTTTGTCTGAGGTGTTCCCAGACCAGATTCTTGTATGTAGTAAAAAGTACAGGGTCCGGCACAATCCATCGCCCCGATCAGCTGGTGGTTGCAATTGCTGGGCTGGTTCTGTTTTCAGCCCCGACTTCCACGCGAACCAATGGGTGTTGCAGTCCAGCCTGGTTCTGCCCAGCACATACTCGGCCCTCGCATAAACCAGTGGGAGCTGCAGCCTAGTTGGAGCGACCCACAATTACCCCCACCAGGCCCGCCCCCTACCCTGGTTTGCCAGTATGTGTAGCAGTAGTCCAGTCTGTCCCACATCCCATTTGGCTCTTGTACATGTCAATGGGTATTAAAGCTTAGTTCCATCTAACCAGCTCCACTATGCAACCCACACAGATGCTGTTTGGTGTCTGTCTAGGCACCCCAGCCCCTGTCCTAGTTTTCGTGCCCTCCCGTGGAAGTGGTAACCCAAGAGGAAGGAGCCCACTATTTCCCTCCCTGACTTCTCCCATTCCTGGATTATGCACTCTCCAGGTAGTTCTGTGGTTTGACTTCACAGAATTAGCCCCCAGTGCCAGCCTCTGCCAGCTGATGCTGCGGCTAAGCCCAAACAACCCTCACCCACTCTAATTTTGCACCAGTAGGAATGCCAGGCATTCTCTACCCCTGGTTAGTAGAGCTTTATCTTGAAAGCCTGTGTGATTACAAAGAATCCTCTTAAAGTAGCCCTGTTCACATGGCTTTCAGTTCCACTAAGTGTTGTTACTTTGGCTCTGGTCATTGCTACTATGTATGTGGGGCAACCATTCTCCCGAGGACTGAAAGGAACCAGTATCAAGGAGTTTGGTTTGTTAGAGATGATGCGGATTGAAAGAGTCAGTCTCAGACATTGGTAAATGCCTGTTCTTGCTCTTTCCTTACTGCTGGTTTCAGTGCTGGTTAATTTGACTCAGACTAAGTCACACTTAAGTCTCGTTAATTTCACACTTTCTATTTGTCTCACTCATCAGCTTACTTCATTTTTTAAATTCATGAGTGAGACTGTGCACCTGAGTCTTAGTTCAGTCATTGTTGACATTAATTAAGCACCTTCTGTGTGCCAGGTATGGATTTACTAACTTTAACTAACTGTATCTAACTATCACATTAGCATCAGGGATGTTTGCACTCAGATCACAAGCAGCATGTACACATCCTCTTGTAAATTAAAGAAATGAGTGCTACGCTGCTCGTTTAGTGCAGACAGCAGTTTTTTTGACTCATGGGACACAAGGACATTTGTTTCAAATCTTCTCAGCTGAGGAAATGCCCGTAGAAAGAGTTCTGAATATTTGTGTGTGACACAACAGACAATTCTAGTTTTGTTTACTAGATCAATCCCGTCTCTTCTAGAAGCCAACAAGAAATACAGGATGAGTATATTGGGTATATTCAGAAGTGCTTTCAGGTCTTTCATTCGTTTTGTTTTAATTGTGCTAATTAAATCATGCTCCTGCACATGCCATTTGATGCTTTGCTTACATTGTGAAACTTGCATTGGCTTCCCAATGCAATTACATTGTGAGTCCTTTGTGTGACTGCTGCTGTTATGCCACCAAGTGATGCTAGTTCGGTTGGCCTCCATGTGAGCAGAATCTCTTGAGCTTGTCCAACACTAAGAAAACATGCCCCTTGATGCCTTGATGCCTTGATGCCCACACTGAGCCCTGTGCTGGGTGCCAGTGGACATGCTCCTATATAACTCTTGGTTGAGGTGGTTGAATGAATGAATACCTGGATGCCACGATGGCTTCATGGAAGGGCCTCTGCCCATAGAATGTATCTATGCTAAAAAGAACCGCAATAGCTAGTTATTAGTTTAATTTCTGTTTCCAAAAACAACAACAAAAAGAAAACAGTCCCCACAAACTAGAGTTAGGAGATTGTGAAAGGGATCAGAATATTGTATCAGAATCAAAGCCTCATTCACCTAAAAACTCCTACTAGAGAGAGTGAGCACAGAGAGAGTTCTAGAAAATGACATTGCCTATAGCCTATGGCTTATTCTCTCTACCTTCTGTTCCACTATAGAGAGTTACTCGTGGGGAGAAAAGAAAGCTGCACACAGAAGAAATTTTACTTTAAGAGGCTTAAAATTAATTTTATAAATTCAAGCTTCTTAATTCATATTAAGATATTTCTGTTTATGATTTAATAATCCAGCCAATGCTGAGATACTGTAGAGAATGATTTCTTTATGCAAAATTTCATCAACCATTTCATTTAACCCATGCATCTAATATGATAAGATCTGTAGCTTGGAGTATTTATAAACAAATGACTCTGGGATTCAAGTACAAAAGAGATATCATGTATAATTTCTTGCTAGATACAATAAACACTTCAGAGAGAAATAGTTATTCAACAGCTAGTCAACAGTTATTGCCACATAAAGTTTCAGGCTTGGAAAAATGTGCGTGGAGCACATTCCCGTACTGTGAAAGATGAAACACAGGCAGAAATTATTTAGGGTAGTGAAAGTAGGTTTGCTTGGTGACTGCTGACAGTGGGGTTAGGAGTTGAGCTCCGAGTGTTTCAGATACACATGGGCCTTTTCAAAGAAGGATAAAAAAGGGCGAGTCTGCAGGAAGGGGTGTGGTGGGTCTCCTAGCTGACCTTCCAGGGACCCAAGCAGTTTTGGAGAAAAATCCTAAGGGATTATCTTTTTATCCTTTGTATTGCTCTTAAAGCAAATATAAGGATATTTCAAAAAGTTTGTGTTACAGAAAAAAAAACTTCACAACTTTCAAAAATTGTTTGCACCCAAATAAACATCGTTCAGTTCCGTTTCCCACGAACTTTTGGAAGTGCTCTTTTAGAGGGAAGGTGCTTTGGTTTTTGTTTGTTTTGTTTTGTCTTTATAATCACTGAACTGAATCCCCTCTGAGAGGAAAGAGGGTGCAGAATTTACAGAGAAGGTCCTGCCTTCAGACGCTGTGCCAGAGCTGGTCACCTGTGTTCTTCCCTGAGCGTGGCCGGTGGGAGGGAGACATGACATTGCATCTCACTGCTGTGCATAGCACGCTCACCAAGATGAGCCTCACCTCCCCGGGCCCCACAGATCACACAGTGAGTCGCATGGTGGCATCACTGTGCTGGGAGCTCCAGGTCCCTCCAGCTCGGGACAGGTTGGACCCCCGTGTTGACAGCCTGTCCTGGACCCTACAGGCCTCAGCAGATGCCCATGCGTATCCTGACACCATGGAAATCTCCGTGTGTATTCTCACCGGCTCTACTGGCCCTTGGCTGCCTTGTACTTCCTCTGTACATCCTGTTTGTTGCCCACTCTCGTAAAAGCCCGCTGCCCTCCTTCTCTGCTTCTTTCCCATTCTTCTAACAATTGCAAGAGAAATGCAAGAAGCAGGTGTATGCCTTGGATCCCAGCCATGGGTGTTGTCTGCTGATCAATGACATCTCCTGCACCTGCGGTGGCAGAATACTGATGCTGCCCCAAGACGGAGCTGCTCTCAGCCTTGAGGGACGTGTACACACACCCTAGGGTACTGTGGTCAGGCCCCTTTCCTCTTCCTCATTGTGCCCTTTCTTCTGATCTCTTGGGGCAGCGTTGACACATCAGGCCTTCCTCAAACACCTGAGATTACTAGCTGCTGAGTGACAGAGGAGGACACTTTTACTTAGGCACACAAAAGTCATTTTTGAAGTGTACTACCAACAGCCCAATGAAATTTCTGGGACTCTCCTAACGAGTGTCTCCAAATCAGATAACCCATGTCAGCTCTGGGCAAGAGCAGAAACCAGCAGGAGGTCTTTAAATGTGGAGGTGACTTTAAATTTGGGTTACAGGGAAGGAGGGATGAGAGACTGGGGAAAGCAAGAATCTCAAGTCTTTGATTTCACAATTGCTCATTATGCAGTTACTGTGTCCCAGACCATCAGTAATCATTGGTATGTCACAGACACTCTGAGCTGAGCCTGCTGCCAAAGGTTGGGTCCAATGGTTCTCTGTGCTCTCTGGGGATCCTGGAATGCCTTCAGGGGACTGTGCAGAAGCTTCTGTTTATAACAAGTGTAGGTGGCTTTGTGCTAATAGCATGGGGCTATAGAACTAAATTGCTTAGGTTCGTATCCAAGCAGTGTCCCTTACCAGCACTGCGACCTTAGGCACGTTACTGTGCATCTCTTTACCTCCATATCCTCAGCTGTGAATTGGGACTGAGAGAGGTGCTTGGTGTACAGGTTGTTGTCAGTATTAAATGAACTAGCAAAGTACACAGTAAACCCTCAAAAAAAAAAGGTTAGCTATGATTGTTTTCTGTCTTCACACATTTCTTTAAATTATGGGAGGAAATGTGTTCTTTCATTGACTCATTAAACACAGTGCAGCCCGTAACACCCAGCCAGTCTTCCAAATCATTCACTAGATGGCTAAATAAATAACAGTCTATGAGCTTTCTTGTTAAATTTACTCCTAGGTATCTTATAGCTTTTGTCATTGGAAGGAGTGAATTCTTTTATTATTATTTTTTCAAATCTATTTGATGGTGATTACAGGGTTGACCAGGGTGGGAAGGATCAAGGATCAGGGAAAAGTAGGTGAAGTAATTGCCTCCTAATTCTCCATTTCTTCTTATCTCTGAGGGAAGGGGGAAGATAAAGGAGGAAGCCACCCAAACTCCCAAATGTCCGAGCACCCAGCGATGGGGAACTGCTACCCCGTATCAACCCAGGGTCCCACTACAGTGCATGTTCTGAGGGTTCTGATCAAGTGGTTTGCATAGATCTGCAATGCTGCTGATTTCGCCGATCCAAAGGTGATGCAGTCCTCCCGTTGCCCACTGGCTGACGTAGACGACCTCAAGTCTCCATTCCTCCCGATTTTTGCAGCATTGCCCGCGGGGGTAGTTGTCCCATTTGCTCTGTTCTCCTTCCCCTGCAATGGTACCACATGGTGTTCTCCATGTGCATCAGGGTCTGCGTCCACAGCTGGACCTTCCTACTCGTGGTCAGGACTGAGGACCAGGGCAGGTGACATGAGCCCCGCCAGATTCCCCACTCCGGGGTCTCACAAACCCAGCACCCACCTTGCAGGTGGGCCCCAGGACCTGGGCCGGGCGCCCTGAGCCCCAGGAAGGAGTAAATTCTAAACAAATTTTGGCCAAGGGCAGGAATTTCAAGAAGCTGGTTTGTCTTGCCTGCTTTTAAATGACTTAATGGTCTTACAAAGCAAATCTTCTTCATGACTGCATCTTTTAATTCAGTATACTTTTTCCGCTGCAAATAAAGCAAACCAGTGGCATCTCAAGTCACTTATAAAAGGACACTTTTCATCAACTCATTCATTTGGCAAAAGCCATTAAAAATATTTAATCCTATTTTTAAAAATAAATGACCCACCCGCTGGCACCAGGCTGCATCTCTTCGCTCGCCTGCCTGCACTCATCAGGGCTGGTGAGGGAACCTTGGTACCCCATGGAGTGATAGGTAACCCAGGACAGGGGTAAGGTGTGGACAGATGCCATATTTACCTGGTGCACATATTCTCTGCTGATAAGATGAAGACATAACTGAAATTAGCTCTTAGCCACACTTAGAAGCTGAGGGGACCTGACATGGCCTGGAAGCGGTAGCGTTGGTCATGAACTTTAGTGCAGTCAGTGGCAGCAGCAGCAGGTGTTAAGTGAACTGCCAGCTGTGACGACCTGCCGAAAGGTCATACGGCTAGAGAGCCAGAGGGATGTGTGAGGAGAGCAGTAAGGTTGTGCAGGCAGATGGAGGAAGACTGCGACCTTGTGTGTTCAGCAAAGGACTTTGGTCTTGATTCTGAGAACGGTGGATAATCACCGAAACATTTTCAGGAGGAGAAAATGAGGTCAGATTAGCAGACCAGAGGACAAAAGACTGAAAGTAAAACTCAAGAAATAAAAGACGGCTCAACAATCTAGAAAGGAACCCAGTAAGTACGTAGATATGAATAGAAGAGGCCAAATGCTGGGAAATTAGCACAGTGTGCCTTGACCTTGGGCAGTTGGTCACCTGCAGCCGGCGCAGAGGAACACATGATGGGAATCGAGCGGCAGCGCCAAACTTATCAAAGGGACTCCTTGAACTCCATCTGGAAGGAATGGTTCTATCAAGCCCTTAACATGAGATGTCTACTTGATTTCTGTTGAGAATTTGTTCCTGGGGTGCACATCGTCAAAGCAGCTTAAGGATAATGAAACTCAGCAATGTCATTTGAATTTTTAGGCGCTGGGACCCGCTCCTGCAGTCTGGAACAGCAACTTGTTTTATCTTGCTGTTGCAGGAGTTCACTCATTAGACTCAGACTTTATCCAAGGAGAGTGTGGATCGTATTTACTGTGAAGTATGTGTTCAAACATATAGAATTGCTTTGGTCTCCAGGTCCAAGGGGCATATGACATGTATCTTTAAATTCACACAACCTGGCACAACCTGCCAGTCAAGGCCTGTACATATAGGTGAGGCATTCATGGGCAGGCTAATATTTCCTAATGGAAGAACGTGTTCACAAGATTCCCTTGAACTGATTTCCAAATTGCATCTTTTTATAAAAAAAAAAAAAGATTTGTTGTTGTTGTTGGAAAGTCAGATTCATAGAGAGGAGAGACAGAGAGGAAGATCTGTCTAATGATTCACTCCCCAAGTGGCTGCAACAGCCAGAGCTGAGCCAATCCAAAGCCAGGAGCCAGGAGCCTCTTCTGGGTCACCCATGCAGGTGTAGGGTCCCAAGGCTTTGGGCCGTGCTCTACTGCTTTCCCAGGCCACAAGCAGGGAGCTGGATGGGAAGCAGGGCCGCCGGGAGTAGAACTAGCACTCATATGGGGGATCCCAGCACATGCAAGGTGAGGACTTCAGCAACTAGGCTACTGCACTGAGCCCCAAATTGCATCTTTTGAAAATAGCATCGCCGCCACTGAGGCACATCCAGCTATAATGGCAGCCAGGATATCTGGCCTTCCAGGAGGTGCCCCTGGACACCACTGGGCAGCCTTCCTCCCAGCAGATTGATGACAAACAGTATTCAGTTCTGATGGAATCGGAGTCGCCCTTGGAATGTTCAGCTTCAGGGAGCTGTATGCTGAGCGCTGGCCTCTGCTTTACTGAGAAAGCATGCAGGCACTCATTGACTCATTTATATGTCCCTGACTTCAATGAGCCGCACATCATTTGGGGAGCTTGCAGAGCGTGAACTTTGCATGAAAGCAAGAAGAACTCCCAGAGAGTAACAAAAACCCTTACCTCTCTAGGGACTTCTCAGGGACTTCCTTCGTTGGGAGCAGCATAGAAACTTCCTAAATATTTCTTTCTGGTGAATTTACCAATCCTCTTAAACTATTGCTAGTCATGGAGATAATGGTAATGGAATACGTTGACATATATTGTATACCAAACATAATACCTGTTTGATACGTTGTTTCCAGTGTTCAAAGCTTCAGTTTCACCTTTTGAGAGGATTTTGGCCAAATAAAACAAAAAAAAAAAAAAAAAAAAAAAAAAGGAGGGAAAAAGATCTCCCTTACTTTCCCTTTAAATAAAAATGGCCAAACTCTTCATTAGTGCTGATACTCAACTGATTAGAAAGTGATTGGATTAGGGCTATCATTTACCAACTAAGCGGAATTTTTTTTGATCAAATATAGTATATGTAAACATGAAAAAGTCAGAATTCAGACAGCTGTCTTGGGCATTTCATAGTCAGTAGTAAATGACTATCTCACTGCTGTCTATTTTTCCTGGATTGAAGACTAACATAGGAAATCAGTGTGAGGAGAATTCGGTTGAAATTTGAGCATCTCTTACAAGACTTCTTAAGGTTTCTGAAATTTCCTTCTCAGCAAGAAAGAATATAAAATGAGGGGAAATTTTTATTCTTTGTGCAAAACCAGCTGACTGCATTTTAATAGGCTGTAGTGTCACTGTTGATTTATTGCCCTTTTTTGTTCTTTTATGTGTTATATTTGTCATTTTGCTATGGCAGTTTCATCTATAAAACAGCATAGCTACAAGGAAATGGTGAGAGGATGCGGGAATGCCCGGGGAGAGTCTGTTCCCCGTTCCTTGTCATTTTTTTTGCAGTGCAATACCGAGTCAAATGTCAAGTATTCGATTTTGGAAGTAATGTATTTTCAAAGTTGTATATTGCACTCAAATAGTATTCTTTCCATTTTTATCACATAAACTTGAGAATTTCCATGTAAAAGGTTTTCAGGATATAACAACAATTTAATTTTTCAATATTCTTTTATGTTGTCTTTTTCCCATCAGCACTGTGATGAAGGGAAACAAATGGGATATTTAATGAACTTTTATTCACTTGAGGTATAAAAATTTCTGGCTTGAAGAATAAATTGAGATTTATCCACTTTTTAATTTTGATATTAATCTGACATCTGATGCATCTTAATATAAGCCAAGGTGTTAGCAAAATGCCGTGAAAACAAAGTACTTTTAATTTAAGAACTAGTTAAAATTTTTGCATGAAATATGTTTTACTAAAAATTATTCTCACATTTTCTATAAAGAAATGCATTATTTCAATTTTATAGTAAAATTAATCATTGATATTAATAAAAGTGGAGAAGCAATGGATATTTTTAAAGTAATTATGAAAGTTGAGTATCAATGCCTAGTTTCCTAAGTCTTTATTCAAGTAACTGACACACTTAATTGTCCACTACCATAGATAATTTCAGTTGTACTATTTTGATAATTTTCCCTTTATTTTCTTTAAAATATTACAACAGTTTAAAATACAAGTATTCAAGGTTAATTCCAACAGCCTTTGTCTAAGAATCCCAGTGAATGCTCAGGATTTGTAAGCAAAGACCCAACTAGTGCTGTTAGGTAGTTAACTTTTGCATTGGATTCTCTTGTAAATAATTTTTAAGATGCCTTTTAGTTCAGAGATCTTGGGAATATCTATGGCTGTGATTCAGTGTATTTCACAGAATGCACAGGAAGTCAGATTTTCCATCATCCCAAGATAGTAGAGTGTCGAAGGGACGATAGATGGAGAAAATAGTCAGAATGAATGATGCTGCTTTTTGAGAAAATTCTTTTTTTTAAAAGATTTATTTATTTTATTACAAAGTCAGATATACAGACAGGAGGAGAGACAGAGAGGAAGATCTTCTGTCCGAAGGTTCACTCCCCAAGCGGCCACAATGGCTGGAGCTGAGTCAATCCAAAACCAGGAGCCAGGAGCTTCTTCTATGTCTCCCACATGGGTGCAGGGTCCCAAGGGTTTGGGCCATCCTCAGTTGCTCTCCCAGGGCACAAGCAGGGAGCTGGATGGGAAGTGGGGCTGCCAGGATTGGAACCACGCCCATATGGGATCCCGGTGTGTGCAAGGCGAGGACTTTAACTGCTACGCTATCGTGCCGGGCCCAAGATTTTATTTATTATTTGTAATGTAAATGCAGATTTATAGATAGAAGGAGAGACAGAGAAAATGATCTGTCTGCTGGTTCACTCCCCTAGTGGCCGCTATGGCCAGAACTGAGCTGATCTAAAGCCAGGAGCTAGGAGCTTCTTCCAGCTTTCCCACATGGCTGCAGGATTCCAAGGCTTTGAGCCATCCTCCACTGCTTTCCCAGGCCACAAGCAGGGAGCAGGATTGGAAGTGGAGCAGCTGGAACATGAACTGGCACCCTATGGGGTCCCAGCTCATGCAAGGTGAGAATTTTAGCCACTGCGCCACTGCATGGTGCCCCAAAGCCTAGTCATCTTAACAGAAGTTCTTTGTTTGCCTTTTGAACTTATGAGAACTTGTTCAATACTGTCTAATAAGCAAAATGTGATAGACAAAGACTATAAAATTCTGCTTTGTTGAAAATGTCCCACCTTCCATATCTTTAGCATGCATGCATACAGTACTTTTCTGTGTTTAGAATTGTCATGGTCATTTTCATGAAATAGGATCTTGAATTTTGCTTTAAAATTTGATTCTTTCTCAAGCCATGGCTCATCCAGCTTTGCTTTCATTTCTTCTTTATCTTGTTTTATCTGGGAAGTTGTCCTATGAAAAAAGAAAAATCACCCTCCTTCTTTGAATTATATTGCATGCAAGGTGAGCTGTGCTGTGTCTTTCTGGAGCATCGCTCTTTAAACATGTGACCTTTGCATGCTGGATTTAAAGAGAATGATCACAGATTTCAAAGAAATTTCAGGCTTGTAGTGGGACACTGAAGATAAAGCTGAGCTTCCTGCTGGTACTTCTGCTTCTGCTGACTCCCATAGTGGCAAATGCCAGGGTCACAGCCTCCTTCAATCCACTCCCAAGGGGCAGAAAGGATCCTTCATGGGTAGAACTGGATTCAGTTTTAAATTCACATGGCTCACTTCCGAAGGTGGTTTTCAAACATTCCCAAATAAAGCACTGGTGCCTGATGGTTTGGCCTGTGATTTTAATGGCATAGTTGGCATGGGAATTCTGGATGCCAGAGCACGTAGTATAGAACACATGTGCTTTAGATCAGTGATCTCAGGCTTTTCAAGTGAATCTCTTCTAATCTCCTATAATCTTAGCAATCACATTTGTTAAACCAAGAATACTATTTCATCATCCCACAGGGCACTGTGAGGCCATAAAAGCAGTTGTGCGCAAAGTTGGCTCAGAATAAAGCCAGAGGTGTTAGGTAATTGCTGAGCTTGATTTTGTAGTGTGTTGTAATTCTAATCCCTGAGTACTTTCAATAGTAGATCATTAAGCCAGGCTACTGCCAGTCCCATGTTTGCCACTGCAGCACCTCCGAGAGATTCAAGATTGAACTTGTGAGGAAATGAATGTGTTTCTTGATGGTACACACAGTATTACTTACCTGAGCACCATTTTGATGCTGAGGTCTCCAGGAGCACTGGAGCATGCAAGGAGCATTGTTGTTCTATCATCTGTCAAGACCTGAAAGGAATCCCCCCACTATGGTATTTTCCATTTGCCTGTCTTTGGATTATGAACAGCATCAAAATGACCCAGGCTATTATCTGGTTGTTGGCAGTGATGGAGATGATGATAATAATAAAATAGTAATTGCACTTTGAAATACAACTACATTATTTGAAGCAGTAATGGCCTAAAGCAATATATAACCTATGCTACACTCCCTGTAGCCAAGAACACAAAATAAAACAGCAGAATCTCTCTGTGGTCCTGGCTATTTGGGGTTCCTTTGGTGTTCTTTGTCCTTGGTTTAAATGGGGACACATTTCTTTGTGTTTGTCCTTGAGTAACATCAGTTCTCAAGAGAACATGAGAGAATGCATATTAATAGAACTCTATAAAAGTGGGTTATAGATGATCTCATTAATAACTTTTTTTCTTACACTGGGTACCAAATCAGAAAAACTTAAAGTGGATTATAAAAAGAAGCCTTAGCCAGAAAGTAAGAGCTTAGCCATGAGTTTTGTTGCACATATAGTTTTCATTTTTAGGAGAGTAAATAGCTCTCTCTGAGGAACAGTACTTGAAAATGGGCCTGGCACCTGCCTAGCAGTTAATAAATGGCATCTGCTCAACTCATCCATCAGTATCTCGGATGAGCTTTCCCATTGACTCTAGTAAACATCCAAGCAATACATCATTTGAGCAGTATAATTGATGTTCAATTGAACGTGTGTAATACTTATTGGTATTGTTAATGATGCAGTTATTAATTAAGGTTTGTTATTTATTGCACTTTATTCAAGTTGAAACTCTTGGTCCAATCACACACAAAGATACTTCAAAATTTCATGGAAAATTAATTCACATATAAGTCTATTTTGGTGAAAAAAGTTTCGAGTTACATACATTGTGTTTTCATCATACGCAATGTTCACAACCTTTTTGAAGACTCATGATGCATGAATTTTAAAATTTTTGCACGCAAAAATTTTCATGAACTTGAAAGTCCATTTTCATGAACTTTTTGTAGTACCACATACTGGCATACCAGATTCTGTGAGAGATTTTATACAGACAGCTATTGACCTTAGAGTGACTTATTTTTGGTCTCTTTTTACCCAAGACTTTATTTATAATAAACATGACAAAAGTAAGATTATTTTTGTGATTTTTCTGAATGATTTCTGAGACATTGATATTTGTGCATGTTTATGTACAAATACGTGTGAATACTGTTTTAGATCATTTTACAGTGAGTTTCATGTGTGTTTTATACAATGCAGGGGCTTATTAAAGGGAATTATTTCTGTTTCCTGTTTATTCAATGGGAGATAAAAACATTTCAGTAGTAGGAAGGGTATTAAAGGGAATTATTTCTGTTTCTTATTTATTCAATGGGAGATAAAAGCATTCCTGTGGTAGGATCATAGGAATGAAATAATCAGTAAAATTATTGCTAGTAGTTTTTGTTTTGTTAGCTTTATTTGATATTTTTCATGTTTTGTTTTTCTCTATCTCTATACCATGGTATCCTATACCATTGCAATTACTCTCCAGCAGAATTTTTGGCTCAGTTTATAGACTTCTAAATAAATTTCACATGTTGTCATGAAAAATGGTCCACATCCACTCAGTCATTAAAAGTATTGAGTTCATATCACTTAATTCTCAACAGACACTCATTTCCTGTCTCTCTGATATGTACCCAGTTCACTTTCTTGTCATTGATGGATATATATTTTACTACAAAGGACAGTAGAAATATAACATTTTTGCTAGTATTTATTTCCACGTCCTTTCCTTCTGTTAATCTCATTTTATCATGTTGAGATTTGGTCAGTGAATTTCTCGGCAATGACTATTGTCTGCAAAGTCCTTACATCTTAGTACTGGGCATCCCTTGGTCTTCACAACACAGCCCATGTTCACACGCATCCTTTGTTCGTGCTGCCTCAGTGCCTGTAGCACAGAAATCTGTCCTCCCATTAAATCCTGCTTTAACTTTAAGGAGACCAAGAAATAAGAGCTTTACTTTCCACTTCCACTCCTTTCTCCTTATTATTTCCTTGCTTGATCATTGCCCAATTTATGAGGACTTTACTATAAGAGAAGAAAGATTAGGCAGGCTAAGGGAAGATTAGAAACGAGAAAGACTAAAGCTAGGTTTACTACGAGATGCTTGACTCAACAAGCTTGTCTTTACATACACTGTCGACTCACAGTAAGACACAGAGCCAAGTCACATAACAACCACAGGTAGGAGCATCATCAGTTTCATGTCAAGGAGCTTATAGCTTAGTACATGATATAAAGGATTTACCAAAATAACTCAATGTTGAACATAGTAAGTTCTATGTACGTGCGATGAGGCAAGGCGCATTAGGCCTTGGTTGGGAGAGAGAATATTTACTACGGAGCAATCCCCCAGAGTTGCCCTGCAGCCTTTGAAGGATGATGGAGTAAGGAGAGGAAGGTTTCCAAGCAGGAGGAAAGCAGCAGGAGCAAAGGCCCTGAGAAGGAGAATGGTGGGTAAAGTCAAAAAGGCCAGAAAGCAGGCTGCAGCCTGCTCGTGGAACACCTTGCTCTTTGAAGAAAGTATCGGGAAGCTCTTGGTTTCGTTTTGTTTCAGCAAAAGAGTGACTTGTTTTTGCTTTTGTTTAAGAAGATCCATATGACTGCAGTATTGCAAATGACACTTATGTCAGTTGGAAGTCAAGTACAAGAATCCAGAAGAAAATCAAATTACAGCCATTGAAGGGGAAACAGAGAGACAATGAAGAAAATAAAAAGAATTGTTGTACTTATTTTGGACATTTAGAGATTGGAGGTGACAGTGGGACATTGTGTCCAATGTCAAGTGACTTTTCTTCGACTATAGAATACAAAACCCCTCCATGTTGTATTCCATTTTTTAAAATGATTAAAAAATGTTTTTATTGGAAAGTTAGATATACAGAGAGGAGAAAAGACAGAAAGAAAGATCTTAGGTCTGCCAAGTCACCCCCCAAGTGGCTGCAATGGCCAGAGCTGAGACAATCTGAAAACAGGAGCCTGGAACTTCTTCCGGGTCTCCCACGCGGGTGCAGGGTCCCAAGGCTGTGGGCTGTCCTTGACTGCTTTCCCAGGCCACAAACAGGGAGCTGGATGGGAAGCGGAGCTGCAGGGATTAGAACCGGTGCCCTATTGGGATCCCAGCACTTGCAAGGTGAGGACTTTAGCCACTCTGCTACCACATCAGGCCCAATATATGCCATTTTTATATGCTGAGAATCAGAGTGACATTGATGTGCAACCAAATTCCATTACTCTCTCGGACTTCTGTTGAACACATACCGTATTTTAGAATGAGGGGAAAGTCTGTCTTATCCTTTCTCACTAAAAATGTTGACTCCTAGTCCACAAACAAACCATGCACAGTCATTCTTCTCTTTGTAAATGCTGTTGATGTTTTCAGACATTGACGTAAAAACTTGAAGTGCCCACTCTGTAAAAGGCATGAAGTTTGTGACTAGAAGCCAACCATAGAAGGAAGCCGTGCTGTGGGAGACAGTGTCACAGCCCCTGTTCATCCCTTCTTGCATGGATAAATGGCCCTCATTCTGTTCCTTCTTCATAGTTCTCCTTCACCATCCTGTCTGCATTCCTTCTCTTTGATTCCGCCTCTTCTGCCTCACTACCTTGGCCAGCAAGTTGCAGTCTAAAGAATCAGCTGCCCGTCTTTTTCATCCATCTCAGAATCATGTTGATATGTGACCAAGGATTTCTTTCCTGCACTTTATCCTGGAAGTGGTTTGTCCCTCATCATTTATCCTATTATTATTTCAAGATTTTTACTCACTGTTGCATTGCTCTGTACTGATTTTGTTTTGTCCTTTTGATCAGCTCTGCTCTTTACAGCTGATCAGGCTAGCTTGGAACTAGAGTCTTGTCTTCCATAGCAACAGCAGTCATCTTCCGAGTCTTCTGTTTTATGTTGGGAGATGTTTTGTTGCAGAGAAACTGCCGTGGGTTTTACAGTCAGTGACACCATGATGCAGGCTGCTGCACATGAGCTTCTTCTGGATGCACAACAAGCTCCTGCTTCTACAGCTTCTGTTGCTTTGGTTTGCTCGTTTCAGAAATGCTATTCATCATATCCCACAGCGCACTGTTAAATGAAACACACGGAAACCTGCACACAAAATAGGTGTTCTAACAAGCATTCTTTCTTCTTATCTAGTTTGGTCAGTTTTTAAGCATGCTACAAATTCTTTTGTAATTATAAGGATCATTCAGTCTCTACGTAGTGGGGCTAATCACTAAGTAGAGATTAATTCTGCCCAACTTGCTTCTTAATTAGTGTGAAAAAGTTTTTTTTTAAAGTAATATGCTGATGGAGAATGGTTAACTATAAAATATTACTGTAACAAGAGATGTTTGAAAAAGCAACATTGAAATTTATACTTTCTCCATTTTGTCAAACTTATGAAGAATAACATTCTAGATAATTAGGATCGATTCAATTTCCTTCGTGTGTAAAGGATCACGTAAGGTAGGTTTTGTGTGGATTCTTGAGTGCTGTCTCAGACCTTTGATCCCGAATCCATAATGAACTCAGTTACGGTCATGTTTTAAAAGCTCTCCAAATGATTATTAAAATATCTCTAATAGGATGCCCTGTGTTCTAGAGCACACTAAGCATTATGCCACAATTAATGATTCGCACTTATTAAATCATCTCACTAACAAAAACTTGTGTGTTTGCTTTGTGAAAATGTGGGATGGAGTGACCCTGCTCTTACAAGACCCACCGACTCCTCCTTGCCTCTCCTAGAGAATAGGGCCATCTTTTGTGTGGGTCACTGGTGGACCGCATGGAAGACACCTAACACTTGCTTCTAGTTTGCCAGATTCTTTTTTAAGCCTCCCAAATATTGATGCTTCTAGCAAGCAGATGGAATTTATTAGGTACACTTGCCTTTCGGTAAGAGTCAGTGACATACTCTGGACAACAAAGCAAACTGAGAGATGTTTGAAAACAGTTTCTGCTTTGTACAAAAGGTGGGGTGATTTTTTCTCCTCTCTGAATTGTGTTTCAAAGCTAAGTGTAAGTTAAACAATGTCTGAGGCAAAGTGTGGAAGAAAACTAAAAGCACAGTGGACTTCCATTTAATGCCTTCAAATTGGGACTTATGCTCTTGCAGCCATCCTGTGTCCGAGGCAGCCCCTCACTTTCCCTATATTGATTGCTTACTTGATACGATAGGTGCACCAGTTGATAACTTACTATTGACAATTGCTTCCTCGTTTTATTACTTGACTGTGATTTGAGAAATTCAAATGAAAAAGTACAGCTATTTCATCAGAGTGGAAGGAGCACTAATAACTCTCAGGAAACTGCTTGTGTCCAGATAATAAGTGGTGAGGCTTTAATAGATCATCTTATCCACAGGGTGTCAGCCACATCAATAAATGAGAACAGTGACTGTCATGAAATTAGTACAAAAATTAAAAAGTAGATTAATTCTTCAGACGAGGTATATATCAAACAGATCCACTGTCTTCAGTTTTCTATGAAAAAAATATATTTCTGATTATTGCTTGTTAATCCTATGTGTTCTATATGCCCTCCAGTGCAAATTAAGGGCAGGAAAAGAGTTATGCATTCAAAAGCTTAATCAGGTGACAACTAACACATAAAATGTGAATGCAGGTTTTTCCTAGTAGTGATTGACTCTGTGTTCCCTGGAAGTAAAATAATGATATGTAATTTAAATGAAAAATCTTGGAGGTGTTATGTGATTGTATATAATGTTGAGATACAACTGGGGGGAAAAAACTAAACAAGATTGCAAGGAATTTTAATTCTCTGGAAAATAAGACAGGGATGAACTCTATTAAAAGAAGCTTTACAAACAGAAATGTTTAAAAAAAACAGGATTTTCCTCTTCAGAGGATCAAAAAAATAATGCAGGATTGTAACAGTTTTCAGCTCTATAAAAGTGTGAGGGCAGAGTGACAGAAGCTCATGGAACTGGAACTTGAGGGTCTCTCTAGGAATCAGTGCGCTTTAAACCACATCCTTAGGTGCCACTGGTCTGCAGAATGGCAAGTTCCTCAACCACCCATTTAGCCAGGATGATCTGAAAATATTCCGGGAGAGGGGTGGGACTTGAACCTATGCCAAGCACAAGAGAACTTCCATCCTTGTCATTATTTCCTAAAGAATACAGCATAACCTGCATTAACCAAGATTTCCTTGTGTTATGTGTTTTAAGTGATCTAGAAATTATTTAAAGTGTTTGGAAGAGGGTAGGTATCATTACACTGTGGGTCAGTTTGCTGTTAGAGATACCTTCGTTCCCATATCAGCATTCTGATCATGTCCCAGCACCTCTATTTGCAATCCAACTTCCTGCTCATGCAAATGGGAGGCAGAAGATGATGGTGGACCAAGTGCTCTGGCCCCTGCCCTCTGTGAGGGAGACCCAGAATGTGCTCTCACCTCCTGGTTTCAGCTTCTTGGCTCTTACAGGCATTGAAAGACCGACTCTCTCTCTCTCTCTCTCTCTCTCTCTCTCTCTCTCTCTCTCTCTCTTTCTTCCCTTTCCCTCCTCCCTCTCCCTATCCCTTTAACGGTTTCAACAAATTAATGAATGTTCGGGAAATAAATAGGAAAGTATAAGAGAGGATGTGCATAAGGTAATATTAAAAATGGTAATATGCAACATGATACATGAGGAACTTGAGCAGCCACAGCTTTTGTTGCTTACATGGATTCTAGAACCTTCACCTGTGAATAGGAAGGAACCGCTGTTTTCCCACAGCTCCTGTGCATTCTCTTCCTTTTCCTTCCTGCTGTCTCACCTCATGAGTTTCCACTTCCTCAGTTTCTCCTTTCGACAATTCCAGTTGTTTGTTATTTCTAACGTCATCCTCTCTCTCCTTCTCTGTCTCTGCCTCTCTCTCTCTGTCTCTCTCTCTCTCTCTCTCTCTCTGCTTCTCTCTGTGTGTCTCTCGCAATCCAAGAGCCCAGAACCCAATCTGGATCTCCTCCTCGGGTGTCAGTGGCCCAGGTTCTTGAGTTATCACCTGCTGCCTCCCAGCGTACACACGAGCAGGAACCTAGATCAGTAGCACAGTAGTTTGGACTCAGGCATTCCTGGAAAGGATGCAGCTTTCCCAGGTGGCAGCTCAACCACACTGCCAAGTCACTGCCACCATGTTTTTGGATGTTTTGGTACTTCATCTTTTATGCAACATAAAATTTTCTAAATATTTTCTTACCCAAGTATTGCTTTATTGACCCACTTAGTAAGTTACCAAAATAAATAAAAATACCTTACATCACTCATTTAGGAAAGACAGTTGGAGAACTAGTGAAAGAAATGGATTGGCTCCCAGTATGTTCCCATTTGGAATCATAGAACAAACTTGATTCTGTGTTTTTTTTTTAAAGATTTATTATTATTGGAAAGTCGGATATACAGAGAGGAGGAGAGACAGAGAGGAGGAAGATCGTCCATCCGATGTTTCACTCCCCTAGTGAGGCGCAACGGGCCGGTACGCGCCGATCCGATGCCGGGAACCAGGAACCTCTTCCGGGTCTGCCACACAGGTGCAGGATCCCAAAGCATTGGGCTGTCCTCAACTGCTTTCCCAGGCCACAAGCAAGGAGCTGGATGGGAAGTGGAGCTGCCAGGTTTAGAACCGGCGCCCATAAGGGATCCCGGTGCATTCAAGGCGAGGACTTTAGCCGGTAGGCCACGCCGCTGGGCCCCTGATTCTGTGTTTTAAAAGTTTTACCAACACAGTCGTTGTGCCATCACTCTTATTGGCAGGTGCTCCGATCTTCAGCTGCAGGTGCCTCTCCTGCCCCTGACCAGTATTGTTAGGTGAATGACCATCACTGTGTTCCTGGTCTCTCAGATCAAATCTTGATATGAATGACTTTGGAAAGGAAGTATTTGAATGTTCCCAAAGGAAAGTTGAGATGGAAAGTTAGAACTACACAAACCCTGGTTCACTGGGATGACTCATTTACGAATAACCCAGAATACTGTGTATGAGAAAGGAGGCACAACTAAAGTTTTACTTTTTAAAATGCAGTTATTTATTTTATTATTTTGTGATATGATTCCATAGGCCTGGATTTTCCTTCCCCCTTCTGCAAATCCCACCTCCTGCCCCTGATTTCCCCCATATCATTACTTTAATATAGTCCTTCACAATCAGTCATAAGTCCATCATTCTGGTATTTCAGTTACCTTGACATTGTAGGCATGGACAATGGCAGAGAGTCCAGCATCTTATTATCAAGATACATTCAACAGTTTAATGGGGGCCCAGCGCAGTAGCCTAGCAGCTAAAGTCCTCGCCTTGAACGCACCGGGATCCCATATGGCCGCCGGCTCTAATCCCAGCAGCTCTGCTTCCCATCCAACTCCCTGCTTGTGGCCTGGGAAAGCACTCAATGACAACCCAAAGCCTTGGGACCCTACACCCACGTGTGGGAGAACTGGAATGAAGTTCCTGGCTCCTGGCTTGGGATTGGCACAGCACTGGCTGTTGCAGTCACTTGGGGAGTGAATCATCCGACAGAAGATCTTCCTCTCTGTCTCTCCTCTTCTCTGTATATCTGCCTTTCCAATAAAATAAGTAAATCTTAGAAAAACCAATTTCATTGGGAGTTCATCTTTGATTTATAAGTATAGACGCATACTGCATTATATCTTCACATCTGTATGTGATAGTCACTACTACATAGTTACTGTACATCCCCTTAAATGAAAAGCCATAAAACAAAATCAACAACAGAGAGACAAGTAGAAAATGTGCAGCAGGAAAGTTAAATGGTAAAGTTAAATGAGTATAAGAAAACAAAACATTTTGAATGAATGAATGAAATGAAAACAAAAATATCACACCCCCTTGAGATGTAACAAAACAGTATTGAAAGTACTATTGATCTTGTCTTTTGCATGAAGCTTGCCTTATATCACAGAGAACACATTTGTCCTTTTGCGATTGACTTGTTTCACTAAGCATAATGGTCTCTAGTTGGAACCATTTGTTGCAAATGGTAGAATTTCATCGTTTCTATTGGCTGAGTAGTATTCCATGGGTAGGCATCTGGGTTGTTTCCATGTCTTTGCTATTGTAGATTGTGTGTTGTAAATATAGGATTACAGACCCCTTTCTGATATGCATATTTCATTTATTTTGGATATATTCCTAGGAGCTGGATAACTCGGTCATGTGGCAGATTTATTTGCAATTCTCTAAGCACTCTCCATGCTGATTTACATAGTGGTTGTACTAGCCTACACTCCTACCAGCAGTGAAGGAGGGTACCTTTCTCCCCACATCCACCCTAGCAGGTGTTGTAGAGTTCTGAATGTAGGCCAATTACACTGGAGTTAGATTGGACTTCAATGTGGTTTTCATTTGTATTTCCCTGACAGCTGGGGAGCCTGAGCATTTTTTCATGCCTATTAGCCTTTGAATTTGTTCTTTTGCAAAATATCCATTCATTTCTTTTGCCCATTTCTTCACAGGGTTGCTTGTTTTGCTGCTTAGTGTCTGAAGCTCTCTGTAAATCCTGGATATTAGTTCCCTATCAGCTGTGCAGCATGCAACGATTTTCTTCCATTCTATTGGTGCTTTTTCACTTTGTTGATCGTCTCCTTCACTGTACAGAAGCTTCTCAGATTGATGTAGTCCCATTTGTTTATTTTGGCTTTGGCTGCCTGTACTTTTGGTGACTTTTCCAAGAAGTCTTTCCTAATTCCTATAGCTTGTACAGTGCTTCCTATGTTTTCCTCTAATGGTTTGATGGTTTCTGGGTGCAGATGTAGGTCTTTGATCTATTTAGAGCTGATTTTTGTACAAGGTGAAAGGTGGGAGTCTTCTTACCTCTTCACGTTGCTATCCAGTTGTCCCAACAGTGGTTTTTGAAGAGACCAGGATTTCCCCTGGATGTTTTCAGTTCTACTTCTTGAGAATCAGGTGAAGCATGAGCGGAAAAGCCAGTGAGAGGATAGAAGATCTGGTATGAACATTCTATGTCAATTTCCATTGGTACCATCAAAGCACAGGGAATATTCCAATGCAAGCCGTTTGGATGTGAGATTCCTTCTTTCTGGATGCTTTGTCTTCCTAGTAAGGGTGCTATGATGGCCCCAAGGCTGGACACCATCGTGGCCTGGTTTAGCACAGCTGAATCCTCAAACAGATGTGTTCTGCTGAGTGAATTACATTCCTGATGTTTTCATCGTGAACTCATTAAGCAGAGGAAATGGATATTTCTTCAGACATGGGTTTGACATTCCATCGTATTGTACCATAACAGGACAGGCAGTGTGCAGACAGTGGGGCTGAGCCAGTAGCTGCTGCTGTAAAGGCCTTGGTTATCTCATTTAAACAGATATTAAGTAAATGTGGGTGCCGGTGGTGCGATCATCAGCCGCTTTCCACTTTTTGAATAAATTGCTTAGAAGGAATCTTTTGCCTACCAGATGTGACCTAGATTTAGATTTCCAGAGGCAGAGGAGGGACAAAAATCTCCATTGTGTTAAGAAACAATTGCTGGTAAAATGCATGGCAAATGAGCTTATCTCACTTTTCCAGGTGTTTGGACTAATATGTTATGGAATTACCGCTTCATTTATGAAAAATAATTGAGGAGAATGTTCCAGCAAATCAAATTTGGATAAAGGCTTGGGGATAGCTATTGTGTTGTTAGCAAGTCTTCAGACGGCAGAAAGAACAGAAGCCAATAGAGATAATAAAAATATAAAAACCCTGTGTTTGAGAAGAGTCTCTTATGAAAGGGTCAGGCATGGGGGTACCTTCCAGCTTGCATTGTGCGTTAGTGAAATACTGAAGAACAACACGAACAATTACACTCCTCTCAGTGTGGATGAAAGCTGCTTCAAAACCAAAGCTTGTCTGTCTGCTGATGCCGATAAGGTCTTATTGCTCTGTTAGATATGGCATTTTAAAAAAATGTGACATCTTTATTCTCTCTTACCCACTGTCTCTCCTTTCTCATTTCCTTTCGTCTTCAGGAGCCGCCACTCCAAAACCAGTCCCAGAACCCGAGAAACAAACGGACCACACAGTTAAAATTGCTGGAGTCATTGCTGGCATCTTGCTGTTCGTTATTATATTTCTTGGAGTTGTGTTGGTAATGAAGAAAAGGTGAGCTATTGCCAGAGACCTGGTGATGGGCCATCGTTTGCCAGGTTGCTTTGTGGGTGTGAATATGTTCAGTTAGTGTGTCACATCTGTGACTCTGTGATTGGTGGCATTTTATTATTATTATTATTATCATTCGGCATTCAAGGTGATGGGACAAAAAATTCAGAGTAATTGGTTGTTGTTCTGCATAAATATACAAAATGTCAGAATAATTGAAGAAATCTGTGTCTTCTCACCAGGAAAGCCATTTGTTTACCAGGAAATTGCTAGTACTTATTATTAACATACTTGTATTTGATATTCCCAAAGATAGGAGAATGAAGACTTTTCTTTATCATTATAGTGAAAATGATGATGATGATGATGATAGAATTTAGTGAGCTAATGTTGTGCACAGATCCCATGCTAGGGTGGTTCATCAGCACAATATCCCATGAGAAAGAATATCTTGAACAACCAACAACACAAAACCTCAGGGCAGCCACAGAAATAAGGACAAATCAATCCCAGAGCACGTTGTAAGAGCTTGTAAGAGAGCCCTGTCTAGCTGAGGGGCTTTCTGGGGGGAGGAGCAAACAGATTTGACTACAGTGAGCAATCCTCGGCTCCCATCCACAGGAACTAAGCAGTGTGTTGTGGTTAAAAGTGTAAGAACTTGCTTCATAATGAAATCTTTCATTTATGTACAAACTCTCAACATAAAAATAGAGATGGAAAGAAATGATAGAATAACTTGTCCCAGACAAAGGGGACACATCGATCTCGTTCCCTTTTCTGTGTAATGTGAAAATACAGAATTGAAGAGAGGTCATGGCCGGTAGAAGCTGGAGGAGGTGAAGGCAAAAACATTTGGTAACCAGTGGTCTTGAAAGTCTTACCTATTCATGCAAAGAGGCTGGAAGAGGCCCTGAAACCCACCAATGTCCTTTAAGTAATGACAACTAATTGTTATCGCAGAAAGGTTGCCCTGATGTTAGCATTGAGCACATTGACAAGCAAGAGCTAGAGTTAGGAAGAAGTTAATGCGAAAGGAAATAGCTAGTTGGAAAAAGAAAGAAAAATACAGAGAATTCCTGCTTCCTGGTTTGGGCAAATAAATGAAGTTATTATCACTCATTAAAATATAGAATAAAGGAACTAGAACATAAAAAGGTATAGTAAAAAGTTCATGGAAAGGTAAGTTTATGTTGGAGAAGTATTTTTTTAAGTCCAGGCATGGTGTTTTCATAACATAAATATCACTAAATATGCATCTCCATCCTATGCATGAATTTCAAAAATTTATATACCAAAACAAACATTTTAGTTCCAGTTTCCTTGAGATGTCTGAAGGTGATGTGAATTTGGCAAGAAAAGGTAGAGAGCTCAGTTTTGCATGTTTCAAGTTCAGTCTTCCCTGTAAAGTCAGTGGAGACACTCGCTGTGCAGTTGGAGATGCTGTTGGGGTGCAGGAAGAATCTTTGTCATGGCCCGAAAGTCACCAGAGTTTCTGGAGCTGAAGCCAGGGGTTAGCTCGGGTCACTCAAAGTCCCTCTTAGAGTGAGAAGAAAGAATTTTGAGGATGAAGATAAAACCTTGGAAAACAGCATTTAAAAGGGGTGAGTTGATATTGCAAATATATTCACACACATCCCTCTGTTTCTTATTTCTGCTCTCCTTGCATGGTTTTTGGTCCAGTCCAGCCCCAAGGGGGGCTGCTCTTCTGCTACAGCTGTCGTTGGTTTGGGGACCACTTCGTTTCAACTCTTCTCCTTGTCATCTGTATCTTATCCCTTTTTCTCTCTTTCCCGGGTCACTGGATTCCTTGTTGCCTTTTCAATTCTCTTTTTTTCCTATTCATTCTATTTCTCTGTACCTTTCTTTTTTTTTACACTTCCTCTTTGGCTGTGTATTTCTCTTCCTCCACATTTGTTTCTCTTGTTTCATTTATATTTTTTTTTCTTTGTTCTTCCCATTTCCCAATCATAAAGTTTCCTTTGAATGCTCTCCATCTCACTCTACGTAGGCATGTTATTTATGTAGATGCATTAATTTTGACATCACTGGCTTCCTTTTTCTTTCTTTCCTTATTTCTCTGTAGTATAAATCTAAGCAATAATAGACTGTTTCACTCCTGGATGTTTAAACTCAATATTTCCTAAAGAGTGGTTTTAAGTTTTTATGTTATCTGGTAAATTCTTTGCAAGGAATAGCCAGAAACTACTAATCCACTTGCCCTGTGACCTTCGATAAGTGTTAACTAACCCTCCAAGGATCTATTTCTGCAGGATTTGTTCATTATGCTATATCTGGGTCTCCCAGGTAGTCAGTGAGGTTGTGTTATACATTATGCACTTAAAGATTGCCCGCAGTGACGTGTGGCTCCAGCACTTAGACTCCACCTGGAAGTTACGTCAGAACTTCCAGAATTATTTTCTAGGTGATGATCTTAAAAGGACTGTCCTGCCAGCATGTGCCACTTTGCATTCAGTGTTTCTGACATAAAAATACTCCTTCCATCAAGCACATTATAGATTATTTATAAACACAAAACTTGTCATAAAATATAGACCTCAACAGTCATGTGGTACAAAGTTTCCTATTAAATAATAATTCTTGAAACTTCTAATTGTCCATGGTTTTCCTACCAGAATTCCAAATTATAGTTTTAAAGCTATAGTTTTAAACAGAATAATTAAAGCATGGAATGAATCATAGATAGGTTGCTGGAGCGCTATTGATGAGGAACAAGCATATTTCATTATTTAAACCTCCCGGTAGCTCTCTCAGAAACTCTTTGTTCAGTCACTTCAAGCCCAGAAATATTCGAGGGTGAGCACTTGATCTTTCAGCCACACATTTCCCACTGTCACACGGAGGCCCTCGGTGTAACAGCGGAAGCTGGGGCGAAGTAAAGCAGTGGGAGGAAGGAGTGCAAGAGAGCTCCCTCAAGTGTCCTTGTCACGGTTCCATCAGTCATTTCTGCTGCTTGGAACCTGAAGCCATCAAAATCCCACACTGCTTCCTGGGGAGGGGACCTGAGTCTTCCGAGTCAACTTAAAGTTAGACTAAGCCCGGCAGAAAGTATGGGTGAAACAAGTCTGCTTGTGCTTCTGGAGGTCTGCCCTGCTATGCAGCAGCCAGAATGGAGGGGGTGGGGTATCCTCTGTACTTGTCAGCATACAAAGCCTGCCCAGCTGGAGATGTGGAGCTGACAACCACAGGCTCTGGAGGATGGTCAGGCTTCACATTGCAAGACATTCTCTCTCTCTCTATATATATATATTTTATTTTTAATTTTATGGTGCAATTCCATAGGCTCTGGGATTTCTCCTACCCTTTCCCCAAAGCCCCTTCCCCACAACTGGTTTCCCCCATGTTATTACAATAGTATAGTCCTTTAGAGGCAGTCATAAGTCCATCATTATCCATCACAGGATTCAAGTGTGTCCTGACATTGCTGGTACAGACAATGGCAGACAGTCCGGCATCCTATTGTCAAGGTATCCAACAGTTTCACTGGGAGTCCATCTTTGATTTGGAAGTAGAGATGTATACTGCATTGTACCTTCACATCTGGATGTGATAGTCTCTATTACACAGTTACTGTACATTTCCTTAAGTGAGAATCCAGGAAACAAAGCCAACAGGAATAAAGTTAAAGCAAAAAATTTACAGCACCATGGAGTTAAGTAACATGCTACTGAATAACTAATGCGTCGATGATGAAATGAAAAAAAAAACACAAAAGCTTCTTGGGGAAAATGATGCCACCGTATGATTTACGTGTCAGTGAAGAACTTACTTCATAGGAGAAAATAAACTGTTTTGAAGAAATGAAAATAAAAACAATACCAAAACCTGTGGGTTGCAGCAAAAACAGTGTTGAAAGCGTTATTGATCTTATAATTTGCATTAAGATTACCTTATATCAGAGAAAACATATTTGGCTTAGCTGAAGTAGGAAAGGGCTGACGTAGAAAAAATGGTTTTTCCAGGTGGGTGTCTAATAGACAAAATGTAGAATCTGTTCAGCTCATACTAGCTTACAGACTTCATTATAGGAAATAAGAGTGTAAAGCTTAGATGACCATCAGAGGCTCTTGGCTCCGATGTCTAATTCTGTCACCTCTCAATGACTAATTGATTCTGGAATTCAAATATAATATAAAATCTTCTTTAAAAAGTTCTTATAAAACCTACTCAGTTATTTATTCTGTAAAAAAAAAAGTTCTTGTTTTAAGTTTACCTTCTCAGAACGATGTTCCTGTAGTGGTGCCACATTGTTGGTGCACCGGATGTAAACAGAGCAGATGAAGTCACTGCCTACAAGAAGCCTCGCGTACAACCCCAGAGCAGTGTATTCTGCAGCTCAGTGCACAGGAACCGGAGCTGGAGATGCCTACATGTTGTATCTATATATCATTACCTGTATTTACCTAAATGGAAATAACTGCATTTTCAACATTTTTCTTGAGGAATAATTTATCTCAATAACATGTTTGACAGAATGGAGTACTTAAGTACCACCAACTTTACTGTGATTAATTGCATTTATATTGTTTCTAAAATTGCTATAGATCTTTCAGAAGTTTCAAAACATTTGTATTAACTATAGTAATAGCTGTTGTGGCACATGAAAGTCATAGGACCTGTGGCTATTCAAAAAACAAGGAGATACGCATTTTTGGATGAAATAGTAATAGTAGTTTTTTTATTATGTTAACACCTGTTATAGGTAAATATAAATATTTGTCATCCTGAAATGCCATACTTCTATTTCCTTTCCTTAACACATTTTAACACATGTACATTTTGCAAATGCAGTATATGTTGTTAAATATTTAGCATCCATTCTATTTAAACAATGCTAGTATTACCAAGAAGAAAATTGCAGTAAAAATAGGAAATAGTTCTGAAGATCTCATGAAACGGAAAAAGATAAGAGGGAAAATGTGATGAAAGCCCTGAGTTCAAACAGATGCCTGTCGTGTGTGGCCGGAGGCAAGCTGGCGTTAACTGTACTTCCTCCGCTCTACCTGTTTACATATGAGACGGAATTTTCCCCTGTTACAGTTAAGTGTGACTTGCATGTGGAAAGCATCTTAAGTCTGCGAGCTTTCTTCAAAGTTCACTTTCAAAATCACACCTTCTGACCCTGTGTAGAAAAAGACAGATGTACACTTTCTTTGTGATTAGTCTTTGAAAATGCAGTCATAGAATAAGAACCAGATGCTGAAACTTTCCAGGCAAGCACACGCTTTGGCATGTTTGCATCAGAGCCTGTGTGTACTCAGACATGTACAAATGCACCCTCCCAATGTATCCATTAGCTGCTGACCTTGTGGAATGAAGATCAGCTGGACAAATTGGATTTTGTGAACACCTCTTTTAACCCCTACTTAATGGGATCACTCTAATATGTGCTATATTCTCTCCTGGTTTTGAACCCAGTCTAATTGCTTTGTTGACTCTTTTTTTTAGGGATTCTTTGGGAGCTCTTTATTAATATTTTTAAAAGAAGGATAAAGAAGATATGCATGAGTTTTTCATTATCTAGGAAAAAAAGTGTCTGACAAGTAATGAGGGCATTGCTGGAACCTTACAAACCTGGGTCCACAGCCCAGCACTCCAGCTCTCTCCTTCCTGGCAATATGTTTAGTTAAATGAGATATTTCACATTGAGCTACTTTGACTGTGTGGTACATGATGATGAAAAATGATGTGTGCTTTGTTGGGGAAACCTGAAATTCATATGAATAATGTTGGAACATAGTTGATGCTTGAGGACCAAGACATTCAAGACCTGGTTGCTGGCACAGTAGTCTGTGATAGAACTTGGGCTGGAATTGAATAGATCGACTTCTTTTTTTAGAAAATTAATGTTTATTTGTTTATTCATTTCTTTAATTTTATTTATTTGGAATACAGCAACAAAGAAGGAGAGAGAGAGAGAAGAGAGATGTTCTATCCACTGAATCACAAAAGCATGGCAGGGCAAGCCAAAACCAGGAGATGTCCTCTGTGGGTGGCAAGGACCCAAGTAATCAGGGTTGTCCTCTGCTGCCTCCCAGGGATATTAGAAGGAGCTGGAAAAGAAACAGTAGCGAAACTCCATGCCAGGAGATTTCTTACATGGTAGCTTAGCTCAAGGCACCACAATGCCTACCCAAAATGTACGCTTCTTAACCACAGTGGCTCATGGGAGAAAAAGGTCATCGGGCGTCTTGTTCCGTGCGTTTCCGGTTCTCTTTGTGACCATTCATTGAAAACAATGCGCAGTCATCAGCTTGCATCCATACTTGTGAATGGTTCAAGGGTAGTTTATATAGCCTTCCTTCTATCATTGTAACAAACTGCCCATGGTATGCACTACTTAGAAAAAGATTTAATGAATTCCTGTTTTGGTGAGGTGATTCTGAGTCCAAAGTCAGTCGGCTCCTGTGGGTTTGGGAGCTCGTGGAGGTGGTGGATGGTGGTCTGCCACAGTGAAGCATGTGGAGGTGGTGGTAGGAAGGAGTGTGGACATGAGTGGAAGAGCTTCTATCACCAGATAGCAAAGTCCGAGAGGGAAAGTCAGGATCCTGTGTCTACCTGAGGGGATAGCCCAGTGATTTAAGGACCTCCCCACCCCCAAGACCTCACCATAAAGATTTCACCACCACTTAATATCACCACTGTGTAGTATCACCTTATCTATAATCATGAACCTTTGAGGGACATCTGAGTTGATGTCGTAACTGTGACAGGTGCTACCTGTCCTTTCTGTGGTGGTGACTATGAGACAATGCTTTATAATCAACTTCAACACCCATATTCACACAAAAGTGCTTTGCCATAATAGACAAATAGTATGCATCAGTGATAAAGAAAAAATGCTCTTCTTTTAAATTTGTGTGTATTTGTCTTTCTTATTTTAGTTTTTTAAACAGCTGAGAGAGAGAGAGAGAGAGAGAGAGAGAGAGAGAGAGAGAGAGAGAGAGAGAGAGAATCTTCCATTCTTTGGTTCACTCCCCAAATGAGAGTGGGCCGCATCTATGCAGGAACCTGGAGCTCACCCTAGCTCTCCTTCATTAGTGCTAGGGACCCAGTACTTGAGCTGTCACTGGTCACCTCCCTGGAAACACATTAGCAGGAAGGTGGATCAGGAGCTGGGCGGGAACTTGAACTTGGGCGCTCAGGTAGGACAGCAGACAGCTCAAAGAACATCTTAACTGCTATGAAAAATCCCTTAAAGCCCAGAAAAGGATTCTGGCACTAAAGCCTTGAATTGCTTCGGCTTTGCTTTCATTTTTCTGCAGATTTATGCTTATAATTTGTTAATTTTCTGAAGTATAGTTCTAGTGGACAGAATCCCTACTTTGAATACTGTGGGTTTTTCTTAACTTGAAAAATCATCCTGTAGGCTTTTAATTTAATATAGCAAAACAATTGAAATGAATATGAGTACAGTTAAATTCAAATATAGCTTAATTAAAGGAAAAAATAAGCTCGTTGCTGTTTTTCAAAGTATCATTATTTCTGAACCGGTTTGGAAGTAGTTTTATAAATTCGAGGGAACTTTTGAATACTCTGGAAAATGAAATTAAAAGTTTATCTGGACAAGATGTCATTTTGAAGTCTATGTATTCTTTTTTTTTAAAGATTTATTTATTTTATTACAGCCAGATATACACAGAGGGGGAGAGACAGAGAGGAAGATCTTCCGTCCAATGATTCACTCCCCAAGTGAGCGCAACAGCCAGTGCTGTGCTAATCCGAAGCAGGGAACCAGGAACCTCTTCCGGGTCTCCCACACAGGTGCAGAGTCCCAAAGCTTTGGGCCGTCCTCGACTGCTTTCCCAGGCCACAAGCAGGGAGCTGGATGGGAAGTGGAGCTGCCGGGACTAGAACCGGCGCCCACATGGGATCCCGGGGCGTTCAAGGCGAGGACTTTAGCCGCTAGGCCACGCCGCCGGGCCCAGAAGTCTATGTATTCTTTACAGTATGCATTCCCATGCACTTTTGAAGATCTCTCTTAGTGTACACCATGGAAATTTTTCTATAAGTTTCATCAGTTTAGATTAAAATATATTCTATTCCAAAAGAGAGTAAACAACCCCTGGATGACTTTTTCATCTACAGGCATCAGTCCTTAAAATAAAATAGAAGATTCCATTTTCCAGTCTTGCACCTAGTGCGTCTCCAGTGGGAAGGCTGGACTCCTGTAACGCAGTCAGAAAATCTCGTTTGCATCACCCTTCTGTTGCTAATGGCTCTCCCACCACCTCTTTGTACGGCATTGTTCCTTGAGTGAGTTTGATAAGAATTTGTGTTAAACATTGATTCGTTGCCTCATGTCAAAAAGAAAACAAATCCAGAGGGGGAAAAAAGCCATTTGCTGAAATACTAAGTATTATGCGGTTTTTTTTTTGTTGGAAGCTATCAAAATGCCATTATCCCTTTAACTGATTTGTCTAAAAGCCTGAATTGGGGATTTGGAATCAGCAGTGTGTAGTTGCAGAAATTGGCTATCCTTAAAGAGCATTGGTCATCTTGAATACCTAATTCTTAAGTATGATCTTAACCTTTACTAAAGGGGGAGGGAAAGAAACCTCGCAAGTGTGCTAAGGTCTCCAAAGTAAGGTGGTGAGGCAGCATTTGCTGAGAATCTTAACTCAGCAGCTGTCCTTCCAGAAAACAAGTCCCCCATCTGGGGACTCCTGTGAAGTGTGTCTTCACAGAGAATTGCTTAATCGTAACTGCATTCTTTGATTTCAGCTTTGTTTTGACAGTAGTCAATATTTTCCTTGTATAATTTGTCCAATGAGGGTTGACTGACTTCTCACGTAAAGGTTCGTAGGTGTATAGCTTACGGAAAAGTAACCCAGGTGCGCACAGGCCTTGGTGTAGAGTATGTGTTGTACAGCTTCACTCAGGTCTAACACAAGAGCACAGTCTTCTCTACCCATGGGAAGGGACTTTTATTGGCAACACACCGTTGTTTTGTTTATTTTGGTTTGGGTTTTTGGTTTATTTGTTTGTTCTTGAAATGTGCTTATTTCAAAGGCAGTTACAGAAAGCGATGGGGATGGATCTTCCACTCTTCAAATGGCTGGTTCACTCCCTCAAGAGGCCGCAACGGCCAGGGTTGGACCAGAAGGAAGCCAAGAACATGGAACTCCTTCCTAGTCACCACCATGGTGGAAAGTGCTCAAACACTTGGGCCCTTATTTGCTGCTTTCCAGAGCACATGAGCATGGGATCAGATCAAAAGCGGAGCACCCAGGACTCACCCAGTTGCTCTAGTGGGATGCCAGCATCATAGGCAGATGCTTAACCTGCGCTCCACAAATGAAGCCTCCACTTAACCATTTTATTTTTGGTTGTGTTGGCCAAAGCAAATACATATCCAGTCATCAGATTGTGGTTCCCAGTTCTATTTTAAGATAAAAGTGAATAGATGACATGTAAATTACCACATTTTAAAAATATTACGTATGTTTCTGGCCATAGGTATTTTTTTATACAAGCAAAAGATAAAAGACTATCCCCTTCCAAGCTGCCTGTCTTTCCCACATGCTCATTAGTATTTTACAGTGTCCTGAAAGAGAGAACGTGTGCTGCAACCTGCCTTGTGAGTAGGTGATTCCTATCCAGAAATACAAGACAATGTCCGCTCCAATTGCCTTGGCAGTGGTGTCGCTGGGTCTGCTGTTTGTAATTAGCATCTTGAGTAGATGTTGATTCACATCTCTCTCTCCAAGTTGGGCATCTCTTGAACTCTTGTGAGCCTCAGAGTAACATCCATTAGAATGCATTCCTGCATGAGGTTAAAGTCTTAAGCTCTTCTTCCATAGATCATCCTCTCATCCCCCAAGCCTTTGAAAGTGTGTCCTTCTGAGTTGGAAAGAGTAACAGATGGTAACTCTGTGGAAGACAGATCACTGCAATGAGGTGCTTCTCCCCCAAGAGTTCATTGAACCCTGAGTGCCAGGGACCCACCTGCTCACCCAGTGCAAGTAACAAGGAGATCATGGAAGAAAGAACTGTTGCTATTCATCTCCTGCTTTCCTGGCTGAGTTTGTCAAGGCACAAACTTAGGCAGCTGCTGTATTAAGTCAGTATTCTTCTCTGGGCAGTAGGCCCTCCCGATCCTCTAGTTCCACATCTATGAATTTAACCAATTGTGGATCAATAATCTCGAAGCAGTCTTTGCTTTGGTACTGAACATGTGTAAACATATTTGCTCAAGTCACTATTTCCTAGACAAGACAGCATAAAAGCTATTTGCCCAGGATTAACATTGTGTTAAGTATGGTGAGTCACCCAGAGATGAAAAGTAGGCAGGAGGATGTGCATGAGTTTTGCAGAAATCTTGCACTATATTTGGGAGGGCCTTAAGCATCCTGGGACTAATCTGCAGGACACAGTGAGAAAACTCTTATATCCCCTTGCCAAACATACACATCTCTAAACCTGTTTTTAAGCAAAGAGAACATAAATTCGAACAATCTCTAGGGCCTGAAGTTTCTGATATTCCCAGTGTCTAAATCATGGCCTGGTGGCTCCAACTTGATCCCAGCATTAGGTTAGAGTTATAAAATGTGCTGCTGCTTTTGGCTGCGGGGAGTCCTGGGACTGACACACACAACCCTGCTACCATCCCATACCTCTCCTCCCACCCCTCCTTCCAGAACTAGCCTGCCCTGCCCACTGTGCACCCAGCTTCTCAAACCCCGAGCCACACCAAGCCTCATACCTAAGGACTAGGCCGACCCTATTTTGCTCCTCAGCAAGCAGTTGTTCAAGTATTTGGGTTCCAAGGGCTTAGCTTCAACATCTACTGTCCTGGTTGCCATTCTGGTACCCGGACTGTGATAACCGAGTCATTCAGATTTCCAACTAGTTTCTAAATCATGCTCCTACAATCTGCCTGGATTTTGAAATCCTAATTTTTACCTAAGCCGGAACTTTAGGTGCTAACCTAATCCTCCGAATTTTGCCTCACTCTAAACTAAGTCTGGCTTATTGACCATGTTCTCAAGGAGCAATACACATAAGCCAGTGTTCGTCTTGCCAGGGAAGCCCAGACTGCAGACTGTCACCTGTTTAGCCTGGCAGGTCCTCCTCCCGTCCTTGCTGACAGCCAGGGAGTTAATGACAATCCACAAGAAAGTCTGCCCAGTGCAGAGCCCCATGATGTTATGCCAGAGGGTCACAACGTAAATAAAAGGCTGTTACCCTGTGTACCTTTTTATCCCTATGATTAACACTGATGTAAGGAACAAATGCAACCAAGTTTAACTGCAATTCTAAGTGGCTCCGTAAAAGGATAATTCATTATGTGAAGAGACTGACTCTGGAGAGAGTACAGTTGATTAATGAGCACCATGAACAAGTTCACAGTTTCAAAGGTCAACATTATAGATCTGATTATGTACGGTGCTGTACTCTTCATTGATTTTTTGGTCCTTTTTCCCAACACAAGAGGGAAAGGATATTACCAGTGGTGTTCCAAATGCTGTCTGTTCTGTGACTTATAAAATTTTGAATTCCCAAATGTACCTTTAATTACTATCCTAACCAGGACAGTAGTTTTAGCATTTTTTTTTGTAGTTAAGTTAAGGGCAGTCTACAGTGATTTCTCTTTCAGATGTTACACTGCTAGTTTTGGTGATAATCTGTGAGTTCTGAACAAATAACAAACCAAGTGAAGCTAAGGTAAATGAAACAGCCATAGTGAAAGCTCCATAAATTAAGAGTGAAACTAAGCAGAATATGGGAAAGCAAATTAAAATAGAACTTTGGATTCTAACATGGTGTTTATGATCACAGGTCTGCGACTCCTCTGGATGAGGGTGCTCACCCAAGAATGTTCTTGATAAGTTAGTTCTGTGATCTGGCAAATACTACCACTTCTACTTATTTCTGTGTGATCCCATCAGTAGGTATGCATGCCAGGAAAAAAAAAGTAGACTGCATGGGAACACAGAAATGCAGTCCTGCTATTTTTTATTTGTAAAAATGTCTCTCTAGGTTGATATCCAGAAGCACTGGAACTAGGGTTTTAAAGTGATGTTTGCATACGCATGCCTATAGCAGCATAATGCACAAAAGCCTAAAGGTAGAAGTAACCCAGGCATCCTTTGACAGATGAAGGAATAGACAAAAGGTGATGCCTGCATACAACGAAACAGTGTCCTGCCTTTGAAAAGAAGGACATTCTGATCCCTGCTGCAGCCAGGGTACACCTTGAGGATGTGACATTAGGTGAACAAAGCCAGTTATGCAGATCCACTTCTGTGAAGTGTCAATAATGGTCAGATTCATAGAGTAGGAAGTAGCGACTAGGAGGGGAGGGAATGGGGAGTGGCTGTTTCACAAGTACTAATTTTGAAGTGGAGAGTGGTGATGGTTGTACAATTGTGTAAAGGTACTTCATACTGCTGAATGTAATTCACATCACTATACTTCTAAACTACTAAAAACAGTTATAGTAGTATATTTTATAGTAGAAATGATGTCATAATGTAAATGGTTTAAAATTCATGGACAGAATGAAAAACAGTTTTTTGAGCCATTGACACTGCCCTTATTGTTGTAATCAGGGCTTAGCCTCGTAGTGACAGGCACGCAGTAACTGTACTCTGGGCTTGTAATGGAGTGTGCCCTGTTTGAACTGCTAAGTCTGGATTGGTTCAGTTACATTTAGCTGAAAGCAAAAGAATGTTCATGTCATTGGTACATATTTACCCAAGGCCACAGGAAGGTGTGAGGCCATATTTGAAGCTTTCTGCAGTATTACAGCATTTACCCATATGGAGAAAAACAACCTGACTTTTAGAAGGCACTGCTCAAATTATTACCATGATGAACAAGATAGGATGGCATCAGTTTGGAACTAGCCAGTGCAAGGCACTCTTAGTGCTGGTTTATTGCAGTCACAAGCAAAGAAAGCCATGTACTTCTGCTCCATTCTTTTTAGACACCAAAGAGGGAAACAGAGCTAGTGCCATGCCAAAAGCTTCCACAGCTATCAGATTGTTATTTTCTTTGCTAGTATAGTGCTGACAATGACACAGGTCAGCTACAATCACATTAGGGATTTGTCCAGGACACTGGAAGCTCACAGTGCTCCAAAACAAAGTCAGTTAGTTCCTCATATGCAGGTGTCAGAATTGTGCAGTTCGAGTCTCAGAGTTAATGAAGATAAATTCAGAATATAGTACTTAAAACGTAGGACCCTCCGTGAAGTGAAGCATTCATTATGGGTCATGAGTTACTCAGTAGCTTCCTGAGTGGGCAGGGTGGTTCTCAGTTGACTAGAAGCCCCATGCAGGCAAGAGCATGGCGTCTTCATAACCCCCCTCTCTCCCAATCCTAACCCAGACTGGACACTTGATAAACAATGACTATTCAATACATGAGTCAATGAGCAGCAGGTTTGCCAGATGTGAGCCACATGGTGCTCTGCCTGCTGTGGGACACTGCTGGCCAACTCCAAGGAGTGGCTTGGCCAACCCCAGCCTGGAGGCAAGGAACAAGTCCTGATTTTGCTGCCTGTGATCTTTTCCCTTGTTCAGAGCCTCCCTTTGTAATCAGTGCCCAAGGAATGGAACTTTGTATGCTCACTCTATATTGGACCACTCTGGGTTTATATGCGTCGTGTCTGACACCTGTCAGAAACTTCTCAGAGACCATCCTCTGTGAATCCTTGCATCTTGTGACTTGGAATGTGGGAACACTGTTACATGAAAAAGACACAGAGGTCCCAATATCAGGAGTTCAAGGCAAAAAGTATACTGTTTTCATGCTGTTGTTCTACCCAGGTCTCTAAACGACCTTTGAGTATACACAGTCCTATGAATATGTTAGCTATAAGAATACCTGGGCTTCTAGTGAGTGAGACATGGTTTACATGACAATGTAATCATAAACATGCAAAGCAGTACTCCCAAGTGCTTCCTGGTTCTCATGAACTAGCCTTTTTTTTTTTTTTAAGTCAGCAGGCTGCAGTTGTTTTCCAAGGACTAAAAGCCAGCCTGTAGGGCAATGGGTCAGAGAACACTGTGGCAATGTTGCGGGGAGGGTGGGGGAACTTTCATGCACTTTCCATCAAGTGCTTGTCTCCCAGCCTTCCCTAAGATCAGAAGCACTCCCAAGGCTCACGATCAGCACACAGTCCTCCAAGCCCCTAGCCCCCCTATGGTCCTCCCTCCATGTAACTTTATTAACGAGAAAAGAGAGTAATAGTCAGCAGTAAGGTAAAGGCAAGATTTACCTGGAGTTTTCTATATTACTAATAGTACACTCACAAATGAACATGAGTAGTCTTGACATTTGGAGTGCTGGTTATTATTGATGATGATGATAGGGGTGGTGGTGGTAGTGTCCAATACATAAGCCTTAAGTATTTGCCTTGTTCTTAGCATGGCTGTTAAGTTCTTTGTATTACCAGGTAGACCTTGGAATGACTCTAACATATGTCCCATTACCGTGTGTTACCTTCATGGAAGCTACGAGGGAGAAAAATGAGTTGTTTCAAGCCCAAGCAGTAAATAACAGGACCAAGACATGAAGTCAGGTACCCTGATTCTGCCACTGCCTCTCTAAACTATTTTGTTTCATTGGTGGAGATGGAATAGCTATAGCAAAAGATGGAATATCTGCCCACTGAGCTGGAAGAAGCCGTCAGACTTTCCCATGACCGATGCCATAACCAGGATTCCCATATTCTTATCCAGCACATGTAACACAAGAAGAAAATCTACCCCAGAGCCAGGCTTGCAGGCTGGAAGTTGGCCTGTCCACACCACTGCCTGCCTCTTGCATCATTCACAGAAGTCAATAACTCCACTCACAAAAGCTCAGGAACAGAGAGGTCACCTGGGCACCTTGTGTTTCTTTAGAAGCTTTTGACATATTAAGCCACTGAATAGGCTTGAAATATGCTGCAGATGAGTAGCCAGACCCCACAGTCTTACATGGTGTAAAATCTAAATTAATCTAGCAGCTTCTACTTAATGCAGCAACTGCTGGGTGCCTGCCAACTCTGGGAGCCTATCTCCCCATTCCAGTGCCGCATGGCACTAGAGCAGGGACTTTTTAGTCTACATCACGCAGATGGGCACTTCCCAGCACTGCCCTAATGTGCTCAGCTCAATTGGTGACCCCTCAGATTCCAACCTCAGGAAAGATGAGAACAGTGATCTTGCTTCCTGCTGCTGGGAGCAGGAGGTGGGGCTGTTAGTGGCAGATGAGCAAGGCACTGCTCTGACCCCGTCACTGTGTTCCCAGAGACTCATGAATAAGAGCAGGAGTACTTGCTTGTGATGGTAGAAGCACCTGTGGTCACACAAGGATTCTCCTGTCTGGAGTGAGGAGGTGGCACGGGGCACGAAGACTGCCTTGCCACATGCAGAGATAGTTCTCAACCTGAGCTTGTGCCTTGTCCTGCAGACACGGGTGAGGCCAGAGCTTGGTTCTGATATGTGTCAGGTTGCGTGAGAGGCATTAGTACTGCACTGGGTGACATATTCTGGCATCTGATACTGAGATAAATGTGCCCTTCTAGTGACGTAGGGAAATGTCATTTTGCCTCCAGACTTACCATTTTCTGCCATGATCTGCTTATTTCACAGTGGTGTTTTTGTTATTCATTTATTTATTAATTTATTTATTTAGGTAAGGAGGAAATGACTTTTTCTTTTTTGCAACTGTGGACAACACTGAGTATACATCTAGCAATATTTCTAGTATATGTCTATTCAGAGTATTATTTTACAGAGAAAGCATTAGGTTCAAAAGTATTTCCTGAGAACAACTACATTTTAAAAAATAAGTTTGAGAGGCATGTATAATTATAACTAATCTCAATTTTACATTAAACCATTTGTTTTTCACATTAAACCTTACAAGCCCCGATCTCTTCATAGAAAATACTAAGAACAGGAAAACATGATTTGTGATTCTTAAAACATGTGCATGTACATCTCATCCACTATATGTAAAATTAAGCTTATTCAAACAAAGGCACTAATCGTGTTTAGTGCCTGCAGGATTCTTGAGGTTGGTGTTTTTTCTCTCTCTTACTGACAGATTTGGTAACTTCGATTAAATTTGCAGACTGAAAGTTCTTTGTTATTGAGAAAGAAAGCAAGTTTTATATTCATTTTCCTTCAAGTAACTATTTTCTCAAGCTTCTTTTGCAAGTGGACTTAGCACTCCATTGTTTGTATTACTGAGGAGAAGATCCAAAGCAATACACAACTTCAAAAATCAGAAAAAGTACTGCATGTTATTGAGCAAAGCGATTAATGGGCTGTCTACCCCCACATTGTCTTCCTAAATTTCATGGAACAGAGTTGAACCGAGGCAAATCTTCATTGCAGTGAGTGTCACTACGGTGGTATTTCCCTGTTGGGCCTCGGCCTGGTGCTCCAGTACCTCCCTGGAACACACACTGCCTGTTGTCAGGTTGTTCATGAAGAAGAACATTTGCTTTTCCATAACCCAGATTCACTGTAATAACATGCACGGAAGTTCTGCCTAAGCTCAGTGGAGGAAGTTAAAAGCTTGCCTTCCTGTTTTGACTTTGGATGTTGTCAGTCTGTGGCAGGAAAAGCAAAGTCTGAAAAGAATCAACATTGTTGGTGTGTCACAATGAGAAACACACTCTCTATCAGGAATACAGGTGTCCTAACTCCTCCTACCATTCTGTACTTATCTGATTTCATGTCCCTTCAGTAAGAGGATTTAGAAAGTCTTCAAAAACTACCACATTGATTCACTAAAACATTGCTTCTCAGGGGCTGGCATCGTGGTATAGGGGTTAAGCTGCCTGGTTTAGACTGCCAGTTTGAGTCCTGGCTAGCAGCCTCCCATTCCACTTCCCACCACGTGCGTGGGTAATGGAACAAGAACCTGGGATCCTGCTACCAGTGTAGGACAGCCAGTGAAGAGTTCCTGGGATCCTGCTACCAGTGTAGGACAGCCAGTGAAGAGTTCCTGGGATCCTGCTACCAGTGTAGGACACCCAGTGAAGAGTTCCTGGGATCCTGCTACCAGTGTAGGACACCCAGTGAAGAGTTCCTGGGATCCTGCTACCAGTGTAGGACAGCCAGTGAAGAGTTCCTGGGATCCTGCTACCAGTGTAGGACACCCAGTGAAGAGTTCCTGGGATCCATGCATTGGCCTGGCTGTTACAACTATTTGGAGGAGTGAACCAGTGCATTGATGAGGGTAGATGGCTTCTCTGCCATTACACCTTCCAAATAAACATATTTTAAAAAAATTTATTATGAAATCAAGATTGATTTATTCTGGGAGGAAATTGTGGAAGTAAAATCCATAGGTATATTTCAAGCTGCTTTCCCTCTTGCAAAAGTGCATTTTCATGACGCTTGATTAGGTAAATCTCCACAGGACTTTCTCAGCGGAGATTTAGAATGTTACCAATAAAGGTAACCCTTAACTATGTAACCTATAGCTATTGTGAGGGTCCATATCATTCATTGAATTGATAAGAATTTCACCCAAGACAAACATTTAGCATATCTGTGTGTACTCTTAATCCATCTGCAACAAGCACATGAATTGATTGCAAATACAACTTTTTCAAGTCCAACCCATATATTCATATAGGCTGAATGGGTACTAATTCCATGAAATGTGATTTTGTTTTTATGTTGTGTCTCTAAGTACTTATTCCTGAAACAACAGTGTAAGTCATTCAAAAACAGGACTTAATATGCACGTATTCACTTCACACTCTTATCTTCCGGAATGCCTAAGATTGTTCAAACAAAATAGTGCGTGGAATTTCAAGAGCTGTGGTGCGTCTCGGAATTCACCTCTTCCTGTCCTCTCATTTTATAGATGAAAAACCAGAAGCCCACATAAATTAAATGCTTGTGTCAAGGGAGAGGAAGTCCGCAGCTGTGGGTCTGCCTTTACAGCTTCTGCATAGCCTACTTCCACATGACTCGTCCAATCACTTCTTAACAGAGTGATGTCAGCCACACTAATTTCATGGCATGTCACTGACAACGCAAAGGCCCCACGATTAATTTGATAACATCTGTATTTTCCTAGTGCAGCTGGGTGTGCACCGCTGAGCAAGTCTTCATCTGTGACTGGCCCTGAATGCCTGGCAGACGGGCTCAGGGCAGCCAAGACCGCTGCGTGATTGATGGTTATGCCAGCCGCACAATTACAGTCAGTTACAGTCTCTGCTCCCTCAGACTACCAGGCAGTAAATGTGTAAATGAGCTGAGCATTTGTGTTATTAAAGTTTCATTTTCTTATGCTCTCTGTGCAACAAATACTTAACCATGGTACTCAAGAAAAAAAGAAAAAGCAGCCACCTAGTGACATACAGGCAGCTTTACGCCTACAATTAATCTCCTTGGGGACCTTCAATATGTTAGACAAAGATTTGTCTACCTTTTTGTTGTTTATTGCAAGTATAAGTTTATATTCATGGCCTGGGGTGGGAGGAGAAACTCATTAAAGGAGCAGATTACTGGGAAATTCCTGAAGCATCCATCTGTTTGGAGCCAAACAGGTACTCAATGGTGTCCAGCCCCGACATTGCTGCTGCCGCTGTTAGAGACTGCACAGTCACAGGCCTTCTACCACGCCACCCCCAGCAGTCCTCAAAGGGGTCCCACTTCTGTTACCTTTAGAGTAACAACTACAGGTGAAGGGAATGTGGACTGACCACCGACTGTCAAAACAGGCCCAAAATGAAAATGTTCATTCACAGGTGCCCTGCAGCAAAAATAAACTAACCGTACATTTTGTGTTGAGCACATAGTTCCAATGGGGCCATCCCGTGGTTGCTCTTCAGTTGTTTTTGCTGAGAGCCAAAGGAATCGGGGAGGAGCCTCAAACTACAGGCGTGGCCAAATGTTAAAATAGCCCCCAAGGAGAGGCTGCCCATTTCAGTTCAGGGATAATTAAGGCAAAACATAAACCTCCTTCATGGTAGACCCAAGTAACAGTTTCTGGCTCAAGAACGCCTCTGTTTTTTATTTTTAAGTTTTGGTGTTGACTGTCTGCGGGAGGCTCCTAGGGTGATGCTTTTTGCATCTAGAATGTGCACCTATAAATGTTTCCACAGCAAATGGGCTGTGTGCTTGCTACCGGGGCAGCAGCAAGGTAATTTATGTGGCTCAGGGACTGTAGTTTTCTAATAGATTGAACTGTTAGTTTTCAGGAGGATTTAATGAAATATTGAACCAGATGCCACTGGTCTGTCATGGCTGTGAAACTATGAGAAATGAGGAAATGCTGCTTTGTAAACAACTCGGACCTCTGTGAGCTGCAAGAAGTTGGAGCTTTTGTGAAAGAATCGTAGCCAAGAGTAAACATGGCAGGCTTGGTAGGATTGTGTTGGCTTATGTAGCCAGTATTTACTTACCATTAGGGGAAGTGAGGTCTAGTCCAGAAACCTGATTACCACTCCCCTTCCCGCCCCTCCCCGCAAAAATCTCAACTTGGAGGTAGATTCTACAGAATTGGTTTGCCTGTTATTCAGGTGTAATCCTCTGAACATCCATATCATTCCACTGGCTGGGCCTTTGTCAAACTCACAATTTCAATAATACTGTCAGGAAAATTCACATCAGGATTGACCTAAAAGATTTTTTTTTTCTTTTGCAAAGAAAGATAAATCTCTTCAGAATAAAATTCTTGCACATCATATGGGGACCACTTCCATTTACTGGCATTTTTTTTTTAATTTTTTAAGGGCATATTTATTTGAAAGGCAGACTCACAGAGAGAGGAAGAAGTGAGATCTTCCACCTGCTGCGTCGCTCCCCAGGTAGTCACTCCAGCAGAACTGGGCTGAGCCCAGGAGCTGTATCCAGGGATCCCACATGACAAGTACTTGGGTCATCCTCTACTGCTTTCCCAGGCCCATTGATGGAGAGCTGGATTGGAAGGGGGCTAGCCTATACCTGAGCTCTCATTCCAATATGGAGATGCCACCAACACAGTGGAGACTTAGCCTACTCCACTGTAATGGCACTTTATCCTAGTAGTTAAGATATACACCCTCCTTTTTTACTTACATGATCCTTTCCCCCCCAAAATTAAATTACTCAGAAATTCAAATTTTTAATATTTTTCTTTGACAAAGAGATCTTGTTAAAGAAATGATTTTCCTTCTAATTCAGCAAGTTATTCCAATTAAGAGCACTGGTTTGAGCATCGTCCTGTTCATTTTGCTTAAGATTTTGAAGGTTCATATATTAAATGTATCCCTAGTTGCCTTATTTTAAACATCCATCTTGATTTTGCTAACCAGACCAGACCTGAGACCATTCATAGAGGACCATATGCCAGCCACAATGAGAAAAGGACCCTTGTAGAGTTCCACGTCGGGGTTCAAATGTACCTTCTGATTAAAGCAAGATTATGGTTAGAAAGACAAAGCAGCCCGAACATAAAGAGTCATGTCTATGGGAAGACTCTGTCTGCCTTGCTCAGTGTGTGCTGTCATCCAGATCAGCTTTTTTTTTTTTAAGATTTATTTATTTTATTACAAAGTCAGATATACAGAGAGGAGGAAAGACATAGAGGAAGCTCTTCCGTCCGATGATTCACTCCCCAAGTGACCGCATGCCCGGTGCTGCGCTGATCTGAAGCCAGGAGTCAGGAACTTCATTCCAAGTCTCCCACATGGGTACAGGTCCCAAGGCTTTGGGCCATCCTTGACTGCTTTCCCAGGCCACAAGCAGGGACCTGGATGGGAAGTGGGGCTGCCGGGATTAGAACCAGCGCCCATATGGGATCCCGGTGCATTCAAGGCGAGGACCTTAACCACTATGCTATCACACTGGGCCCAGGTTAGCTTTTAACCATGTGAAATTGAAATGTGTTGGTTTTCTCTGCTTTGGGATAGAAGTGAGTACAGTAGTTGCTAGAAACCTTGCTTGTGTCATTCTGCCTGGTCCTGGCCAGTCCATAGCAGCTGGTCATTACAAAACAAAGAAGCTCAATACTGAAAGGCATAAAAGGGTCTGGTGCGATGGCTCAGTGGTCAAACCTTCGCCTTGTATCTGCCAGGATCCCATATGGGCGCTGGCTCATATCTTGGCTGCACCACTTCCCATCTAGCTCCCTACTTGTAGCCTGGGAAAGCGGTAGAGGACTGGCCAAAGCCTTGGGACCCTGTACCCATGTGGGTGACCTGGAAGAAGTTCCTGGCTCAGCTCCAGCCATTGTAGCCACTTGCAGAAGCAGAGTGAACCAACAGATGGAAGGTGTTTCTCTCTGTCTCACCTTCTCTGTAAATCTGCCTTCAAGTATTAAGGTAGCTCTTCTGCTTGAGACCCCAGTAGGAACCCTTGTGACTTCCACATCTGTATTTGCTTGTGCCCATCTTACAGAGCAGTGATTAGTTCCTTTAGCTCTTCCAAGAAAATCCTAAGGATGAAATAATTCTAAAGTGCTTCTGAGAAAGTAGAAACCCAAAATAAGGAGGGGGAAGGAACCTGAGCAAAGTATAATTTGCTATCCCTTATTAAAATAAGAAATGATTTGCTCCCTGTTGAAGAAGGAGCATGCTTCCTGATTCAGAACGTTTTTGTTTTACGATTGCTAGTTACCATTTGCATCATAACTTCTGCTGCTTTCATTCAAAAGACGCTATGGAACTCACATACAGACTGCATGCTCCCAGTGTGTGAAAGCTTTAATTAAATCTACAAGTACAGCCTTAAAAGAACAAGAATCAAATTAATTGCAACATGGGCCACACATTTGTTTCCCTGACAGCCCCAGTGCTTGGAAGAGAAGGCAATCTGTATCCTTATCTGAATGAGTAAGCTCAATCTCGCGTTCCGTTAGCATGGCCACTTGGCGCCGTGCGTCTTCTCGGTGACACTGTTTACATCCTAATGCCCTCACAAACAGAGTCTGTTCCAACTCATTCGCTTTAGGCTTCCAGAACAGTAAATCCAGGATGTGGAATACGCCATCTTCTGCTCTCTGCTTCGCTGGCTTTTGTGAGTTCTTCTCGAGAATGAGCTCTATAATTAGACTGCGGAGTAATTAAGGGAAATTCAGTGCATGCAAATAGAGCATACGGATCTGCTGCTAATTATGGTTGTTATACCATAGTCTAGAAAAATTAATTCGTAATGTTATTATTCATCCTTTCAGTGACCTTCAGCCGTCTAAGATAAGGAAATGATGTTTGTGCTGCGTGGTGACTCCTGCAGCTGGAGTTAATAAACATCACCCTTTGAGGAAATAAGAGATCAAAGCTCAACTTCTGAAGTTTTAGCCAAAAGTGGGAGTGGGAAGAAGCCAAAATTGATGTACAAAATTACTCTGTTTTTATTTTTGTTTTGTGTCCAGAAGGCGTTGGTTTTTAAGATACCGCTGCTGTAGTACAAGTGTGATCACACTGGCAATATATGGATACACACCTCCCAACTTTCAATGTTTACAACTGGGAGTTTAATTAAACAGAATATAATTCTCTTATTTTAAAGTCTTCCTCTTTGGGAGTTTGGGGGGGAAATCCCAGTCTATCCGAAATTATACCACAAAATTCAAAAATTCAAATATATATATATATATAAAAGTCTTATATATAAAGTCTTCCCCTGTGAATACCTTAGGCCGAATGTTTAAAACCAGTGATCTGTAACTGGTTATGTTCAGCTGATGTGAAAAAAATAGTTCTAAGCAAGGTGGCCTGGCTTAATTTTGCTGTTCACACATGGCTTAGAATTCGAATTGCAAGACTTTGCCCTTTGGGACACCACGTGTGTTAGCGTGCGCTTTGTCTCATGGTCGGAGAATGAAGGTTTTTCGCTGCAGCTGTGATGCGGTCTTTGTGAGTTGCATGCCCTGGCTGCCGCATGTTTCCTTACCTATTCCTCGTGCCCTCTATTCAAGATCAAAGGGCAAGTGTATGTTTTTCTTATGACTTAACGGGGAGAAACACCATCTTAACAGTTTTGGGCTTTGCAGGTTAATTAAAAGAAGCAATATTCGCGATATTAAAAATTAAACAGTCCATCCAGGGTCAAATTGGGAAATTTAAAATTGTAATAGCTTACATTGTTAATAGTTTCCTGGGGGAGAAATTCATCCAGTATTTTGAGCAATAAATGAATTGCTTGTTGTGTGACAGTATAATAGAGAGAGAAGGAGTACTGTCAGACATAATCTAAAAGTTCTTTTGGAACAAGCTAACAAGGGAGGCTGTGTAATCTCTTTTGCTGTCTCTAAAAATAGGTCAAATAACTGTCCATCTTCAGATTGATGTGCCTGGAGACAGGGAATTGGATCTGGTGACTTCTTAAGTCCCTTTCATATTTCTGATTCCCATAATTACGCAAGCAAACTGCAACCAGCAACATGATTATCTTTGTTCAGAATTTCACTGTGTGAAAAAAAACCTATACATTGAGGACTCAGTATTCCCATTATAGACCATGGCTAACAAGTATGACCTCAAAGAACTGTCTGTTAATAAAGCTCCCCACAACCCCAGGCCTGCCCTCCCTAGCAGAACAGTAATTGGCGATGTATTTTAGAATGTCCAGATGATCCTGTGTGGGAGGGTCTAAAAGAAAGGTCACGCGGAGATGGGCACTGCGCACCAGTTGTTATTCATGAAGGATTTTGTTCTGATTGGCAAAGCACCAAAAGCCAGCCAAGGAGAAAGATCAAGGTCAGTAGCCTTGCCAGAGGGCAAGTCAGCGCTGGGAACACACAGCCTCCCTCTCTCTCAGCCCTCCAAACCCTGCCCTAGTGATTCCTGGCACTCATTGCTGTGGCCTCGGAGCCCTGTTGACAGCTTTCGTCCTCATTTGCTTGTCAGTCAGATTAACCCCGAATACACATGCTTGTATTTTATCTTTCTGTTCCTTCTTTGTCTTACTTATGCTTCAGCCTCAACCCCATTTTCTCTTGCCTTTCTGGGATGCATTTCCTCCTTACTCATTCAAATAGTGATACTCTTTGGAACAAACACGGTGAATCGGATTTTTTGAAACTTACCTATTTGTGAGAAATAGAGCAAGAGACACAACGAGCTTCCATTCACTGGTTCACTCCAGGAACTTGATCTCAATCTTCCACGTGGGTGTCAGGGAGCCATTTCTTTTTACCTCTCGGTGCACATGAGCAGCAATTGGAAGCCAAGTTGGACCTAGAATCAGTCACTCTTATGTGGGATGCAAGTATACCAAACAGCACCTTTCCTGGTAGACCAGACACTAACCCTGTAATTATTCTTATTTTAAAACAGTGCTGAAAACCTTTCCAAAAGTATTTCTTAGCTTCATGGGGTGGACTTTCTCAGCCTGTGAGTCAACCAAAGGAATCATTTCTTTAGTAATTCTGCACAAGGTTTTCCATGTCTCTTCCTTCGTTCACTTGCTGAAACACCTATTTTGAGAACCTACTATTGAAATTTAAACTTTAAACAAATGATATTTCACTGAGTTTAAGTAAGCAAAGAATGTGTCGATGCTTAGGCAGCTCTCAGAGCTGGAGGAAGTTCAAAGGACACCACTAGGCAGCTAGACAGGCAGTAACATAAGTGGGAAGCAGAAACAACTTGATTGATGACTGTTGACCTTCACCATAAATGAGCATGATCTGATGAGTTGGCCACCCATGATGGAATGAAGTTTGACAGTAGTGATTTGCCAAGACGAAACATTTTTTTTTTTTACTTATTTATTTGAAAGAGCACATTGCCAACCCCTGGTTAACTCCCCAAATGCCTACAGTGTTCTAACCCTGAGGTGAAACTGGGAGCCAGGCGCTCAATCCAGGAGTGGCAGGAACCAGACGTCTCAATAGGTCTGGAGTAACGAGCAGCTGGAGTAACCCCGAGCCAGGCCTGAAAGCCAGACACTCTAATCTGAACCCACCCCCATTCATCTGCTGGTATCTTGCCCTCTAGCTGGGCCTAACACGTGCCCCAGCTCAGTTATTTAACACAAGTTTGCTACTAAATTGGGCTTTCAGCTAGCTTAACTACTAAGTTAGGTTTATGGTTCATAAGGGCTCAAAAGTTCAGAGGCATCGTCAGGCAGAATTTTAATTCATTTCACAACACTATGTATTTGAAATTGTTCTAGACCTTGCAAATAGAGAACAAAGTCCTTACAGCTGTTTGCCTTTCTGGAGATCTGAAAGTTAGGGCAGGATCCTGATGATATGAGCAGTTATCCAAGAGGAAAAGCTAGAGCTGAGGGCTGCTTTCATCATTCTCCAAGGGTGCACCAAACCTCTTTATTTTGGTTGCTGGTGGTGAAATTAACACAGCTAAAACTAGGCCACAGAACAAAGGAAGGTGTAGCATTTACTGGAGGCAAAGATGAAAGTGAGTTTCTGCTGGGCTGGGAGGGAGAAACCAGGGGCTGAACCTGCTGCAGAGAGCAGCAGCCTTAGGGCACGGGAATAACTTGAAGTTGGAAGGCCTAGAGAATCAAGGATGGTGGCCTGGTTGAGACTCAGGGAGAAGAAAGTGAGATTGAACTGCCCTTGGTGGAGAAGGCAAAGGCCCAGATGCCAGAAATGTGTTTGTGTCGGGCAGCAGTGCTCCTGCCTGTGTTAGCTACCTTCTGTGGACAAAAGTTTGCTCCTAAATTGGACTTTCAGGTAGCTTACGTACTAAGTTAGGTTACAGTTCATAAGGATTCAAAAGTTCAGAGGCATTGTCAGGCAGAATTTTGAATCATTGCACAACACTATGTATTTGAGAGGGGAGCAGTGCCTCCAGGAGAGGGGAGCTGTGTCCAGGAAGAACCCTGCGACTTCCCGGGACACTTAGCTGATGAGATGCATGGAGGGGAAGCCGAGCTGACCTTCATCAGCGCCAGTGGCACCACAGAGGCATTAAGATGCTGTTGGGCATCTTAAAATATTCTGTCCTTTACTACTTCCTAAAAGGAAAGAGTGACCCTCAAGGGAGCCCCTTCCTTTTAGTGTCTTGGTTAAACCGAAGTGAGCAGTACTCTGTGCCATGCGGGGTTGGGGGTGTGAGTGGGAGCTTAATCACACTGGGTCTCAGGCTCACTCCAGGAGCTGCCTGTGAGAGTCTGAGTGGACTGTTTTCTCCTGAGCCATTGTGACTTGAAAGGACCCTCTCAGAAACCCATTGCATTGTTCAGCATGCAGCAGAGCTCAACAGGAGGGGGACAAGATGCTTGAAATGAAAGGAGCTCATGTGTCTCATTTCTTTGAAGATAATCCAGATGTCACTGTAGCTAAACTTGAGTGCACTTTCACTGACCTGGGTCAATGCAGAACCAGGAAGAGTCCCCTGTTCTCGTGCACATCCTGGTTGCTGAACTTGGACATCGGGCTCACCCAGGGGACTTTTTGGAGGTACAGATGCCTAGCTGTCCTGTATCTGTCCTGGATACAGAATAAACATGAACCTGTTTTTTAAAAAGCATCATGCTTCCTGTTTGAGAGCTACTCTTACACTCTATTCAGAAGTACATACTGTAACCATAAATCATTCAGGTTAAATGATGCCTTTCTTAGCTTTGTTGTCATTGATAAGTCAATACGTGCTTATTATAAAACCTCCAATTACAGCTGAAAACACACACAAAAAAAAAAAGAGGTACATGATCTAACAGCCCTTGCGCAGCACTGCCACCAAGTTCCGAAAGTGCTCAGGGTAACTCTGCAATTCAGACTTTGTCGTGTGTCTGTCTGTGTGACCCGTGGGAACAGCACTGCCCTGTGGCCGTGCACTTGCTCGGTGTCGCTCACACAGTGTGCCACGGCTGCTAGTCCTGCTGAGTGCTGCCCTCAATGAGTTAACACTAAGGAACGCTCTGCAGACCCAGCTGCACTCAGCTTTGCAGTCATTTGCTCCACCATGGAGATCTGAAAGCAGTTGGCGACGCTCCTGGGCCAACCTGAACTTGCTCTGTTCTTAGTGTACATCACCACTCTCTCACTTCTAATAGCACAATACAATGAACTTGAGCTCCCAAATTAAAAATAAAAATGTTTGTTTATTTATTTGAATGGTAGAGTTTCAAAGAAAGATCTTCCCTCTGCTAGTTCACTCCCCAAATGGCTGTGAAACTTGGCTAAATCCAGGAATCTGAAACTTCACTGGGTACTCACATATTGCTGGCAAGAGCCTAATTACCTAGGCCATCTTGGTCTGCTTTCCCAGGCACTTTAACAAGGAACTACATCAGCAGTGAAACAACCAAGACTCTGAATATGCATACCAGCTTTACAGGCAGGGTCTTAATATACTGTGCCACAATCCCAGGCCTTCAAATGGTTTTAAGCATCCAAAGTGTCCTAAAGCATCCAAAGTGTTGACTTTCTTTTGTATTTAAAGAAAAAAGGAAATTTAAATTCACAAGTCATATAAATGTGGCTTACTTCTTAATTTTTGATAATATTCATAGAATGGTGACATTGTGATTGTCTTCTCATGATGAAGTCAGTCATGAGAAGCAAGAAAAGAGAACGTGAGGTTGCAAGCAGTGACTTTCCAGAGGACTCCCTGGACCTCCTGGCTTAGTCCTCAGAAGAGATCTCTGTTCCGTTTTGCTTTCAAGATAGCTTACCTGACTACATTTTCCTTTTCCTGGCCCCTGTGTGCTCACGTTGCTCCTCTAGGGGCTCCTGAGAGCATCTGATTCATCTGTGCCGGCAGTTTTTTACTCCAGGGCTTGCTGCTGTGTGCCAAGAAACGAGGGGCTTCAGCAGACAAGAGGCCTCCGGGTGGGAGAAATGAAGTCAGGGGACCCAGGATATCTTGTTTCACTTGCGCTTCTTTGCCCAAGGTGACCTAAGTAGGCCTGGCCTCCTGGACCGCAGTCTATCCCAGTCCTGGAGGTCCTCAGATGGGGAACAAGCGCTGCTCCCAGCCCGTGAGCAGGAATCCACTATGAGTTCTGGTTTGGCTTCTGCTTCACTCCAAGTTTGTGAAGAATGGTTTAGCTCTCACTCTTCCATGTCTACCTTATGTCTGTCTTCCAAGATACCATAGATCAAATATGACCAAGCAGCCACGTAGAAGTAGAATTTCCTCCCCACCTGTCCCATCCCACATTGCCATTCAGGTCCGCATGCTCACTTCACCTTAACATAGGATGTCTCCTGCCTCATCCCCCTCTCCTTCCCCCATTGTTTGCCCAGGCATGCATTCAACAAGCAGCAAGTTACTAATCTGTCCATGTAAAGCAAGGTTTGGACTTGAAGACTGGCATTTTACCATTTGTGGTAGAAGAGAACTCAAATTTCTTTCATTTTCTGTGTTTCACGGGAGGGCTTAGTGTACTCTGTTCCCTTCCCGCTGCTGCAGCGATGGGCAGATGGGGGCCCTGGTTCAGAAAGGTGATATGTAAAATGATGAGTCCATTGAAAACATGAGTTCAGTGAGTTGTGCAGACCTCTCCAAGGCAGGGTCAGTGGTGCTCCCATGTGTGCTCCTGGGAGGAGAGAAATGGAAGAGATGAGTTCAGTGAGTTGTGCACACCACCCCAGAGCAGGGTCAGTGGTACTCCCCCATGTGCCCACGGGGGAGGGAAATGAAGGAGGTTGCACAGATCCAGCTATGGTTCTCAGGTGAGGCAGAGGAGGGAGCTGCAGCATGGTACATAGGCCCAGTGGCAAGGAGAATGCAAGGTTGGAGAAAGAGACGTGGCTCTTGTTTTACTGTAGCATCTGCAGAGAAGCAAAGAAAGACAGCTCTCCCAACTTAGTGGTCCAGGTTAATCACAGTAAGTTAGCTCACCAAGCAGTATTTTCAAGAAAAAGTTTTATCACAGTTTCAGTAGATTCAGTAGATTACTGCATCCTAGTTCAACATTTTTTAGAAGTTTTTCCAGGACTTTTATTGTTTTTAAGTTTTAAATTTTTTTCTAAACTTATGTAATAAGACACTTCAAGAAATATATGAAAAAGTATCATTAAAAATGTTTCACTTGGGCTTAAAAGTTTGTGAAATCCATGGATGTTAGGAGCCACAGACTTATGGGCCTTACTTGGCATACCTGACAACCTGTTGCATTGCCAAGCCTGCCTTGGGCAAGCAGGGCCACAGCAAGCAGGATATTAGGCCAGAACATCCTATGTAAAGCAAGTGGAATAGAACCTCCACCCTTGTTTCTGTTCAAATGATTAGTTCCTCCCCTGTTTCAACATAGATGATTAGTTCCTTCCCTGCTTCAATGAAGATAATTAGTTCCAGGAAACCCCTCCCCTTCTCCTCCTCCCCTAGAGAAGAGGGTATATATATGAGGAGTAAAATAAAGAGCAAGAGGCACTCTTTTCCACCAAGTACGTGTGTCCATGTGTTTCTTGGGCCAGCAGCCCGGGGCCCGCAGCCCGGCATTCCTAGTCCACCCTCAGGGTTTGAGCGCCGTGTCCTGCAGTTCGGGACACATGGATAATCTTTCGTAATGTAAATTTCTATGAACTTGGGCCCGGCGGCGTGGTCTAGCGGCTAAAGTCCTCGCCTTGAAAGCCCCGGGATCCCATATGGGCGCCGGTTCTAATCCCGGCAGCTCCACTTCCCATCCAGCTCCCTGCTTGTGGCCTGGGAAAGCAGTTGAGGACGGCCCAATGCATTGGGACACTGCACCCGCGTGGGAGACCTGGAAGAGGTTCCTGGTTCCCGGCTTCGGACTGGCGCGCACCGGCCCGTTGCGGCTCACTTGGGGAGTGAAAGATCGGACGGAAGATCTTCCTCTCTGTCTCTCCTCCTCTCTGTGTATATCTGGCTGTAATAAAATGAATAAAATCTTTAAAAAAAAAAAAAATTTCTATGAACTTTCTAGAGATCCTTTCTGTGTGTGGATTTTAACTTTTCTTCACCACAGTGGGCTTTTATAATTCCACTTGCACAAACTTCTTGACGTGCCCTAGTCCTGGATCTCATAGGTACTAGGCTGCCCAGGCAAGACATGGCAGGAGGTCTGGCCAAGGAACTTGAATTCCAAAACAAACATTAAACAGTGTTTTCCTTCACCAGGTGTGAGCTAATAGTCTTGTTGGCTTACTCCCAGAAGACAAAATTAGGTGATACAGTTTTGAAACATGGTAGCTTTAATTTTCAGCAAAGAGGCTTTGCCATTGAGTGGACACTAGTATCCCTCACATATAAAGGAAATAAAATGCATGGATTTAATCTGATTGCTATACAATACACACACACACGCAGTTTTTTTTTTGCAAAGATTTATTTATTTTACTTGAAAGTCAGACTCACATAAAGAGAGATGAGAGACAGAGAAATTTTCTGTACACTGGTTCACTCCCCAGATGGCCACAAAGGCCAAAGCTGAGCGGGTCTGTTCTGAAGCTGGGAGCCAGGAGCTTCTTTTGGGTCTCCCATATGGGTGCAGGATCCCACATCTTGAGCCATCCTCTTGTTTTCCCGGACCATCATCGTGGAGACTGGATCAACGTGGAGCATCCTAGACTGAACTGGCACCCGTATGGGATGCCAATACCACAGACAGAGGTTTAGACTGCTGTGCCACCATGCCAGCCCTATACAGTTTTCTCCCCATGATCAAACATTTTAAAATCTGCACATTGTTATGCGCAGACACCTGTATAGAAGAATGAGTTGTCTGCACTGAGTGCCTAGGGTGTGCCTGGCCCAGTTCCTCCTGTACTGCGTACTCTGGGGTATTTCACCCTGCTCTCCCCAGAGCATCATTGGGAAGGACTGTGTGATATGCACTTGATACCTGTGTAAACTGAGGCACCCAGAAGCTGACCGACCATCACTGGACCCTATGACTAGTGAGAGCAGGACTGGGATTCAAGCCAAGCAGCGTGGCACCTGAACAGGCCTTATTTCCTTCCTTATTCTGCCTTCTTGCTTCTCTTATTTGTTCAAGGGTGAGGTTGGCACTGTGGTGCACAATGGCTAGTGCAGGCATGCTTCATGGTCTTCCCCAGATGCGTGTCCTTGCACAGGGCTGTTAGCCGCTGAGGCCTGTGCACCTGGGACTTAGTCACCTCCCAGACAGTCACCTACAAGAGTTGCTCCCAGACAGAAGTTCCCTTTGACAGGTTTCTCTTCATGCAGTTATGAAACAGTGTATGGAAATAGTTGGACCACCTGGGACCTGGGGCCTCCAACTAGAGAGGCAAGATTTGCTGGCAGCATAGAACAAGAAAGAATGAAATAAAACTCAGGTACTGTGTAAACGGGTAAATTGATCACTAGCTTTTTTGTTTCTCCTGGCAAAGGGATGGGAGGCCCAGAGTTATTTGCGATCCAACTAATATGAAGTGATTAAATATCTGGCAGTTTCAGCCAGGAGATGAATATAGATCTATTTATATTATTAATAAAAGATTAATTAATAATGACTAAATTCACTCAGTGCAGACAGTAGTAAGGAGTCTGCCCATGTTGCACCCTTGCCTCCTGTGTAATCCTGTTCCTCAGAATGAGAATCTGATGCCTAAATCTAAACTGTAGCACACTCACTTATTCTTGTCACTTAGGGGACACTTAGTGAAAAATTGGGTAAGAAGCATGCAGAATATCTAACTTGTGAAAAGAGAGAAGTCAGAGGCTTCTGAGAATTTGATATTTTATTCCTTCTGAGTAGTCCCTGCATATTTATATGTATGTACCCTGTGTTTTGTTCTTATGTAAATTGAATCATTTATTATGAAGAGTTGAAGGTTTTTTATTTATGTGATATGTGTCAGGCTCTTTCCATTGTCAGCCAAGATGATTGAGCTACCTAACTCTTCCTCTGTTGCGTACCACTTTAACATCTCTTGATTGATGGAAATGCCAGTCACTTCCAGGATTTTCCCTTTGCTTTATTTTTACTTTTACTGGCAACACGTGCCCTGAATCCAGGCAAGTGTGTGTGGCCCTCAAACCTGTTCTCCTGGGAGAGCTCTGAGGACCATTAACATGTGGGTGATATTTGTCCTCCTCCACTGGAATATGCCCAAGCCTAGTCTGCCTCCTAGAATTCCCAAGAACATGCTTCATTTAGTGCTTTAGTGCCTTTAACAGTAATAACAGTGGCAGGTGTTACAGTAATAACATCAGCCAACCACTGCTCCAAATCTTTTCGTGTGGTTAACTCACTAAATCTTCACAACAGCTCCATTTTTATTCCAGTTACAGATGGAGAGGCTTGGGTACATGGAGGGTGACTCTCTGAAGTCACACCATTCACAAGTGACAGTGCGGGGATTTGAACTGAGGCCAACAGACTCCAGCATGTCTGTTGAACCATCTAGTTCTTCTACGGAGTCAGGCCAAGTGCGAGGAGGCAGCCAGTAAAGAACAAAGACAGTGTACCTTCTGGGATTTACGCTTAAGTTAGTAAAGCAGATAGTAACAAAATAACCACCAAAGTCAATGTATAAATGTAATGTGGCAAGTGTAACAGAGAGATGGAGTTTTTCTTGCTGCTGCAGCCCACTATAGGCAGAGTGACTTACAGTGGTCAAAATGTCTTCTCAGGAGAGACCACTTGAGACCTATAGGAGGAATGGAGTCAGGGGGGTGCATTCTAAACTGTGGGAGTGATACTTGTGGGAGTGAGCAAGTGGGAAGCAAAAGTGGATCAGAAAAGCTGAGTGGGACTAAGGCTGCCCAGGAGGGAGGCAGAGCGTGGGGACCATACAGCTGCAGATGTTACCAGCGACAAACCACCTGGCACTGCCACTAGTTCAGACAGGCGGCTCCAGATGTCATCCTCACACTCTCCAAAATGCTTGGGTCAAAAGCCCTTCACATTTTGGACTGTTTTTTTAAATCTTGGGATATTTTCTTATGCATGGTCTGACTCTTGGGGCTGGGACTGATGTCTCCACACATTTGTTCCTGTTTTCATAGACACCATGAAATTTTCTATCGTGGTTTTAGCACTTTTGCTTTCCGACTCTGACTCTCCCATGCGGTAGGGGTGAGGTTTGTCACTTGTGGTGTCATCTCAGTGCTTAGGAAATTGGATTTGGGAGCATATTTGATTCTGGATTTCTAGGTTAAGGAGCCCCAGCCTGTGTTGCAATTCAAGTAAGGGCACAACCTGACCAGATTTGTGTTTTCAAAATACTCTCTTGGTGACAGTGGGTAGGGGGGACTGAGGAGAAGTCATTGGGGCTCAAAAAACCTGCAAGGAAGCCGATGTAAGAGAACCTGGGTGCCTAGGTCAAGCTGGCTACAGAGCAAGTGGAGAAGCCTGACGAGTCAAGCAGGAAATTAGTAGGACTTGGGTGCTAGATGGCTAGCGGGAAGCAACTCTGCAGGAATAGCAATGGTGACCTCAAGCAGCGGTGTATGGAACCCTTGCCCACTGTGAGTGACTCAGGGGCAGCTGTCCTGAGAGTCCCACATGCTTCTTTATGAAGCTTTGCCTCCTGCAAGAGGCAAATATACTGCCAGAGGTTAATATACTGAACAACCATGCCTTGTGTGCTTCTTTTTGCCTTCTGGAACTTTCCATGAATGTGAAGATTCCGAACAGTTAATGCTCAACATCAGTATTGTCTTCTGGCTTTTTTTTTTTTTTGGTCATTCTTAAAAGCATACAGACTTTTCCTTCTGGGAGCTAAGAAGGAATTTCATTCTATAAAGAGAAGAAACCATGTTAGAAATTGTAGGTTCCTGAATCTGAAAAAGGAGGTTACGTTTGCTTGGGTCAATTATGTCTCAGACAGTTACCTAAAAGTAGGAAAGAGAATTTCTGCCAAGTGTTTCCCTTTTTAAAAAGAAAAACAGAATAAAACAAAACACAAAGACATGTAGCTCTGCATAAAGCTGGTCACGATGATGCATAAGCCCTGAATACTGTGTTGTCAGAAGGAAGGTTTCTCTTGGACTTTAGATAAAGAATGCACACAGCTGGAGTTTTTTAGTTTGCATCACAGCAGCAGCCAGCATTTCTATGCATTCCTTGGCACTTAACCAAGCCAGAATAGTGAAGCCAGTGGTGGAGAATGTTTATGTGAGTGATGGTGTTCTAGGGTAATGTGTATGTCCCCTGCCCACGCTGCGTGTAGCAGGTGGCAATTACTTGGGTACCCGAGACTGCCCATCCCCTGCACTGGACCCACCCCAGGATGGACCTGCATGACTTACCTTGAGCAGCACAGGTGACATGCTAACTGAGGAATGTCCTGTTTTATTAAATTTGACAAGCAGCAAATGACTCAACACTCACCATGTCGATGGCCCTGACGCTGATCTTTTTGTTCTTAGATAGAGTACAACTCAATGAAAATAGTTTTCTTAAAGGGGGGACCTCCTACAAGGCTAGGTTTGGTTTTGGTTGTGGTCACAGGGTCACATTCCATCCTAGTCCCATCCAGAATTTCCAGGGTTGGCATCTACATACATGTGCTTTTTAGAAATTAGGAACGTAAATGTCACACTGCTTGTTACATGGCATGGGGCTCACAGCAGCCTGGCCACACGCAGCTCATTTTTCAGAAAATTTCTCCCCAAGAATGGCTGGTCTGGGGAACTTTTGTGCATTGTGATGCACAGGTCTTAGAGTTAAAAGGCAAATGAAGAGAGTATCCGTGTGTTCAGAGAGGCAGGCTGGGGGTGGTGGTTGTTGATTCGGTGTGGTCAAGGGGAGGACATGCTATGTCTCCTCCTGTGTCCACTGGCAGCTCATTCGTCCTTAGGACAAACACAGGGTTCCTGCTGCTAACTGCAAGTCTCTTTTCTTATGTCAGCCCAGGGTGAGATCTGGGATTGTTGAGAGCTGTTGTAATTCCCTGAGAGGCATGCCTCAGAGCTGATGTGTTAGGCCTCTGTTTAATCCCTTAGAGTGGGCAGACAGCGAGGGAACACCACCTGCACAAGAAGCTTGAGGGTTTTCATCCCCTCAGGTCCCCCTCCTCAACCATCCTGGAATGTCCTGAGATTCCTGACTCAAGGGATCCCCAGGTTACACATCACCCAGTTGACAGGATCATCCATGTTGCTGGTTTTTTCATGTTTTTATTTGAGAGACTGAAGAAAAGATGACAGAGAAAGATCTCCCATCAGTTGGTTCACTCTCCAGATGCCCATGGTGGTCAGGGCTAACACAAAAGCTGGGAGCCAGGAACTCAGTGTGGGAGGTCTCCCCTCAGCTGGTTCATTCTCCACATGCCCATGAAGTCAGGACTGACACCGAAGGCGGGAGCCAAGAACTCAGCGCAAGTGTCCTGCATTGATGGGAGTAAGCCTTTTGCTTGAGTCATCATGGCTGCCTGTCAAGATCTGCATTAACAGGAAGTCGCAGTCAGTAACTGCCGCTGGGTACATGGGGTGACTCCTGGACACACAGGTACGTGGGTATTTTAAGTGACACCTTAACTGCTAGGCCACATGCCTTCCCTACGGAATCATTTTTCAGAACGTAATAAAACATTGTTTATAAATATATTTTACAGTCACACAAACTTGTCATATCTTAAATTCTTACAGATATATCAACCTTTCTTTAGTCACATGTTTTTTTTAAAGATTTATTTATTTTATTATAAAGTCAGATATACAGAGAGGAGGAGAGACAGAGAGGAAGATCTTCCATACGATGATTCACTCCCCAAGTGAGCCACAACGGGCCGGTGAGCGCCGATCCAAAGCCAGGAACCAGGAACCTCTTCCAGGTCTCCCACACGTGGGTGCAGGGTCCCAAAGTATTGGACCATCCTCGACTGCTTTCCCAGGCCACAAGCAGGGAGCTGGATGGAAAGTGGAGCTGCCGGGTTTAGAACTGGCGTCCATATGGGATCCCGGTGCGTTCAAGGCGAGGACTTTAGCTGCTAGGCCATGCCGCCATACCCTCTTTAGTCACATTTTTACTTACTTTCTTATAGGTGAAAGGTTGATGTAAGAATGAAAATTGCCAAATTTTAAATGCGTACTCAGTAGCAGCTCTGTAGGACTGGATTTCCTTTTTAAAATTTCAACAGGCTTTATGTTTTAAGTGTTTTTAAATAGCAAAAATTGCACATATATATTGATGATGTGCAAAATGTTTTGAAATGTATATGTATTGCTGGATGGAGACATCAAGCTAATTAGCGTAAGTGTTGCCACACAGCTCATTTCTTCCTTTAAGAACAGTTAACATCAATTCAACAGTTTTCAAATGTGGATTGTCATTAACGGCAGTCTTCCTGGTGCACACCGGATCTTGTTGCTGCATCTTGCTGAAATGTCGTACCCTTTGGCCACATCTCCCCAACCTCTGGCAGCCATGATTCTACTCCCTGTTGCCAGGGATTGACTTCTAACCCAGACCCTGTGGCATTTGCCTCCATGCCTGGCCCATTTCACAGTGTTCCTAGGTACATTTGTGTGGTCACAGGTAACAGACCTCCCTCCCTTCCCTTCGCTTCCTGTCTCATTTTTCTGAAATGATAGCACAGTTTCAGCTGCTAACATGATTTTCCTAGTGGATTTTTCTAGTCAGCTTCATCTTTCAAAAAGACAGATAAGCACATTCTTAAGAATCAGGAACTAAATAAATGTTACTTGAATATTTTATGCTTTATTCCACTCAGAAAATAATAAATTCACATTCTTGTGTTTGGGTATGGTAGACACACATAAAATAGAGTTAATTTCACAGATAAATTAGATTTCAAATACATAGATATTAAAAGTAATATGCAAGATGATTGCTTTATTGAACAAAGATAGTTGCATTTCAGAGAATATATAGAGAAAAATGTAGACAACTACTTTGTCTTGGCAGATTTTTTTCTCCCGACAATATAATTGGGCTGAATTTCCTCTTATTGAAAACACATCTGTGTTTGTGTTTGCGTGTGTTCGTGTGTCTGGTGGAAAGGTTATGGTGTGGGGATAGGTCAGTCATTACCAGGTATGGGTGTGCGTGGAGAAGACTAGTTAGTACGTTTTTAGCTGAAGACTGCAAAGGGAACATTGAGTACATTGAGTGAGTCCCTGCAAATGGATGCTTCGCAAAGAGCCATGGAGAAGAAAGGGCATGTGCTTGGGGTCGTGGGGAGTGAAAGAGGCAGAGAGAAGGAGCCCTTTCCTGGCCAGCCTGGGATGTCTGCTTGTCCACCTTGCCAAGGTTCTCTCTGCTTTGCTGATTCTTCCACACCCACTGATACACTAGTCAGTGAGTGTGCTGGTGGCTAAGTGTAAGGCAGAGGTTGTGGAAGCTGGAGGACTGGCACTACCCTAAGGCCCTCAGCCTGGTGGAGCTGACACTGGAGCACTGCACAGCAGTCGGAGAGGGGGAAAGAGGCTTCTTTTAACAGAAAGCAGTGACTTCCAGGAAGGCAACTAGGCAGAAGGACATCTCTCCCTTATACAAGAGTGCCAGCTAGTGACTGTGAGTGGGGCCATGGGGCTAGAAAGCTGCCAGGGAAATCCAAGATACAAGGGACTGTAGCTGGAGCGACAGCTTGATGGAAGAACAGAAAGAAACAAGATGCACAGTTGGCTCTTCTGTGTGTGTTGCGCACGCACAGAGTCAACCACCCATAATCAAAGCATTCCTCAGAAAGTCACCGCTGGACAAGCATGTAGAGCCCTTTTAAAATTTATTTTTATTGGAAAAGCAGATTTACTTGTCTTTCCTCTGAAAGACAGAGAGAAAGAGCTTCCATTTGCTGATTTACTCCCCAAATGGCCTCAATGACCAGAGCTGAGTTGAGCTGATCCAAAGTAAGAGCCGGGAGTTTCTTCCATGCCTCCCATGTGGGTACAGGGCCCCATAGACCTTGGTCGTCCTCAGTTGCTTTCCCAGGCCATAAGCAGGGAACTAGATGGAAATTGGCACAGCCAGGACATGAACCACTGCACATATGGCATGCTGGTGCCATGGCACCAACCCTTATCTTTCTTGTCTTTGGCCATTAAACAACTGCAGTATCATGATTATTTACATAGTGTTCATGTCACTCTAGATATTATAAGTAGTCTAGTCATGATTTAAAGTATGCTGGAGGATGCATGTGGGCTGTGTGTTACTTTACATAAGGAGGAATTTGACCATGTGCAGATCATGGTATCCACAGGAAGTCCCGGACTCAATCCTGCTTGGCTGCCAAAGGGCAGTAGTTTGTACATGTTTGTTTAGAAATGTGCATTGTTGTCAAAAAGGAAGTCTGGGAAGGATAAACTCCAAACAACTGAAAATGAATACTTATGGTTGCAGGAAGTGAATGAGGGCAAGAATTGAGCAAGAAATTCTGCTGCACATACTTTTTAAAAAAAAAATAGTTTTGACTTTTGGACATTGTAAATGCCTTGTATATCTAAAAAGTTAAATAAAAACTATGAAAGAAAGTAACCCTATAGTTGGATATAAAGCAGATGCATTTAATTATATCAAATTAATAAATGATATCAAATAACTCTCGGACACAACTCTTTGACACGTAGAATGTATGCCAAGGGCAGAAGGAATTGAAATGAATTATTAAACTGTATGTAGCTGGGGATGGCACAGTGGTATAGCAGGCTGATCCTCAGTCTGCAGTGGTAACATCCCATATGGGCACTGAGTCATGTCCCAGGTGCTCCACTTCCTATTTAGCTTCTTGTTTGTGGCCTAGTGGCCTAGGAGAGCATCAGAGGATATCTTAAGTCCTTAGGGCCTTGCACCCACATGAGATACCAGAGAAAGCTCCTTGCTCATGACTCTGGGCTTCTGATTGGCTCAGCCCTGGCCATTGCAGCCGTTTGGGGAATGAACCAGTGGATGGAAGATTTTCTCTCTCTCTCTCTCTTGCTCTCTACCCCTCTTCTCTCTGTACATGTACCTTTCAATTAAAATTTTTTTTAAATATTTTAAAAATGTTATGTAGTAGATTCATTGTTAATAATAGTGAATTATCATTCTAAAATGACTTTGTATGTTGTAGAATAAAGCAAATTAGCCAATCTATTGATATAATTAGACCAAAGATTTCACAAGACACAAATATTCTTAAAAAGAAAAAAATCTTTACAGTATAAATTTGAATTGGAAATATCAGTGCAGTCATATCAGTATGAAATCATGGCTTAAAGAGGTTTGTATGGTTAAATAAATGTGTAAATATAGATATATACATTTTGAAGTGGATATCATGAAATGCCAGTTATAGTAGTACAGTAAGCCTAGATGATACCTAGAAGTTGCTTTATAATTTTTTAAAAAAGATTGATTTGAAAGGCAGAGTACAAAAACAGAGAGACAGAGAGTGAGGTCTTCAACCACTGTTTACTACCCAACAGCCAGGAATGGGCTGGGCAAAAGTCAGGAGCCCAGGGCTTTATCTAGGCTTCCTGTGCTTTTGTCACAGGCCCAAGAACTTGGGCAGCCCTCCCCTGCCTTTCCTAGGACCTTAGCAGGGAGCCAGGTTGGAAATGAGGCAGCTGCACACAGACCGGCAGCCAAACGGAATGCCAGTGTTACCAGTGGCACTGTGTTTTAATGTGTCTTTAAGAGACAGCGCTGTCATCCTCCGGTTCACTCGCCAGATGCCTGCAACAGCTGAGCTGGGTAGGGGCAAGAACCTCAACCCAGTTCTCCTTGTATGAATGACATAAACCCACTTACTTAGGCAATCTACCTGTTGCTTCTTGTTATGTTACCAGGAAACTGGAGTCAGGAGCCAGATCGAGGAAAACAAAATGTAGGCATTTTGATAGGGGACATAGGAGTTTTAACTACCAGGCTAAATCCCTGCCCCTACATCTGGCTTTATACATGTAACTCCCCAAGAAAAGAATCCAGGGATTCTGGGAAAATGACTAATCATGGTTCTAGGTTAGAGTAAAATCAGGTGAGCCTAGAACACCTCAGCCTTGAAACCAAAGTGGGACTCTGAGGCCAGTGGGAGTCCATCACAAGGACACAAGATCCCACCTGAAGGGGTGCCACAGGTCATAGTTGAGTCAGTTGGATCATCCACAATAATGAGTCATTGTTTTCCACATATCAAGAGCCTTAAATTTCATGTATATATGGTACACTTAGAAATATAAACATTAGAAGAAATCAGTAAGAGGGTACAGGACATTTTTCTTTATAGGAGAATATCAGGAAAAGTGGCAGGATTCAAAAAAGCCACATTTCACAAAGCTCAGTATAAGAGCTTTTGATCAGAATCATAAGCGTTTGCAAAAACAACTGGATCAGAGCTATCTGAGAAGTTGTAATAGTCACCCACAGATTATTATCTTCTGAAAAAGAAATTGAACCTTAACACCTGTTCATTAAGTTTTACAAAACTCTAGTCATAGCCCAACTTAACATCATATGCCTCGTAATGAAATACAAGCCGCTGGGTGCAGACTACCTGTTAGCTTGGAGACATAAGTGTCTACTGTGTAAATAATCAGAAAAACCTAGAAGGGGAGGCATCTACCATACACTTCAAGAAAGTGTCACTCTAGATGGCAAAAAAGCCAGACAGTTTCTGCTAAGTTAAAAGAACTGAAGAAGGCATAAGCAAGTGCCTTGTTCGAACTTGGATGTAGAAAATAAAAGCAACTCTAAAGGGCAATTTGGGGAGCAGGTGCTTGGTGCAATTGCTGTAGTTGCCACTTGAGATGCCCATATCCAGTATCAAGTACATAGTTTGAATCCTAACTCCCCAGCTTCTGGGAAGGTGGGCAGCACATGGTGACTCAAGTGCTTGAGTTTCATCTCTGGCTATTACAAGCATTTGTGGAGTGAATCATTGTTTTGAAGAATCAATTCTCTTTCTCACTCTCTCTTTAAAAAAAAAAGCAAAGAAGATAAATATAAACAAATTTTTTTAAAGATTGTAGGGTACTAGTTGGTGTAATGACAAGGACTGTATTCTAATTTAGCATGGAGGTGGAGTATCCCGTGTGTGAAATGCCTGTAACCAAAGCTGCTCGCATTTGAGGTGTGTTCTTATTTGGGAATATTCTACTGCACTACTGATGTGGCATCCCGAATTTGAAAATCTGAGCTCCAGGATGCTCCAAAATCTGACATATTTTCGGAGCCCATACACCACTCAAATAGTTTTAGATGATGGAGCCATTCAGATTTGAATTTCCTGCTTAGAGATCCTCAACTGTGTTTTTATAGGAGGTGCATGCAGGAGTGGTATTTATAATTGAAAATAGTTGTGGAAACTAACCTTCAAATGCTTCAGGGGGAAAATGGTGACTTGAACATATAGGTATTGAGAAAGCAAGTGTCACCAGTGACTGTAGCTGAAGGGAAATCAGATGTGTGCAGTACTATATACTTGCTAATTTTCAAGGTAAAAAAGTTGTGGTGAAGAAAGCTATCAAGGTATGCAGCAACACAAATATTTTCTCCTCCAGATGCTTATGAATTAATTTTGTGTTTTTTAAAGCCTCTTTCTAGTTTTACACATTTAGGCATAAAAGTTGGGGGAACAGTCTCTGGACTTCACAAATCCCTTTCAGATGTGTAAAAGTGACTGCTAAGGGTTTCGTTTCCCTCATGAGTTATGGTCAGCGCTAATGAGCATCAGCCTTCCCGTGCTGTGGCCAGATGCCCTCCCCAGGGTCCTCTTGTGCAAGCCCAGGATGCTCTCCTCCGTAGGGCCTAACATGTGGGGAGCTGAGAGGCAGAGAACAACAGCAGGTGCACAGCTGGCAGCCTTCTGTCTTGATGAAGATGCAGGATGACTTTAGGGACCCAGGGTTTGGTGAGTTAGAGAGACAGCGGGCCATGAGTCAAGGTTTGAAGAAGAAAGCTGCCCCGTCTTCATTCTAAGCATAGTGGCTATAGGGATGGTACCATGGGCCCATGGCCTGCTGTCCTCCATGTCACCATTCCTTGGCTTGATTTAAATGTCGTGTTTTTAAAGCTGGATATTTTTGAGCACACTGGATATTAAATTTTGAGTTCTCACAGTTGCTGTATCAAGAAAAGCAGCAGAGCATATGAATAAGTCAGTATCGAGTTTTCTCTTAATAATGCTCTGTCATGGCACATTCCTATGAGAGTCCTCCTTATTGCACATGTGGCCTTTAAAGTCCCTCTTGGAACCAACTTTGATTTCCCTTTGTTCATGCTTCAGTCTGGCAGCATTATGACACAATAGGTTAAACCATTGCCCACAACTCGGTCATTCCCTTTGGGAGTACTGGTTCCAGTCCAGGCTGTTCTGCTCCCATTCCAACTCACTGGTAATGCACCTGTAAGCGACAGAAGATGGATCAAGAGTTGGGCTTCAGGCACCCAAGTGGAAGACTAGGATGAGTTCCTCGCTCCTGGCTTCCGCCTGAGTCAGCCCTGGTCGTTTCTGCTTTTTTGGGGGAGGGAACCAGAGAACAAAGTATCTCTTTTGCTCTTTCTCACTCTCTCTTTGCTGTTGTTACCTTTCAAATACATAAATAGACCTTTAAAAACAGTCTCTAGAAAGTTCAGTCTGAAAAAATAAATTACCCATTGAATATCGCTGTACTCAGGACCTGGTGTGAAGGGAGCAGGCAAGATTCTGGTCAAGATGCCAGGAACCTTCTGAATGAACAGGAACTTTCTGCTTTGCCTGTGGGAGCTGTAGATCTTCATTCATTAGGCCTTATTTATTTGTTGTGATTGCAGTAGCACTGATTTATGGTGTAGGCAGTCTGGAAATAACATGAACAGGAAACGACACAACCACAGCTGTATCCACCCAGCACATCCTGTCCGTTCAGAGCAAATGTAGAAATCTAGTTCTCAATGACATTTTTGTGCTGTCTTTTTTATTTTTTTTTCTTGCTTTTGAAATAATGCGTTGTTCGGTACACTCCTATTTGGGAACACTGTATACATAGAGTGATTTAGTGGTTGTCAGCCCAACACTTGGGTTGTTTTTTCTGTTTTGTCAGCTTTCAGCCTCAAGAGTCATTTTTACCACTGTTGGGGCTGAGCATATAAATATTTCATCCCAGGAGTCAGAGGGGAGACTCCTGAGAAACAGCTGCAGGCACCCCAAGAGCCCAGCACGCCAAGGGCAGACTGCCACAGGTGAGCACCTCTGCCCTTGCCCGTGATGCTTCTCCCGAAGCTGCAATATTGCTCTCTGCATCTTGGTCAGGAGGACTGAGAAGTAGCCAGGCAGGCTTGGGATGGAACTGAGTCCAAATTCCCAGCTCTTAGAATTGTACTTTTTTCGTTGGTCTAGAAAAACCAGTACCAGAGGCCTTTCTTTCAGGCTCCATGAGTAAATTCTGACGTCTGGCTTAAGCACCTGACTTCAACTTTCCTGACAAGTAGAGAATGGGAACCAGCGTTAGTGACTCGGTAAACGGGGTTTCTATCAACCACATAGGATACCTGGTGTAAATTCGTGGCTCCCAACTTCATGCTGGGCCCCGACCTGACTGTTGCCAGCTTTTTGGGAGTGCTGTCTCACTGGATCCTTACCCAAACATGGGTAATATCATGTTAGTCCAGAATGAGGATCTGTTATCCAGAATATTTAGGATTAGATGTGTTTTGGATTTAAGGGTTTTTGTTAGGCATCTGGAATATTTGCATGGTGAGATACCTTGGGAATGGAAACCACATATAAAGCTCATTTTGATTTCATGAACGCCTTCTTACACATTGCCTATGGGTAATTTTATAGAATATTTTTAGAATTTCTGCATCTTGGTAGTGACACATCACATGAGGTCATGGGTGAAGTTTTCTACTTGGAGCAGCATGGCAATATGCAAGAGTATTCAGATTTGAGATACGGGGTTTTCAAAGTACAGGTGTTCAGCCTACAGTGAGTTACTTAGTGCCCCTTTCTAGCTGAACGCTAGAATACTCTTTCAGAAAGACCTTCATATTTGACCATCCCGGGGTGTAAGCGATTCCGTGTTAGCTGCTGCTGGCCATTAGCCTGCCGTATGAAACAACCACAACAGTATCTCTTAAGACCTCCCAGGAATGTGTGGGTGAGCCTGCCATAGGCTCATCAAAGGACTGTACTGAAGTTGTAATCAGAGCTGTTGGATGTCTTCTTTGTGCAGGTGTAGTCCTCTAGCTCGCTTCCTCCGTGCTGGGTCTATGTTGGAGAGGTGGGACTGGCATAGAGGTAGTAAGCAGACAGTGCTGAGTCAGCTGCAGAGACAGAGCATCAACACATGGGCCCGCAAAGCCCAAGACCATGCCGTTTCCATGCAACAGTAGCATGGAGTGTTGAGTGCTCTGGGACTGCCCCGTTGATGAGGTGGCTGGGAAAGTGGCAGGGTTGTTGGATTTAAAATTATTTTTTCATATTGGGCAGCAACTGTGTTCAGAGGGGTCTGGTTAGGTTGTATCAAAAAGTAGTTTAAATAAGTATTTACCAAGTAGGGGGAGTGTGGCACAGATGTTTCTAAATCATGAAATGTTCAAAAATCTTGGATGAGTTTTTGAGAGAATAGCAAGGCCTTCGGTGGTACTAGTGATGGTCTTTATTGGGTTTTGGCTAGTGTTCTGCATGATTCAGTGAATTATTGCAGATTCTGGTCAAGTGTTATTTTAGATACCAATGTTACTATTTCTTCATTTTGTGTCTTATGAACATAGGATGTTGTTAGGTAGATGCTCTACCACTAAACCAAGCACTCATAAAGTACCCAAGATGATCATCCAAAGTGACTATCACATATAAGTGTTAATAAGATCATTCACACAAATTATTGGAAAGACTGTTTGCAATAATAAAGGATAGGAAACATGGAAAAGGTTAACTTTTATCATTCTGAAATTTCAGGAGCCATTGCTTTGGAAGTTGAATTTCTGTTCACAGGACAAAGTTAAGAGAAAGAGAATTAAGAAGTTGCTTTGGAGTAAGCTCTTCTGTTTATTGGGAGTATGTATTGTACCTTCATAAATTTATAATCCACATTATGCTCCAGCAATATGTTAATGCTGAGTTCATAAGACTAATCAGGCCACATGCTGTCCTGTGGCTTCACTAATACATTTCACAGTAACATCAGCATTTTCTCTTTCACACAGCATGCAAAAAGCCTTTCAGAGTAGAGTATAAGCAATCCTAATGGGCCAACGTTCAGACTGAAGGATAAAGTTGAGGTTTTCTGTCATGGTTGGTAAATAAGGCAGTGAATAAGTGAGTAAGTTCTCTAACTAGATGATGAGAAAATAGAGCAAAGCATTTGGTTGCCAAACACTGCTGCTGAAACTCTGTACAGGACTTTAGCAATTGCTAGAAACTCATTTGAGAATCCCAGCTTCAAGGGAGAGCAAGAAGCCTGAGGAGTTGGATGGCTGGCAGCATTCATCCCTGCACATACTCACATTCTCCAGTACGTGCACTCCACTTCTGGATTTTTTTAAAAAAGAAGTATTTATTTCTATTGGAAAGTCAGATTTCAGAGAGAAGGAGTGAGAGACAAAGATCTCCCATCCACTAGTTCAATCCTCCAACATGGCCGCAATGGCCAGAGCTGAGCCGATCCAAAACCAGGATCCAAGAGCCTCTTCCAGGTCTTCCATGAGAATACATGACCTCAAGGCTTTGGGTCATCCTCCACTGCTTTCCCAGGCCACAAGTGAGGATCCAGCTTGGTACTGGAGCAACTGGGACATGAACTATTGCCCATGTGGGATGCTGGCACTTATAGGCAGAGGATTAAGCAGTTGAGCCATGGCACTGGCCTCAGCTACAAGAATTTTTTTATTACTGGATATACAGTTGCAGGCTGATTCTCTTGACTAGACTGTGGGCTAGGAAGATGTGTATAGCTTCATCCCATTTAATTCAAACTTTCCCATTGACTGTTAGAAATGGATTTGTAGTTTTAAACTGAAGCTGTGTCTCCTTTTATTAAAGAAATGTTGCCAATTTGTAAGACTGTAAATTAGATGTGTCCATTGAGTTGCTTATTGCTGCTTCTCTAATAAGGAGAGAAACAGTCTAAACAAGGGGAATCTAAAGGATGACACCTGTCATCGTGAATGGTGAACTGTGGGCCTGCCACCTTGTCATTCTGGCTCCAACCTGTTAGAGCAACCTGTTAGAACTCTAATGTTGCTCAGTCAGACAGGCTGTAATGCCAGCAGCCCCTGAAAATGCCAGGTTCCAGAGTGAGTTGAATAAATCAGTCATGAAGGTGCTATATTTAACTGACCTGTTTGGGCTGACTTGTTCAACTTACTGATTATTATTGGACAGTCAAAGTTACATAATGATGATAACCAGGGAGTATCAGGACACATGCTCCCCTGAGGCCACCTACAGGAACAAGAAGCTGGTCCCACATGCCTTGAGATTAAGAGATCAGACTATGCCAGCTCTAGTTTCCTGAGAACTCATTTTATTGCTCTCCCACCTGCATATTCCTCTTGTAGCGTTTTAAAAACTATAATCCTGACACTGAAATTCCTTGAGGGCATTTGTTCTGAGACTTACTGAATATCCTTGTGTGCCTTAATTTATTTTACCCTGACCACAACTCAGTAATGGATACAAAACTTAAAGTCGACCATCCCTAATGCAAAACTCCAAAATCTGAAATGTTCCAAATTCTGAAACTTTCGAGCACCAACGTCATGCTACAAATGGAACATTTCACAAGTTTGTTTTATGTCCAGAATAAGCTGGTGTTTGGTGTAGCGGTTAAGACACCCACATTTCCTACCTGGGCACCTGGCATTGAGTCGTGACTCCAGCTCTCAGTCCCAGTCTTCTACCAGTACAAACCTGGGGAAGCAGTAGTGATGGTTTAGGTGGTTGCATCCATGACCATGTAAGAGGCTTGATTGAGTTCCTGGCATCTGGCTTTAGGTTTGACTGAATCAAGCATTTGAAAAGTGAGCCAGTCTGTGAGAGCACACTCAGACATATACAGACACACACAGTCTCTCTCTCTCTCTCTCTCTCTCTCTCTCTCTCTCTCTCTCTGTGTGTGTGTGTGTCTCTTTTACAGCCTGTCTCTCAAACTTTATAGTTATACATGTTATGCACATATGTGTTTGCTGTCCGACAGCAATGGATTTGGTGCAAGGAGCCGATAATCATACACATGGACTACTGATTTATGGTCAATAGCCCAAGTTTATTACCAGCATCAGACTTTTAAAAACTGAGGGTCACGTAGGAAAGAGGAAGGAGGGTTTGAGGCAGTGATTGAGTCACATGTTAATAGCGAGAAAGGATTTACTAGTAAACAATTAATAGTTCCTACAACCCTACCTGTGAGAGGAAGCGCCTCTCTTTGGTTTGTTATCTAAACCTGAGGATTAAGGAGTTCTTGGACTGTGCATCTCCATGTCAACTACTCCAGGAGTGTTCTCCACAGGATTTCATCTGGCTATGGCTCTACAATGGCAAGGCATCCCAATGTCCTCTCTTAATCAATTGTCTCCCTCTACATTTGTGTATTACATATATGTATCTATATATGTATGCATATATGTAATTACCCTGAGACCATTGTGTAAAATGAATATGAAGCATAAATTCATTTCTTGTTTATACACGGATCTTGCCCCCAAGATAGCTCACTAAGTGTGCAAATAGTACAAAATCTGACATCTCAAACACTTCTGACTCCAAGCTTCGGAACTGGAACCCTGGACCAGGCAGTGTGACCAAGCAGTGTGACCAGGCAGTATTGCCAGAGCATATCCTGGGAGAACACCTAGGCTCACCAACAAGGAGCAGTGTCTGCACCTGTGCGTTAGCAGAACACGTTGATAACACCGGTAGGAGACCCCTTTGCAGAAGTAAAGCTAAGGTCTGCGCAGTTCTGTAACAAAGGAGAGATGAGGCTCTGAGTCCCCTTAAAAAAAGCACCCACCCCAGGTTTCTGCTGTCTCAAAGAGGAGTTGCCAGGGAGACTCATTCATTATTTATTTCAGCAATGCATCACAGGGACAGGATTCACTGAAGTAAAGATGTTTGATTTCCAACTGTCCCAGAGGGAGACAATGAGCCCAAACAAGCTTTACAAGTTGTCCCTGGTGAAGGAGCAGTGATCAGTGCAGGCTGGGATACGCCAAATGCAAAGATGGCCAGAGAACATTTTGTTCCTTCCTTTAATGAGATGCTCTTGCCTGTGGTTCATTCATGCTTTCCCACCACTGCATCAATGATAACGTCAAAAGGATAAAACTTGTATTCTCTCTCACTTGCTGAAAAATCCAATTCCAGACTGCAAAGAAATGGTCGTGCTGCATGTTTAATAATATATGGGTATTATTCTGCCATGTATGATAAATACTGCTACTATGTCCAAAAGAGACTTTGCAGCAGACCCTCTGTTAGACGGTCCCAAGGTCGAGCTTTCAGGGATCTTGGGAAGTAGGAGTCCCTGGGAAGTGACTGAGGCACATGGGGACTTGAATATGCACATATGCTGAACTGGTCAGTTGTCAGTGTAGCTTTTATTGCTTACATTCAAGTAATTTCAAACTCAAAACAACATATAGTGTAAGGATAATATGGGTAATGTGTCTTTTATCTAGTTTTCCCAGTTATTAGATTTTATATTTAAGTGTGTGAGAAATTGACAAATGATAATTGCATTCATTATCACAATAGATAATGTAATACTATCTCTGCTACTCTAAGATGTTATGTTTTGAGTAACAATGAAATGTTAGAAAAGTCAAGAATTTTTTGAAAATCAAGTAGAAAATTTTGTCTCATAAAGCATATTGATGTTACTTTTATCCAAGGTGTTCATTTAAAAAAAAAAATCTGTGAATCATTCCTATCACTTCTGACCTTTGAAAATGCATTCATGAAGGGTACCAGCACCATGGCACATTAGGATACGCTTCCAACTGTGGTGCCAGCATCCCATATGGGCAACATTTCATGTCGCAGCTGCTGTGCTGCAATCCAGTACCTTCACTTGACCCAAGAAGGCAACAGAGGGTGGCCCAGTCTTTGGCCGCTGCAACCACGTGGCAGACCTGGAAGCAGAGCCCCGCTCCTGGCTTTGGGCTGGCCCAGCTCTGGCTGTTGCAGTTACTCTGGAGCTACCAGTGGATAAAAGATCTCTTTCTCTATCTCTCCTTCTCTCTCTGTAACTCTACCTTTCAAATAAAAAATAAGTACAACTTTGTAAAACTGCAGACATGAATACCATGGCAAGATAAGCTCATGGCACTTTGGCTTCATTCGACTGTCAAGCTGCTGTAACGTGTTACCATAGACAATGTAGTTTAAACAACTCACAAGGATTTCACTTACTTCTGGAAGCCAGAAGTCAAATTTATTTATTTATTGGTTCATTTATTTCCTTCCTGATTACATTTTAATCTATTATTATTATTATAAATGATTGGAAATTGGCAGAAGCCATGTAGCACCCTGCTGGTAACTCAGGTGAGCTGTCGGCCAACACAGCCCCTCGCCTCATAGCACATTTTGTTTCCAGCCTTTTGCTGTATTTCTTCACTGATCATGACCATCAGCCTATTATCTGAAGGATTTTCTTCTTGGCAGAGTCCAAGAGCCTCCTCCTATGCAATTATGTTATTAAAATATATGAGGACGCATCAAAAAGTTCTCAGTAAAATGAAAATGAAAATTGAGTTCATTTTAGTGCAAAAATACTTTGAAATCCATGCATAGTGTTTTCGTAGTACACATTCTCCATGGACTTTTTGAAGACCCGTGGAACCCAGAGCTTTGCCTAGCTTTCAGAGGCCTTCCTTTCTACGTGGGCAGCCTCACAGCCTTGCTCCTGGGCTAGCCTCCTGGCCAGAGGACAGGTGCCTGATGGATTCCTTTGCTGTGTGAATGGCATGCTAACCAGTGCAGATAGCACAGTGGCTACGTTGGTTTGCCCATTCATCACCTCTAAAGATGAGTTTGCACTTGAATATCCAAATACACAATACCTGTACTTGTTTACAGTGAATTAGTCTGAATGTGTATCTAACTACTGCCGGTTCTGATTGGAAAATACGGGGAAAAACTGCCATCTGACTCAAGAATAGGGAACAGCCCCTAGGGTGGCACAATTTGAGGTTTTGAGGGCAATGGGACATGACTAGTATAGTATATATTAGCATTTCTGGAGTTCTTTGGCCATTTGAAATAGCTGGTACTCAGAAGAGTGTGGCACAAAGTACTACTGAGTGAATTTTTAGATATCTGTTTTATTTATAACAAATTTCAAGAAGTTTTATCTTAGTCTTCAAAAAAGGTCAATGTCAAGAAGGAAAAAATGAAAGTATTAGAGATTTAATAGACTAAGGAATCAGGTCTGCTGAATCCAATGCATAAACCTTGATTGACTATCAAAATAAAACAAGATTATCAGGATGGGTATTTCACCCAAGAAATTAAAATATACACATCAGACATCAGCATCTCTGGGTGTGATCCCTAGCTCTGGCCTCAGCTTCTCGCTAATGCAGATTCTGGGAGACCACAGGGAAGGCTCAAAAATCGGTTTCCCACCCACAGTGGGACACCTGGATTGAGTTTCCTGCTCCCACCTGATGTCTGGCCCAATCCCAGCCATTGCAAGCAATGGAAGAAGAGACAAATGAATAGGAGTTCTTTTTCTGTTTCCTGCTCTTTGTCTGTTTGCCATTTAAATAAATAGGTAAAAACATAATAATTATTATTACCAGGCATGCTACTACTGGTCAGTTTGGAAGATTTGAATATTTATATATAGTAGATGGATTTTTATGTAAATGTAATTCTTGAAAGTAGTAATTTTGTGGTTATTCAGAAGAATTTCTTATCCTTAGGTGGTAGATATTGTAGTTTGAGGGCAAGACTGTGATGATATTCTTAACTTTCAAATGCCTTAGCAATAAAAGTGTACAGTTGGTTAAACAGATACTAAAACAGTACTTCAAAAAGTTAATGGAAAATTGAGTTAAAAGATTTCATTTCCTTGGAAAAAAAATTTTTCACAGGTTTCATGGAAAATATGTGGTGTAAAAAATCATATATGCATTTAGAGAGAGAAATATTAAGTTGCAAAGACTGATTCTTGTCATTTTTCATTTCTACTGAGTGCAAAACAGATTTCCAAGTCAGTTTTTTCTGATAGATGGGAGAATTTTCTTAAACACGCTCAAGACACCAGCAGGGGAGTGGCAGCGGGAGGGAACCCCCTGGTTAGGTCCTTTGCTGTCAAGGTGTGGGGTGGAAAGTTGTTCCCTGCAGTGCCTGCCCTGTCCTCCATGGAGTCACTTGCTCAGCATGTGAAGGGTTAAAGTCAACCACTCTATCTGTTGGGAAAATAAACTGAAATCTAAATCACTTGACATTGGAGGCTCTGAAAAGGACTGCCAACTAAGGTCTTGTTGCTCTGGTGGGGAGAAAAATGAGGGCTAGGGAGTGAGGGAGGGCCAGGTCGCAGTCATTACTGCACACCTCCTGGGCAGCTTCTTCTGCACCTGCTGGTTGCTTTTTTATCTGTCATCACTTAGCAGTGTTTGACCCTCTCCTTTATGTGTTTGTTGAATTGTGTGGGCAGGTGACTTGAATCTTGACATTTTAAAGGAAAATAGGCTTGTTTTCTTAAGCCCCTGCGGTTCCTTAGTAAAGTATTTTAGTAGTTTTTTGTTTGTTTGTTTGTTTAATTGAAATCAAAACAAAAGGAATGGCCCAGCGCAGTGGCCTACCGGCTTAAGTCCTTGTCTTGCCTACACCGGGATCCCATATAGGAGTGGAATCATCAGATGGAAGATCTTTGTCTCTTCTCCTCTCTGTATATCTGCCTTTCCAATAAAAATAAATAAATCTTAAAAAAAAAAAAGATTCATTTTGAAGACACAATGACACAATGAAGACTGAGAAAACACAACACCAAAAAATTGAACAAAAGTATAAAGATTGTACTGTGATGGCCGTTGGAGCTTTGAGGAAACAAAGCTGAATCTGAACATAAGGGAACCGGTCCGCAGACTGGCAGCAGCTCCCAGGAGCAGTGTGTTGCATGTGCGAAATGGAAGCTGTGTGCCAGAAAGGCCGCTTTCCCCACGCTTGGTTGCCTTTCAGAGTTGTCAGAAACTGCGTTTGGACTTGGTATGGAAAATGCTGACTTCGTGGAGAGCTTTTATTCCTAAGTGACCCTTTTTGGAAACCTCTCATAAAATGAAGTTTTGGGGTCTTCATGGCCTTTGGGATTTTCTCTACCGGCTCTTGGGATTCCTCTGCCTTCTGGCCAGAGAGCAGAGGACTCTGTGTTCCCAGCATGTGCCGTGTTCTGCTTGTCTCATGCAGTTGCACACAGAGGATGATGTTGTGCTGTAGAACTTCCTAGGTGCTTAGATTGCATAGAGCTTCTCTTACACTGTCAGATAAATGCTCTTTACCTAAAGGATTACAGTTTATTCAGTTGACTTGGCAATTAGTCATTCTAGCCTTAGAAACAATATGAGATCATCATAAGAAAATTAGGAATGGGATCGCGTGTTCACAGCTGAAGTAGTCAACCACTCTAAATTTGGTTCATACCCATAGAAGTACAATATGCCAAGTTTATTCATGGGATACTAATAAAAAATGAAACAACTATGAAGTAGGCTTGGGGTTCTTCAAATAACCCCGTTTTCCTTAATCACACATAGGACATTAGGTTAGTTTCACATGATTTAATTCTTGGGCATGTATACCAAACTTCCACATGGGTTCTACTCTAAGAATATGCTGTCTTAAGTTATTTGGCTTTGCTTCCTTTATTGTATGTTTATTGATTGTACGCTTTATAATATTCAATATTTTGGCATGCTAGAGTACAGCAATATGCTACATTGCTGTGATCCATGTATAGCTGTATTTGGAATGATATGTCATGCTTGAGTTAGAAAAATAATTTCACACATCCACTACCAGTAGCACATGTTCAGTGGGTATTATGTCTGCCAAAAATATTTCCGTTTACACTGCTTGCTTTCATACATAATTACTTACTTATTCATCTCAGGACATAATGTCAACTTGTACTATACAATATACAATAATCTCATCTAGCTACATAATGAATTTCTATTATCTAAGAGTCATTTACATATGATGGCATTTCACTTCTTTAAGAAAGTATATTTCAATGAGAGAAATAGCAAATATTTTTACAGTTTGCTAATTTTTGTTATTCCTGTGTATTTGGAGTAGCTGGTGATTGGAATCTTGGTGCTGCTTGGTGGTGATGTACAGTGTGAGAAGTGGTTTCTCCCCTAAGACATTACACTCATTGAAAGGTAATTAATTAAAAACACAGGAAGAGGAAGAGTAATGACTGCCTTGAGGGTTAGAGAAAAGTGAAGTTGCCATGTTCTAGTACAAGCTGAGGCTTGCAGGAAAGGCAGAAATTTGTTGTTGTGGAAGAATATGCAGAATGGAGGTAATGAAGAGTGAACAGGGAAAGCACAAAAGGCTATATCAACTGGATGAGCATTGGGTACTGTGGGCTACGCCGCCACCAGCAGTGCTGGCATCCCATTTTGAAGCACTGGTTCAAGTCCTTGCTGCTCTGTTTCTCATCCTGCTTCCTGCAGATGCCACCCAAAAAGCCCCTTCCACTCATGTGGGCCACCCAGGTAGAGTTCCTAGCTCCTGGCTCCAGCCTGGCCCAGCTTTGGTCATTGAAGCCATTTAGGGAGTGAGCCAGTGAATACAAGATCAGTTTCTCTCTCTTTCTCACCCTCTCTCTCTGTCAATCTGCTTTTCAAATAAATAAAATAAACCCTAAACAATATCAAGGCTGACCATTTTAGTAAGCAACACACTGCTGCTCTTCTTAATACCATCCATTCCAATCCATGAATGACAGAACAAAATGAGCAAAGGCCATGAACAGAAGAAATGAATGATAAATATATCACCAGTCAATGAAATCAATAGGCAGTGAAATACAAATTTTAACTGTGAAATACTGCTTATGTTTTACATTAAGTTAGCAGTTGTTTTTAGTTCTTCTTATTATTATTATTGTCATTATTTTATGATACAGTTCCATGGGGTCTGGGATTACCCTTATTTTCATCCCCAAACCCCTCCATCCCACACACTGATTTCCCTTATGTTATTACTATATATATTGATTAGTTTCATTGGGAATCTATCTTTGATCTGGAAGTAGAGATGTGTACTGCATTGTATCCTCACATTTGCGTATGAGAGTTTCCATTACAGTTACTAAACATCCCCTTAAATGAAAAGCCACAAAACAAAATCAATTACAGGAAGAAAAAATAGAAATTTACAATGCATGATGTTAAATAAAATGGTACTAACTAATGTGTCGCTGAAGAAATGTAAAATAAAATCAAGAACCTTCTTGAAAAAAAATAATGCTACTCTAACGTATGAGTCAGTGAAGAATTTAACATAAGAAAAAAAAGTGTTTTGAAGAAATGAAATAAGTGAGAACCTCAAAATCCATGAAATATAGTTTCTGCTGATTTTGTTGGTGAAATGTGTCTCCAGTAGGCAACAAATAGATGGGTTTTATTTTTTAATCCAGTCTACTAATCTATGACATTTGATTGATGAATTTAAGCCATTTACATTCAGGCTTAATATGTCTGGGTGATAATTTGGTCCTGTCATTTTAGGAATGGGTTGTTCAATGATTTAGTCTTCTGTTGTTATTTTACTGGGATGTTCTTCACATTTGTCTTTGGTTTTGGTAGGTGCTATTCCTTTTCTCTGTCAGTCCTAAGTAACTAAGCTGTTACTGATGTTGATCTTGCCAGAACCTGCTGGTTGTTAGATCTGGGGGATACCTGGACCTATTTTGACCCATAGGATGCCAAAGTCAATATTATTTTCGATGTGGGACAAATGCAATGCCTGAGCTAGAAGTAAGTTCACTCCAGGCTCAGTTCATGCACAGCTCACTGTTGTCCATGCAGTCTCATAGCCTTTGCTGCACTGTACAGAATGGCACCTGATGTGCCACTCATAGAGCTCTGGATCTGCTGGTCGTCAGGTTCGGGAATAACCAAATCTATTTTGGGTGGAATCTAGTTTCCCACATCAGTGGAATGCTCTGAGCCAGAAATGAATCTGCTTTAAGCTCAGCACATGCATACTACTGTCCCACAACATTGATCTCCCTACATAAAATGGTGCCTGATGCAGTTCTGGTGTGAGTCTGGGCTGTGACCTGCACTTCCTGTTTTGGAACTGCTGCTCTGTCTCTTCTCCTGGTCAGATCAAACAAATGAGCAGGATGGGCAGTTTTTTGGGTTCACCTGCTGAGTGAACTCCCCTTCCCACCTGGCTGCTGGTGAAGCTCAATTTACCACTTGCTGAATGTCACTGGGTTATCTGGTCACAGCGACACCACGCCGTTGTCTCCACTGCTTTACCATGTCCATCAGTCTCTGCAGTCAACCTGTCCTGTCTTGTTTTCTGGAATGTACCCTCTCTGTTTCACCCTGACTAATGATTCTCCGTTTGTTTAAATGTGTCCTTACCCTATTCCGTTATCTTGGTTCTCCCCAGCAACTACTTTTAAAATGTAGCTAGGGTACAGTAAAAAAGGAATCTTCATGTATTTTTTTGGGACTATCATGAAGGCTTGATAGGCTTATTCTTCACCTGCTGGTGGCATCTCATACGGTCACCGGTTTGTGTTCCGGCTGTCCTGCTTCCTGACCTAACTCTCTGCTTATGCCTCGGGAAGACAGTGGAGGATGACCTAAGTCATTGGACCCATGCAACCACGTGAAACACCAGGAAGAGGCTCCTGCCTCCCAGCTTTAGACCAGTACTGGCCATTGAGGCCATTTGGGAGTGAACCAATAGATGGAAAATCTCTGTCTTTCGCTGTCTTGCTCTGTGACTCTAGCTTTTTAAATAAAATAAATAAATCTTTTTGAAAAGATTGATACACCTGTTGGAAAAATATTTTATAGTTTCTAAGACTATTCTTTTAAAGATGTGTATCAATTAATTCATAGCACTTGGAGTCTCTGCTAAAGGAATTTTTCTATGCAGTGAAGCTTTTTAAGCATGAATGATCATCACAGGATTATATGACAAGGAAAAACCTGGCTGTTCCCTAAATTTCGAACAATAATGGCATGGATAAATGATGGTGCAGGCCATTTGATTAACTATTTTTCAGTCATTAAAACCTATTTTAAGACAAATTTTAGTGATCCAAAAACTCATGAAATAAGTGCAGTAAAATCTGAATATTATTTAAAATGTATGAAAAAGACAATAAAAGTACTTTAAATGTTGATAGTTATTCTGAGAAACAAAATTACAGGTAATTTTTAGTTTCTTCATCATTATATTATGAAAGTTTTATACAATAGTGTAAATCTATTTTAGAAAAATCTGATAAGCTTTCATTTACCTTAATAATTTAAGAGATAGTAAGGTAAGTTAGGTAGAATGAATTCACAAAGGTGAAATTTTATTAATCGATATATGCCAGTGTTATCGCTCCATCAGCTAATAAAAAGAAGCTGATGAATAAAAAGGTGTGTGTGTGTGAGAAAGAGAGAAAATAATTAAGTTAATTCATTACATATTCGTCCTTTACCCATCAATCTCTCTCTCCCCCAATCTACCTTATATGTTGGTACCTCTCAAAGTAAATTCGACTTTCTTATGTTTGGCCTAAGGAAGAGAGAGAGGCATGAGCTTTGTTAGGGTTATGGCTGCTGGAAATTTCCACAACAGATCATCTGTAGCCTTAAAGACCCTGGGTTGCTAGTTCCATGTCTTGACCCAAGTCCAGGGCCCCCAGAACAAGGATGCTGAGGGCATATCCAGCCTGAGGGCAGAACCGTGAGTTCCCTAAGGGAATCCCAGGATCCTGAGATCTGAAGACCAGCAAGTTTCAGGTGAAAGTCAAGCACACTGATTACGTCCTGGCACCTGTTCATCTTCTGGATTCTTTCTTTCCAGACCTTTGTGCCCATTTGAAGGTCCCACCAACATTGAGGTCAAGTGTTCCTACCTAGTTCATTCAGACTCACATGCTAATCTCATTTGGTCAACCAAATATAATACTTTTCTAGGTTTCTTGTTATTTCTTTTTTTTTTTTGAAAAGATTTATTTTTTTTTTATTACAAAGTCAGATATACAGAGAGGAGGAGAGACAGAGGAAGCTCCTGCGTCTGATGGTTCATTCCCCAAGTGAGCACAATGGTCGGTGCTGTGCCAGTCCGAAGCCGGGAACCAGGAACCTCTTCCAGGTCTCCCACGTGGGTGCAGGGTCCCAAGCCACAAGCAGGGAGCTAGATGGGAAGTGGAGCTGCCGGGATTAGAACCGGCGCCCATATGGGACCCCGGGGCGTTCAAGGAGAGGACTTTAGCCGCCAGGCCACAGCACCGGGCCTCTTGTTATTTCTTAAACCAGGCAAATTGGCAGCTAACATTGGCCATCACAGGGGAGAGTTCTATTTTTTTTTTTAAAGATTTATTATTATTGGAAAGCCGAATATACAGAGAGGAGGAGAGACAGAGAGGAAGATCCTCCATCCGATGTTTCACTCCCCAAGTGAGCCGCAACGGGCCGGTGCTGCGCCGATCCAAAGCCGGGAACCAGGAACCTCTTCCGGGTCTCCCATGCGGGTGCAGGGTCCCAAAGCTTTGGGCCGTCCTCGACTGCTTTCCCAGGCCACAAGCAGGGAGCTGGATGGGAAGTGGAGCTGCCGGGTTTAGAACCAGCGCCCATATGGGATCCCGGTGCGTTCAAGGCGAGGACTTTAACCGCTAGGCCATGCCAGCGGGCCCGAGATTTCTATTTTGAAGAAGTAGAGCATACCGGAAGTGTACCTTTCAAATGTTTCTAAAGGCTACTCTTTTTTTTGTTTTTTAAAAATTTGCTTTATTTATTTGAAATACAGAGTTACCAAGAGAGAGGAAGGAGACACAGAGAGAGGTCTTCCATCTGATGGGCACTGCCTAAATGGCTACAATGACTAAAATGGAGCCAAGCAAAAGCCAGGAGCAAGAGCTTCATCTAAGTCTCCAACATGGGTGACAGGGTCCCATGAACTTATGGGATGCCAGCTCATTGTAAGCATGGCTTAGTACTACAATGCCATGGGAACATAAGACTACAGATTAGGGGCAGTTACCTCTTCATGACCAGAGAGGGGTCAGGACCAGAAGAGGCTTCATGGACATTCTCTGAAAGAATGAATGGAAATTGGATGGACAGACAAATGGGGAATGAGTGGGTGCTTAGACAAAACATCACATGCAAATGTAAATCTCAGGGAAGGCAGTGCAGGTATGATCTATGTTGATTTCCTTCGTTTTGAAGATTTATTGGTTTGAAAGCCAGACAAAAGAGGGAAAGGGAAAAGGGGAAAGAGAAAGAACGATAAGTAAATCTTCCTTCCATTAATTTATTCCTTAAATCTCGCATGATCTGAAATAGAGTCAACCTGAGGCCAGGAGCCCAAGACTCCATCTGGGTCTCCAGTGTGAGTGACAGGGGTCCAGGAACTTGGGCCATCACCTGCTACTCCTGCACAGATCAGATGTGAATTAGCTAGGACTGGCACACGACTCCAGTATGATGTGTCTTAAAAGCAGCATAATCCTCTATGCCACAAGGCCTGCCCTGCTGTTAGTATACTTATTAACAGATCGAGAGACTGTCGTTTCACTCTGTATGATTATATCAACAGTAATGATCATACTTTAATAATAAATTTAAAGCTCTTTGTCACTTCTGAATGGATATAATTTAGAAAGAAATTATCTAAAACCAATTATACCTATGTAAAATAAAATTATATGTTACAAAATTTAATTCATGTGCATATGTTAGAATAAACACATTTTTCTTCTCTTCTGTCCACCCATCAGCTTCATTCCACCCTCTGTGGACGTTCTGCTAGCCACTGTCAGGTCAGGCTGTTATTCACTGTTTTTCTTGCTATTCTGTCTGCCAGCATTTCAGCGTGCCAACTTGAAGATACAAAACTAAGTTCTGGCGTATTTGGTTTGAGTTCCTGGTAAATGACCATTGTTAAAATGATAGCACAGAGCTTAAAAATAACTGGTCATCCATCTTCCTAACTGGGAATCATAAACATTTCAACATAAGGTTTCAACTTAATATTTTACACATACAATTACAAGGATAACAATGGTCATGGAAACTAAGTACATTTTGTCTGAATTTTTAAGAAAGGTTTTTTATTCATTTGAAAAAATTATGGAGTGTGAGGAAGAGACAAAGAGAAAGAAAGCTTATTCCAGTCACTGGTTCACTTTCCCAAATGGCCACACAGCCAGGATTGGACCAGGCCAAAACCAGAAGCAAGAAGTCAAGAGCTCGGAGCCTACTTTAGGTCTTATGTCTGGGTGGCAGGGACACTTGGGACATAGTTGCTTTTCCAGCAAGGAGCTGGATCAGAAGTGGAGTTACTGGGACAGGAACTGGTACCCAGATGGGATGTCAGCATCACAGTGGCCGGCTTTGCCCACTATGCCAAAACACCGTCCTCTATGTGAATAATTCTTACACATAATTTTCTTAAATGCTTCAGTGGTAATGACGTGACTTAATATGTAAATGCACGAGCATCTTTTAGTTCTGCTGGCTGAAGGATATAATCAAAGTGTGAGCAAATCCTTCGGGCCAACAGCATGCTGATTGTAGCGTTCTGAAAGCTGACAGCCCAGGAAGTAGCGGCTGCTGGACTTGCTCAGCACCATTCCTGACTAATTAGGAACATAAAGTGTCCCACTTCTCAAAAACCCTGTGGACCAAACAAGTTTTATTGGAAAGAGGGGCTCTGTACACCTCTCTAGGAGAAGCAAAGCTACAGGCAGCAAAAATGGTCTGTGCTATCTTGAATTGTTTTAACATTGTTTCAGAAATTGTGTTTTAAAAATCTGATGTGAGGTGACATGTGATACTGTGCCTAAACTGCTACTTGAAACTCTCAGCATTCCATGTCCGAGTGCCTGATTGGAGACCCAGCCCCTTCATTTCTAGTACAACTTCCTAATAATGTATGCCCTGAGAGGTAGTTAATGATGGTTCAGGTGCGTAGGTGCCTGCCAACCCATATAGGAGACCTCGTTGAATTCTGGGCCTCCCGCATTCAGCTGTAGCTGCTGCAGACATATAGGAAGTGAACCAGCAGATGGAAGATATTGCTCCATCTCTCCTTGTCTTTCTGCCTTTCAAATCAAATGAGAGTAAATTAAAATTTAAAGATCTATTATAAAAGATAATAACAGATGAGTAAATGAGAGGAAATGTGGGAAACAGCATTGTCAGGGTGATATCCTTTTTCATGCATTCTATTCAAATAGCACTTACTGATTGTTGCCCTGTTAAGGGTGGGGTTGCAGTGGATATCAAGGCAGATAAATGCATATTCTAAACTAAATATTTATTACCTGTGCTATGCAGAAAGCTACAATGGGATGGTAGAGTGCTTGATGATTACTCTTCGTTCGACAACCAGAAAAGGCCTTGGGAAGCAACTGGGGTTGAAACCCAGCCCTGAAGAAGGGGAAGGTAGCAGTGTACAAAGGTATGGCGAATAGCAGTTCCAAGGCACAAAGTCAGGAACAAGCTCCTGTGTTGGAGGAGAAAGCTCACATCAGGCTGTTCTCAGCGCAGTGAGAGGGTAGCATAGTGGGAACTTGACTTCATTCTGGGTGGTGTTGAAATCCCTATGAGGTGATGAGCACTGGAGTGGCCCGAGATATTCTGAAAGGATCACCATGCTGTTGGGGACATGATTCATGGGTGGTGATGTCTGTGGGGGGAGATGGTCGGGGCCAGCAGTGGGCACAGGGGCTGATCTGGACTGGAGGTGGTGGGCAAGAAGCATGCCAGAACCTTGTGGTGGGACTCCACTGCGAGATGTGGGCAGGAAAAGTGGAAAGGTGCCAAGTGCGCACTCACACGTGAGCGGTGGAGGAGGCTTTAGCTGCAAAACTCATAGTCTTAAATCTGGTTGTATGCCTGCCTGGGCTGTACCAGGAGCTTCTGCCAGCTGTTTCCCTCTGAAAATATAAAGCTTACTGTCGCTGCATTCTGTGTCTGATAACAGAAAAACATGCTATTCTGGGAAACACTGAGGCAGAATCAAGAAAACAAGAGTCTTGCCATAGTCGATAGCTAATATTACATTGCACCCCAAAAATTAAGGAGGCCCTCAGCCCATGTGGTGGTTGATACCACAAATGTGTAGAAGAAGAAGGCAAAACGTGCCTCACTCTGTTGGCCTGTGTCCAGCGTGGGATATTTAAGATGAACAGGTTCATGCTCACCTAGCATTTCACTCAACACACATGTCGTTTCTGGGATATCACGAAATAGCCAGCTTTCTCATCCTTGGCAAGTGACTGCAGCCATCATTAGAAATATTGAACTGTCACCTGGCTTTTGTCAGGGTTTAAGCTTGGCACCGGGATCAGTAATGTCAGCTCTAAATCCAGGCTCAGAAGAAAATGGTGGAGATTGAAAGAATCCCAAAATGCTGGGATTCTCCCGCAATTCAAATACCGGTGTCAATGCATCAGACACTGAGGTCAGTGTATCTAGCATCAGGTGATAACATTTGATACAGCAAGAAGCAGGATCTTACAGGCACAGCCTTTCAGAAGTGTGCTTAGAAGCTGAATAAGGCAGCCATAGGTCTCACCAAGGACACTGAATGAAATGATGACCCCTCTGACTCCTCCAAAACAAAGAGCCTGCTTTGGTTGGTATTGGTGAAGACATGGTGACTGCATTAACCAGCAATCATAAGCATTAGGTGGCAGAGTCTGAGTGCACTGTGAAAGTTTAAGCATTGGTTGTTTCCAGTTTCATTGATTAAATTTTTGCCAAGAGCTTTGGTTATGACCCATGCGAACCAAGAAAATGCAGTTGCACCAAGTGATAATTTTAGATTTTATAGCTTTTGTTTTGTTTTCTTTGTTAATTGGTGGATTCTTCTTATTGCACTGGCTTTATCCCTCGGAACATTTAAATCTAGACTTTGAGTTTTCAACATTTGGTTTGTGTTTTTCATATGAAATTCATTAACATCTTTATTAATGACTTAAGTCCATTCATTTTTCCTTAGGACGAAGCTTGATTTTCTTTGATTAACAGAATTTTGGCCATGCTATTTGCCTTCAGCAAATAGGATAAATGATAAAAGTTGGAATCTATAAAATAGCTTCCCTGAGTCTGGCATCGCGTTGCAGCACGTTAAGCTTTGGCCTCCAATGTTGGCATCCTCTCTGGGCACCACATCCTCTATGGGCACCAGTTCAAATCCGTGCTGCTCTACTACTTCCCTGTGCCTGAGACTGCAGCATTGATGGCCCAAGAGCCCAAACACAGTGCATGGTGGCTGACTATGTTCTGGCCCAGCCCTGGCTGGTTTGGTCTTTCGGGGGTTGCAGGCAGAGGTGGACCAGCAGATGCAAGATGTCTGTCTCTCTCTGTCTATCCTTCAGTTATTCTTCCTTTCAAATAAATAAATCATTAAAATATACAAACAGATAAACGAATAAAAATAAAGTACCTTCCATACCTCCAAAGCAGGGTTTCTGACAAATTAGGACAATGAGCAGTTAAGGAAGAATACTGGAAAGAAATAGAAAGAAGGGAGGTGTGACGTGCCTAAAGCAGTTACTTCTCCGTTCCACAGTACAATGAAGAGGAGGCATACAGTGCCAGTCACTGCATACCGTAGAGTAAAATGGTAGTAACAAACATGGTACAGTGTTTGTCATTCACTGTCTGTTGGTTGGTAGAAACTTCTCAGAAGCTGTCATTCCCAGAGCTGCATGAAGACACTTTGAACAAAAGCACTTTCCCTTCCCGGAAATAGGTCTATTATGCCTATTTCTCATGTGTCTAACATGATAGACAGTCATTCAAAGCCTTTCTGTTTAATAAGCTCAGCTATTGGGGCAGGTGCCGAGCCACAACAGGTAAAGTGGCTGTCTGTGACACTGGTTCAAGTCCCAGTGGCTCCACTTCTGATGAAATGCCCATTTGATACCCTGGGAAATCAACCCCACAGCTTGGGTCCCTGCAGCCTTGTGGGAGGTCTGGAAGAAACTCTTTACCCCTGGCTCCTGGCTCCTGGCTCCTGGCTTCAGCCTGGCCGCGTGCTGGCCTTTGCAGCCATCTGGGGAGTAAACTCACAAAGGGAAGTTCTCACCACCCTGCCCCAATCTAGTCTCTCTCTGTAGCTTTCAACAAAGAAATAAATCTTAAAAATAAAATAAAACAGATATTACGACCCTCCTGGGATCCTCTTCACTGCTTTGGCTCTGGGTCGGTGAGGTACAGTGTAGTTTTATCTAACTCGTGTGGCTTCCTTCACCCAGCATCTCTTCTGATAACCAGTGGCTCCTTGGCCCAGTGCTGCCTGTGACATGTCCCTGACCTGCATGAGCAGGGTGCACCTTCTCCCTGAGAGTCCCCCCATCCTGCCTCCATTCTGCTTTCTCTTTGCATTGCTCACAGGTTGTGCTGCGGAAGCCACTCTTGCCAATGCACCTGCAGCTTCATCTTGGTTTTCTCTGTCCAGCTCCTGAGATGTCTCTTTTGGCCATTTGATTTAACTTGTTTCCAGTAGGATTGCCTGACCACTCCTCTCTTGTTTCTTTTTTTTTTTTTTTAAGATTTATTTATTTTTTATTACAAAGTCAGATATACAGAGAGGAGGAGAGACAGAGAGGGGAAGATCTTCCGTCCGATGATTCACTCCCCAAGTGAGCGCAATGGCCAGTGCTGTGCCAATCCGAAGCCGGGAGCCAGGAACTGCTTCCGGGTCTCCCACGCAGGTGCAGGGTCCCAATGCATTGGGCCGTCCTCAACTGCTTTCCCAGGCCACAAGCAGGGAGCTGGATGGGAAGTGGAGCTGCTGGGATTAGAACCAGCGCCCATATGGAATCCTGGCATGTTCAAGGCGAGGACTTTAGCTGCTAGGCCACGGCGCCGGGCCCTCCTCTCTTGTTTCTTAAAATCTCCCAGTAACTTCAAATATATGATGATACAAATTTTGCATAATACACAATGTTGACTAAAGGAAATTAGTCATTTTGGAGGGATCATGATATCTTATTTTAATTCATCTGGATAATAAGTTTATTCAGTTCCGGATCATCATATCTCCTTATAATAGTAATAGCATATTTTTCTATTTTCAGTCCGTGTCACATCCTACAAGATCAGGAACACATATTCTGGTTATTTGTTTCTTTTTGATAGTGTTTTCTTTGATTTGTTGTGATCACAATGGAAATAAGTGTTTTAGTTTGTTTTCAGTCATGTTTTATATTTTGCTTTGTTTCCTGAAATCCAAACCCCTAATTTGGTTACATTTTTGCCAGAAAATTTTGTCTTTTAGATATCAAGTACAATTTGATTTGCATTATTTTTCCCACTAGTTTATAGATCATCTCTGGGTCTTATGGTGATATATTAGTGCCATGGGGTTTGCTTGATATTTTCTGGGAAATTATCATCTTTTCATAGGAAGGGATGCTGTTTTTGATAGATTTTCCTTTTAATGCTATTTGCCCTTGTTCTATTGGTGTCATCTAAAGTGTTTATGTGGCTCCTACAGGTAAGCTGAGAGGGAATTCATTAACAAATGCAAGATTTCCCTTTCTGGCAAATGGAAATTTCAGGGAGTTCTCTTGGGCATGGATTGGACTCCAGGCAGTGGCCATCCCATCTGGTGACAGGCCACGGGAACACTCCTCAGTAGGTTATTTCATCACTATGTGAAGCTCACAGCATACCCTCACACAGAGCGAGGCAGCTGGGCCACAGAATCTACTGAGACCCACCATTATGTATGTGGCCCGTCACTGGCCAAAATGCACCTAGACCACGTGTGATGTTTTTAATTATCCCATTCTGTGGCTATAGAAACAACTTCCTACGGAGTGTTGAATGCTGGGTCCATTTAGCAACCTTCTGCCTTAGAAATACATATCTCTTTCCTTTAACAGTGAGGCAAGTTTACTAATATTTACACATCCTTTCCTCTGTGTTGTGAGATGTTGGCATAAGTCGAGACATGCTAGCTTGTCGTTTTCTAAAGCGAATCAGTTTATCTTTGGTTTAGCTTGAAATTGCGGTAGAGATTTCACTTCCTCCTGGGATCAGAATGCAAAATAACTGTAGCAGATTGAAGCTGGCAGTGATTAATGAAGTCTTGCACAGCAACTGGCAAGTCTGTGGGTCTTTGCGTATCACGAGGTGGGGGCAGGGGCACCCGCGCCTCCCAGGTCCAGGCCTTTCTTCCCTCCTGCTCCTAACTCCACCGGGGGAATATCAACACAGATCCTACCTACATTCTTCCTTGAAACATCAGATTCCTGGTGTACAAATTTGTTCCATTACCGATAATTCCCAGCTAGCTTCCTTGCTTAATGAGCCATTTTAGCTGCCTAAAGGTATTCTACATAACAATAATTCTAATCAGTCACATAAAATTTATGAAGCTGAGAGTCTCATGAAAATGAGCAAAAATTGGAATAGTGGTAATGTTTCCTTGATAACTCCTTCCACCAGCTGGCCAGCTCATTACCTGCCTCGTGCCCTAGGAAGGCTTCCTCCTGTTCATGTGCATCCTGAAGGCCTGATTGCCTGCTTTGGAGTCTCCATACACAGCAACGAGGAGTGGTGTTGCCTCATTTGGTCTGCAGTCAGAATTCATACACTAACATACATGATTCACGTGTGCACATCTTTAGAAAATGCCAGCGTCATTTCTTGGTTTCTCTCTTGAAATGTGTTGGGTTTCTGCCTAGGATTTACCCTTTAAAATGGTTTTGGGGTCCCATGGTATCACACTGCACTCCCTGGGTCACACAGGCAGGGGCACACTGTGCTTGACGCGGTTGGAACTATGTTTTGAAAGCAATCGGTGTGCTCGCTGTCCTCGGCTCGGCTCTCCCAGCCCTTGCCCACACAGAGAGCAGCAAGATTTGTGTTTTCCAGCTCATTAAACTGACAGCAGAAATTAGTTTGTGGTATTAAAAACTAAAAAGTTAAATTACAGCTACACGTGTCCTTTATGCAATGGGGCGTGCGGAAGATGTTTGATTTTAATGTTTGCTATAATGGAGAATTTAAATTACAGTGTTTGTCAAATCTCTAATCTTTGTTACAGAGAGGAATATTAATTACGCTTTTAACTATGAGAGGTAAATAAAACGAGCATCCACTGCACGCCCAGGGGTAAATTGCAGATTACCCACAATGTGACATAATGCACTAAATGTCAGTTTTGTCAAACAAATTTAGAGGAACGGTTAAGCCATTAGCTTCCTGTTGTTCCAAGGCCTTTCTTGCAGGGAGGCTGTTTTCAGCAGCAGGACCACTCTGCGTTCTGGAAGACTAAGGGAGTTAAATTGAATAAGCAAGATGAATGAGAAGACAGCACTGCAGACACACTCAATTAGTTTATAACTGTCTCTTAACTTCTGTAGGTGGTTTTGAATAAACAGATTAACTCTCGCATTTTGTGGGGGACACTGGAAGTCATGGGAAAGGAATGGTGTGGAAAGCAAAGACCAAATGTCATGTGGCCCTGTGTTTACCTTTCTCACTTTAGTGTGGGAAACATCCCTAGCAGTTGTTAAAGGGGAGTGTGAGGGCAGAGGGAGGGAAAGCAGCAGCACCTGGTTCTTGCAGGGATCAGTGGCACTGTGCTTTCCTAAGCCTGAATGGGTTTAGGTTGCCCTGGCCAAGGTTTCCGAAAAAAAAAAAATGCACTGATTGTTGGTTCTTAAGAAGTGGTAGGATTAGAAACTCTCCTTCTGGGGCACATGTTGGGCCTAGCAGTCCAGATGCCTGTGTCTCAGAGCCAAGGGCCTGGGTTTAATTTCCAGCACTGCCTGCTGCCTGCTGACTCCAGCTTCCTCCTACTGCAAACCCCAGGAGGCAGGGATGGTGGCTCAAGGAGCTGGGTCTGTGAGATACATGCAGGTCACCTGGATGGAGCTCTGGGCCCCAGCCTGTGGGTGTTACAGACATGTGAGGAATGAGGCAGTGGATGGGAGCTCTTCTGCGCATGCTCTGTGTGCATGCATCTCTCCATCCCTCTGCCATACAAAACAACAGCAACAAAAGCTTCTCTCCCTGAAAGACCATCAGCAGGACTGAGTAGGGGGCGGTGCCTCTCACAGGATAGCTTGGAAGCACCCAGGCTATGTGCTTTATAAAGTCAGTGATTTCTCAGTTTTCATGTGAATTCTAATTTCTTCTGCTCACTGAGGAAACATTATGTGGTAGAATCATTAGATCATTATCAAGAACAGCAAAATTTAGCATAAAATTATTAAAGAAGCAAGAAGGGAAAAACAGATCAAGAAAATGTGGAATCTGTGATGATTTTAGAGAGATTTTACTAGGTCTGAATGTATGCTGTTCCAGCTGCAACCCAACTTGCTTTGTGGGAGGCAGGCAGACATTCCATGTTGCAACGCATTTATCAAGATGCTTTTATAGAGCACACAGCGGTCACGAGGTGCTCCCTGCTTTTCAAAATGCATATATACCACAGATTCATGATCAGGGTTGGAATGTTTCTCTGAGTGGAGGGGCCCACTAAGTGAGTACTCCTAGTCTCTTTAGGAGGAAAGTCGCAAAGACTTAGCCTAATCCTTTGGTTTCTGTTTTGACGTTTCTGACCACGACTGCTGGTTTCCTTTATAATTGGAGCTTTTCTTTGATCATCTCTTGAATTAGCTATCCCAAGATCACTGGATTTTTTAATACCTAATTTTTCTTTCGACTAAGTGTAAGCGTTTATGTGCAGATCAGTGTGATTAAATACCATATCTCCTTTATTAGCCACTAATGAGAACCATCAGAGTAAAAGCAGTTTATTCATTAATGGGCTCTGAAAAAACCCTTAAGAGATAAGACCCCAGTGAACAAAGTGAGAATATTCAGATGGCAGAGCAGACAAATCTCGCCTCAGAAAAGCAGAGATGTTTGGCGTAACTTGCACTTGATCTAATTTTCTTCTGTTTTCACCCAACCATACTGTTGAAGATTTGAGAGGATGCTTACTGTGCAAGAAAGGTAGGGGAGGAATAGACAGAAAGGAAAATGTGATCCCAATTCTGATCCAGATTGTGGTCACATCATCCATCACCTGTGCTTCCTGGTGCTCTGTGAACCTGTGTTGAAACGCCTTGTACTTGGTGCTGTCATTTACCCCACTCACCTAACACAGTGTCCTTGCTCATAGGCAAGGTTGATTATGAACTGCTGAATGAATAAAGACTGGGAAAGAACAAAGGACATACTTTGTGGGTATGCAAATAATCAAGAAGAAAGAGCGGTGCTGTTTAGAACCACAGGAAGCTGTTGGAAGTTTTCTCTCATTTTTCCTTCATGTCTCTGGCATGTTCTCCACGTACCAGGAACTGTGCTTTACTGTCAACTTCATTTCATATTCAGAATCAACCTGTAGCGTTGGAAGTTGCACAGATAGGAAATCAAGACGTTAGGAGGTTTCAGTACCTTTGAAACAGAAGCCAGAGCTGATCGAGTAAGGGGAGGATTTTTTTTTTTTCTGGTTGCGGGCACAAATGTGGTGAAATAAGGAGTTTAGGGGATAAGGAGTAGCAAATGCAGGTAGGAGGAGATAAGAGAAATGAAAGTTAGGTTTCCTAAAATGGAATATCCTAGGAGGGTACTTTAAGAATTTGGTGGGAAATGGAAGATTAAGTTTAATTTGGTACAAATGGAAACTGAAATTTTTGCCTGTGAGGTGGGTCTTCAACAGTTAATGGAAGTTCATATCATGGAAAAAAAAGTGATTGTGCAGGTGTATTAAAATATCCTGGCACTAAACTTTACCTATTGGTCTGTGTTTGAAGCCATTCCATTTTGACACCAGGGTTTTGCTATAGGCAGCTCATACCTTAGTTATTTCTATAAATTTTGGTTGACTAATTACAAATTCTAGAATATAGAATCACATAACAGTAATTGTAGACTTTTTGCACATTGTTGGAATGGAATGTTAAGCAGGCTTAAGTCAGTGGCCTGGAGTTGGATTGTGCATTGACATGTCTTCAGCTTTTTTAATCCTAATAGAAAGTCAGTCTCCTGTATTTTAGACCCCTGCCTTGAACAACATCTTCTCATCCAGTCACCAAGACCATTCAGAGTTCCATGACTAGAAGAGAGGTTACATCTGATTAAGATAAGTTGGGCTCTTTTTTTTGTTATTTTTTGCTGTTTCTTCCCTCTAAAGGTTGAGCATTTCAAACTGCTCAAGACAACAGCTCTGTGGGGTATGGATTTTGACTTACAGCCAGTCCCTCTCTGCTGTCATGTCATGTAATATGGTGGGGTAGGGTGGGGAACAGGTGTTTTGAAATTAAGTAAAGCCATTAGTCTCCATCAGTGCAGGTGTGTGTTAGTTTATTGTATATGCAAGAAGACCTTTCAGATGCCTTCTACCTACCTTTCATGACACAAGATAGGCCATTACGTTTGGATTCCTTGGAATGGTGAGAGAGATGTTTGAGTCTTTATCTTTACTTTAAAGATTTATTTATATATATTTTTAAGATTGTTTAATTTATTTTTATTGGAAAGGCAGATTTACAGAGAGAAGGAGAGACAGAGAGGAAGATCTTCAGCCCACTGTTTCACTTCCCAAGTGACCACAACAGCTGGAACTGAGCTGATCCGAAGCCAGGAACCAGGAGCCTCCTCCACATCTCCCAAGTGGGTGCAGGACTCAAAGGCTTTGGACCGTCCTCGACTGCTTTTCCAGGCAACAACCGGGGAGCTAGATGGGAAGCTGGGCCACCAGGATTAGAACCGGTGCCCATATGGGATCCTAGTGCATGCAAGGCAAGGACTTTAGCTGCTAGGCCACCATGCTGGGCCAGTAGAGTCTTTATCTTTGCTTCAGAAATTAAAAACAAAATTCAGCCCCCAATGAATCCATAGCCCCTGAAATTTGTAGCACTGTTCTCCACACAGCTTCCAGATAAGCAGATGGCTGCTTTAATGATGAAACCCAATTTTCCTAAAATGCTAATGAGTTTGGGAAGGATAATTGTGAAGTCATAGTGTTTTGCAGGAAGTGTGTTTTGTGTCTGTGTCGTCTGCTTCTAAAAATCAGGAAGCTGTCACCTAAGGAGGTTCAGTTTCTTTATTTAAATCATAAGGAAAGAGGAAAGCCATCAACTAGGAAAAGAGAGACCCTTTTAAAAGATGAAACACTGTTTACTTTTCTGTTTTCAAAAATCAGTCTTAAGTCTTATATAGATGACCTGTCTGAGAGGCAGCGGGAGAATACACACACTCGTGATCCCATGCTCTGGTCCATTCCTCAAATATTCACAGTGCTCAGAGACTGGGAACTCAATCGAAGTCTCTCGTTCGGGAGTTGGTTATCTGACCACCAGCCCTGCTGCTCAGCCTACATGAGCAGGAACCTCAAGTCAGGAGCCACAGCCATAGCCAGAACCAGGTGTCAGACATATTCCGAAGTGAGATTTGGGCATCATAACCACTAGGCTGAATGTTGCTTAGTGTCCTCAGAGCTGCTCTTTGAGTTCTGCTTTGCAGCACTCTCTTCAGTGATATCATGGGGCACATGCGTTTATATTCACTTCTCTGTGAATTTCCACTGAACCTCAAGAACCAGACTGCCCATTTGAGAGTTGATTCTGACTCTGAGCTTGTCAAGCTAGTGGCTTTGTTCATAGCAATACAGGTAGGATCGAATAAAAATAGTGGAGACCTGGATTTTTGTTTGGAGTCCCTACCTGACTTATTTGTGATCCCAAACGAATCATCTAACTGTTCTTATATGATCTCTTTGTTGCGATGCGAAATAGTGTATTCCATCTCTACCTCATTTATTGAATAAGCCATACACCCTGTGAAATTTACCAAGTCTGAACTTGCTGATACGTTCTTTTAGTGTCAGTTAACATTTAACACATCTCTGTTTGCTGTGAATTCAGGACAGAACTAGAGGTTTCGTGAGATTTAGGATTCTAGTTTTTAGTGAGAATCAATCACAGGTAATGTCTTGTGCCTCCTATTATACCATAAGGTACATGCTGCTGAGATTGATTAGTGTGGCTTGTGATTTTGCCAGTCTCATCCATCCATTATAAAGTTCTGCATCAGCCTTTTACTTAATAGTTTTTTAAGCTACTGATGATGATTGCTTAAATCCATTATTTTGTTAGCAGTTTCAAAATGATGTCACTTTAATGCAGTCATTCCTACTGTATTGATGAAGTGTCATTCCCTCTCTCACTTTTTGGTTACCATGAAGTGCAGTTCCTATGGAAAATTCAAGATAATTGTTTAAAATGCATTCCTCTTGTCAACTTCAACATGAATTCATGCCATGGGACTTTGTAAGATAAGCAGTAGTGTCAGTGTGAACTCGGGGACTTTAATGGGATGTGTTTGGATATTTACAGCAGCTAGTGTTGGGATGTCCAGAGGAGCTCGTATTTGGCCGATGGAAGCCCACTCCAGTTGTCTCTTCTGCACTTTGGACGTGACTCTGTACCCCTGGAGCATCTGGCTCAGTGTATGTTCTCACTCTGTCTTGTACACTGTCTGGCATGTGCCTAATATTAATCATTTATAAAAAATGATTTTTTTACTTGAAAATGACATCTAAAGACTGAAATTTGACTTCAAGAGATAATTACTGAGCCGAGTCAACCATTGCTTCTCTACCAATTTCTTCCTCAACCAATTTCTCCAGCTTTAACCAACCACTGTCTGCTTATCCAACTGCTACATCTGACATGTCAGCATCTAACTTACATCCTTTGTCCGGTTTCACTAGAAAGACACCAGTTATTAGTGTGTAGAGAAACATAAGGAAAAATCTTTGCCCTCCACAAAGGAAAAATACTATAACAATAAATAACTTGGTATATTGAGTACCTCAAAATTATTAAGTTCCTCAAAGCAAAAAATCTCACAAAATTTAAAACAACCTTTCTTTTGACAAGGAACAAATATTTCTAATACCTCATGCCAGAGTTTTAGTTTACATTTTCAGTAAGAAAAGACATGCACTCAATAGATGCATAAATTTAATTCACCAACTGAAGAATGGGATGTTTGGCTAAATCACATTTGAAAAATGTAACCTCACATAGAATCAGATAAATAGAAATCAACAAATTATAAGTTGTCATGTTTTCAATAAGTTGGCAAACATTTTGAAAATTGATGCAGGTGTTGATGGATTAGTGGGAAATCACAAGCTCATTCAACTTTGCTAATTTAATTCAAATTGAATGATAACTTCAAAGTCAAGGTATTAGCAGGGCTGGGTTCCTTTCTGGAAACATTAGGGGAGAATCCATATTCTTACCTTTTCCCACTTCTAAAACCACCAGTGTTCCTGGGCTGGTGGTCTCTCCCTCGTGAAAGCCAGCAAGATTGGTTAAGAGTTCAGAACCACTATCTGCCTCTTAAGATGTCATATGGTTCTGTCACTCCACCCAGATAACCTAGGATAAATTCCTTATATTTCAAAGACTTTTCTCTCTTCTCTTCTCTTCTCTTCTCTTCTCTTCTCTTCTCTTCTCTTCTCTTCTCTTCTCTCTGTTTGGAAAATACAAAGGGAAAAGAGATAGGGAGTGACCTTCTATCTGTTGGTTCACTCTGCAGATGGTTGCAACTTCCAGATATGGGCCAGGCTGAAACCAGGAGAAAATAACTTCATCCTAGTCTCCTACAGAGTAAGAAGGGTTCCCCAACAACCTAAGCCATCCTCCACTGCCTTCCCAAACATGCTAACAGATATCTGGATCTCAAGCAAAGCACCCAGAATTTCAACTGTTGCTGGCTTTGCAGGCAACAACTTAACCCACTGTCCCACACCATTCCCCAATAAGCAATACAAACTTAATTCCATTTTGTCCCGTATTCTCAGGTTCCAAGGTTAGAAGGTGGATGCCTTTGAGGAGCCATTCTGACCTGTGAATGAACTTGAGACTCAGCACAGTGTGACATCCCCTCTGGAGTTACAGCTTACAGTTTCTATTTCTGAAACACACTCATTTACTTACCTTGTCTCATACCCATTACCAGGGTCCTTTTAGATTGTATTGGCCCCTGCATATATGAACCAGCAGTTATATTTTTTACATAGAACAGAGTATCTTCATTGGATTTCCATTCTATATGTTTGTGAGGTACTTGGGTATTTTTGACAAGAGTTTATTTGTGTTGAAGTCAGTGTTAGGGACTTGGGGGTAAATAGAGACAGAGAGAGAGAGAGATCTTTACCCACTCATTCATTCCCCAAATGGCCACAGTCACCACCAGGGCTGAGCTAGGCCACAGTCAGGAGCCAGGAGCCTTCTCTGAGTCTTACTTGTGGGTGGCAGGGTTAAGCCATCCTCTGCTACTCTTTGCCGGTTATTAACAGGGAGCTGGATTGAAAGTAAAGCAACCAGGAACTGAATGCCCATATAGGATACTGGCACTACAGGAGTCTACTTTACTGCACTGCAATGTCAGGCCAAGATTCTTGGATAGTTAAATAGTCACCTAGACCTCATAATAATGTTCATGCTTAAAGAATCTGTAAAAGGTAGTTTGTTGCTTTTTAATCTTTTTTTTCCCTTTGATTCCTATTTTTCCATGCGCTGATACCAATGGCTTATCTTATTTTTATTAGGCACAGGAATCCTAAGATATTTAGTGAGCTTAACAAACAGGATCAAGGATCATTCCAAATGACATGCATTAAAATCACTCATTCTCACTTGTATTTATAGTCTGATTGATAGAGGATCAACAGTACACCATTTTAGTCTTGCTTTAAAGTGACATTTTTGAAGCCATTAAATTTCAAGATAATGTTCACACGTGAAATGTGCTGGGACCTGCTATCACTAATGTCAGTTTATCCCCATCTTGCTCTACTGTGATATACCAGTTTCATATTTCTCGTACCATCAGTAGTTCCGGTCCCTCTGGATTCATATAGCTCTGATGTGAGAAATAAAACTAAACAAAATATTACTAAGGATGACAGGTACTGCATCTATTATTTTTATGGCTGCCTTTTTTAGTGTTTAAAAATCTTCAGCTGGTTTGGGAAATTACATTTGGTGCTCATGTGAGCTGTGAGTTACTCCCAAATGGAGGATATTTTTGTCAGAAGGGATCCATCTGCAAATGGATCTTGGAGGACAGAGCATATGTGCTTACTTGGATCCTGCAGCAATGTTCATTTGAAAGACCCCAATTTCCCACCTGGACATGCTGTTGCAATTGGGAGTCCTCACCATGCCTCCCAGGCCAAAGAGCTACATGTGGACGGAGCAGAGAAAGAGGAGAAACAAGGCTTGGTAGAAAGGATACAGAGAGAGAGAGATGGGAAGGCTGCTGTGCAGATAGGTACTGAGAGGAAGGGACCATCAAGTGCATGTTGGGATTAACCTGAAGACGTTTCCTCCAAGGCTGCTACAGTAGTAATGACCAGTACAAGAAAACCTGTAAGAGAAAACATTGCAGTTGTTTGGTCTTTTAATTCCTCTTCATCTCTGCTGTTGTTCTTTTTCCATTGTTATCCAACATTCTAGCCTTGGCCTGCTTGTTGCAATATAATGGGAATTGAGTAGAGATTCAGCAAATATACTAACTTGAGTCTTTCCTACTCTTCTCATAAAACCATTGGCACCAAGGTGCGATCCCACCACTTAGGCCCTATCTAATCCTGATTATTCGCTAAAGGTTGCTCCTCCACGTGCTAGCACATGAATCTTGGGATTAAATATGCAACACATGAACTTTAGTGGACACGCTCATACTCTAGGAATCACTAAGCAATAGTTAAAGATAAAAATATCTATATGCATGAAATGGTTATGTATTTCCTGCCCAGGTACCTCTAAGTTTTTATACAACTTAAAAACGAGTAGCACATGGGAGTAAGCCATTAAATCTGTGCTTCATTACCAAGCTCTGAGCTCAGGAGCATTCAGGGTCATTGGGCCATATGTCAAGTCCATGCCTGTCTGCCTGCCACCACCAAGCTTCTCTTTTACACACAGATATGTTCATCATGAACTTTTTTTGTGATCAAGAGATAGAATGCTTTGACTATTCAAGCAGGCAGAATAAGAACAGAGATATTTGTTGTGGACCCGCCATATAGCCATTACTATTCTTGGACAGGGAATGCTTAAGAAAGAGGAAAACAGGTGTCTTGTTAAAGCTCCTAGGTAAATAATGCGCATCAGCTGTGTACATAGTCAGACACCTGTTAGCTGAAGATACAATCGGTGGCCGCCAAACTACCTAAGGAAAATGCTTACTAATCAGATTTTCCCTTAAAATTAAACAGTGGGAAATGTTTCCCACCAAACACTCTACTAAGACTTTGAATACTCGGGTATGCTACAGAAAATAGCAGGCTCAATGCATAATATTTTTAATTCTAAAACAGAATCTGTTTAATATACAAGGTTATTGAGCTTAATTTTTCTAATATATAGATTTACTAACCCATGAATTTCATTGGCAGTAAATAACACAGTTGTAAAAATCCACTACTCATTGTAACTCCTCTGAGACAAGATGTTTGTTGATAATTTTGAAGTGATCAGAGGTCATCCTACATATAATTTCAACTTACTTTTTTTAAGAAAAAGAAAGCTAATCATTAACAGATATTTCCTGTTCAACTTGTAAATTTGAGAAATATACTTTTAATAAATTTGAGTCTATCATTTGAGCCTCTTTCATTTGAGATACATATGGTTCTGTGTGAATTTAAGTGTACACATGTACCAAGAGTGAACCTGACAGCTGCTCTCTGAGGGGCTACACGTGGTTCTTTGCTTCTTTTCATCCTTATGTGTCTTCATTAGCACACACCCAGGCTGCCAACAAAACATCTGTGACATCTTTACCCCTACCAGATCGTCTAAAGCAAAAATGTTATCGAAGGGGACGTGTTAGATAAGTCTGTTTCACACTTCTTAGCAGGGCAGGATAAATATAAATCCTTCTCTCTGATTTCTTAAGCAATGCCAGCTTCCTTTTACCTCATCCTGTGGCCAGCAGCTAAACTCCTACGGCAGAGACCCAACAAAGACAAACACCTTACTGTGTCTTAAAATTAAGTCATGATGTTTGTAATAAACATATGCCTGTTAGCTAGTTAGTGAAGAACAGGAAACAGATGGGAGGCGAGTGTCTACTGTGACACTGTGTCTAGAAGTGAGGGACTGAATAGATTTCTGAAGTTATGATGCTATTAGTGATGGCAGAAGAACATGTTGCTTCAGTCAACAACTATAAACTCCCAGGTCGAAGACTAGCCTTCATTTACAGACATAAGCAACTAATAAAATGTGACTAATAATGCCATGACCATTTCAAAGAGAAGATTTTTATCTCTACACAGGAAGCTAGAGCCAAGTGTTTGAAATTCTTCTGTAGTCATGTGACCTCAAAAATATGTCTGCACTGGGCCTCGGTACCTTACTCTGTGAGATAGGAATATTCATTCGGGCTAAGCATTCCTAATCCAGAAATATGAAATCAAAAATGTTGAACATTTTGAGCAGTAGCATGCAGCCACAGATGGAAAATTCCATACTCAATTTCATATGGCAGGTTGCAGCCAAAAATCAAGAGGACTTAAAATATTACCCAAAAACACACCTCCAGGCTTTGTTTATAAGGTATATATGAAACATAAATGTGTTTTATGTTTATGCTTATTCTCCAACCCCAAGATATCTCATTAAGTCTGTACAGATATTCTAGAATTCATTAAAACACAAAACATTTCTGGTCTCAAGTATTATGGATAAGGGATACTTAAATGGCAGTAATTTCCTCACTGGGCCATTATCATAACATATCTGGTTTTTCAGAATCCCTACATACATTTTTCTGTTTTTCATTTTCATTGCAGGTTTCTTGCTGCTGTTGTAGTGCTAGTTCTTTTGAGTTGAAACAATGGTTAGATCACTGTGTTGTTTCCTTGAAAGTTTACTGCTAAAAATGACATTATTAGCCATTCTTACAAGTCTATCTTTGAAGTGAGAGCCCTTATGTCTGTTAGCTTTATTCAGCTGGTTTCTGACCATTTGGTGAAATGTATGCATTTGCTGAGTCAACCAATGGTGATTTCATCCCTACTGTAACCAAAATTTAAAACTTCTTCTCTGTTTCAACTTCTACCCCAACCGTTAATTAACACACTTCGTTATAGAAGCAGGACCACAAATCCTTTTGCCCATTCATTCCCACATTTATAGGTAATTTCCCATAGATATAATGTTTTAACGAAAGATTATTTCTAAATGAAGATACCTTTTTGTTGGGAAACACCTGTTCTTCAAGGCAGTCTTTCTCAGTGACAGTCTTCATGGCAGGATCTATAATAGGATGGGGACAGCTGTGTGTTATAACCCCAGGTGGCACTAAACCAAGATTGGGATGTAGCAGCCATTCTGAGGCTCCCCTGGAGTACTTTACTCTGATTCATAGTGCCCTGTTGGCCTGCTCTGCTCACCAAGGCCACTTCCTCCAGTCTCAGAACTGAAGAGAAGGTGCTGGGGCCCTCCGTCCATTAAGTTCCACTTGTTCTCTTAATTGATAGCTACTTGTCCTGCAGCTCCTCACAGAGCACAAGTCAGTCTTCACCTGACTTTTTATTGATTGATTTACGCATGTCACATCACTAATGTGCCAAGTTTTTTTTTTAACTTTTACCCTCGAAGTATTAGGGGATTATAAGTGTGAAGTGTAACAATCTTTCCTTTCAGTTGAATTTTATCTCCTATTTCTCTCCTTTCCCACCTTCTAGAATAAAACTAGAATTACAAACTAGAATGTTTGTCATCTTAGGGAATTAACTAGTTTGTTAAGATTTATTTATTTTTATTGGAAAGACAAATTTACACATAGAGAGATACAGAGAAAGATCTTTCATCCACTGATTCACACTCTTAAGTGGCTGCAACAACCAGAGCTGAGCCGGTCCAAACCCAGGAGCCACTTCTAGGTTTGCCATGTGGGTTCAGGGTCCTAAGATTTTGGGCCATCCTGCACTGCTTTCCCAGGCTGCAGGCAGGAAGCTGGATTGAATATGCAGCAGCAAGGACACGAACCAGCACACATATGGGATCCCAGTGCTTGAAGGTGGAGGATTAACCAATGTAACCACTGCGCTGGACCTAATGAAGTTTTTATAACTAGTTTTTTCTAAGTAGTATTGAAATTTTATTATAGGTCTTATTTCTAGAACATGTTTAGTCTGCAGCTAAGCTGAACAGAAAATGCAGTTCCCATAAATTCTCTGAAAACTCATACAGACAGCCTTCTGGACTGCTAATAATCCACACCAGAGTAGAACATTTCCTATAATCCATGAGGCCACAGTGAAACATCATTATCCCCTGGCATCCAGAGTTCACATTAGAGTTCACTCTTGGTGCCATATATTCTACAGATCTTGACAACTCCGTAGCAACATTTGTCCTCCTTAACGGTATCCTATGGAATAATCTGACTGCCTGAAAGCCCCTCTGCTCCAGGTATTCATTATTCCCACCACCCAACTCCTAGCAGTTCTTAATGTGTTTATTTTCTTCATAGTCTTGCCACATTCAGAACGTCAGAGAGTTGAAATCACACAGTACATGGCCTTTTCAGGTTGGTTTCCTTCATTTAATAATGTGAGTTTTTTTCCCTCTACGTCCTTTCAGGATATGATAGCTCATTTCCTTTTAGTGTTGAATAACATTTCATCCTGTAGATGTGTCAAGGTTCATTTATTCATTCACTTACTGAGGTACATCTTGGTTTCTTCCAAGTTTGGGCAGGTATGAATCAAGTTTCTGTAAACATCCATGTGCGGTGTTCTCTGTGGAAAGACATTTTCAGCACCTTTGACTCAATATTAAGGAATACAACTGCAAGAGTAAGAATGTGTTATTATTGTAAGAAATGGCCGAACCCTCTTCTAAAATGGCTGTGTCATTTAGCCTCCCTGCTAGCAACAAGAAGAGGTGGTTTCTGCTACTCCACATCTTCCCCCCAATACCAAGTTGTCAGTATTCTGGATTGTGGCCATACTAACCCATGTGTCGTTGTGTCTCGTTGTTGCTTTAATTTCCATTTCACTGATGAAAATGATGTAGAGCATCTTTTCGTTTATTTACTTGCCATCTTCATAGGTTCTTTGGTGAAATACTTGGTAAAGTCTTTGGTCTAGTTTTTAATCCTGTTCGTAGTCCTGTAGAGTTTTTTGCTTTTTGGTTTTTTTTCCTCCCTCTGTAATTTCATGGAAAGGCAAAAACAGAGATATGGGCAGAGAGATCATACATCCACTGGTTTTCTTCCAAAATTTCTGCAGCAAGTGGCGGCTAAGTCAAACCAAAGCTGGACACTGGGATCTATCTCAGTGTTGGTCCTCCCACATGGGTGACACATACTCCACTACTTGAGCCATGAGCAAGTTGCTTTCCAGGGTGTGTGTTAGCTGGATATTGGATTCAGCAAAAGAGCCAGGACTTGCACCTAGGATCCCCAAGGTGTGTTTTAACTACTACATGCCAAATATTCACCACTTGTTATTTTTAGTTCTTTGTATATAATGGATATCAGTCCTTTATTGGATACACTTTTTGAAAATATTTCCTCCTAGATTGTGGCTTAGCTTCTCATTCCTCTACCTTCCTGAGCAGAGATTTTTTTATTTTAATGGGTTCCATCTTCAATTCTTTGTTCCATGGATCAAGCTTTTGGTGTTTTATCAGTGCCATGCAAAGAGCCTGCTGCATTTTCCTTGGGTTATCTATTTAATCATCTTGCTTTGACATTCAGATCTTTCATTCATTTTGAGCTAGTTTCTGTAAAGATTGTTAGGTCTGTGTCCAGATTCATATTTTGTGTGCATGTCTGTTTTAGCACAAGTTGTTGCAAAAACATCTGATTTTGCTCCACTGTGTTATGATCTTTGCTACTTTGTCAAAGACCAGTTGACTGTGTTTTTGTAGGTCTCTTATTGTATTTTCTTTTCTGTCACAGTGATCTGTCTATAATTTGTCAACAAAAGACTTCTCAATCACTATAGCTTTATAAAATGTTCTAGAAAGTGAATAGAGTCAGTGCACCCATGGTATTCTTAATGGTGTTACTTTTTTTCTGGGTTCTTTACCTCTCCATGTATACTTTAGAATTATTTTGATAACTGAAAAGCAAATTGGTTGGATTTTCACTGGGATTGAATTGACTAGAGAGTCAGTTGAGATGAAATTGAGAAGAACTGACGTTCGGACAGTATTGAGCCTCCCATTTATCTAAGCTTTTATTTCTTTCATCAGAATTTTGTAATTTTTTTCACATGAGATGTATTCACTTTATACCTAATGATTTCACATGGAGGTGTGATCAGACTATGTTTTTAGTGACAGATTCCAGTTGTTCATTGCTGGTGTGTAGGAAAGAGATTGACTTCTGCATATTTGCCTTGTATTGCACAACCTTGTTGTAACTGCCTGTGAGTTATAAGCGCTGTTTTTGTGATTGTGATTTTCCAGATAGACAATCATGCCATCTATGAACAAAAGCTGTTCTAGTCCTTCCTTATCTCTGTGTTTTTAATTTCCTCTTCTTTCCTGTTGCATTACCTAGGAGTTCCAATAGGATATTGGAAAGAGACAAAGCATGCTCCTAGTATTCCTGAGCTCAATGAACAAGCTCTTAGTTTCTCAACATTATGGAAAATATTAGCCATAGGGATTTGGTAGATGTTCTTTATCAAGCTGAAGAAGTTTCCCTCTATTCCTGGTATACTAAAAATTTTATCATATGGTTAAAATTTCATACATTTTTATAAGTTGTATACATTTTATAAATCATATACAATTTTTATCAAATCTGGGTGTCATATTTTGTCAGAGGCTTTTCCTGCATCTATTTTTTTTTCTTCAGCAGCTGGTAGATACGGGGTATCACACATGTGAGTCTCTATTGCTGAACAAGCTTGCGTCCTTGAAATAAATCTCACCTGACTGTGATGTTTAATTATTTCTATAAATTGTTGAATTCAACTTACCAAAATTGTGTTGAAGATTTTGGCACTATGTTCATGACAGATAGTCGGTTAGTTTTTCTCACAATATGTTGTCTGATTTTTGTAGGATTGATAGAATGAATTAGCAACTATTCCTTGGGTTTATGGAAGCTGTTGCATAGAATCACACGATGTCATCCTTGAACATTTGGCAAAATTCAGCAGCAAACTCATCTAAACAAGTTCAGAGGGTTGTTAAGTTACCGATTTGCTTTCTTAAAAAAAAATGAAGCATATTCAAATGGCTTATATCTTCTGTGAGCTTTGGTAATTTATATCTTTCAAAGAATTGGTCCATTTCATCTAAGAGTATCAAATTTGTAGGCATAGATTGTTCACAAGTATGATTAACCTTTTAGTGATCATGGAATCTGTAATGAAATTCACTCTTGAATTTCTGATAGTGGTAATTTGTGTTTTCTCTCCCCACCCCCCCTTTTTTTTTTTTTTTTTTTTTTTTGGTCTGGCTAGAGGCTCATCAATTTTATTGGTCTTTCTGAAGAACAAATTTTGGGTTTTGTTTTTTGTTTTTCTATCATTTTCTTGTTTTCCAGTTCATTGATTTCTGCACTAATGTTGTATTATTTCATTTTCCTCTCTTCCCTTTAGATTTAATTTGATATTCTTTCCCCAACTCCTCATACAGAAGCTGTATTATTGATTTTAGACCTTTCGTGTTTTCTAATGTGTGCATTCAGTGCTATAAATCTCCCTTTAACCACCCTTTTGCTGCATCTTACAAATTTTGATAAATGATCCTTTCATTTTGATTTAGTTTAAAACACTTTTTATGTTTCTCTTGAGATTTCTTTTTTGTTCTGTGTGTTATTAAAGTGTGTTGTTTATCTTCAAGTGTTTGGGGATTTTCAGCTCTTTCTGTTACTAAAATTCTGGTTTAATTTCATTGTCACCTGAGACAATTCATTGTATGATTTGCTATTTTAGATGCTTTTAGGGATGTGTTATATGGTTCCCAATGCAGTATATTCTGGTGAATACTCTCTGTGACCTAGAGAAGACTCTGTATTCTGCTGCTGTTGGATAAATATCCTGCAAATGCCAGTTACATGCAGCTGACGGTGCTGCTGAGTTCTAGCTATGTCCTTATTGATTTTTGGCAACAAGCTCCCTCCACTAGAAGTGTCCATTACTGATAGAAAAGTTTCAAAATCACCAACTACTGTAATGGATCCATCTATTTCTTCTTGAGAATTGGCCACTTTTTTTGCCTGGTGTATTTCAGTGTTCTGTTATTGGTGCTGAATTTTAAAAGACATCTTTGAGTATTAATCCTTGTATCATTATATAATGTCCCTCTGTGTCCCAATAATTCTTCTTGAAGTCCTCTGTCTAAATTTAATACAGACTTTCCCAGCTTTCATTTGATTAGTGTGGGCATGGCACAACTTCTGCCTCTAATTTCACTGTGTGTATCTTCATAGTAACTTTCCTATGGATACATTACAGTTGGGTTTTATCTTTGGATCTGCTCTGATAGTATCTGATTTTTAATTTGTCTTTATGTAATATATTAAGTTGTTATTTATACATTAATTATATAGTTGCACTTTTATCTATTTTATTTTTGCTATTTCTTTCCATATTCTTTTTTCATTATTATTTTTGTCTCCTATCCTTTTTCTGCCTTTTATAGTTTTCATTGATTGTTTTATATACCACATTCTTGCTTTTCCTCGATTTTTAAAAAAAATTTCTCAGTGGTTTTTCTAGACATTGCAATATAGATTTAAAGCTATTCCACGTACATCCTTCATCAACCCTGTAACATTTCATAGATAATTCAGCTTTTCATCATAAGAAAACACTCACTTTCCTGTCTTATATCACTTGTCTCATTCATTTCATTTATTGTACGGAAGCTGTAATCATCAAATATTTTGTTAGACTTATGATTTTGAACAAATATCTAATACTTAATAAATGTTTTAATTTTATCATCACTGACTTCTTCTTTAATGTAATTCCTTTCTTGTATATAACTGAAATTTTAAAAATATTTTAAATGTCTACCCTTGCCCCTCTATTGGCAAGATGTTCTGTCCCTCTTATTTTTTTCTGTTTGTCCTTGCTCTTTGGTTCTCTGCAGTTGAGATATGACATGCCTACACATGATTAGGAGCGTTTATTCTGATTGCTATTCTCTGGGTTTCCTGGTGGCATGGTTTGCTTTCTGAGATTTCTTTGAGGAAACAGTCTTTATTCCTTCATGTATATTCTCTGGTCTTTCCTACTTCCTCTAGGAGCCCCACTACGCATATGTACATCATAGTAGTTGTCCCATAGGTTTTGGATTTTTTATTTTTTATTCAGTCTTTGTGATTTTCAGGTTGGGAAGCAATGGCTGCTGTGGATGTAGGACATGGGGCTGGGCTTACTTCAGACCCAACACGTCACCCCTGCCTCAGTCGGGAACCAGAAAGGGCCGCAGGAGCCAGACACACGTCATTGGACTAGCAGGGCTCCAGCCGATCAATGATGAACCTAGGCCGACATTCCTCACCTAATTAGGACTTTTTTCTTGTTTGTTTTTACAAGCTCCATTCTTTCATTGTGGCCTTTGATTTTTCATGGTCCATTTGAGGATTTTAAATAGAAAACTCAGCATTCTTTCTATTGCTGAGGGCCTTCAGAATTCATATGTACAAGTTCACAATTTGGAAATTTAAATATTTCAGACAAACCATTTGTTCAGACATCAAAATGAGAAATAAGTTTATTGATGTCTTAAGTAAAGCTGTAAGAAAAATTGTTTTAATTTTAGTATTTTCTCCTCCATTGGAGACCATCTCATCTCATTTAGATCACAAAGATTTTCTGATAGTTTTTAATTGCAAAACAAGTACAGATGTGAGATACACTGTTCCAGCTTGATTCAGGATCACAATGGTTATTATGGATCTTTTTGATCCCATATGAATTTTATGATTACTTTTGCTAATTCTGTAAAACATACCATTAGCATTTTGATAAGGATTTCATTGAGTCTATGGATTGGTTTAAGTGTAGTATTGCCATGTTAATGATGTAATTATTTCAATTGAGCATGGACTATCTTCCCATTTTTTGTGTCCTTGTATAAGTCTTTCTTCAATGTTGCATAATTTTCATCGTAGAGATCCTTGGTTAAACTTATTTCCAATTCTGTTCAAAATACCTAGTTTTAAAACATACTACAAAGCTATAGCAATTAAAACAGCATTGTACCAACATAACAATTTGTATATATATCAACTAAAGAGAGAGAACCCATCAGTTAATCCACATGCAGAGAGACAACTGATCTTTTACAAAGGTGCCAAGAACACCTATTGACAAAACAGTTCACTTTTTAATATGTGGTTCTGGAATACTGGGTGCATGCATTTAGAAGGATGATATTAGATCCCTACTTCTTACCTTATATGCAAATAAACTCAAGATTTATCAAAGACCAAAATGTAAAGTGTGAAACTCTGAGATTGTAGAAGGAGCCAAGCTGTAGGAGAAATACTTTAGGACATTGGGATAGGTGATAATTTCTTGGATAAGATCCCGGAAGTAAAGTCCATAAAAGTAAACCTAGACAAATAGTTCAACAACAATAAAACTGGTTCAGTTAATGGGGCAAAGGACTGGTACAGACAATTTTTAAAAGAAGAACCACACGTGGCACACAATATTTTATTTTTTATTTTGAAATTTGAACTAGTTGATAACACTTGAAAATTAAGATGTGACATAAAATCTGGATTTCTAAGGATTCTCCTCAAACTTGCAGTGACAGAGGCATCAGTGTATAGAAGCTATGTCATTGCTTGTCCCTTTTTCCTGAGGTCTCCAGCACTGTCTTGTGTCTCACATGGCATTTTTCACTTAAATTACCTGGCTGATACCAGTGAGACGATTGCATTTGGGACATCTGTTGAACAAAGTGTAACAGGCTAAAGCAGTAAGGTTAAAGATTAAAGCAGGAAGACTTGCTGAGGATGCTGGAAGCCACATGTTGAAGGAGGTTCATGGACATAAAGTATTTGTGTGATGGTTATAACCACAGGTTGTTCCCTTAACTAGATCTCTCTTTGAATTGAGCATGGTCTCAAAAGTCCCAAATGGAATTGTCAAATGGCTAGGGGCCATCAGCAATGAAATGCTCAGTGGGGCATCTTTGAAATGAGTTCCTGCATATGAAGGTGTAGGAAGGAGAAAGATGTTTTCCCACAGAAGCCTGGTGTTCTGTAAGTGGTACATCTCCTTTACTTTCCAGAACAACAGCAGCAGCAGTGCAAGATGAGCATGGGTGGGCGTTTCCTAATCTGTAGCACTGGAGGAGTTCAGGCAGGAAGCCTGGGGAAGCTTGGGGAGGCTGGGCTGTCCCTGCCAGAACTGCTCGTGAGAGCCATGAGGCCCAAACCCACTCTCACGCCGGCATGGCTGCTGAGGACTGAGAGCCCTTCTGGTCAGGTCTGTATGTGGCAAGAGGAACAGGCCACTGGGGACCCAAGGGGCCACACTGACTAGCCTCTCCATGTCTTCACTTTGCACTGCATAAATTGTTATTAATGGCGTTCTCCATTTAAAACTGTATCTGCATTCCAACAACTTGAGCAATAAAGGGCGCAACTTATTAATGAAACCCTTCTGCCTTCAAAGTATGAAATTAGAAGATGATTATAACTACAGGCAAGAAAGCATTTGGATTATGTGTCATTTGGAAATGATAATAAAGATTACCCATATGGTCTAATGTTTCAGTGCCTCCGCTGCATTAAGCAATGGCCCAATACGGGTGCAATTTTGATTATGTGGCTCGTTTTCAGTTCTTCTGTGTCCTAGGTCAATCAATGTCAAGATGATTTACTGGGAATAGCTGCTACTTTCTTTTGGGAATTGCTTAATGGTGGTTGGGCAGAATTTGAGATTTAAGACCCAGTTATTTTGGTATGATGGTGTTATGTTCTTCTTAACCCTTTCTTCCATCTCCTTCAGCTTCCCTAATTCTATGCTTGTTTGTCTTGGGTGCATAAAACAACGTCTGCTGGGAAGACAGATAAAATGGGTTTTATCTGCTTATTTATGTTGGTTTCCCTCAGGTTCTTATAGCTCTCGTGTAGGCATCTGTCATTTTCTGTTTATGAGTTTTTCGTGGTCAGAGAGCAGCATCAATCCATGTCAGCATAACAGTTGGACATTTCTCTGCCTTCTTCCACAGAAGGAAGGGGCAGGGAGGACGTCATCATGCTAAATGTTCCAGAGATGCCGGCTTCTTGACTCTATAGGGATTTGTCAGCCTTAATGGGGGAACTATTTGGGGCTGACTTGGGATTTGGCCAAGTGTCACAGCCTTCTGAGGATTCCTGGCATGTCCCTCCTGTGTTTCAGGCCTGAGCTCTGCTGTCCTTAGGGAGCTGGGAGTCAAAGCCTGCTTCTTTATGCACAAACTCCAGTTATGCTCTCTTCACTCATTGCCTAATTATGTTCTTTACTCTTGTCATGTACCTTCTAGATCCATTCTTGGATTTCTGATGGTGCCCAGCTCATGGGGCTTCCATCAAATTTAAGATGATGTGAAGTGATATGTTTTAATTGGGAACTGCACTTCAGGTCCTGGATTTTAATTTTCTTCCCCTGGGACCAATACTGTGTGCAGTCCAGTCCCCTGTGGGGCTAGTGGGCCAAGCAGCAAGATGATCACAAGGACAATAGCCATAGCTCCTCAGTGTGCTGTGCTGCCAAGCTGTGAATTCTGGTAGGTTCGAAGCATCACCCCTTCTCCTGAGGCAGCTCTGATTCTATTCTTGTTTGTCTTAGATGCGTAGAACAAGCTCTGATAGTAAGAAACATAAAACTTGGCTTTATCTGTTTGTGTTAGTGTCCCTTAGGTCTTTATGAAATATCAACATTGATTTATAATATCTCTAACTTGCGTTGACTTTATTACAACAGAAACCCAAGGTCAAGTCAAGAAGCATCTGTATTTCAACGTTGCCTGGCAAATACTTACCAGAGGAAATCTTCTCTTTAGTGTTTTATGTGGAAATATCCACAATTATTGAGTAAAAGTTTCCTAACTCTGGGAACACTTTAGTAATCAGGTGGATGAGTGTGTTCTGCTAGAATCACTGGCCATTGTAATTTAGATTGTAAAAACACTGTTTTTCTCGTACCACATAAATATCATGGTTTCCTTGAGAACAGGCAGTAGGGGTTTTTCGTCCCTGAGCCTGCAGCTTCACCAGGTAGCCAATAGAAAGCACCAGAAGTCAATGGTTGAATGCGTATCATTCTGAACATTGATCAGTGTACGTGCAAAGGCCCCTTTTGCATTCCCATGCATACCTACATGATTGACTTCTCTGTCCTAAGGAAACTAGCCAAGAAGCGGAAGGAGACAATGAGCAGCACCCGGCAGGAGATGACCGTGATGGTGAACTCCATGGACAAAAGCTATGCTGAGCAAGGCACCAACTGCGACGAGGCCTTCTCGTTCATGGACACGCACAATCTGAATGGGAGGTGTAAGTGCACAGAGTACCGGGCTGTCCATGCTTCTCTCTGACTTTCCAGGATTCTGTGTAGCGCTGGGTGATTAAAAAGCACAGTGACTTCCTAGAGAGTTCTTAAGCCCTGTTGAATTGTGCAGTTACTTTAAGTGATCCTCAAAAACTTCTTCATGCACCGTGGGTTGCTTAGCAATGATTCTGCTCCAAGGGTGATAGGCCCAGATTGGAGAGCACGGGAAATCACGCTCAAGTTCAGACGTTGGGAGCACTGCCTTGAAGCCCTCCATTTACTTCAGCGGGCGAGGCACCTGCTTCTCATCATCTCCTTTGCTGTTTAGATCCCATTTGTAAGCAAGCCAGGTGTAGAATTACCCAAGGGAAGCCTGTTATAAAACAGTTTGCTAAATGGCAGTAACAAGTTAATTGTTTATTTGTTTAGCAGACAGGTTCAGCCTTGATTATATGGCTATGAATGGCAATTAATAAATTAAACTGCGTTTCAACTCCCCAAGTCTTACCACTTCACACCAGGTGGGTAAACCGAAAGTGGCTAATACCTTCCGCCCACTACACCTGTGCTCCAGGTAGAACAGCGTTATTTTAGGAAGCTGACAATTAGACTGACTGTACGAAGTACAAAAGGAGCCATTGCTCTCCAGAGACCAGAGGGATCTCCCATCATAGCTGTGCTCTGGCTCAGGAGTCACTAAGTTCAAGGTTGGGAGGCTTTTTTACTCTTTTGACTGATCTGCCATCAGGCATTATTTTGTGCCTCTCCTAATAAATACAACGGGGGTGGGGGGATGTTTTTTCATTCTCCTCCTAGTTTGTTTTTATTTTGCTTTATTTTTTCGTTTGAGAGGCTGAGACAGACAGCAAGAGCTCCATCTACCGCTTCACTTCCCAGATACTCGCATTGACTACTGCTGGGAGCCAGAAACTTGACCCAAGCCTCTGACATAAGTGACAGGGGCCCAAACACTTGAGCCATCAGTTGCTGCCTCCCAGAGTGCCCCTGAGCAGGGAGCTGCAGTCAGGGGCGCAGGCAGAACTCGGCCTTTTGCAGGCTCCTAAGGGAGTGCTTGTCCCAAGTGGCAGCATTACAGCTGAGCCAAGCAACCCCCGCCCCCGCCCCTCCCCCATAGGATCTGTGAGAAGTTCTCATGGCCTCTCATCCCTTGGCAGTGACCCTGATGCTAATCCTCAGCATAACGCTCTCTTAATACCTGTAAAACATGAGATCCCCACACCTATTTATAAGCATTTAAAACTAACCATGAAAATGTGTATCAGAGCAGAGAATAATCTGTCCGCAAAGCAAGTATGAACTGTGCCATCAACTGTAACATGCTATAAAAAGAAATGTCTTTTTATACTAAATGTTTTTAAATATTTTAGCAAAAAGATAAAAGCAGCAGTGATTTTATATCTGCTTTGCATATTGTTGCCAACCACATACAATGTCTAATGTAATGAGGAGGCTTCCCTGGCCCTTACATATTTTATAGATACTCTTGTTGTTCTTGTTCTTGATTTTATCAGTTACTCTTTTTTTTTTCCTGCTGGCAGCCTACCAGAAACATGAACTTCTCTATTATAGAAAAAAATCTTATAAGTGGCAGGCAGGCTGAGTTCTGGGTTCTGGTTCTGTTTTGTATCAAGGCTGCACTTCATTTTATTTTTTAGATTTATTTTTTATCTGAAAGGCAGATCAAATTTACCGAGGAGACAGAGGAAAAGATCTTCTCTCTGCTGGTTCACTCCCCAAGTGGGTGCAGTGTCTGGAGGTGAGCTGATCCAAAGCCAAGAGCCTCTTTCAGGTTTCCCATGTGGCTCCAGAGTCCCAGGGCTTTGGGCTATCCTCTGCTGCTCTGAAGTGGTGCAGCTGGGACATGAAATAGTTCCCACATGGGATACAGGTGCTTGCAGGCAGAAGACTAGCCAGTTGAACCATTGCATCAGCCTCCAGTTCTACACTTGAATAATACAGAGGTCAACGCAGTGTTCTAAAGGAAAGAAATTAAAGCATGTTAATGGGTCATCTGGATCATTACAGATTGGGATATGTACAGGGATTGGGAAGTACTACCTATCAGCATGGTGATGTAATTGCATGGCAGTGTTCCGATCAAGAACTCAGCATGAAACAAATGATGTAACTACTGCAGAAGAGTGAAGTGTTAAGCTTTGGGTTAAGCACTTGAGTATTCAAATCCTTACTTTTAATGAAATGAAAGTGTTTTGAAAACATCAGTCAATTAAGATGTTGAAGAGATTTAGCAGACTGCTTTAAGCATAGGAAATATCCATGTTTAATGAAATCAGACAAATAGGATAGAACTCTTAATAATGAGAAGAAAGATAAAACATAATAGCATTGAGTGTATCAGAGGAATATTTCCAAAAAAATTAAAAAGTAAGCCTTTTTGTAAGATTTTAAAGGCTAAGAAACCAATGGAAGTATGCACTCTCACTTTGAATGTTAAATGTGAGGAATATCACTCTTAGTTTTCACAAGCCAGGTCAAGGAAGAAGGGAAAATATTTAGCAAGGCTCAAGTACATTAGCATTCAGAATATTCTCCAAAAGGCATAAGTAAAGAAAGTGCTTCTGCTTTTCTTTGTAAAACACAGCTTGCTGTGGTCAAAGGGCAAGCAAAGGCTAGACATCCAGCCAGGAGTTTGATCCATTTCTGTATTCAAAGTGGTGGCCCTGGCTGTGGGGTGTTCTCTCATTGTCCAGTAGGAGAAAGCTGCTGCTGGGAAAAGGCCAAGCCACCACCCAGAAACCGTGGAGAATGGCGGTGTTTGCCGCGTAGCTTTCGGAGAATCTTGGCAATGCCTTCACCTCAAGAGCCCACACACGTGTGGCACCACCCTGTGTCTGTGGGCATCAACTTCCACAGTTGCTGACCAGCCTTTCTTTCATTTACAGCCGTGTCCTCACCCTCGTCGTTTACGATGAAAACCAACACTCTGAGCACATCGGTGCCTAATTCCTATTACCCAGGTAACGGGCCCTTCTGTGGTTCCCTTTTTTCACCAGCATCACGCAACCCCACAGCGCTCTCACGCAACCCCACAGCGCTCTCACACAACCCCACAGCACTCGCCACAGAGCTCGGGAGCTTGATCTGTTGGCTGTGTCGTAACCCAAGGCTTTCTGTGGCTTGCTAATGGGAGACTGGGGGGCCTACCATCAGTCATTTACTGTTCTTTCTCTTTTTACTTTCTCTGCATTGCCCTGCTTACGATGTATGACAGACCCATTTGTGCCAACTGCAATTTTAGGTGAGAACATTTCCCTTTACCATAGTCTATTGCAGGAGGAACATAGAAAGCCAGTGCCACTCTGTAGGAGACTGGAGTTTTAATTTTGGGCGCTTGGGGATTATAACGGAAAAGGGGCGGCGGTGGGGAGGAGTGGAGGAGGCTTGGGAGGGTGGGGGCAGAGGATGAAGACTTCCTAAAAGAGTATGCATGTATGTTGGGGACAACACCCCAAGGCTCCAAGGGACAAGCCCAGCTCCAGTATTCTCCCTTTCTGGGTTCAAAATCCAAACACAGACATTATGTCTGGAACCGGGGGAAAAACCAAATTATCACCGCTCAGCTATGTACTTCCAAAAGCTGAATGCTGTCCAGTGTGATATGATAGTCATTAAAGTGAAAATAGCTTCTTATTTTCACTTACCTCTAAGCACCAAGGACTTCAGTGTCAAAAGAGCATCTTTCTAATTATGCCAAGTGTGCGGCAGAAAAATGATCACAATAGAGTTTGGATCTCCTCCCCACCCTAGGAGCCCCTAGGGTGTCTGCCACCCAGCGTTGTGGAGTGTCTGTCATGCAGTGGAATTGCAAAGGAGCTGATGTTCTGAGCGGCGCAATGACAAGAAGGCACTTCATGATCATACAATTTATTATGTGTCAAATGTCACGAGCAATGCACTAAAATGTGAGCCCAGTGGGGCAGAATTCATTTAAAGTATGAAATATTCCCAGCAGGGGGTTACAGAAAAAAAATCCTGTTTGTCCAATGTAAGAAGGGTGAGGAGAAATGGCATTACCTGGCTGTGATAACCACACAAGCATGTGCTGCTGTTGCATTTGAGACGCATAAATAACCCAAGTCTATCACGGCTGTGTTCTCTTTCTACTACTAACCTTACCGAAAAGGAGCACAACAAAAACGACTTCCAGGTATATAACAATTCATCGTAGCCAGAGTTCCATCCTCAGCTGTTTGACTTCCTCTTCCTGATTCTGTTTATAAGGGTTGATCTCTTTGCAATATAATTTTTCCCCCTGTGCTTCTCTTTTCTCAAAGTTGTTAAGGTGTTTGTATAGAGGGCAATTTGTATTTTCCTTAGTTTTCTCTGGGCTTAAGCAAGTTTGTTGCTTGAGAAAACAAATGAGCTAAGACAGGAATGTAAGAGTAGATATAAACTCGAATTTGAGAGTTTTGCACCATCTTGAGGACTAACTTACAAAGCCCATGAAAGTCAGCTCCTCATCTTGCCTTTTACCACCTGTAAGGGAGAGAAAACTCCAGTTTTATTGTTTGGGTAATTGGGCGACACGGTCTAGTTCTAGGTACCCAAAGGATGTAATTTGCGTGAATGTAAATTACAGAATCTTGTGGTAGATGGAGATCTATGATTTCTTTGAATGTGGGGGCAGTCATTCCCAGGCTCCTCTGCTGATGATCCTGACCTTGGCAGAATTGCAGATAGGGAGGGGCTGAGATGTGCAGTAGCAGAGTGAAGAAATGATCAAACTTCACAGCAGAGCTGAGATAAGCTTATGCGGCAGCTGTCGCTTTTTTGGGAAGTTGCTGCTTTGTTATGAATGCTCAGGACATCCTTTAAAGTTAGTTATGCTTCTCAAAGGAAGAGAGACTCAGGTGAACAGACAGTGCAAGTAGCAGAAGGGACGGACATCAGGAAAATGCCAACCATATGTACAAATACCTCTTGTCACATTTAGGTTGGTTATGAACCAAAGTCGTCAAAGTAATACTTGAGAACTATGTTCCGTACAAGATACTGGCTACAGACCAGCTGCTACATATTGCATCATAAGGACTTGGGGAGGTTATCACTGGAGACCATGGAGTCCAGACAAGCTGTGTATCTACTCTGGCCCAGACAGTAGCAGTCAAAATTTACGTTAAGACAAAAAAAAAAAAAAAAAAAAAAAAGAATGCTGTGTTGGGAGCCAGAGCCTCGGAAATATTAAATTCTCTGATACCTTCGTCTTTTATCCGCACATGTTAACATGTCCAGCCCTAACAGTTTAAAGTTTCTTATTATTTCATTTGCTTACAAAAATCAATGGGTAGATGGGTGGGACCTCTCCCATATCAAAAAGTACAACATTAATTTCAAATCAGGTCATTTCAGCCAGCTCATTAAAAATTTAGGATGTCATTACAACATGTAGGTAGAATTAATTTTCAATTTGTACAAAACTATCAGAACTATGAACATCAAGCGTTATTGCTGATTTTGTCTTCAGTATTATTTTTAATTTATCAATCTTGGTGATTTTTGACAAATATTGAAAACTAATGACAAATATTGAAAACTAATGACAAATATGTTTTTAGTCATATTTGTTACAAAGGAAATCACTCACTGTACTGGAATTAAGAATTTCTAACAGTTGAGGTGACCCAATTTCATAACACATATTGCATAGGAAACCTATTCCCTCTTCAGTATGTACCTAACAGCAGCCTCTTCCTAGATGGGTTGGGTGGTATGTAAATGTATTCTGACATGTTCCACATCAGTAATGAGGCCAAAGTCTGATCATGTAGTGTGAGAGGATCATGTGCAACAGGGAGAGTAGTTGTAGCTCTGTGGATTTAAAACTTCTAAAAATACCCTGACCTGGAAGCTGAGTGTCACCAGCTGCTGGTATATCCAAGTGAAAGGCCCAGATCATTTAAGGGAACTAAAGAAGGTCATCCCCCAATGGAGAACATATTAATTATGTTCATCCCACAAGGAACAAAACTGAGAGAATGAGAGAGGCACAGAGGGGAAACTAATTATTGTTCCATTTATTTTAGCCTGAAGAACAAGGCTTCCTGCTGGAGCGACTGAACACTCCAGGAATTCAATGCTTCAGCAGGGATCCTGGATCCCCAGTCTACAAGCCTGGCCATTGCCAGCATGTAAATCTGATGGGACAATTCCCAGGTTGATTTGTGACTGTTAAAATGGAAACCTATGAGTTGCAGAATTTCAAAGCAAATCCAAATGAGAACAATCATAAGGTCAACTTACCACCCTTTTTTTATTTTGTCTTTGTGTCTTTAGCCACCTTGTAGTGATCCAGGTGCCATTTCAGCAAAGCAACATAGCTACACACTTGTGTACCACCTTTCATACCATGCATCTCAGGTGCTTTGCAGTACAGACAGGAGGGAGGTTCCAAAACCAGGCCCTGCTCACCAAGCACCCCAGCATCCAGTTGCCTTTGGAGCTGGACCTCTCGGCTTAAAAATCTTAAAAAGCATAAGAGCTGAATTCCCTTTTGAAAAATAACTTGATAGTTTGGAAAGAAAATTGAACATAGCCGTTCCTATGTGTGTTAATTCTTTATACCTGAAATCAGTATTTGGTAAAGATTCTCATTTTAAGTGAATTTAGCTCTATATTTTACAAGGATGTCCATCCTCAATCATAAGACAGCTAAAGGGATTCAGCATTACAACGAACTAACCTGTAGAATGTGGAATTCTTAATCCAATAATGCTTTCCCACATAAAACATTTTTGATGGTTACCATTTCTGCAGTTCAGTCATCTAATTTACTAGTAGTCTGCCACGAAAACACAGCCTCTTTAGGCTTATTTAACTAAATTTTGACATTAATTTTTGGCACAATTTGGTGGACTTGTTCAAGAAATTTAAGCAAGAACGTGTGTTGAATACAAATAAGCCTTATGCAGTTATTACATGGTTGGGTGGGGTGAAATTCAATTATGATGCTAATCTTTACCTCTTTGTTATTGAGTGTTCAAATTTAACCCCTCCATCCCCACATGGTGGGAGATCTGAGGTTTTGTCCTCTGACCACTTCTGAATAGAAAACTGTAGACTTACAACACAATATGAAAGCTACCTGTAATGATTCACACAGTACTATTGCTTATGCCCTGTTTCCTTTTTCTCCTCCTCTTTTCTCCTGATATGTATCTTCTTAAAAGTGCCAATAAATGGTAAGTGCCCTGATTCCCCACGGAAAGGACGCGGAGGGAGTGGGAGTGTGTGTCGAACGTGTAGGTTCTGAGGAAGCCAGCTGGGGCCATCCAGTGCTGGCCTGCATGTCCATGCTTGTAGAACATTCCATGTTTGCTGTGTCAGTCCACACTATTTTGCCAGCCTTTCTGATACCAAAGCATGCAAAGTGGTTCATCCAAACCTTATTCCCAAAGTTCTTTTATTTGTGCGCTCCTCTTGGAGTTCCACATTTCCATTTGCCAGCTTTCTAAGCCAACCCATTTTGTGCACTTTTATTTTGCTCATAGAACATTTGTAGAGTGTCTTTATCTCATCATGAAAACTGGTGATCTAAGGTTTAGAGGACCCAAAACCAGTTTTGTAGCAGGTCTCAATGAAGTTTCAGATTGAAACTTCTACAAACTTGTGCACCGAGAGGCTAAAAAGGTTTAGTGAAAGTCATATATCGTTTGGACTGCTTTGTAAAAACAAAGATTTCTGCCTCATTCCTGTGATATTGCCAACCCCATTGAAATCTCTAAACATTTAACTTTTCTTTTTTACCGAGTCATCATAAGGATACTGTAACCGTAGGCTGGGGGATGTTTGCGGCGGCCAGCTCTGTAGCATTCTGGGTGATCCTGATGCGACCTCGCCTTCACTTGCACCACGCTCTTCTTTCCCCAGATGAAACCCACACAATGGCCAGTGATACCAGCAGCCTGGTGCAGTCCCACACCTACAAGAAGCGAGAGCAGACAGATGTGCCCTACCAGACCGGCCAGCTTCACCCCGCCATCCGGGTGGCAGACCTCCTTCAGCACATCACGCAGATGAAGTGTGCCGAGGGCTACGGCTTCAAGGAAGAGTATGAGGTGAGCACGAGCTCCTTGTTGGGCTCCTTCCACAGCTCCTCGCTGGGCAGCAGACCTGGTACTGTGCTCCCCTGGAGACTTGCTGTTCTTTTGCCTGTGTGTCCATGACCCCTGATGCCAGTGACTGTGACCAAGAGGTCCGCTCCTGCACGTTGCATGCAAAAGGTTCAGGTTTCCACTTTGTACCATTTTCTGCATGAATGTGCAATGAAGTTAGAAGACCACTAGCCTCAATTCCTCTTTCTTGATCACCTTCCTGGGCATTTCATGTTGTTAAATATGATGTGAAATCCCAATAATTTTATAGTAGTTGTCTCAGGAAGAAACTGTTCACTTAAAGCAATTATGGACCAATCAGGGATGGCATGCAATGGAAAATTAGCAATAAAGAGATTGGCTACTGTCACAGCTGTGACAGCTGTTATTGTTATGCCAGCCCAGAGAGCTGGCCGCTGTCCTGGGCCCTTGCATGGACAGCTCTCACAAGTCTTTCCTGGAATGGTGACATCCTTCAACCCTATGGAAAATGTAAGGCTTACTCCTGTTAGCCTCCGCCATCAGCTGTTTCTGTTGGAAGGTCATTCAAGAACTGAGGCTTGACCAAGCCTAATTCAGAGAAGCTTGCCACCACTTGAGGGGGTGAGTGTATGAGAGGGGGAGGATAAAAAGCAGCTTCAAATACTTTAACGATTAAGTAGCATATGTAGAATAATAATAGAATTGTTACAGGTAAGTAGCTGTTTAAATCTTAGGATGTGTTGCTGGTTCTCTGTGTACCTAACTAGCTCATGGTTAGGAAGCAGCAGTCTAAACTCTGAGTATTTTTCAAATCGGTTTTCTTTAGCCTCTCTTGTAGCATGTGAGTTTCCAACTCTGTGTCTGTCCTTGTGGGAACACTCATCATTTTCATTTTATGCCCCAGATGCTGCATTGTCTTGGGTCTAGCCCTCTTTCCAAGCATAATCATCCAGTGTTCCTTAAGGCAACCAGTGAACACATGATCCCCACGTTGGCCTTGCCACTGCTGTGCTTCTAAGAGCAAGTCATTGGTCCCAAGCAGCCAAATAGACATGTTTTCTCTGCTAACTTGTGCGTCCTGGTGCCTTGCCAATGACCTCAGCTAGGAAGACTGCAAAGCCAAGGAAACAGATCCAAACCATGCCCCGTGGGCTGGTTTTCAGTCCAGAGGATATTTTCAAATGAAGTTCTGCATTTTAATAAGCCTGAAATTCTTGGATTTACCTTTAGCCGTTCAATGTATAATTCAGTGAAATTGACTGCCTTTGCATATTTCCTCATGCACTTTTAAAGGCTAGCTTAGGAATTAATAGGATTAAGAGTAAGACTTCCAAAAGCATTAATATCTTATGAAAGACAAAATTAGGTTATTGAGAGAATATAAGCCTAATGAATAGGAATGATGTTTTAGTTCTATCCAATTCTGAATGCAGATATAGCTCAAATGTTTATTAAAGATGTTAATGTCAAAGAGATTTAGTCATAGGTTCAAATAACAATTAAAAGGACCTGAGTCCTATTTTCATGGACCATCTAAAAATACCTACTTAAGAATTCCTCTAACCCACTGTAGATGATTTTTATGTGAAAATATGCAAAAAAATTGTTTTCACCTCCAACTCCCATGAAGAAATATGATTTAGAAGATTAAACTGAAATACTTTATACTCATGTTAAGCATACTATGATGGACAATTCATTAAAAGTTGTTACACTTTGAAATAAAATGCTGCATGCATCAATTTCAAAAAGCTATTCAGTGATCAGAAAGCATTGTTTCAAAAGCAAGTACTTTTAAACTGCAAAGTCATTACCAATTTTTAAAAAAGAAGGAAGGAAACAATATGGAAAAAAAGCTCACAGTAGAAAGAAAAGCAGGGCAGATGGGAAGCAGCTCTTGTGAGAAATGCAAAATGAAAAATTCTATAAGGTTCTTGCTCCCTGCGCTCCCTGTCCCCGTCCTCCTGGAGGGCTGCTGATGTAATGAGGACCCTGGCGTGAGTGGGTGGAGGGAGAAGCCATGGTGGTGGATGAGCTTCCTGTGTGAGCACTACAGCAGGGACCACCCCCCAAAGCGGCATCTCACCTAGAGCCTCAAGTCTGGTCCCCACCACCTTCACCCAGGAGTGTCCTTTGTGCCCAGATCTCTCTGAAAGTTTTGGGAGACTGACAGCGAAGCAGAAGTGTCCAGGCTACAGTGACTCCTGATATGCCCTCTCAAATCCCAGGGAGATTTTACCCTAATGTGAATCTGAAAGATTCTCCAGAAGTTTCCATGTGAATTTTAAACTTCTTCGCAAAATATAGCTTTTTCAGTCATGTTGTAGCATGTGCATCCTCTCCAGGGACACAGCCCAGAGAAAGGCTCCCAAGTGCTCACTGGTTTCATGGGATCCCTGTGCCACTAGGGAGGGTCAGCTCACGGATCAGATGCTGAAAGGCCTTGACTTGGGACACAGGCTCTGGTGCGAGGCTGCTTGTATTCACACTGCTTCTCAGTTGTGTGATGTTGGGCACGTTGTCTAATCTCTTGGCCTCAGCTGAAATAATGAGAGTAATCAGCTTCATAAGATAGTGCTAAGGGTTAAATCATTAATGTCTTATAAATGCTGGCATTGCATCTGGCATGCACTTCTACTTCTGACTTTTATTCTATTCAAGCTAGAAAAGGAAAACAAGTAGCTTATGAAAAGAACCACACCATATTGTTCAGAGGAAAAGCATATGCTGTTGAGTGCATCTCTTGTGTGTTGGGGTAGCAGGATGGGGAGAGCTGTCCACTGTATGGTTCATCTGTGGACCCGATCATTTCTTTATCATGTATTTTGTGTTCCTCAAAAGTTCCTGTGGGGAAAGAAAGTGCCTTGCAAATTAACAGGCTTGATTCTGTGGATGAAGAACTTACAAACTGAGAAGTATGTTAAATATATATGCTGTCACCTATTGCTGCTAAAATAGTAATTTCCTGTCTCTAGGAAGTTCTCAAGGAATTGTGTAATGGTGGAACAGAGTCCTCTTTTAAAAATCTGCCTGGAAGTTTTAGGCACAGTAGGATTTAGAGGAGTACTTAATGTACACTGTGGTTGCTACCACAACACTGGTCCCTCCCACCCACCCTGCCACCTCTACCCTCAGGAAGCTTGCAGTGCAAGAGGGAGCTGCAGTCAACTGATAGGAACATCCCCTCCCAGAAATGTGCTAAGGTGGCTTTGAGAGCCATTGGGAAACACCCGAGCCAGCCCTGGGCAAGAATGACTTTTTGCCACAAAGGGTGAGGGAGTGTTGGCCTGTAGGAGGTCAAAGGAGAGGAGTACACGCAGGGAAATGGTCACAGTTCTATGTGTCTGTGTCACAGGGGGACCAGGTATCCGAGGGATCAAGGCTCACATTGTGAAGAGCTTTGTGATATACTGGAAAGTTTTGATGTTGATCTAAACACAGTGAGAAAAGAAGAACTACTCAGAGTATAAATCTCACAGGGGTCACTTTTGTATGAGCAGATCGATATTTTTAATCTTTTTAAATTTTTAATTCATTAATTACATTGTATTATGTGACACAGTTTCATAGGTACTTGGGTTCTCCCCACCCCTCCCTAAACCCTCCCACCATGGTGGATTCCTCCACCTTGTTGCATAACCACAGCTCAAGTTCAGTTGAGATTCCCCCATTGCAAGCATATACCAAACATAGAGTCCAGCATCTTATTGTCCAGTCAAGTTCAACGGCTTCTTAGGTATACCCTCTCTGGTCTGAAGACAGAGCCAGCAGAATATCATCCCAATCATTTAAAAGCTCCAACATACCATCAGCAAAAATTTACATCATTATGGAATTAATTGACATAGTAATGAGTAACCAATATGTTAAAAGTAAATGCGAGTTCTTAACCACCTTCTGTGACCACCTCATTGACATTTCAATTTTAGTTGATACACAACATATAACATACATAACATAACATGTTATACATAACATCATATCATCTTAAATTAAGGCAAACATGTGGTATTTAACCTTTTGGGATTGGCTCATTTCCCTTAGCATTATGGTTTCCAGTTTGGCCCATTTGGCCACAAAGAGCTGCATTTTGTTTTTTATAATAGCTGAGTAGTATTCCATGGAGTAGATGAACCATAGCTTTCTTATCCAATCCTCTGCTGATGGGCATTTTTATGAGAAACCAACATGCACTCCTATGTTCAGAGCAGATCGATTTTTAAGTAACATTTGCATAAGGTACATAGAAATAACTTGACAGGTGATAATACATAAATAAGTTAAGGGAGATGAAAAGTATTTCTATTGTGTTTCTGTGTCCCTGTTTGAAAATGCTGAGCTCCCATCCTTGCTGGACCATGGCAACTCCACTGATGTGGTGGAAGGAACAGCTCCCACTGTGATTCAGGGTAACCCTCACTTGGTCTTTCTGATTTTCTTCAGTCCAGATAGATGGATGAAATGCAGTCATCCAAGATGTGAAATAGTTGTGAATGGTGTCTTCCTCTCTGCTGACTTCTGTTACAACCCATTCTTCTTTTCCTTTCCCAAGATGGCAAAGCCTGAACATTGTTCTAATCACTGGAAGGATTCATTACTGATCAAAGAGCGGACAGAAACATGTCCTAACAAGAGGAGGCATGTGGCAGGGATGAGACATACAGCACTCAGTGCAAGTTTTCTATCTGGTTTTGTTCTAACAGAATGGTCATATGGCAGTACTCACAGGGGACATGCAATCATTTGATTCAAAAGAAATGCAGACTTGAATCACAATAAAGAAGTCAACATGCTGAACTGAACAGAAAATGGCATGTTGTCAGAAGAGAGGTATTCGAGGATCTCAGGAGAAACAGCAGAAAGGGCAAGTTTGTTTATGTTGCTATGCAAGGAGAACTGAGCTTTCTCCTAGCGAGCCACAGGCTAAGGGCAGACTGCCCGGCAGGCTCCTGGCCTTGGTCACTTGGAGTTGACAGGAGAGATTGACATGGCTTTGCAGCTCATCCTTGAACTAGAAGGCCCTGCCCTAGACATGATTGTGCAGAGCCCTTTCTATACCTCCTACGCCAGGTCCTGTTCAAGTTCTCCGTTCAAGCTCTGCTGGGAACAAGGAGGCAGAGACCCTGCCTGATTAAGTTGCTCTCCCTCTGCCTCATCCAAAGAACCTTAATAATATATTATTTAAGAGATGGACACATCAGACAGACAGCTTCCACCCACTAACTTATTCCACAAATGTTGGTCATGGTCAGAGATGGGATGGGCCGAAGCCAGGAGCCAGAATCTCAAACCAGAACTATCACACAGATGACAGGAACCCTGATGTTTGTGCCATCACCCTCTGCCCCCCCGGAACACATTAGCAACAGAATGTGGACATCAGTAACAGAGCCAGGAATTAAACCTGGGTGCTCTGGCAAGGGATGCAGGTGTCCCAAGCAGCATCTTAACTGATGCACCCAATGCCTACAGCATGGGTGCAGGTGTCTAAGCCAGCATGCTCATTGCCAGGCTGCTTGCCTTCCAGGTGTCTGTGTTTGAACTGGTCCTAAGTCTCTGTGGGGCTTTATGCAGCAAGACATTAAGTAGGCAGCCAGCCATGTTAGACTGAAACAGTATATGCTGCAAAACTGTGAAATTAAGATAAAATAAGGATAGCAATTGGAAACTACTTCCAGATAGGATATCCTGAAATACACAGATGGCACCATTTCATTAGCTAATAGTACTGCTCTGGGCACACACATTCATCTTACAATTGTTGGAGCTGACACTGATCAGAAACCTAAGTAACTCTTTGTATTTTACTCTTTTTTCAAAGATTTATTTATTTTTATTGGAAAGTCAGATATACAGAGAGGAGGAGAGACAGAGAGGAAGATCTTCCGTTCGATGCTTTGCGCCCCAAGTAACCACAACAGCCGGAGCTGAGCCAGTCCGAAACCAGGAGCCAGGAGGTTCATCCAGGTCTCCCATGCAGGTGCAGGGTCCCAAGGCATTGGGCCGTCCTCGACTGCTTTCCCAGGCCACAAGCAGGGAGCTGGATGGGAAGTGGAGCTGCCGGGATTCGAACCAGTGCCCATATGGGTTCTTGGTGCGTTCAAGGAAAGGACTTTAGCTGCTAGGTCACTGCACCGGGTCTGGATTTTGCTTTTCAAAATACACCAGAGTAAATGTTTCTTCAAAAAGTTTTTAGAAAATAGAAATGAGACGTCATAGTGTGTCAAGTAGCTCTGACCCAATGCCTGCATCCCACATCAAAGCATCAGTTTGAGTCCCCGCGGCCTCATGTCTAATGTAGCTCCCTGCTAACGGTGTGAAAAACAGTAAATGGTGGCTCAACTACTTGGGCCCCTGTCACCCATGGGTGGGAAGCCCAGACAGAGTTGCTGACTCCTGGCCTCAGTCTGTCCTGGGCTGGCTGGTGCAAGCCATTTGAGAAATAAATCTGCAGAGTTGTTTTTTTCTTTCTTTCTCTGTCCCTCTTTATCATTCTTTCAAGTAAGTAAAATAACTTTTAAAAATAATAAAATATAATTTATTTTGATTCCATAAATTCTGAAATCCAAACATACGATAAATGTTTAAAAAATTCATTGAAATGCCTGCCGTTAAAAATTAAATGGATTTCAATGGGCTTTTTTGCATCAGAGAAAAAGTTCCCGTATGCATGGGCAACTTCCTAGTTTGTGGCAAACAGAATTGGAAGATCTATGTGGGTGGACATCTCTACCTAAATACATTTAGGAAAGCGTTATGCTTATCCCACCCATTTTTCTCCTGTGAGGTACAAATATTGGTGATTAATTTTATAATTGAGCATAGAGATTGATTTTTAGCTTAATTTAAACCAGGGAATTAAACACCTTCAAAATCTACAAGCTTTACGTGTAGCCATGAAGTTTGCAGGGGAACCTCGATTTTCTTTAAACGTGCCTTTCTCCTTATAGATCTTTTCTAAATGGATAGGTTTAATGTTCCCCCAGTAAAACCACTGATTTGGAAGTGGAGCAGCTGGGACTTGAGCTGTTGCTCACGGGATGCTGGCATCCCAGGTGATGATACAACATGGTGCTCACGTGATGATGCGCCACAATGCTGACACCCTGAAGAAGTTTAAAGAGCAGTGTGCAGCAGCCTCTTGCTTGCTTGGGTTTCTGAAAACTACAGTAGAGACAGATGGAATAAAAGACACTTAGTGTAACTCAGCTGCCAGAGCCATTGCCTCAGCACTCTTGGCTTGGCAAGCCCATGTGCCATACGGAGGCACCCCGCCGCTCTGCTCCAGCCTACGCCCATCTCAGATGGGCCTTTCAGTTCCTGTCTCATGTTCTGAGGCACCAGCTGAGTCCATCAATCGCCACAATCAGGACAGATTCTTTTCCATCCCTCAGAATACAAAGTACATAGAAAGGCAAGTCTGGGGAGAAGGGGAGCGGAATTGGCAGAAGCTGTCAATGCATTAAGAATGCAGACAGCTGTGCCTCCCAGGGCTGCATCAGCCACAGGATTGTTGACATGTTGTGTGATTTTTTTCCCTTTAATTATAATGGTCAGCATTAGGCAGGCCCATAGCCAAAGATAAAACCCCCTTCTTTTTGGAATGTGGAGGTGCGTGTGCTTGTGGGTTGATATGTGTTTTTGCTTATGTTTAAATAATTGCCATATTGTCGATTTTACCATAAATCCTTGGTTTCCTCTTTTCTGAAGGACTGAACATGAAAGGGTCTCTTGTTTGTCCACTTTGCTTTAAGAACTCTTCTGTGCTTCTAGGCAAGGTTCCTCTGGCCTTTTCTTCTGATGACATTGTCTACAAACTCAGACTTCAGAAAAGTAGATTAAAATGGTTATTTCCTCCAATTTGCCATCCCCTGCCCTGATGAGACACTATGGTAGCCTCCCCTTTCTAGATGGTTGGCAGCACTTGTAGGCAATTGTCTACTTTTAATTCTGAAGACGGTTAGGAGAGTGAGAGAGAGTTAGCAGTGTGTCCTCTTGCCCAATGTGTGTGATATCCACTGAGGTTTTCAGTGCTTAAGTGGCGTCTGCCCACCAGCCAGATCACACTACAATTTTTACAATGGCTGTTGCGCTCTTTCTGCCTCACCTCCGCATCAATGGGTTCCAAGTTCTAACTACTTTCCTCCCTCACCATTGTTCCTTTGTGTTATCTTTCATGTATTTGAGAGACAGACAGAAAGGGCTCCCATTGACTGTTTCATCCCCCAAATGCTGGAGCCAGAAGCCGGGAATACAATAGAGGTCTCTCCCATGAGTGGCAAAGACCCAAATTCTTGAGAATCAGAGCACCTGTCTCCTCCAAGGGTCACAGTAGCAGGGAGTTGGAGCCAGGAGCCAGCATCCAAATTTAAACTCAAAGATTCCAATGGACTCTGGAGTCTTAACTGCTCAGCCAAATACCTGCTGCTCATCACCACCACTACTTTTCAGTCCCAGCATTCCTCCCTCCTCCATTGTGTGATGCTCATCACTTGGGAGAATCCCCTAAGCTACCTGTGTGCATTGAGTCCCTCTCCTCCAGAACTGTCCCCCCACTCCGCAGCCAGTTGATTTTGATTGATGCTCAAAATATTCTTGATTCTTTTTTTTTTAAAAAAAAAAAAGCAAGAATCTTGGCAGGGCTCCTTGAAGACTGCACGGCAGAGCTGAGGTACAGCGCACACCATGAGAGGTAGCCTCATTAAAATGGAAGGCTGACATGCAAGTCAAGACCCGAAGCATGCAGTGGTCCTATGGAGGGGCCAGTCTCCTGAATGACTAAGTGGACAGAGGTCCAACCAGAAGGGTTTGCAAGTTTCAGCTCTACTGAATAACCGCTCTGAACCCCTCCCCTGTGCCTAGGTCTGTATTCCAAATCCTCTGGTTATTCTTTTTTTTTCTTAAAGATTTATTTATTTTATTACAAAGTCAGATATATACAAAGTCAGATATACAGAGAGGAGGAGAGACAGAGAGGAAGATCTTCTGTCCGATGATTCACTTCCCAAGTGAGCCGCAACGGGCCGATGCGTGCCGATCCAAAGCCGGGAACCAGGAACCTCTTCCGGGTCTCCCACACGGGTGCAGTGTTCCAATGCATTGGGCCGTCCTCAACTGCTTTCCCAGGCCACAAGCTTGGAGCTGGATGGGAAGTGGGGCTGCCGGGATTAGAACCGGTGCCCATATGGGATCCCGGGGCTTTCAAGGTGAGGACTTTAGCCGCTAGGCCACGCCGCCGGGCCCCTTCTGGTTATTCTTTTATGTGTTTCAATAACAGCCTCTACAGACAGCTCTTCTTTCCCTGAGTGCCCTGAACCATCCTGGCAGGTTATTCAAACCTATGGAAGAAGACTTGGGGATGACAATAGGTAGATATAAGTTAATCAGAAATGTAGGTACAGCTTACTATGTGTGCTCGGCGTCAGGCATAGGACCAGACTGAGACCACAACTTGTTGAGTGTGACTCTAATTCCAGGTAGATGGCATAAGGATGGAACCAAATTGGATTATAGGGCTCGCAGCTAGTACCTTCTTGAAAACTTTTTTGTGGGGAAAAAGTCCCACAGGTGATCACAGACACATTCTGTAGTATGTTGAGTTTGTATGACGAGCAGAGAGAGGTTGATTTTTCTTCTCTGTTGTGAGTCATTAGTAGATTCCATAGCCTAACTATTCCAAAAAAAAAAAAAAACAAACAATGTAATTACCTGTATGTACAGCTCATAAAGGTGATTGGTGTTGTCATTCAAGTATTCGGGAGTATTAAGACTTTCAAGATCATGTTTTAGAATCTTGTTTGGTTCTTAGATCTTCAATGATGCTTAGCAGTTCTGTCTTTTTCTAACACCTACTATGTCTATTCTGTACACACACACACACACACTCACATACCCCACAGAGATGCATTTCTAACCACAGTACTACTACATTATTATACCCATTTTCCAGAGGAAGAGATGAGTCAGAATTTCAGTAATTTGTCACAGGCTGCCCCATAAAGGAGTTGTAAGTATCACCATGTTATGTGTAGACTCTAGCAACCCCTTTCTTTCTGTCCCACCGCATTATTTCCTTCTACAATTCCATGTGATCAGAACTATGCGATTAAGCTTGTGTTCCATTGAGTTGACTTGTGATTTGTGACAAACATGTTATTTTTCCCCTCTGATGCTTTATTGGCTTTGAGTGGTGCTCTGCTGTTTGGCAAAGGACACATCCAGCCCGGGACCCCCTCTGACAGTGCCAGCTCTGGCACTTTTCAGTGTCTCAGCAGCAGATGCTGCCCGGTAATCTCACCCAGTGTTGCTGCTCAGAGATGTGAGCACACTGCAGCCTTGCCCCTCCTCTACGCCACTGTCTGAGTAATGCAGGAAATCTCTCCCGAGACAGCAACCAGCCAGCCAGGTTCATCTGGATGCCCAGCTTCATGCTAAACTTGAGCTACATCTCTCGAAAGCTCTATGTTCTGTGTGTTGCCTCCTTGTGTTGTCATATCATTGTCAACCCTATAGGGGGATGAATGGAGAAAGGAAAGAAGATGAATTGAGTTGTGTATAAAAGCCCACCATTTTTGCTGAATCTTTTCTTAGTGGAATGGAACAACATAATAGCGACCATGTTGTTTACATTGACAACACATATGTTTTCACTAAATGATGTTAAAAATGATCAGTGAAAAAGGTATCCATTGTTTTTGAAAAGCACTGTTGGGTTACGGTAAGGACAGTGGACCAGGAATTGAACAATGTGGGTCTCTGATCCTCTCTGCCAGTTCACTAACTCTGGGACGTTGAGCCAAATACTTGAGCTCTATGAGCCAACCAAGAAGTGGCTGTGAAGACCACATGCTCATGAGGTAGCTGTGTTCTTGTTAGCAATATGGGTACCTTGGTGGCCCCAGACTTCAAGTGTGGCTGGCACATTTTCAGGAATGGAAAGTGAATGGATGACACCTGGGCAGCATGAGGCAAATGGGGGACACCATCTGCTCATCCTCATTGCGTAGATTGCCACTGCCTAGGCCCACAGTCGCACATCTTCTGAGCCTCCATTTCCTTATTTCTGAATAAGATGGCTCCTTTTCTAATGGACCCTCCTATCTTCTCTTCTCTCTTTTCCCTAGTTTCAGTCTCTCCCCACCTCATCCCCAAAACACTAGGAACACTGAGATGAGGTGAAACAATAGCAGTATTTGTATGTTTTTGTGTCTGGCATTCCCCTGTTGGGTTATAACCATTGCTGCATTGTGGCTATAATCCACTATCCCAGCTTTAAAGACTTAGGAGTAATATAAGAAAATTTGTGGATTAGGATTTGTGAATTACTTAGTTTGTTTCACATTTTGTGTTATATAAATTCACGTTATCTCCATATATATTATTCAAACCAAAATAATATTGAATTAAAGCCCATGACATTTAACCTGTCTTACCACTGAAAAGGAAGCATGCTGACTCTTCCAGTTTTATCTGTAGCACTTTCTGAGATAAAGTGGTTTTATGCTCACAATTGAAATATAATAAAGTTTAGAATTGGCCCATATTATTCATTATCCTCTAGACTGAAAAAATTTCTTTACTCCCCATATTATCTACTGTTACCCTTGAGAGAGACATGGAAAAGCTTTTGTATGTTTTCTTTAGGAGGAATTATATGGGAGAAGTGAATAATTATGTATTCAATGTTAATTATAAATAGGCACCATATGTTTTTATATGTATTGTATTTATATACTTTAAGTAATTATGCATTTGAGTTTGCTGTCAATTTTATGGCCAAAATATTTTACTTGGCTGATTACTAAGTGTATTTTAAGCTTACTTCTGGAAACATGAAGAGAATGTACTATAAATCCAATTACTATGATTTATCTGCCTTAAAGAATGCTTGCTTTTATTTTCTTCTGAATTTAATGATAAAAAGTTGTAAGAATATAGAGTAACTTATTTTCAAAGCTTTCCATGTCCTGTATTGTTATTGTTTTCACTTAAAAAAACATGGTTTATGAAATAAATGTTGAGAAAAGTGTAATAAAAAATAAAAACCACCCATTGCTATCAGTTTTTGTTAAATTTCTGCACTATTTTAGTGCATTAGACTTTTATGTACCCACTTAATATTGTACCAAATAGCTCCTATATTATTGCCATGAAAAAACTGATACAACTATTTTTTAAGCTTTTGTTTGCCTGGGCTGGTGCCATGGTGAAGTAAGCTAATAAGCCTCTCCCTGTGGCACCGGCATCCCATATGGGTGCTGGTTCAAGTTCTGGCTGCTCCATTTCTGATCCAACTCCCTGCCAATGTGCCTAAAATATGCCTTTTGAAAAAAAATAATTTTTTAAAAAAAGAAAATAAGTTTATTTTTTATAAGTTTATTTGAGAGGTAGCATGTTGGAGAAAGAGAAACGAAAGGTATCTTCCCTTTGTTGGTTTATTTCCCCAATGGCTGCAATGGCCAGGACTCTGGCTGGGCCAGGCTGAAACCAGGAGTCAAAAATTCCTTCCTAATCTTCCCAAAAGGATCTCCAGTATTTGGGCCATCCTCTACTGCTGTCTAACAGAGGACTGGATAAGAACCTGGGATTTGAACAGCACTCTGCTATAGGATGTGCCGGCATTAGAATCAGCAGCTTAACTCACTATGCCACAACACAGGCCCCTATTCATATTTTTATTATTTTATTTTCTAAAAACATAATTGAAAATGTTGTATTGCTGGTTCAAAGCACACAAACTGCTTAACTATCTCGATGTATGAACAACTTGCTATCAGGAAGTTTGTGCCAATCACTTTCCTACCAGTACTCCTTAGGAATGACTACCTCGTTTAACTCATTACTTAAATGAGTGTTACTTTTTTATAATCTGTGCAAGTTTGCTAGGTGGATAAAGATGATCTCACTCTTCTCTTTCCATGTATTTGCTGATCGTGCGATATATACTCTAGTGAAACATCCCGGCCTTTGTCTCCTAGGGTGGCAGTTCTCTTACTGCTTTGTATCAGGTCTCTTTTTTTTCTTTTTCAGTTTGTCTTATTTATTTCCTTCTTTAAGAAGCAAAGAAACACAGAGAGATCCTTCATCTGCTGGCTCATTCCCCAGATATCTGCCATACCCAGCACTGAACCAGCCATAGCTGAGAGCTGGGATCTCAGCCATAGCTGGGAGCTAGGCTTCCCCCATGGGTGGCAGAGTGCGAAGTGCTTGAACCGCATATGCCCTGGATGTGCCTAGGAGCAGAGGGCTGGGATCAAGGGCAGAGCCAAGGCTGAAATCCAAGCAATGTGAGATGGGGTGCAGACACCCCAGATGGCTCAATGCCCAGCTTCCAGTGAGCCCTATTCTGGCCACCCTCACTCCTGTCAGGAAAGTATTGTTCCTCCTTAGTTGCTGTCTTTTCATACTTTGAGAAACGTGGGAAATACGAATGCTTTAGACAATAAATTTTTTTAAAAAGCACTAACTTTACTGTGAACACAAGTGTACAGATTATTGAAGGAAAACAAAATTAATTCGAGAAAAGCAAGAGATCCAGAATAGTCCTGTAACTATTGAAAAGTGTCAGTTAAAAATTTTAACATGAGGAAAATGCCCAGTCGATTCATGCACCCTACAAATGTTTACTTGGGGAGTCTCCAAGTTCAGCCAGCGTTAGGAACAGCACTAAAGCTTGGACTCTGTCCTTTTGCAACCGCCCTTCTTGTTTGCTTCCACAGGAATAACTAGGAACCTACCAAAGACCCTGCATGTTTCTTTAAGTCCTACCACCTAATTTTCCATCTAGCTGTCAACTCGCTCTCCTGGCTGGAGGTTTACACCATGGGGCCATGTTGTCCTTGAGTGCAGGCCTCTGCTGTCCCCTGCTGGTTGTTACTGCTGATGGTTGTCACATCTGGACACCAGCATGCCTTTCTCACATTGTCCGAGATGCTTTCCAACAGTAGCCTGTTGCGAGGTTTTCATCTGATAGCAGATTCTTTTTGCCTACCTGCCTGTCCCCCGAGGATGCGTGTAGGAAAGTTCTGCCTCATTTTTCTTTGTTTCACACATCTGGTTTCCTTCTGTGAGCTTCAGTGGTTTGGAAAGAAGAGAGCAGGTGTTCTACTCCCTTGCTCAGTTATCTCTTCCCTCCGTTCTGGGCTCATCATCCATCCCCCTCTTTCTTTTGACACTGCCTCACAGCTTCTGCAGCTTTTCCTTCCCTTCCCTCCACTACTGAACCTTGATAACTTTGCCAAAAACTCTCTTTTTTAAACAAGACCCTGCCAGTGGAAATATATTCCTAGTCCTCAGAGGTTGGGCGAATTCAGTAGTTTGGGTACGAATAGTTGGTGTTATAGAAAGTTTTTATAATTCGCAACTCAAGACTACCAGTATTTAGAAGTAGCATAGCTTACCATTACACATCTTATAAGGAAAAGGAAGGAGAAAAATGGAGCTTGGCAAACCATTTAGGACTGAAGGAAAAACAAATCACTCAACTGCCTCATGGAGTTTGTCCATTTTTCTCTCCCCTTTTCGAACTCCCACTAGTGTAGATTGTCAGCGTGTAGCCCTTTGTTGTCGTCTTGGTCCTGCAGCCTCTCTGCAGCTGCGGGGGGGCGGGGGGAGCTGAGCTGTTCCCAGTGTGCTCGGGACCATTATTGTCGCTGTGCTTGGAACCCGGTGTGGCCCTAATACTATCTCTCCTTGGAAAGAACTGACCTCAAGTGGCAATGCTTATTGTCATGCTGTTCCATGTTTGTTGGTGAGAAGTAAATCTTTCCTGTAGTCTTCAGTGGTTTATGCTTGTTTAGGAGCTTGATGTCTAATTTCCATGCTGGACTTCTTTATAGCTTGGCACAAATATCATTAAAATTATTGATTTCTTAACCATTTTAAAAAACCTTGGGTAGACTGTAGAACATGAACTTTAATATATTTTACACTAAATAAAAATTTTAAATTTATGTGTTTGAGTTCTAGTGATGACTACTGCATTGGCTAGATAACTCTAATGCTTTTGCCCCCCAAAAATGCCAATATTTGACATCAGTGTTCCCATAAAATAAATAAATGATTCCTCATAATTACTTTTCCAATGCTTTTCCCGTGTGACTCTTTCCAATAGTTTTCCCTCCAAAATTGTTTGAGTAGTGGCTGTCATGATTCTTGTGAACTGGCAATTATGTCAAAGCAATTTAATCAGTGCTTGAGCTGAGCTGGCATTGCTCTGGGAGGGTCATTTTTCAGAATGACATCCCCCTAAGCATTAGTTAAATAATTAGACCTCTAAACTCTTCCCACAAGGACTCTTATAAGTACCATTAGACATTCTGAGCCTTGGGGACATAGCCTGTGCACCACTGCCAGTACCAGAGCCCTGGGAAGTAAAGTTCAAAAACTTGGGAGTCAGAGTGTATAAAAGTTAGTGTTCTCTCTCTTCAGGAATCATGTCTTCAATGTTACTGTCAAAAGCTTGCATGCATAATTAATGAAGGAAGAACTCTGGGATTTTGATTGACATCACACAACATCCTGACATCACATATTGAAGGATCATTAGCAATGCTTTTGCTGTATTTATTAAACATATGTAATTCTCCTTCAGCCCTCACTGTAGAAAACGTGTTTCTCCTAACACCTGGAACTGGTAGATGCTTTGAGGAAGTGACTGGGTAAACAATTAGCCCCTAGAGGTCAACGTGACAGCATAGCATACCAATCCTCTCCCTGTGCTACCAGCATCCCATATGGACATCAGTTCATGTCCTAGTTGCTCCACTTTCAATCCAGCTTCCTGCTTGTGGCCTGGGAAGGCAACAGAGCATGGCTTGAGTCCTTAGGCCACTGCACTCATATGGGAGACCATGAGAAGAAACTCCTGACTCCTGACTTCATTGGGTTCAACTCAGATTGTTGCTGCTGTGTGGGTAGTAAACTAGCAGATGGAAAACTTCTTTCACATACACTCACACACTCTTACTTTGCGTGTATGTCTTCTTCTCCCTGTAACTCTGCCTTTCAAATAAAAATAAATCTTTAGGACCTGGCGTGGTGGCCTAGCGGCTAAAGTTCTTGCCTTAGACACACCGGGATCCTATATGGGAACCGGTTCTAATCCCAGCAGCCCCGCTTCCCATCCAGCTCCTTGCTTGCAACCTGGGAAAGCATTAGAGGATGGCCCAAAGCCTTGAGACGTTGCACCGTATGGGAGACCTGGAAGACACTCCTGGCTGCTGGCTTCGGATTGGCTCAGCTCCAGCCGTTGCAGTCACTTGGGGAGTGAATCATCGAATGGAGGATCTTCCTCTCTGTCTTTCCTCCTCTCTATATATCTGAATTTCCAACAAAAATAAATAAATCTTAATTAATAAAGTAATCTTTATAATTGGCTCTAGATATTAAAATGGTAATTAGGTGACTACTGCAATGCAAAGCATCCTTCTTTTGGCTATGCCCATTTGACTTACAAGAAGTCTTAAGGACAGAAATCCTTTTCAGACTTCAGTGATTTCAAGAGGTTCTTTTGTGTTCAGAGCTTTTCAGGCCAGTTAGGGACTTGTCCTATTGTTTACAGGAGACCTGGATGGGATCAGAATATCTTAAAGGCACAGTGTCTTTGGCGTGGTCTGTTTGCTGCGTTATGTAAGGGCACGTTCCTGTGTGTTTGCTGGTGGTGTGCCTTCCCCGCTCATACATTTCAAGTCCTTCAGGTCCTCCTTCAGAGTAAGGGGTCATGTCTGCCTCATCAGCCTGTGGGGAGAATGGCATTCTGTATGCACAAGTACAGACTCAGAGCTTTTCACAGCTGGGGTCATTCTTAGAGCACTGGCGAGTCTGTCAATCAGCATCCCGGATATGCTCAGCCCTTACCTTCCCACCATGTTTCACTTGCTTGAGTCACGTTGAAATAGTATTCACTCTCCTGTGCTTAGAAACCCACGGAGCCTAAATCCCTGGCTATCTGTGGTCCCTGCCCACTGGTGAGCTCTATCCCTTCTCCTGTAATCATTTGGTTGGTGATAAACAAAAAATCTCAGCTCAGACCCTCCATGGGCTTTGCCTCATTCACTTGCTCTTGTCTTCATTGCAGCCATCACCTGCCTCTCAGAGCCCATTCCTCTCTCCCTTCTCAAATGAGGGTCCATGGGACTGGCTCTGGCTTTGCCTCTTCCTTGAAGATTTCTCCACTCCACCAATCAAACCCCCATGCATCTCTCCTTTCTTCAAACACTGAGAAGATATTCAAGTCCCACTGTAACCTCTACACATTGGGCATCTGTTTTATGAATGTGTTAACTGGTTGCATCTTCCTCAGGTGGGAAGCCATCTGGTCTGTGACGCGAGCTCCACAGTGTCGGTCACTGTTTCACACCATGAAACCTGAGCATTGACTCCTGAACAGGGAGTACTTGTAGGACTCTCAACACAGACAAGTGATCCAAATGTAAGAACAGGCAACTTTTTTGTTAGCAAAATGGAGCTACCATTTATTGATTGGACTCAACATTTCAATGCAAAGTCTCATTGAAGGCTCACCATCACCTTCCCCTCTATGGAAATGAGGCAGTGAAGGCTTCAAGGCTTTAATCTCTTGCCCTTGTAAGAGGTGTGCTAGAATTTGAACACAGGATAGCTGCTTGTGTTACCTTCTGGCACATCAAGGAACTAGACTGTCCCTTGTCTTCTCTATACTTTAGACCTGTGCAACTAGTACCAGTAGCGTACATAGAAATTTGGTTGAGCAGGAATTCTGTACACATTAAATACTAGAAGGCTGCTTGACAACTTTTTGACATTTTGAGAAGCAGTATAGCAAGTATATTATGCAGAGATGTCTCAAAAGCAGAATGTTTTAATTTTCCCCCAAATATAAAGAATGCTAGAATTGTTAGAAATTCTGTTTATTGACTGTAAAACTATCAGACGTTGGTGTCAACTTCCACCATGTAAAGGGACCTAGTTTTATCTCATGTGTACCGACTTCACGTATTTGAAAATGTTGAGAGTCAGGCTTGAGTAACTTCATTGGCATGAAAGTCACTTGCAGAATAGACTCACATGAAGGCAAAGTGCATTTTCTCCTTGAGGTTGACCACCAATGCAAAGCAATATTGTACTTCAAATGCAATTAAGAGTAGACATTTGGTTTTGCTATTAAGATGCCTGTTACCTCTTGAATTGCAGAATGTTGGACTTAGGACCATTGCTGAAGGACTGTACTATTGTGATAATAAGGGGGGAAATGATAGCAGGAGAAATGGGCTGGAGTGGAAGGGGGAAATCCCTGTGCCTGTGGAACCATATCATAAGACATTTTAAAAGAATTTGAGAGAACAGAAAATTAATCACCTTAAAAAAACCATCAACACTTATGAAAGTGATGATTGAGGGAAATGAATCCAACAACATGCAGGATGCATGGGCTAAGGGCATTTGGGGCCTTCCAACCCTCCTTTCTGCTTATTGTCCATTAAGGTGGGCATCATCATGGTATGCTGAGATTTCATTGATGACTAAGCCCTACAAAGTGGGTTTTTTGTCTCATAAGAAAGGCAGGAAAAAAAAAAGTGCTGGTGACCGTGCTACCATTCCTTATCGGAGTGCCTGCATTAAAGTCTTGGCTCTACTTCCGATTCCATCTTCCAGTTGATGCAGTCCCTGGGAGGCAGCAGGTGATGGCTCCAGTTCTGGGGTCTCTGCCACGACATAAGACACCTGGATAGAGTTTTTAGCCCTAACTCTGACCTGGTGCATCCAGGCTATTGTAGGCTTTCAGGAAGTGCATCAGTACATGAGATCTCTTGTCTCTCTCTTTTTTATATTAGGAAGAAAAATCAAATTGTAATTCTCTATTGGCAGTCAGTGTATCATAGGGGTAAAGGAGCAGATCAGAGTGTAGATATGAAAACATTGTTTACATTAATCTCCCAATTATTTCAACTTTTTGGATCTGATCAAAGTCTAGAGAAGGGAAAGCTTAGATTTATGGCAATGTTTACAGATTTGTTGTTTCTGTGCATAAAGTGTATAGATAAACGAAGGGCTTTTTTTGTCTTGTGGTCACACTCATAACGACAATCCAAATGAAGAACAAAACATTACTAGTACTGATGTATGTACTTCGTGTGCTTGATGTTATCTAGGCATGGTAACCTGGAAAGCGTTCAAGCAATTACCAGATACACCTCGAAAAGCTATCCAAAGAATATTCTGTTCTGAGCTCATCTGTGTGCTTCTAAAGACTTCAAATATCAGCTTTGTAACGAAAAAGCAAATATATTGTATTTGCCTGTAAATATGTGAGTCAGGGGAGAGGCAAGATGGGAGCCAGGTTGAGGGTGAGGAAGGAGGTGGACTCTGGAAAAATATAACAACATCTACAAAGTGGAAATGTGATTTCTCAGCATAAAATATGATTTCACGTCAGTGTTCCTAGGGAATGGAGTACACTGTTTCTGTAGCGTGTCTTAGCCAACACCCGATATCTGCTTCCCAGTGCTTACCCAAGAAATACCTAAAATAAACAAATGAAAAGGACATTCCTAGAATCTTTGTAAAGATACTATCTGAAGGAATACAGCAGCCAAAGTGCAAAGTGGCCTGAACGATTTTGTTTTGCGGACAGAACAGCATAAAAGCATCTACTCTCTCCTGGGCTGAACTTTCATGATATTTTATGGCAGCTAATTTGACTTGAGTGCACAGTTCCAATGAAAGAATTTGTAAGATAAGAAGGTAGAGCTGTAATATACATAAATCTTTGGCACCCTTGCAGACCTGAAAAACAGCCATGCTGCCCTAAGCTTATGCAAAACAGAAGCACAGAAGCATATTGCAGAAAACTAAATTATACATAAAGTCATTAAGCCTCACCCTTCACTTCTGATTGAAGGATTGCTACAGCCATCAGTGAGAGCAGAGGCAAAATGAAAAAATAAATAAATGAAAGACCCTGATCACATTATACGTTTCAGTGGCAATGTAATTGCTTAGAAGTTCATTTGAAGTTCTAGGTTGTATGCAAAGCTGATGTACCTGCTGAAGATTAGGAAGAAGAAATGACTCAGAGAATCGTTGAAGCCTCAAAAGCTAACCCTCACTGGGTTGGGATGGCAAAGCAAAATGGGATCACCACTAATGCTTATGTTCAGATCTGCACTGCCTGGCCAGCCCCTAGATGCTCCTACCTGCTGAAGTGCTCACCCTTTTTCTTCACTCGTTTGTCCACCTAGCGTCCTAAGTATATACAAAGCAGGTGACTCTTCTTTGCAAAGGGGTCTTGTAGCTGCTTGTTTGAAAGTGCATCAGGACTGACACACTCTTTTATTGTGAAATCCCCCCTGTGGAAGATACTGGACCCTGGAGGATAACCTCATTTATCAGGGATGGTCTAAATATAAGCATTGTGGAATGATAAGGATACTAGAAGGACCTCTCTGAAGGTTACCTTCTATGGCTAGGCATGTGGAATGGAGAAGATAGGAAGTCCACAACTTTGCAAGACTCTGTCAGTCTGAGGCCCAAGGTAGCAGGCTTGGCTGAAGAAAGAAGCAAGGCATGGAGGACCTTAACTGATCCTAGTGTAATCACCAGGACTTTACAGATTGCTGTTGGACCCATAGCTGTCCAATCTAGTTCTTAATTAATGCCAGCTGCTGGAGGAGCTCACCTTGTGCTAATACCAAATTACTCTGAGGAGCGGGCTACCAGCATGGTGTGTGTTTCCTTTTTGTTGGACGCTGGTCAAGAGGGCCATGCTGGTGGGGTTTGGCTGGCCTGTAATGAGCAAATCACAGAGCTGTACTGTTGAGAGAAGATGCCTCCCAGCTCATGGAATCTGCCACTTGACTAAGACAGAGATCATGACACTTCTAAAAGAAAAGAATGTCAGCATTAACATAGAAAGGATGTTCTGAAAAGCTGAAATCGTGTGTGCATATATGCTGCACTGATTCTCAGCTTGCCCAGGGAGCACTGTGCCTACTGAGCCAGACTATGTCAGTTTCCTGACATGTACGCAGCATCCCCTAAGTCCTGTGCTTCACTTGCTCAGTGCCCGCCACACAGCCTCAGCTTCCATTTGACTTGCTAGGTGGTGTCACTGTATAGGACATCATGGGCATGACAGACACCTGGAAAGCAGATATGCCTTTTAAATCACCACTCTGGCATTCCAGGTTACACATCATAGTCACATCAATGTAATGTGCGTGCATCCAGCTGGAAATGCTTCATCACATAGCATGCTAAGGGATTCATCTACAAGGGATGTCCTAACAAAGCACCACAGTCCTGGCAGCTTGAGCCACAGAAACTTATACCTTGTAATGCAGAGGTTGTGAGCACAAGGTTAAGCTGAGGGCTGGGCTGGTTTCTTCGCCTTTCACCATAGCTTGCTGCTGGTCTGTCTGTGGACACATGTTCCTGGGGTCTGTGTGTGCTCTAATTGTCTGTTCATCAGAGGACATCAGTCTTGGATTCTCTCTCCCCTCATTCTAATATGATCTCATTCCTTCTTTTTAAGCACCTTGCCTCCAAGGTGCTTCAACTTCAATTTGTGAGAGCACATGTTTGGCATAGGGTGCAAAATTCATCTCTCAGCCCACAACACAGAGAAAATTGTATTTCTTTTTCAGGAAGGCAGTTATGTCGTAGAATCTGTGACTCAAACAAGGAACCCTCTCTGACGGTTTGGGCCAGGCCATCTGTGAAATTCTTTGGTGGGGAAACTTGTCAATCAAACTTGAGTTGTTCATAATGGTCACCACTAGCAACAGGGGTATTTAAATTAAATTAAATATTCTTCAGTTAGCCTACCTCCTTGCAAGTGTTCAGTAGTAGTAAGTGGCCTGTGTGTTGGATAGTGCAAATGTAAAATATCCCTGCCAATGGAGAGTCACCATCACTTCCCATACCACGCAAATGGCTTTGGTCATTGTTAAAGGAATCCTCGCCAGAAGCACCCAGCAACAATTTGCTTTGAACACAGGTTTTGCTCTGCAAGTCTGAAGTGGGAACATGGCCCCTCTTCAGGCAACCCATGATCTAATTCTGGTGCTAAAAATAATGGGAAATTTTTTTTCAAAAAGACCCCATTAAGAGTCTGTTGGAACTCATAAAAGAGTTTGGTAAAGTTATAGCATATGATATACACACAGGGAAATCAGTTGTTTTTGTATTCACAAACAATACTATGGATGAGAAAGAACTTAGTAAGATCAGTGCCATTTACAATGGCCAAAAACAAAAAGTTAAATACATAGGAATAAATTTAATCAAAACGTAAAAGATCTCTACAAGGAAAATTACAAGACATTAAAGAAATAAATTGGAGTAAATAAATAGAAATAAATAAAAAGAGCAGAAGAATCTTCCATGATCATGGATTGAAAGAATTAATGTTATCGAGATATTCATGCTATCTAAAGCAATTTACAGATTCAGTGCTGTCCCAATCCAAATAGCAAGGACATTCATCTCAAATCTGAAAAAAAAAAAAAAGCTAAAATCTATGTGGGAATACAGGAGATCATAAATAGCTAAAGCAGTTTTAAACAGCAAAACCAACAACAAAAGAGGAATCATAATATCAGATTTTAAGACATATCCCAGGACAATTACAAACAAAGCATGATCATACTGGCACAAAAATAAACATGTAGACCAATGAACACAATCTAAACCCCAGAAATTAACCTGTGCAGCTACAACAATCAATCTTCAATAAACAAGTTAAAATAAGTCCCTGAAGAAAGCACTGTCTGCTCAACAAATGGTATTGGGGAAAATTGGATCTGTCCATGCAGAAGTATGAAACCATACTCCTTAGACATTAGACAAACAAACAAACAATCAACTCACGGTTAATCAAGGATCAAAATCTATGACCTATAACATCAAAGGATTAGATGAAAACATTGGGGAAACTCTACAAGACACTGGCATAGACAAAGACTTCTTGGAAATGACTCCAGAAACACTGGCAATAAAAAGCAAAATTACGCAAATGAAGTTACATCATGTTATGAGGCTCCTGCAGTGGAAAGAAAACCCTCAACAAAGTGAGGAGGCAGACAGCAAAATTGAGAGAAAAAATTTGCAACTGATTAACTATTAATATTCAGGATTGTGAAGAACTCAAGAAACTTAACAGCAATCAATCAAACAATCCAGTTGCAAGATGGCCAAAGGATGTGAACATGAGTTTTTTCAGATGGCCAATAGACATATGAACAAATACTCAGGATCACTAGCCATCAAGGAAACCACAACAAGGGTTCACTTCAATGCAACTAAAATAATTATAATCCAGAAATGAAAAAATAACAAAGATATGGAGGGCAAGGTACTCTAATCCGCTGTTAGTGGGAATGTAAAGTAGTACAAATTTCATATGTGGATTTCATAGAGATTCCTCAGAAATCTAAAAATATATACACCATAAGACTCAACTGTCCCACTCTGGAGAATTTGCCCAGACAAACAAAATGAAATCATGAAATGAAAGAATTGTGTATCCCCAAGTTTATTGCAGCTCAGTTCACAATAGCTAAGGTATGAAATCAGCTTAGGTGTCCGTCAGCCAATGACAAAAGAAAATATGCTGTGTGTATGTTCTATTAATTCAATTAATATTAATTCTATAAAGCCAAAAAATGAAATCTTTTGCAAAAAAAATAGATAAAACTAGAAACCATTATGTTTAGTGAAATAACCCAGTCCCTAAAGACAAATTTCGTGTTTCTTTAGTATGTAGTAGTTGATGTAGGCTATCCAACAATGTGCAGGAACAAAACAGACATCTGTGTTTGTGATGTGTTTGTTCCCATCCTTTGTTTCGTCTCCTGTGGAATTGTGTTCTTTCTACTTTTTGTTTGCTGATAATGATTGGTGATGCATCAAGTGTGATTATAGAGTGACCTGAAATTATGTTTTTGCAAAAATTAAAGAAAAAAAGAAGAAAAAGGAGAGGGATTTAGAGAAAGAATGAAAGTGGTAGGAAAATGTGATTATGTTAGAATTGTACCTATGAAATACATGAAATCTGTTCCCTTTATATGTGTAAAGTTTTCTTAAGATTTGTAAAGTAAATTACAGTAGTGCATACAAGGATATTTCAAAATGTTTAAGGTAAAGGAATTAAAAGATGTTTGTTTTGGTGCAAAGAAATTGAAATGCATGTGTAAAAGGGGTCTGCAAAAATTTAAGAACAGAAACCAATGCATGAATTAAAACAACCATTTTAACTTCATTGTCCTCGAACTGTTTGCAGTCCTCTCCTATAATAGCTACAGGAGAATTTTGTAAGGAAGCAAATAGATGAATAGACACCAGAAAGAAAAATACTTGGAAAGGGTAGGGTAAGCTGATTTATACCAAATAGCTGGTGTTTTCAGGCAATGAAAGTGAAGGAACATGGTATACCACAGAAGGTGGAACCCAGCAAGCAGAGGAAGCACTTGTCACCATGCCCTTGATCTTGAGCACATAGGAACTTCAGTGCTTTTATTCTCTCCTGTCTATTTCTGAGTGTTTCTTACTCTCTCACAGTACCCCTCATGCTCTTGCACATCCTGGTTGATGCACAAAGATCTCCTTCATTCTGCTGTCTTCTTTGAGCATTGTCTTGAATCTTGTCTCATCCTGCTTGTGGCAGGATTTCACCTTATTGAGCACCCAGTCCCTGGAGCATGACCAACATCTGCACCATCCCAGGGTAGTGGCCCTCAGTTCTGGAGTGAGCTCTGAGTGATGGGGGTGACAAAGCCCCTTGGGGCTGTCAGCTGAGAAGGAGCAGATTCTTTTGCCTCAGGCCTCCCAGCAACTCTGGCTTTTGTCTAGAGGATGCAAGAAGCTGGACAAATCTGTACTGAGATACATGTATGGACAGCACAGAACTGTACACTTGAGTTCTACCAATCACTGCTCCAGTATACTACAATGATACAAGCTTTCCATACTATCCTTGCAACTTCTTGTAAATAATCCAGCATAGATTATAGCTGTAAGGAGAGACTGAGTGAAGACACCAAGTTGGTTAACAAGGTTGTGTGTGTGAGTTGGGGGTGCCGGGTAAAGCACTTAGCACAGCGTTTGGGACAAAGTGATTGTGATTCACACGTGAGCTTGTGTTAATGTCACCTGTTTTCATGACTGCTGAATTGATATTTTATTCTGTTTTCACTAAAAGAATTCTAAAATAGTTTGAGCCCGAGTTCCCCCCACCCTTATTACACTTATTGGCAAAGCTTCAAGGGCCCTTTGTGAATTTTCCCTTGCTGAAATACCAGCGTAGACACTGTGTGGAAGTTCGTTCTGTGTCTTTGTTGTTTGCAGCTCGCAGTTGACCCCCAAGTTTGTTTTCATTACTTTCAACATTGCTCCTTTCCCAAAAACGTTTTGAGGCTGTACAAATAATAGCACAAAGCATTTTATTTTTGTTTAATCTGAAACCTTGCAGTTCTAAATAAAAACTTGAACCATGTGGCCCCAGGGTTTAATCTAATATCTCGTTCCTTGAATTGGGGCCAACTCTTCACTTTTAAAAAACATCAGCAGATTCTCAATACAACTTTTGACTACTTCCTTTTAGCATCTGACCTTGGTTCACTTAAACTAATTGTTATCCTTCCAGCAGATTGTGATTCTGGAGGGAAAAAGAACAAAACATACTATAGAATGCTAGAGGAATTTTAAAACTCCGAGATCCATGCCCTCCATGCAAAATGTGCCTTTTCTTTCCTTTTCATGTTTATAAATTGTATTTATAGAAAGTGGTGTGGCTTGGGTCATCTGGCCCAGGTCCTGGAGCCCACCTTCTAGGTGGATGTTTGGTTTGTGAGCTCGGGAGTGGGGGATCTGGCGGGGCTTGGGTCACATGACCCAGGTCCTGGCGCCTGCCTGTGAGGTGGGTGCTGGGTTTATGAGCCCCAGGGGCAGGGGATACGGTGGGGTTTGGGTCATCTGGCACAGGTTCCTTGGGTCATCTGGCCTGGGTTCCTTGGGCTCACCTGAAAGAACGTGTCCTACTTAGTGAAAAAGGCAGAGCAGAGGAACCAGGCCCTGTTGTAAAAGGAGAATATGGCAGCTCATTTGGAGTCATGCTAGGAGAAGGAGAACAGAACAGACTGGACAACTACCCCAGCCAAATGATGACAGCAAAAATCTAGGTGAATAGAGACTTGAGGTTTACTGTATCAGCCAATGGACACTGGGAGGGTGACATCATCCTTGGGTCGGTGGAATCGACAGCATTCCAGAACTATCCAAAGCACTTGAACAGAATCCTCAGAGTATGTACACATCGAGACTCTGGGTTAATATGAGGTGGCAGTTCCTCATCCCTGGGTACTGGGGTGTTTGGGAAGTTGTGTGTGGTTTCCCCCTTTGTCTCTCCCCTTCCCCCATAAACAACAAAAAGAAATAGCAAATTGGAAACAATAAGTTCACCCAGTTTTCCCTAAACCTTGATCCTTCCCAACCTGATCAACCATGTAATCATTATAAAAAATAAAATTAAAGAAACTGAACAAATCTCGTGTATTTCACAATGCAGATATAAGAGCATAGTTTACTTCCCACCCTACCTTCCCTCCTGCCTGCATTTCCAACCCACCCTCCTCCTTCCTGCTTTGTTTTTTTTTTCCCTAATTATAACGAAGGCATATTCTCATTTCACTTTGCAATCATAGGCTTAACACTCCGTTAGATAAAAGCATCAACACAAGTAGAAAAAGAAAACAATCTATTCCTCAGAAGTATAAACAAAGTCCATAACGACTAATCAAATTCTAGAATGTCAAACTCATTTGTGTAGATTTTTTGTGCTGTGTGGATTGGTTATGATAGATCAGGGAAAGCATATGACATTTGTTTTTTGGGGACTGGCTTATTTCACTAAGCATAATGGTTTCCCATTGGTCCATTTAGAAGCAAAAGACAAGATTTCACTCTTTTTTGTGGCTGAGTACTATTCCATAGTGTTTATGTATTGCAGTGTCTTTATCCAGTTATCAAGTAATGGATATCTGGGTTGAATCATATGCCTATTGTGAATTTAGCTGCTATAAGCCTCTTTTTTTTTTTTTTACTGGTGCCGATGGAATGAATCAGCTCAGCTCATTTTTTAATCTATGAACCAACATAACACTGGAACATATTCCTTTCAGTAACTTAGAGAGACTGCAAAGGTTACCGTGGAAAACAACCTTGATAATTAAGCTGCAATACTTAAATTGAATCATCATGGCATTAAATTATATTTCCAATACAAGAAAACAAGTATGGACAAAATTTTAAATTTAAAATTGATAGACTTCTCATGCAGAATCAAGTGGCAATTAGAAGTAAATGCTACAGTAATGACAGTAATGAGGGGATGAAGGACTAAAGAAAACATTTTCACAACAATGATAACAACAATGTGCTATACAGTACAGCAAAGTTAAAAAGCTATTTTTCCTATGCAAAAAAATAGCACGAAAAACACAAGGACAATTTAAGCATATACATTACAAATTTTAAAGATATTTCATCTAAGCAGTCCAAAAAATGGTGAAATTGTGCTAGTGTAGGCAGCTAGTTCAGGGTCACCTGAGAGGTGGCGGGACTGAATTGCAGTGTAAGCTCTCCCCTCACAAGGCCCGAGAGAGGCCCACGAAAGGCAGGGGCTTGCTCTCCTGGTCCCATTCTTTCATCGCTCAGCACTGTGACTGCTGGCCTCCCCAGTACCTGTTTGCTCTCTGGTTTCCATGGACAGACTGAGGACAGGTATCCCCTGAGCATGGCCCCTGTGTGTCTGTATTCCTCACCTCTGTTTACTGCTCGGGTGGGACAGTAAAGACAGCAATGCTAAATGCTTTATATTTCTAATGTATACTTTCAAGAGTTCCAGGAGAGGTGAGGTCTAGCAGTGATGGAATATGGGCATTGAACTCAAGGAAACGTGAATGTCTGCTGCTTTGTAAGTGTGTCCAGGTTGTTCGTTGCATGTCTCTTAGGATGCTTATATTGTTCGGGAAGCTGGGACAAGGTCTTTAGCTTAACGGATGGATTTGAGGGTAATGACCATTTGTTTCTCTTGGGGTTGTGTTTATATGGGATTGAGATTTGCTATTTCCAGTGGGCCCTGTTGTTATCACCAAGCTTGGTTAATAAAGACTCCTTAATAAACGCTAGACTTGTCTGGCGTGATCTTGCTCACACCCCGCAACAATATCAAAAAGGTCAATCCCTTTTTCAGTGAGTTTCAGATTTGTAATTCTAGCTAGCTTTGGCAAAGACACTTCCTAAAGTTCACAGGAAATCCAACTAAAGGGCCCAGCGCAGTAGCCTAGCACCTAAAGGCCTTGTCTTGCACACACTAGGATCCCATATGTGGCCCCGGTTCTTTTTTTTTTTTTTTTTTCTGATTTGTGTGTTTTATTTTTTTTTTCTTCATTAATTACATTGTATTATGTGACACAGTTTCATAGGTACTTGGGTTCTCCCCACCCCTCCCCAAACCCTCCCCCCATGGTGGATTCCTCCACCTTGTTGCATGAACACAGCTCAAGTTCAGTTGAGATTCCCCCATTGCAAGCGTATACCAAACCTAGAGTCCAGCATCTTATTGTCCAGTCAAGTTCAACGGCTTCTTAGGTATACCCTCTCTGGTCTGAAGACAGAGCCAGCAGAGTATCATCCCAGTCAATTGAAAGCTCCATCATACCATCAGCAAAAATTTACATCATTATGGAATTAATTGACATAGTAATGAGTAACCAATATGTTAAAAGTAAATGCGAGTTCCCAGCCACCTTCTGTGACCACCTCACCTACACTTCAATTTTAGTTTATACACAACATATAACATTCATAACATAACATGTTATACATAACATCATATCATCTTAAATTAAGGCAAACGTGTGGTATTTAACCTTTTGGGATTGGTTCATTTCCCTTAGCATTATGGTTTCCAGTTTGGCCCATTTGGCCACAAAGAGCTGCATTTTGTTTTTTATAATAGCTGAGTAGTATTCCATGGAGTAGATGAACCATAGCTTTCTTATCCAATCCTCTGTTGATGGGCATTTTGGTTGCTTCCATGTTTTTGCAATTACTGATTGTGCTGCTATGAGCATAGGAGTGCATGTTGGTTTCTCATAAAACAATTGTTCTGGATATATTCCTAGGAGTGCTATTGCTGGATAATACGGTATGTTGAATTTGAGTTGTTTGAATATTCTCCATACTGATTTCCATAGAGGCTGTACCAGCCTGCAGCCCCACCAGCAGTGGAGTAGGGATCCCTTTTCCCCGCAACCTCGCCAACAAGTGTTGTTGGTGCTTTTATTCATGTGGGCCAGTCTTACTGGCGTCAGGTGGTATCTCATTGATGTTTTAATTTGGATTTCCCTTATTGCCAGGGAACTTGAGCATTTTTACATATGTTTATTTGCCATTTGGGTTTGTTCCTTTGTGAAGTGTTTGCCCATTTCCCATGCCCATTTCTTGAGTGGCTTGTTTGTTTTGACATTTTGGTTGTTTTGTAGTTCTTTGTATATTCTGGAGATCAGCCCTCTATCACCTATGTCGTGCGCGAAGATCTTCTCCCATTCTGTGGGTTGCCTTTTTACTTTGTTGATTGTTTCTCTAGCTGTACAGAAGCTTCTTAGTTTGATGAGGTCCCAATTGTTTATTTTGGTCTTGATTTCTACTGCATCTGGAGTCTTTTTTAGGAAGTGAGGACCTACCCCTAAGTGTTGCAGTGTGTTTCCAACATTTTCTTCCAAAAGTTTGAAGGTTTCTGGATGTAGGTTTAGATCTGTTATCCATTTAGATCTGATCTTAGTGTATGGTGAGAGATGTGGATCTATTTTTTTGTTTCTGCAGGCTATCAACCAGTTGTCCCAACAGCATTTATTGAACAGACCTTCCCATTTGCCTGGATTGTTGTTTGTCTTTTTGTCAAAGATTATTTGGCTGTATCTGTGTGGGTTTCCTTCTGGTGTTTCTATTCTGCTCCATTGATCTTCCTCTCTATCTTTGTGCCAGTACCACGCTGTTTTGATAACCACTGCCCTATAGTATGTCCAGAGGTCCGGAACTGTGATTCCCCCTGCTAACTTCCTGTTCTTCAGGATGGTTCTAGCTATCCGTGGTTTTTTGTGCTTGCAGATGAACCTTATAAGCCTCTTTTATACACTGATTTCATTTTGTTGGTGTAAATTCCCAGGACTGGTATGTCTAGGTCAAATGATAGATTGCTCAGACATAATTGCAATTCATTTAAAGAAAAAAATTTTAAGAAGTAGGTCTGAAATATATCAAATTCAAATATAGTAATGATGTGTGAATCTTGAGGTTTTTAATTGCTATTTGTCTGTTCACTGGTATTTTTGAGCTCCTCATGGGTCCCAGGTAGGTGCTGGATGAGACCCAGCTCCTCCCCCAAGTGGAGCACACGGATTTTCAAAAGGACTAAACTGTTTGCAATCCTGGTTCCCTGTGCATTTGCATGGAAGTTCTTCAAGTGCCTCCAATGTGCTGATAACATCCCTGTGGTTTTCTATATGCACCAAATCTGCATATTCTTTCCATTGATAGTCACTGATTTTAATGCAGAGGGCAGTCCTGTTAAATAATTGTAGAAATACAGTCGGAAAAAATTGGAAGACAAATACAGAAATACAGAATGTATCTGTAGTCATCACATATTTAGGAAGAGATTAGAGCTGGAATTTAAGTCCAAATCTTCTGGTGCTGGAGCCTGTACTCTTTACCTCTTGAATGCTTTGTGTTGTTGGTAAATTCAGAGTTCTCCCCAAGAGTGAATGCAAACAACTGGTAATGTACATGGTGAACTTAGGTCTGCTTGTGAAGTGCTGATGTGTAGGTTGAGAAAGAGATTGTCTGCCACAGTTGTCCCTTGGTGTTTCTGATTCATTAGTGATGTTGTGTTTGTGGGTATCATCTTCTTCATTCTCTCACCCAGAACAGAGGTCTTGGGTTTAGAATAGAACTGAGCTAGTGTGCCAGGCTAGAGTGCAACACTACTGCATCTGTTTTTCTATTGTCTTAAACCATAGTATGTGTTACTGGCTTTATATTTATTATAATAATAACAGTCTTATTTGCAAGTAAATGTCTTTAAACATATAATACTAAAGTGAAAGTCACTAAATAAATGGGAAGAAAGTGGTAAGGGCATGAGAGAAAAAGTGAAGGAATTCCTAGATGACAATCCAGGAAGACCTTCTGGGTTGGCATGTGCTTATCCCTTGGGATTCTGGTCTGCAGTTACCCCTAGACTTCCCATAACTCCCCATCCTCAAGGTATGCTAGTGAGTCAGGTTCTAGAGGATGCAGTCAGATGAGGAAAGCATCACACCCAAGGCCTATAGTAAGGTGATGCAGCTGTTAGGAGAGGTGAGTCTGGATTCCCGAGGGAAGCTACCCTACTTCTCTGTCTCTATAGATGATCAGTCAGCAACTCGTGGGAATTTCTGCCATGCTGAATTTCTGCCCAGCGTCTGGGGCAGGCTCATGAGTTCAGCTTGGCTCAGAATCTTCTCCTGACTCCCGCAGACTATGACTGAATGCCAAGACTTGCCCCGTGAGGGAGAGTCTGTGTGACTCAGAAGTGACAGTATCCACAATCTTTAATAAGAAATGACATTTGGCTAAACTGTGTCAATAAAGGACAGCTGCTGTGACTAGAAATATGGGTTGTAATTTTCAGTAAAAATGCTTGCTTTTTAAGAGTAGACGTTGGGTTTGATGACAGTAAATTGAGATGCAATTATTTTTTATTAGATCATTTGAAAAATATCTGTAACCGTGTTTTCTGAATTTCTAAAATAGTTCTCCATTCCAAATTTTTATCCTTAATCTCTCTGACCTGGGTGTTGCAGGGAGAGCTTGCTAATTGTGCCAATAGGATTTATAAATCAATAGATGTTCCAGAAAGGATTGTATATCTCGCACTAATTAAAATTCCTTTTTCTGCTATATTCATCCATTTATAAGCATGTCATCTCTAAAAAACTGTTTCTAGATTTTCATCCACATGTGATGGAACTTACGTGATTTCTGAGGTCAGGACGTCTGAAAGCCCACAGCTCTCCAAGTAATATAGTAAATAAGGTTGTTGGCTTGTGTTGGTCTTCTGAATAGATGGACAAGGAATAAAGCAACTGTCCCACTCCTAAAGGCTGTATAGAATCAACATAGGAAATTATAGAACTCTTTTCAGGCCAGGAAGGGAGGAGAATTGGAAAACAATATCAGAAAACCAATTACAACAATTGTCTTCAAAGTCAGCAAGGAGGTGTTGTCATCAAAAACAAGCTTGAGAATTAGGAAAAAATAGTCATTGACATCCTTAATTAAGCACTTACTGCATGCTGGGCATGGCAGACATGTTGAGTCCTTCTAAGGACCATGTCCTCAGTGGAGACACTGGGCTTTCAAGTAGGAAAGTGGCAGGTGCCCTGATGTGTTCGAAGGAGTTAATTGTTTGGGCAGGCATTTGGTGCCGCAGTTAAAAGATCACTCAGACCATCCAAATCCCATATGGTCTGTCCTTGTTCAGGCCCAGCCCTTCTTCCAGTTCTAACTTGCTCCTAATATGCACCCTGGGAGGCTGCAAGTGATAGCTGAAGTACTTGGATCCCTGCCACTCATATGGGAGACATGAGTTGACTTTCCAAACTCCTAGCTTCAATCTGGCCCCGGCAATAGCCGCTGCAAGCATTTGGGGAATGAATCAGTAAACAGGTAATCTCTCCCTCCAAAGTTCAAATGTGCATGAAGAAAACATTCAAAATAGTTATCTGTAGTGTAAGTTTATAAGCTGGGGGGTGCAGCAGAGAGACCAGCGAGGGAGCTACAGCAATGATTCAGGCAAGAGACAGAAACAACCTAGCTGTTCTGGCTGCTTTCTGGATTTTTGCTGAAGCATCCCTTTTCCTCTAGCCATTCTGGAGATGTGTTTTCTGAGGGTGGTGTACTTGCTCATCTCTGGAGAGCTGCCTCTTGCCAGGGCTCACTGACAAGTCACTGTTCACGTCAGGTGCAGAGGTGGAGGAAATTGCAGTTCCTGGACAATGTTAACACTGTTGAGAACATGTACATCAGAGGGCAAATGAAAATTGTTTTCCCCTTGAATTGTGGGTGGCAATCCTGAAGGTGGGACTTAATCCAACATAGCTTATAGGTACTACAATGTGAGTGATTAAATCTGGTTCTTTGAACTGCCTTTACAACAACGCAGTCTTTCTTTTGGTCCCTGTGACAGGTCACCCATTGACCTCACTGTTCTGGCAGTCTGTCCATTTCCTGTGGTCTCCTTGGGATTCTCAGGGTCATGCAGTGAGGGCCAGGCAGAATCAAGTTCCAGAGTCTTCAAAAGATGGATGGATCTCATGGATGAACATCATAATCAAAAGCTAGACAATGCTCAACTCAAACTCAGCTCAAAAAAGTCAGTCTTGACCAAGTGATTTGCAGTGACTCTAACCACTCATCTAAGTCCCTTGCTGTCTGGTCCCTCTGCACAGCTGAGCCCGTGGCATGGCACACATCAAGGACCCTATCAGGAAGAAGGAGTCTGCAAGTCCAGTCTTTGATATTCACATCGACGAATGTCCTCCCTGTGATGATCCCTGAAATGAGTGTCAGGAAATCAGGGACTCTAAGCTACAGGTGCGGGAAGACAGAGGAGGCATCCCAGTTGTGAGGACGGCCTGGGCACTTCTGCAAATGTGACTCTTGGCTATTAAGCTGTCTTCCAGAAAGCAAAGTGAAGAAGAATGCAGACTAGGAAAGGGTTGAATATCCCAGTATCCCTTCACAGCCACCTTCTGCCTTTTAAAATTAAAACTCCACTGAAATTCACTACCTCTGGTATTCAGATCCTCCCCTCATTAAAGTCACCTTGCTGTGTGTCAGTCTCTATTAATACCCCAGAACACTGTTTTTATCAGTGGGATGTACAGCAGCCATGACTGCTCTGCACTTTAGCACTGCCACTCCTTTTTCCCTCCGTCACTCACCTGAAGGGTGCCTGGCTTTTTTCCCCACTCCTGTCCCTTCATCAGTGGTTTTCAACATTTTTCTGCATCAGTACCCTTGAGGGAGATGTCACTTCATTAGCAACAGCTGACTACAGCAGGGATTCTGAAGGTGGGAAGAAGGGAGGCTTCTAAATTGGAAAATCTGAGTGAGTAGATTAAGGGTCCCTCTAGGGTGCACATGCTCTCCTAACCTTTGGAAAAAATCACTGACTCAACCCAGAGAGCGGGGTCACCAGAATTGCTTGGTGGTTTATAACCCACAGGCAGGGGGACTTGAGGTTGCTGCGTGCGCTGTGCCACACAGGAGGCATAAAGCCTTCAGTCAGCTTCATGCCCAGACAGGAGAGGCACTGAGTTCAAAGTGGGGTTGATCTTGGCTCTGGGGCGCAATTCTTTTGCTCACCAACTGCATCATTTCAGGAGAACTGCTTAACATCCTTGATCCTAAATTTCCCTTTCTGTAAAACACAATTAAAAATATTCATCTGCTAGAGTTTCAAAAATCTCCAAAGTCTATATTCATCAACAGAGAATACATGCCATTGCTGTGAAAAGGCTTTGACAAAATCCTCCATTCAGAATAATATTCAATAGAATAAAAAAGGTGCTATAGTTATGCTGGGCCTCATGGGGTGGTGTGGGGGCTATTTCTAGGTACTAAACTGGCGTATTTTTTTAAGGTTGCAAAGTTCAGTTCCATTGTCAAAGAGAAAGAGATGTTAAGTAAAGGAAAGCAACTATATGAAAACTTTTTACCAAAATCATCACCCACTTGAGTCCTGTAAAACAGAAAAATCCTGCAAGATTTCAAATTAGATTAAGTTGTAATAAAAGCTGACCACTTGAAGTGTTAAGAGATTAGCACCTTCTTTGAAAGAATCACTGATAGGGTGGCATTGTTGAGACCCACATCACATAGCAGAGTGAGAATCCCACCTCTGCTCCCAGCACAGCTTCCTGCTAATGTGCACCCCTGAAATCAGAGGATAGCTGAAGTTCTGGGTCCTTGAAACCCTGGGGACACCTGGCTTGTGTTCATGGCTCTTGGCTTCAGCCTGGATGGCCCTGGCTGACAAAGACATTTTGGGACTAAACCAACAGGTGGAAGATACCTCTCTCTCCTTGACCCATTTCGTCTGCATCTCCAATACATACACATTCAGAAAGAATCAAGGAACATTCACACTTAAGATTTTAGAGTGTTTAGGCATAAAACAATCTACGGAGCTCGATTCCTATTGTCGCTCAGTCCCTACCTCTTTTGCCTTTGAAGCATCACACACTCCCCTTGCCTTCCTACGTACAGGACACTGGAGAATGGATGGTGACCATTGAGCACTGCTACCACTGAGCCTGAACTTCTCAGCTCCCCTTCCCATCAGCACTCCACCCTGTGTCCCATCAGATGGTGGTCTATGTGTTTAGCTGCTTTAGTGCTATAATAATGAATAGTGTATATGTACCTAATAAAATACAATGGTTGGAAGAACTATACGAGAAGCAGGGGCAGAAAACTAAGAAAGTTCAGAGACTTTGCATGCCCCAGTGAGTTTATCTTCTTTTTCTCAGGGTGATGATTTTAGTCATCTTATATGCACAGTTTCATTCATATGAGAAAGGGAGGAAAAATTCGATTTCAGAAGCTTCTAAAACACTTGACCCTGCACTGCCTGGGAGCAAACTGCATGTTACAGACAGCCTTGACCTTCCTCCTTTCTTTCTGGCAGCTTTTGTATTGAATAGTCTCTTTCTCTCTTTCTCCCTCCCTCCCTCCCTCCCTCACTCTCTCTCGTTTTTTATTATCTGAGGGCTGTGGCATTTTTAACGGAGTACATCATTTTGGAGTAACATTCTCTTGAGGTGGGCCACTGAGATGTATAATTATATCCTGTGGAAAATGATGGTGGTAGGAGGGGTAGGAGGGGGATGGTTATTGAATCACAAAAACATGTTTCCTATTCAGGAAGAAATGACAGTGTGCAGGATGTTCAATTTCCCTCTGCTCTGTGCCCATGGAGAGCGCAGCATCTTAAGGAGGAGAAGTCATTGGTATTCACCAGAGCTCGCCCGGTTTCATTTTTATTGTTTCGCAGACTTATTACTCTTTCCAAGTGGTTCCCAAGTCTGCTGCCTGTTTTTTTTAGTATATATGAGCTCAGGTAGTCAGAAGAAACACTTTAATTACATTTTAAATAGAATAAAAGCATAAGTATATTTATGAAAATTCTAACAAAAGGCACAGTGAGACCATTAACTTAAATCCCCAACATACATAAAGTGTTTTGTTCATAATAAAAACCCCATAGTTATTGTGTTAAATTGTACCTGCATATTAAAAAACTGCCCTAAGCACTAAATATTGCTTAAATGTGCATATTGTATTTGCAGTTTCTCCTATAAAAAGTCTACTAGGAGCTCTGGCCATCGCCGCTGTCCCTCAGGCTTGCCCTTAAGTTACTGCCCCAAGGAGGAGGAGAAGCATGCTGTTGGCTGGGGATGATCCTTGCCTTGACTCCCTCAACTGTGACTTCTGTCTTCTCATTGGGCCTTGGTTGAACTTGATTTTAGTGAACCTGTTCGTAAGTGTTGTCAAACATCAGTGTGAGGTGAAGGGCAGGAGGAATTGGGCATCACGGGGGAAATGGAACATGACAGGGAAAGGAAAGCAGGTGGCAAGCAAAGCTCCCCCCAAGTAGCCAGAGGCCAGACACTGGCCCACCGCCTTCAAGGGACCCAATTCTTTCTGTCTCAGTGCTGGGAGGGACTCAGAACTGGTTGGCTTTACTTCCACCATGTCTAATGGAACCCGTTCTTCTCAAGATGCACCGTGAGTTATCTGCTGCGTACTTTCATTCCATGAATACTGATTCAGAGTAGAATTTTTCCCAAAGCATTCAGTAAGTCAGTTTATATCATTTAAAAGGTGTATGCATACCTTCTGGGCTCCTAAAGATAAAAAAGGAAGAGCTAAAGAAGCTTTGGTTCTTCCCCGAAGAAAAGCACACAAGAGAAGATTTTATGAAATATGCGTTGACTTTGCTTAATTTGTGTGAAAACACATTTAAAAGCCAAAAGTCAGTGGAATAGGACAGAATAGAATATGACTGCTTAGTTTAATTACAGATAAGCCCAGATACCTGATTGGTCGTCAGTCCTACTTTGTGGATTTATAAATGACTCGGGGTTGTCCCAGGGGAATGAGTAATGAAGGAGGCACATCTGTTCCCTCTGGGGTTGCATGTCTGAGATAGGAGAAGCCCTGGACCAGGCAGAAAGCAGGTCCTGATCCTGATGGCCATGTCCCCGCTTCAGTTACCATTTTTGCTCTGAGAATTTCCAAACCAGGAAAACAGCCAGGGCCCGTTCTGTGAGAGACCATGTATCATCAAGTCATGGCTTCTCTGAATATAAGCCAAGATTTATTTTCTAACTAGATATATGCCATGCATGAATAATAAGAGTCTAAGGTGTAAAGGTACATATTTTCTCAGATATTTTGAAAGTTTCTGTTAACCAAAACCATAACAATTTAACACTGGGCTTATCTTACAGTGTTATGAAAGAAAATCTCCATTTCAAAGGGAAAAGGTAATATAAAAAATTAGCCAACAAAACTAAAGCAGTCCTTCTTGAAGGCCCTTCCTCCCAGTCTCTGTGCTGTGCAAAGGCATCTTGTTTTCCAGCCCAAGGATTAGGACATATGATCGTAATGATGCAGGTGAATTGTGTCAGATTGTTCCAGAAAATGTGAGACACAGTCTCCAAACCTACCAGGGAGTCGAGAGACTGGCTATCATCTGTCATCAAGTCTTTTCTGTGGGCACCTCTTTGTCTTTCTTTTGCTTACAAAAATACATTTTGCCATTTGCAATGATTTCCATAGTTCCCCGCTAGGAAGTTGAGAGGCTCTGCGCAGGAACTTGCTTCTCTTGCAATTGTGTCCCTGCCATGAACATATCAAATAAGCTAAAAAGCAGAATTCTTCTGTAAAGTAATCAACAGCTAAGTGAAAGTTCACATGACAATTTTTTTACATCCTCTTGATGTAATCCTTCACTTGTAGATAAGACATAATTTAGGGGTGGAAAGCAATAATGTTGGTCTGTGTGTTCAATATGTAGATTTAATATTGTTCTCCTCTTCAAAGCCATTGTCACAGAAGAGCTACACAGAAGGAGCAGTGGACTCAGAGTGAGAAAACATGGAGATCTGGTCTTGGTTGTGTCAGGTCCTTCAGCCATAAGGCATGGAGACTACTCTAGTGGAGATGTGTTCATAATGCAGGCACATGTTGAATTCCCTACCCCTCCATCTTGTATGCTCAGAAATAGAGAAGATCTGAGGGCCCTACCCTTAAGAAACTGTTGTAACTATAGTGCTCAAATGAAATGAGATTAGTTATTGTTCCATTTGGTGTTTTGAGTCTGCTTCCTGGCCACCAATTAAACGAAAACAATGAAGTTCATATAACTGGTTTTAAATGCAAGTCCCACATTTAACAGGCATACTCATGAAACACAGCCATGACACCATGGCTGTTGCCTGCCCCACAGAAGAGCTTCTGTGATCAAGCGTGGGAAGCACTTGATTGTGTGGCTCAACCTCAGTGACTCAAGGGCATTTCCTCCATGCTCGAAGCTGGAAAACCCGATATTTTCCCTTAATCTGTTTGCTTCTTCCATCTGACCACAAAGAAACAAAATAGGAGAATGCTCTAGATTTGTGAAAAAGACAGAGGGAAGTGAGATGACTGGCTAGATCAGTACAAACACCAAGTAAAATTGGCTGTTGTCAGTGAAATACAATTATTATGCAACTGCAAATTCATTGTCATCCATAAAGTAGCAAAGACAATATTCACAAAAAGAATATCTGACCTGAAAATCTCTGTTGCTATGTTGAAGTGTATTATAGAACAGAATAGAAGCTACATTCTTGAATCAATCCTGATTACATAATGATCTTGCACTAGTAACCTTTCACAGCTTGTATTTTTTTACTTCATTTATTGATAACTCAAAATTATTTTTTTGCTGCATCACACTGAATTTTGCCCTTCAACTAGCAACGTGGGAAGCTATTTCAAGCCACTTGTGTAAAAGTTAGTATTAAAAGTGTGAATTTATTTTGGTGCAAACCAGTTTTCCTAATATATGGAAAATATATGTTATAAGAAAATTAAGCATGGGTTTCAAATTTTCTTCATCCAACTCAGACTAGTTCCATTTTTTACACAAACTTTCTGAATTATCTTGATAGAGTACCATTCATATACAGTCACGTGTTGCTTGACAACGGGGACACACTCTGAGAAATATATCATTAATCAGTTTCATTGTTGGGTAAGCATGCAAAGTGCGCTTAGCCTCAGCCGATCATGATGTCACAAGGCAATATAATTGTATGAGACCCTGGCCTCGTATGTGATCCCTTCTTGACCAAAACAGCATCATACAGTGCTTGTGTGTAAAGTGTGTTTAAACCTGATCGGCTGTCATGGACTTTGTTTTTGTTTTTGTTTTCCAAAATAACAAAAAAAGCTGTTATGATAATCATGATCTATGATCAGACTCAGGGGCCTTTAAAGAGAGGTTATTTAAACTCCTTGACCCTTATGTGCATAGTTTCATCTTTTTCACACTTGTACTGATATAATGTCAGGTATGAATGTGTTGATAAGGACAAGATCTGAAGCCCAAGACTGGGAAAGAGCTGAGAGTGACTCTTTCCCAGTTAGTCTCTGATGAGAGCTGAGCAATATGTGAATGTTAACAGCATTATTGATACTAACAGGTGACAAGAAAGCAGGTTTTTCAAGTCTTAGAACGCATATACTTAAGAAGGAGAAATAAAGCTTTAATTTTGAGTTCAGGACAAAGATGTTTGTTAACCAGAGCTTGCAGCCATGAATACCTTCAGTCAGTAGTTGCCAGACTACTTCCATGAGGCAGTGGAGACATAGGTAGAAATGACAGAGCATGCTGAGCATCGTCCACTCCATGTCGGGGTGCTATGGGACATGCAGATGGGTGGAGCAGAGTCCCAGAGACCCTGGAGAAGATGTGTCAACTGCAGTAAGACTGAGGTGTAACTTACCTAATAAACAAGGGCCCATAAAAAGAAGTCACTAGCATTGGGAAGTGGTGGAGATGGCCAAGATGCTGGGAGGAGGACATGGGAAAGGAGGAACTTCAACTGGGAAGAGAGAACTGCTATCCCAGGCTTGTTTGAGAACAAGACTGTTTGACACCATGTGGCCTTCAGGCCTTTCAGAGTGGGGCCTTTCTCATCCATGCCATTTATGTCACTTCCTTCACTTTTTCTCTTCTTTCCCACCTGGTACCAAGAAATACAGGAGCAGGTGAGACAAAGGCAAGAAATTAGTATCACTGAGTCCTTCTTGCTACCATCCTTCCACGGCCCCCTACTTCATAAAGGGAAATCATTAAAATGTTACATGGACTAAATTGGAAATGAAAAGCTTCCTTTCTGCTGATACTAGAGGACATTTTTTATTATAATTGAAACAGAAAAGAAATACATCCAATAACTGAAGATTAAATACCCCAGGAATAATAATGCCAAATCCTCTCAGTTAGCAAGCAGAGAGGGGAAAAAAGATATCAGTATCTCTTATAAGAATAGTGAAAAATGATTATGTAATTAAAAAATTGAGAGACGCATTCAATTTTTCTCTGCATCACGTATCCAGGTAGCGTAGGAAGACTGGTGATCATCTGTTCTGTGTTGTTCACTGTGCACCTCCACTCTTGCATTTGTAAAACATTAGAGAAAGCAGGAAAACGTGTTTAGCAGTGCCTAAATGAAGAAGTCAAGAGATAAAGCCGTTTAATCATCTTTCTTCTCACTGCTGTGGACATCCTTGCTCTGGCCCTTGGTCCCCGTTTTTTCAGAGTCTCCTCCATCACTGAGCTGCCTTTGTTGATTACACCCAATTGTAATGCTTCCTGTCCCTTCCCCCTTCCTTTCAGAGTTTCTTCGAAGGACAGTCAGCACCATGGGACTCTGCTAAGAAAGATGAGAACAGAATGAAGAACAGATACGGGAATATCATTGCGTGTAAGTGTTGACAGCATCGCTGTGTTACTGTATAACTTTGCATCTCATAAGATTGACCACCAGACTCATGCAGGGAGAAATTCCAGGCCAGTCACTGCTTCTGGTCCCAGAAGAACTGCTGTTATGCTCACACTAAAGAAAGAAAAAAACTAGCTGAATGCCCACATTGCATTACTGTGCTCGTGCTGTTGGCCCTGCTTCATTTTCAGATTTAAGGTCTGCAAAGCCTTGGTGGTCTGCAAATGCTGAGAAGGAAAAGCGATTTAGAAGTAAACATAATAGCACTAACGTCTCCCAGTTGCTCCGTGAGAATTACCAGAAATAATGATGCACAACTTGTCTGAATGCAAAGAACTGGAGTTCTCTGCAGGCATTAACTCATTAAACCTCTGGACACTGTGTTACGGAGGTCAGGAACAGCCCCATTTTAAGGACAGGAAACCAAAACTCTGGAGTTAAATGGTAGTCCTCATATCACAACACTGATTAGCAAAAAGAGCTAGGATTATATCAGTAATTCCCAGAGCCTGTGGAACGGAATGTTCCCAGTCCATAATGCATGGGATGGGTTTTTAAATCAAGCCCAACCTCATTAATGTTCTGTAACGATGCTGAGACACAGGGTAGATTGATAAGCTCCCTCCGACAGGGCTTCAGGCCCCCTCCCCTATATTAAGCTGCTCTAAGTGGTCTGTGACCGCGTCATGGCACCAACAAGCCCATTGACTGTGGCAGCCTCACAAAACTGGAACTACTTGTAAGTACAAGTAAACAAGTAATAGTACTAAAAAACTAGAACCAATATTGGTCATATGACTTGGCCTGGGGAATAGTGAGCTCTTGGCGTCTCATCACATAGAAGACAACAAACTTGGAAGGGCTGGATAGTCCATGGGAGCATTTTGGGGGCTTCAGTGGTTGTGGCAAGAGCAGCCCCATCCACTTGCCTGAGTTAGCCTTCCTCAGTAGGACAGTGCAGTTTCCAGAATTCTCTGAATGCAACACCACTAATCACATGGAATGTGGCTGGTGCCAGCAAGGAACTGAACTTTACATTTTATTTCATTTTAATAATTTTTTTTAAAGATTTTATTATTGGAAAGCCAGATATACAGAGAGGAGGAGAGACAGAGAGGAAGATCTTCCATCCATTGGTTCACTCCCCAAGTGAGCCGCAACGGGCCAGTATGCGCCAATCTGATGCCGGGACCAGGAACCTCTTCCAGGTCTCCCACGCGGGTGCAGGGTCCCAAAGCTTTGGGCCATCCTCAACTGCTTTCCCAGGCCACAAGCAGGGAGCTGGATGGGAAGTGGAGCTGCCGGGATTAGAACCGGTGCCCATATGGGATCCCGGGGCGTTCAAGGCGAGGACTTTAGCCGCTAGGCCACGCCGCCGGGCCCTCATTTTAATAATTGTTAAGTCCAATACTACACAAAGAAAAGTGGGAGCAGAAAGCTAAGCAGTAATCTGCAACATCCCATTTGAGTATGGCTTGTGGCCACCAGTAAAACCAAACCACAAGTTTTGCAGGATGCAGGTGCTGGCTTTGCATGGGTGGAAGTTTGTTTCAAAACATGCTGTATCCCTCTAGTGTCTCAGACAGCATGCTATGGTCCCTTTGGATATGAGATCTAGTTGCCCCTCTGATAGTTCAGGTGACCCTGGTGAGATGTCATACTGGTACTGTTCACTGAGGATGCCTAGTCATTAAGATGAGATGTTGTTCCTAACTCCAGAATGGAGCAGACCCCATACCGTAACTATTGTCCATTGTGGTGGCAGCCATGTATACAGTGCTGTGGAGGTTCAGAGGAGGAAAATAAAACTTGTTGGACTGCATAGACGCTGCATGTTGTCTGGGGGCCAGTGAAGCCCTCCACAGTTAGCAGAACTAGGACACTACCTGATGGCTGCTGGGATCCTTCAACTCTACAACAAGCTCCCAAGAGACTCCCAGAAGAGAAATGAAAAACCTTGTTCTTGTGCAAAGGGATAGGGCATGTTGACAAGCCTCTGTGTCTGGCAGCCACATGGCCCTCCTGCTGAGCACACAGAAAGCAGCATCAAGGAATATGACTGCAAGCGTGCCAAGAGTTCACTGATGGTTATGTAATACATTCTTGAGTCTACTTCCCAGAGCATACTTAACTACCTGCCCTTGATAGATATATGAGAAATGTTTTTAAATTATCAAGGCATACATAAATGAATGAATGAATAAATAAATAAATAAATAAATAAATAAATAAATAGTAACATTTGCTACAGACACACAGGTGTGATAAACACCAGCATGAACATGTCAGACTCATTAACTCGTTGCTCCTAGTAACACCATCACTGGATAAATACTCTTACTCTGTTACAGGCCAGAGTAAGGCCTGGTCTGGAGGTATGGGCAGCCTCCATGAGGATGTGATGCGGAAGACAGCTGCATAAAAGAGAGTTCTGCAGACAGAGCAAGTGTCTTGTGAGCAGTTCTAGCCTTTAGATTGGAGGTCATGAAGGATGCCAAGGTACCGGGGGTATAAAGTACGAGTGAGGTTAGGCATAGAAGGGGGTAGTTGCCAGACCTTCAGAGCTCTCTAGAGAAGATTAAGGAATTTGGTTTTATTACAATACTAAAAGTTGTTGGGGGTAAGATATAAATAAAATCTGCATTAGATAGTTTTTACCTAACCGCAAAGTAGAAAATGGATTGGAAAGGGGCACTTACTATAGGTAAGAGGTTCTTTGTTCCACAGGCAATTAATAGGATGATTAATAAGGGCCAGAAAGAAAATACATTGATGTATACAAGACAAGTGTTTGACTGTACTGATTGATGAAGTAAGGAAGATTATGAAGTTTTCAGTCTTTAACTCACAGGAGGACGATGAATAGCTCATTGCATATAGGCGGACCGGTGGAAGGATGGATGGCTACTCAGATGGGCAACTCTAAAAGAGAACCAGACTTCACATGGAATTGAAGGGTGATCATGAGGTTGGCAGTAGCACAGCAAGTTTATGAATTTAGTTGCAAGGCCATACTAGATGGCTTGGGAACATTCAATGAGATGCAATAAACAAAGATGTAAACTGCTCTGGAACCCAAGCAGAAGCATCTAGATCCAAATATTCATGAGTGAGTGTAGACTTCCAGGAGCTGACTAAAGTCATCAGTGTGATGGTCTCACAATGTGAGAGGGCGTTGGGAGCCCTGGGCCCAACCCAGAGGGCCTGTAGTAATGCAACAGCGGGCAGTTGTTCAGCCTACACACAGATACATTGTGTCTTGGAGAAAGGGGAGTGTCGATCCTGTGCCATTGATAGGTTAATAACGTTAATAAAGTTTCTGATGTTGGGTGAAGACATGACTTAAGTGTAGACAGCTGTGACTACAAAGGGGCAGAAGATAGGAGTCCTTCTATTGGCTTTCATCTTGATTGAAAGTACTCGTACCATCCTACTCTGCTGAGAATGAGGCAACTAAGAAAGGAGGGAAACTTTTCACCTTGTCCCACCAGTCCTTCTGTACAGCAATTGAATCTGGATGGTCCAGACTGAAGACTTCAGCTTTATAGGGTTTGGTACCAAAGCAAGGAGCTTCCCCATTGTCCCTTAGGAGCCTACATTGTCATAGCCTAGCTTAACTGCAGAGGCAGGGCTGTGGGTAGAGAGGGAACCAGAATGTAATTAGATGAGAAGGATCTGTCAGGAGGATCTTTGAACATTAAGTTCACGTGGACCTAAATCAGAGAGATAAAAAAATATGCCTGGGAAGGTATAAGGTAAAATCTAGAAAGATCAGACACAGTGAAAGTGTGTCTGGGATCCCAGCCTGGATTCTGAAGGGTAAAGAACCAAAAGCTCTAACAGAGGGATTAAATAAACAGAGAGCCAGGCACCAGGCACAACACACACTTACACTGATGGCGAACATGCCGCTGCGCAGCGCCACCCACCATGCCTGGCGTCTTGGCAAGCGAGGCCCTTGCACCTTAAGACAAGTGTGGCTGTAGTCTTTGGTAAGAGTGTAGGCGCAAGAATCAATCGTAATTAAATTAATTTCCAGTCTTCCCTCAGAGGCCAAATGTTACTGAGGTCATTGTGATTCTAATTTACCCGAAATATGTCATCAGTATTTAGCAGAGAGAGGGGATTAGCTGGAGATGAAAGATTATCGATGACCAACTCCATTCCTACCACTATGGGAGTAATGTAATCATGTACAAGTTATTACCTATAGCCATTATATTTAATATGAAAGTGAGTAAACCCTTGAAACGACTTACAGCTATTTTTAAACATGCAACTCGATAGGAAGGAGGTGAATACCAAGTTCTAGGGACTTAGCGCACAGAGACAGGTTTTTTTAAGTTTTTTAATTGCTCAAATGCTTTTTTCACTTTATTTACTTAATTTTCCTGTTAGCACAGCATCTCATACATACACATGGGATACCGAGTAATAATGTATGTGTACAGTGTGTAATGGTTAAATCAGGGTAGGTAACATTTCAGTCTCCATTGGGATCCATCATTTCTTTATGAAGCTTTTAGTTCTCCTACTATAAGGTTTTTATAAAATATATGATGTATTGCTGTGAACTATAGTCATCCTACTGTGCTATGGGACACCTGAGCTTACTCCTTACTGTAATTATATAATCATTACCCAAATTGCCTCTATCCCGTACCCCTCTCCTCTTCCAAGCCCATGGAGTCCTACTTTAAATATCACACAAGGGAGGGGCTAGCATTGTAGTGGAGCATGTTAAGCTGCTGCTTTCTGTGTTGGCATTTTATATTGGAGCATCAGCTCAAGACCCAGTAGCCCTGCTTGCAACCAAAATCCCTACTATTGTGCCTAGGAAAGCAGCAAAATGATATCCCAGATCCTGAGATCTCTGCCACACGTGTGAGATCCAACCAGAATTCCAGACTCTTGGCTTTGGCCTGTCCCAGTCCCGCCTGATGCGGGCATTTGGGGAGTGAACCAGTAGATAGAGGATTATATGTATACACTCTGCCTCTCAGATAAATAAATCTCGTATGATGCCACCTTCATTATACACACACACGAGATCATTTATAGTTACACAAACATGCATATGTAAAGTCTCAGCAAATTATGATCCATAACATATGCAGTGCTTTGTTATAGCCACTTTTCTATCCAAAAATGTGATTTCTGTCCTGCTGGATCCAGCAGAAGCCTGTAAGGCTTTTGTGATGAAGAGCTAGTCCTTTACACAGATGGAGTTTCTCCAAGTAGCAGAGTTAACGTTTCTTGATGGAATGGAGCTGGGAAGATAATAAGACATTATCAGTTAGATTCTGATCACATCCCAGCTATGCATGGCAAATAAGTTTTTTTTTTCCCCTCCAATGATAAAAGCAATTCATACATATGATGGGAATTTGTACAGTAAATAAAATTTGGGGGAAATTGCCTAGACCCTCACCATGCAAATGAAAGCTCTGCTGACATTTTCTTCTGTTTTATTTCAATCTTCTTATCTCTACACCACGAAGGTAATAGTGTTGTTTTTCTCTGTGGTGATTTTTTTAAATGGAAGTAGGTTTATTTATTTATTTATTTTTTTTTTTGCTTATGAAGGTAGTATAAGCCAGGTAGGTCATTGAAGCAGTACACAAAATTATGAGAGGAAAAATCACCCCGTGTTTTCCTACCAGCAGAGGTTCATCCTCCCATCCCCCAGTTTTCCTAACCAGCACATCCACACACTTCCTCTCCCCCAGCATCCAAAGTCTGGATGCCCAAGTCCCCTGTATAAAATGGTAGAGTATTTAAATAACCTTCACACTTCCTCCTATGTACTTTGAATAGTCTCTGAATGATTTCCAATACCTAATTGATATAATGCTATAGAAATAATTTCTAAAAGTGCTATATACTTTCTAATATAGAATTGATATAATGCTATATAAAAAAATGTTATACCGTATTGCTGAGGGAATAATGACAAGAAAATATTGCTCATTGCAGATGTAATTTTAAAAAATCTTTCTCCGGGCCTGGTGCAGTAGCTTAGCCCCGCTTCCCATCCAGCTCCCTGCTTGTGGCCTGGGAAAGCAGTCAAGGACGTCCCAAAGCCTTGGGACCTTGCACCTGCATAGGAGACTCGGAAGAGGCTCCTGGCTCCTGGCTTATTTCTAGCAAATAAACAAGTGGATAAAATTGTTCTTTCTCTCTCATTCTTGCTCTTGCTATTTGTCTCTGTCTCTAGTTATGAAATAAATAAATTTTTATCTTTTAAGAAAGGTAAATTTATTTTGGTGCAAAGCTTTTTCAAAACCATTCATGTAAAGGAGAGTTCTTGGAATAATTGTGGAAATGTGCATTATGGAAAAAGAATGCATGGATTTCAATAATTTTTACACCAACATCATTTTTCCCATGAAGGTTTTTTTTATTGTACCATAATAATGTAGACATTATTTTCCTCCCATTATACAGTTGAGAAAACTGAAGCATAAAAAGATCAAATCACTCATGCGAAGTCTTGGCACCAGCGCATAACAGAGCTGTAAATTCATGCAGGAATGCTTGTCCCAGAGCCCATAACCTCTACCTCTATCCCAAACCAAATGCAATAGGGGTTGAAAAGTTGAGTATATACCAGAAGATTAAAAATAGGAGTTATTGAGTGGTAGTCAGCCTGTTTCTGAGTCTTTTTCTGTTTTCTCCTTATAATCTGTTCAAACTTCACTTCTCCAAAAACTGGCTTCTTAGTCTTCAGTTCTACCTAAAGCAAATTTTCTAGCTCTTTGCTTCAAAGGTCTTACGGGTAACTTCCAACAAGGTTGTTGCTTTTATTCACGTAAGAGGGGTAATTTATTTTTAATGAGAACTAACCATCCTGTTATCTCACATGAGCTTCCCACCATGCCTATGAAAGTGGTCCTTTATCACCCGTTTGTACGCAAGGAGAACAACCATGTCTGTAGTTGTACAGGTTCATTATTCATGGGAGTCACAGAGCCAGAATTCACATCAGGGTTTCCGGGACAACATTTTCTACAAATAGTAACAGGAAATCGCTGTGGAATAGCCAAGACATATCCTGATGCTGAGAGAGAAACACAGGTGGGATAAATAACCCTGAAGCACAAGCCTTCTCGCGCTTACCAGACCACCTTCCCAGAAACACCATGCTCAGTCTTGACCCTGTGGTAACTGACCTCCTGTGAACCGTACGTCCCATCCGCCTTCCTGGGTCTATCCCTGAGCACTGAGTCCTCCAGGTTTGTTCTCAGGGCTAGACCCTGACCTTGAGAAAGCCCATCCCACCAGTGGGACTTCAGAGCCGAGTGGCACAGCAGGTGCTCAAGAGCATGCGGACTTGGCTGCTCTCCGCAGCCTATGTTCAGCATGACTCCTATATTTGCTGAACACCAAAAATGTCCTGTAGGTGTTTCCTCATAGAGATTTGATACAATTTAGCCTCAGGAGTACCTCCAAAATAACAAGTGAGCTTCTATGAAAAGAATGGTGGATTTATACGTCTTAACTTACATCTGATTCAAGATGAATTAAGCTACAAGAAGATGTGGTGATGAGCCCCTATGTCCTGACTTGCGGATCCCCAAGTCAATATCTAGTAGTTTCATACTAGCTGAGCAGCTGATTTTGGAGGCATCTCTGCCATGCATTGGACATTCTTAGGTATCCAAGCAGCCACGTGGCACAGGCTCTGTGATTGGAAGCAGCAGTTATTTTGCTTCTTTTGCTTTGATTTTCACTGACTCAGTGTGGTTCATGATGTCTGCTTCCTATTTATGGGATTCTTGTTTGGAAAGGATAGTTTTCATATCACTCTGTGGGAAGGCAGAGATTGACTCAATTAATGCTGAGAAATGCAATCCTGTGATGAACAGTCTGTTCTCCATGAACAAAACATGTGTCTTATACTCTCCTACAGCGCCGGGCTTCTCCTAAGAGATTAGCCAATTGGCACTGCCAACACATGTGGCTTAAGATATATTCAGTTCTCAGTAGTCACTGTGTCACTGAAAGTCTATTTTACAAACTTGAATTTTATAATTATTCTACTAAGTTCGTGTTCATCATGTGTGACTGTTCTCTTAGCAAACTCTGGTGTCACTGTTGTCACCTTCATCACTGTCTTTATTCATCCGGAAAACAGTCTGTGAACAGAGGGACCCCAGGGCTCCAAGAGTGCAAGTCCACTCAGGTCCTCCCAGTCTTGAAAGTGCTGTTTTCCAGTATATCTGGGATGACGGTGGAACACAAGCAGCAAATGCAAGAGGGAGAAGGAAAACTGGCCTCATTTGTTACTGAAGGTTACTTACCACTGTGACAGTGCTAGGAGTTGGGACCTAGAAGAGGTGATTGAGTCATGAACTTATTGACCTTGTGAAATGGATGAAGGCTGCTATCACAGGTGTGAGGTAGTCATTATGGGAACATCCTCTGGATCTTGCCCGCCTGTTCTCTCTCACACACCTGCACTCACTGTCCTGTCTTATGATGCCATGTTAGGATGCACAGAGGGCCCCCACCACATGCTGGCACTTTGGTATTAGACTTCCTAGCTTCCAGAACTATGAGAAATTTTTTTTATATAATTGACCCAATCCACTACTTCCATGCTGTGAGTGGAGCTCCTGGAGTTGGGTGCTGGGCCTCAGGGAAAGTGTGTCACATGGTCTTTGTCTGTAAGGCACGGTGAACTGAAAAGGCAGAAACGATTCTGCCATGCACAGCAAGGTAAAAGCAATTGTTCTGCTCGGGAATTGAGCTGTCCTTGCGTCTTACAGATTTCTCCATCGGGACGGGATTGAGAGCAGTGAAATTGGGAGCAGTTGCCGGAGGGCTGGGTGAAATGACAGAGCTGGAGGAGAGAGTAAGGGCACTTTATTTCTCAGCTTCTGTTTATAGCAGATGAGAATTCAGTCTCATCAGAGATTAAAGTCCCTAAAGAGAACATGCAGGATCAACTGGAGACCCCTGCAGTGCTAAATCACCGGGAATGGGCAGCGTTCATCTTGAGCCACCAAGAAAAAAAAAAAGGCAGATGGGAGATAGGATTCTGATAGAGGCTACAGTATGTCCTTAGGACACGCCTGCTCCTCAAGATCAAAGGTTCCAGTGTAGTTATCTATCCCGTGAAAATCACCCAGGGAAAGACCAAGTGCCTGGGAAAGTAAACCTAATCTCCATTCTTGGGTGTGGACTCAGAGCCTGATGTGCATGAAATGGCTGTGATTCACTCCTGTTGTAGCATCTTTCACTTGGAAAGCTCAAATGGCTTTGCCAGTGGAATTGCTGATAGGCTCCACTCTTCAAAAGAGCTATGTATATGCAGTGGCTCTCCTCACAATGCAGTACAGTCCAAGCAGCCCTCAGATACCCAGAGCACCAGTGATATAACTCCTTCCAGCTTCCCAACATGTGCAAAAGCCCTAGTGAACCACTGCTTGGAGGCAACCTAGGTTCTGGAAAGCTAGCTCCTAAAATCAGACATCATGAGAGCATTCTGACTGTGTAGGTCCTTCCTGGGCGTGCCAATAGTGATTGGATAGAAACTGCAAAGATAATGAGAAGGACTGTGTGGGTGTCTATTACATAGCACACGACAGTAGTAACTGCTCTCCCACCATCATTCTTTGTCAACCTTTTTTCTAATCCCTTGGGACATATTATTTAAATGTTCACAATATACCCATGATGTCAGCACAGTCCTTCCACATTGTACAGAGAAGTAAACAGAAGCAGAGAGAGAAGTGATAACTTGCCCAGAATCACCAGCAGGCATTCCAACTCACAGACCTGAGCCCAGAGCTCACATCTGTCCCCCATCAGCTCCTATGAACAGAGCAGGAATATTTGACTTCTCAATTTTACCTTCTCATCCAGCCTCTTTTGTCACCACGTTCCAGAAAAATCTATTGACCCCCAGCCAGTTGTGTCTCTAACATGAAATTTTTTGACCATTTATTGTGGGATGGTGTGAAAAAACAATCAGGGATGGAAGATTAGAAAAAAGCGATGCAGACTACCTTCTGAAATCACACTAAATGTTTATTCAACAGGAGGTTGAACTTCAGGAACCCTGAAGTCTGGTCTCTCAGCTATTAGTCTGTTAAGCCAAGGAGCAGGTCCAAGTCGACACTTGGTCTGGTGATCAGGTATAAAGTGGTCTGTCATCTGTGGTTTTGCTGGCTCTTGCCTCTGGCTGGAGTCTGCATTGCTCACCCACTAACCACAATGAAATGTTGAGTGAGGTTTACAAGGCAGTGCTCATTTAGAACTCTCCCTGCAGGGTTCTGCAGGGTGTCTGGAGAAAGCCAGCCTTCTCCTAGGAAACCACCACGCTGCCCCTTCCAGGGCTGCTGACCTTTTCTGTTCTACAGACTGGGTTTTGGTGTACACTCATTGGAAGAAAGAGTTGCTCTGCTACAGAGAATACTCCTTAGGGAAAATCTTCTTAAAGGTTATATGTTTAAAAGGAAAGGGTTCACTTTTCATTTATTCAAAAAAGTACTTAGGGGAATTGGTTATGTTCCAAGCACTCGTCTAGAGGTTGGGGGCAGACAGTGATCAAAAGAGGAAAATCTCAACCTGTATGGCGCCTTTAGTACTTTCCTTTTTGAAAAAGCAAGTTGCCTCAGTAAATTTGTTGTTTAAAATTTTTGATTCAGAAAATAGTGAACTATAGCTATGGCACAATAATGACCTGTATGTCAGACTTCTAACTAGGAAGTCAGTGTCTTTACTTCCTCCTTGAAAAAGCCCAATTTGAGGCAGGCACTATTGTCCCCTTTTCAGATGGGGATACTGAGGACTGGTGATGTCATTGTCTGGCATGTGGTCCAGGGCTGATGAAAAGCAGCGTTGTAACACGTGCAATGTCCTCACCTATAAAGGGAGGGTACCAAGGACTGTCAGACAAAAGACGTTAGGACAAATCTGAACATGCCAGAGAGCTAGAATTGGGTTTGTACCCAAAACTGGTCCAGGCGGAACTCCTGAACACCTCAGAGGGTCTGTATGTAATTTGGTGAAATTGCTTCAACTTCCAATCTAAGACATGATTCTGTTGTGATTCACAAGAAAGGTTGTCAAACCTTTCCATGTGCTCATCACTGAAGCATAAGTTAGTGAGATTTGCCATTAGAGGTGAGGTATTACAAATTCTTCCCAGTTTTAACAGCAAAATCTGAGTTTTGGAAGGTTTATGGTATGTAATTCTTTGTCTTTTTAAAATTAATTTTTATTGTATTATTCCATGGAATAGTTTCATAGGTTCTGGGATTTCCCTTCCCTTTCCCTAAATCCCTGCTCCCCCCCTCCCGCACACACACACACACACACACACACACACAGATTTCCTTCATGTTGTTACAATTGTATAGTCCTTCACAGTCAGTTGTAAGTCTATCATTCTGCTATTTAAGTGTATCCTGACATTGTACCTATGGACAATGGCAGAGAGCCCACCATCCTATTGTCAAGATACATTCAACAGTTTCACTGGGAGTTCATCTTTGATTTGAAAATAGAGGTGCAAACTGCATTGTATCTTCACATCTGTATGTGATGGCCTCTACTACACAGTTACTGTACATCCCCTTAAACAAAAAGTCATAAAACAAAATCAACAACAGAGAGAAAAATTAAAAATATACAACGTGAAGTTAAATAACATGCTACTGAATGGCCAGTGTGTCACTGAAGAAATGAAAAAGAAAATCAAAGACCTTCCTGAAGCAAACGATTCTATTGTATGAGCTATGAGTTGGAAAGAAACATAATAAGAGAATCAAGATGGCAGAATAGGGTAAAGACACATTTAAACAGACAGAAAAACATTTAATCAGGATGAAGCAGAGAGGACATATTTCAAGAAATAGGAGAGGACAGAACAACAGCAGAGGGGTACCTGGAGACTGACAGACACAGGAAAACAACAGACACAACGGTGTGGTGTTGCAGTGACTGATACTCCAGCGACTTTCAGCCAAAGGCAATCTGAACGCCATCAGCAGCCAGAACTCCACCAGCAGCCAGGTGGGAAGGGACTTTCACTGGGAGCATGGGAGGTGAACCCAGACAAAGAACTGTCCGTCCTGCTGGTCCGTTTGATTTGACCAGGAGCAGAGACAGAGCAGCAGATCTCAGTCGGGCAGTGCAAGAACAGGGTGGATTTCACAGCCCAGTCATCCCCTAGAGCTGAATTGGGCGCCATTTTGCGTAAGGAGAAGAGGGCAAGGGAAAGGACTGAGCATGCGCTGAGCTGGGAGTGAGCTCATTTCTGACTCAGTGAACTGCATTCTACAGGTTCCACCCAAGACAGGTCTGGGTAGCCCTCAGATCTGACAGCCAGCAGATCAAGTGGCACAGCAGGCACCATTTTGTACACTGTGGCAATAGCTTTAGGATTGCAGGGGACAACAGTGAACTGCACATGTTCTGAGCTCGCGAGAACTCACTGAGTTCAGTGGATTGCACTGGTCCCACAGGAAAATAATACCGACTGTGGCATCGTACTGGTCAGAATAGGTCCATGTGGCACCCAGACCTAACGTCCAACAGGTTCCGACAAGATCAGAGCCACCAACAACCTAACTATATAGGACACCTGGTGTCTCTCTAATCCTGGGACCTGCTCCAACCAGAAGTGGGAGAAAGGTTGCAGAGTCAACAGTGCAGCCTCAGCAGGGTATCACAGGAGGTGGTGAGTGGTGAGCCAAGAGCTGTGGCTGTGGAGACCACAGTGGAAATCTGATATAAGAACCCAGACCTGGAACTCACTGGAGGTTGTGGCACAAGTGGCTGCAAAGAAAGAGTTGTGTACCAACTGTAATAAGTAAAATCACATTGTAGACCTGTGGGTGACACAGCTTAGAAACCTACCCCAAGGAGAAGACTCTGCTAACCAGAAGTACAATGATCAAGAGCAAAAGAAGAGACAAAGGCACAATGAATATTACCGAAAACTCCCCTGCAAAAGAGCAAAACCCTATGCCAACCCCAGAGTTAGCTGAGGAAGACATCGAAAAAATGGAGGACACAGAATCTATAAGACTCATTTTAAAGCTTCTAATCAACAATGAGAAGCTCATGCAAGAGTTCAAAGAATTTAAGGAAGCAATAAAGCAAATCAAGACTGGTATATCAGAAATTAAGAACACAGTAGAGCAAATTAAGAGTACAGTGGAGAGTCTCCAAAATAGAATGAAGCAAGCAGAAGGAAGAATCTCAAAATTGGAAGATATTTTCTGTCACCAGGGGGAAGCGACAAAAAGCTGGAAGCAGAGCTGGATCAGGCCAAAAAAAGTATTCAAGAATTGAAAGACACTATGAAGAGGCCAAATATAAGAGTTGTTGGAATCCCAGAAGGTGCAGAAAGAGAAGCTGAGTTTGCAAATGTATTTAATGAAATAATAAAGGAAAATTTCCCTAATCTGGAGAAAGAATTGGGAAACAACATCCAGGAGGGGCACAGAACTCCCAACAGGCTTGACCAAAAGCAATCTTCACCAAGACACATGATCATCAAGCTCTCTTCAGTGGAACATAAGGAAAAGATCCTTAAATGTGTATGTGAAAAAAATCAATTAACATATAAAGGAATGCCAATTAAACTCACAGGAGATCTCTCACAGGAAACTCTACAGGCAAGAACAGAATGGCGTGACATATCCAGATTCTAAAAGAAAAAAATCGTCGGCCTAGGAAAACATATCCAGCTTTCTTTTGTCTTTGAAAATGAAATAAAATTCTTCCACAGTAAAAAAAAAAAATTAAAAGAATTTGCCTCTTCCAAACCTGCCCTACAAATGATACTTCAAGATATTCTCTTGACAAAGAGGAATAGCACCCACCAAAACCAAAGGCAAATGGGAAGAACATCCCAGTAAAATGACAACAGAAGGCTAAACCAATGAACAACCCATTCCTAAAAATGATAGGACCAAAGTACCACCCATACATATTAAACCCTGAAAGTAAATGGCTTAAGCTCAATCAAATGTCATAGATTAGTAGACTGGATTAAAAAACAAAACCCATCTGTTTATTGTTTGGAGGAGACACACTTCAACAAAAATCAGCGGAAACTATATCACGTGGGTTTTGTTGTTTGCTGTCAGTTTCATCTCTTGAAAACACTTTCTTCAATGACTCGTAGATCATGCAGTGGCATCATTTTCTTCCAGAAGGTTCTTGATTTTCATTTCTTCAACTACACATTAGTCATTTAGTAGCATATTATTTAACTTCTTGGTGTTGTTAATGTCTTTTTTCTCCCTGATGTTGGTTTGGTTTTGAGGCTGTTCATTTAAGGGGATGTATAGTAGCTGTGTAATGGAGACTGGCATATCTAGTAACATATCATTTAACTTCATGGCATTGTATATTTCTATTTTGCTTTCTATTGTTGATTTTGTAGCATGACTTTTAATTTAAGGGGATGTACAGTAGCTGTGAAATGGAGACTAACATCCAGATGTGAGGATACAGTGTAGTATGCATTTCTGCTTCCAGACAAAGATGGACTTACAATGAAACTGTTTATTATATCTTGACAATAGGATTCTGGACTCTCTGCCAGTGTCCATGCCCACAAGGTTGGACATATGACTGCGTACAAAGAACTATATGTTAGTAATGATATGGAGGAACTAGGTGGGGGGAGGGAATTGGGGAGGGGATAAGGGAATATGGAACTGTATCATAAAATAATAATAATAATAATAAAATGTAAAAAAGAGAAATTATGAACATTAGAAAAACATGGATAGGGCTCGGCAGCGTGGCCTAGTGGCTAAGGTCCTCGCCTTGATCCCATATGGCTGCTGGTTCTAATCCCGGCGGCTCCACTTCCTCTCTGTCTCTCCTCCTCTCAGTATATCTGACTTTGTAATGGAAATAAAATAAATCTTAAAAAAAAAAAAAAGAAAAAGAAAAACATGGATAAAAAGGAAGAAACATAAGAAAAATAAAAACTTTTTGAATTAGTGAAAATAAAAACAGAAATAACAAACCGCCTGAGATGTAACAAAACAGTGTTAAAGGGGCTATTGATCTCATATTTTGCATGAAGATTGCTATATATCAAGAGAGCATATGATATTTGTCCTTTCATGATTCAAGTTGTTAATGGGTATATGAAAAAATGCTCAGGCTCCCTAGCTGTCAGGGAAATAATAATAAAAACCACATTGAGGTTCCACCTAACTCTAAAGAAGCTGACCTACATTCAGAACTCTGCTAGCAACACCTGCTGGAGTGGATATGGGAGAAATGTATCCTCTTCATTGTTGGTGTAGGCTAGTACAACTCCACTCTGGAAGTCAGCATGGAGAGGGCCAAGATAACTGAAAATTGACTGGCTGTATCACCCAGCTGTCCCACTTCCAGAAATATATCCAAAGGAAATAAAATCTGCGCATTAGCAAGGGATCTGAGATCTTATATCCACAGCAACACAATCTACAATAGCAAAGACATGGAAACAACCCAGATGCCTATCAAAACAGGAGTGTCTAAAGAAACTGGTACATCTTACTCCATGGAATATTATCTAGACATTAAAAAGAATGAAATTCTACCGTTTGCAACCAAATAGTACCAACTAGAGACCATTATGCTTAGTAATTTTTTATCCTTAAAATTAACCTCTACCGGGGATATGTTGACCATCTATGCATGCATTTCAATTTTTTGCATCAAAATAAACTTTTCATTCCATTTTGTTTCCATATTTTTGTTGTTATTTTAGCAGTAAACATGCTAGTGAAGTTTGATGAAGAAAGTACACCTGACAGACAAGGCAGGTCTCAGTAAAGAGCTAAGAGCAGGATGTGTATTCAGGTCGGAGTTTTTGATGGATAGGGCATTGGTTCTCCTCTTCCCTCTCCTAAGAAACTGTTGAGTGTGGAATTCCAGGCATTCCTCCCCGGAGCTTACCAGTCCAGTGTTATTGAATGCCTTCCTATATGAGGAAGGCGTGGATGCTTTCTGATGCTTTGTTGTTGACAGCTGTTCTCTCTTTTTTTCTCTTGCAGATGATCATTCCCGGGTGAGGCTGCAGACAATTGAAGGAGACACCAATTCAGACTATATCAATGGAAATTACATTGATGTATGTATTTTGAAACTGTCAGTAAACCCTCATGACATTCCAACACATGCTACGCTGTGTATGTGCTGTAAGATGGATATGTGCTGGCCTCAATGCAGAAGCAAAACATTCATGTTGCCTGGGCACCATAGAACCTAACAGTGAGCATGAGCTTCCTTCTTTGCTGAACGCAGCCTCTTTGTTGGTAAATTTCTCTGTAATGTTCTCTGCCACTCTGTGCCTACGTGGACGAGAGAATGCTATTTCCGTTACTTGTCAACAGCTTAATGTTATTCAGTACTTTAAAAATCTGTTTGCATATTAATAGGACAAAACTCTAATTCCTGATATAGTGATTTGCAATCGCTTGTCACCACCACACTTTTAAGTTGCCTTCAAAGTAGTCTGCAGCTGTTCCCCAGGATTCCCAATACAAACAAGATGGGTTATTAAATATGGAAGCTGTTAAATTATTGAAGGTGGCGTCTTTGTTCACTCTGCATCATGTTAACTTAATGTCTTACATTAGGCTACGTTCTTTATGAGACAGCATGTCGTCAGTGGGAAGAATGAACGACGTGAAAGTAGACTGGAAACTCAAGGGCAAGTTGCTCTTCTCAGAAAGGTCCAAGTTTACATCAAGCAGAGTCCAGCTAACCTTGTGGTTGCCAAGTCACATCTGTGCTTGGGTAGCCAATCAGTCCTTTCAGAGACAGGCTTTCACAGACACAGATTAAATATCCCTAATCTGAAAATCTGAAATGCTCCGGGATTCAAAATTTTGGGTGCACTGATACGATACCACAGGTGGAAACTTCCACATCTGACCTCATGTGATGAGTCACAACAAAACACAGCTGTAAAATACACAGCTCATCCTTCATACCCCAAAGAGAGCCTCTCTCCCAACCCCTTCAGGAGCAGTATATGAAATGTACTTCAGAGACATCGTTTAAAAAGATTCTTTAGTATGACCTTCAAGCTGTGTGTATGAAGTATGCCTGGAACAAATGAGTTATGTTTACACCTGTCCCGTCCCTATGGTAGCTCATTATGTATGCAAGTATTTCAAATTCCAGATCCAGCTTGTGAAACACCCTTGGTTCCAAGCATTTCAGATAAGGGGCACTGAACCTGTATATAGATCGCTTTATTTTCCTCGTTGAGTATTACTGAGATGACACTAATGTTACCAGAAAAGCCCAGTGGGTTATTTCTTCCGCTTATTATAGAAATAAAAAGCTGGGAATCAGTTGCAGACAGAAAAGTTTATTTGCGAAGGGACCAGGTGAGCAGGAAAAGAGGGAAGGGGAAGCACCTCCGGAGACAAAGCCAGGAGGTGGGGCACCTCTCAAAGGGGGAGGGAGAGAGAGACACCAAAGGTTTGAGGAAGGGTCTTTGGGTTTTAAGCATTCCCAGACCCCTCCTTGTTGGGCAGGGAACCTACAGGTAAGATGTTCCCCTTTGGTGGTCTCTTAACCAGTTAGGAAATTGGTGAGCCATGCTTGTGCCACCACCTGAAGGTATGGCCAAGACCTCAGCAGACCTGGATGGTCTCAGCCAAGAATAACTAGCATCACAATCTCTAAGAAACATTTCTCTAAAAATAACTATGAGATTGTTATTTTGCTACTTACTTAGAAAGGTTTGGCTTTTGTGCTCGCTTAGGCAGCACATATACTAAAATTGGAAAGCTTTGGCTTTTTAGTTATTGATTTATGGTTTGGGCCTGGGAGATAATTATTGAAAAAAGAGTTCATATTTCATCCATCAGACGAGACCACTGCACCTTTAAAAATTTTGAGATAAACAAATGGAGGCAGTTCACTAGCTGACAAATGCCCACAATGGCTGCAGTGGGCAAGGCCTGGAGCTGGGCCCAGAAACCCAATCCAACACTTAGTTGCACCACTGAAGCTGCAAGTGGGACCAGAGGAGGTGCAACAGAAGAGGTCATTCCAACTAAGCTTTAAACACTGGGTGGGTAAATAACAAGGGAAAGAAGATTACAGCTCAAAGAAATTATGAGCAAAGTCAGAAAATAATGAAAATACCACATCGGTAAATTCTCTATATTTAAGTTCAGTAAGATCTTATTGAGCATCCATTGTATATGAGAGTTAGTGCTTAATGTGCTAAGCTGTAACTTAGCAATTCAGATCAAAAACACAGTCAAACCTCTGATGTAGTGGACTTGATGTTCCTCCCAGGAGAAGTGGACAGCATATAAATGGTATACCCAAAAGCAGTGTGTACTGTGGAGAAAACCAAAGACAGAGAGGGGGCAGGAGGGCCAGGTTTGGTCATCGAGTGGCTAGAGTCAATTCCCCTGAGGTGATATCGGAGCAATGCAGGATTAAAGTTGATCCATTTCTAGGTATGTTAGAAGAGCATTTCAGAATACATACAGCTGAGAAAATGCTGTGAAAAAAAAAGACAGGATGTGTTGGTGGATGGAAGAGGAGGGTGAGTCACAATGAAGGGTGAGAGATGGTGAGAACTTGGAGCCACAGGGAAGGCCAGGTAAATGGATTTGCTGACAGCCTGACTGTGTGCAGGAGGAAGAGAGAGGTCAGGGCTGCCTTCAGGAGATGGGTGTGGAGGCAGACGCTTCCACCTGTGGGCTTCTGGGGAGTGAGCCAACAGATGGAATGTTCTCTCTCCTCTCTCTTTTCCTTCTCTCTCATTCTTACTGTAACTGTTTCAAAGTAATGAATGCATTTTTTAAAGTTATCATTTTTTAAAGTGATGGAGCTGCTGTTACTTGGGCACATTTGGGAAGTTCTGTTTTAAATGTGTTAAGCTTTAAATGTGAGGACACATCAAAAAGTGCATGAACTACAGAATTTAAAGAAAAAGGTTGAAATCCATGTCTATGAGGGATCCTCAAAAAATTCAAAGAAAGCATCTATTATGAAGAAAATATATGTGGATTCTAAAAAATCATAAACTTTCATCTTTCCATGCACTTGTTAAAGTGCCCTGTTTTGTACTGTATAAATATGTCTATCTAATAGATGTTGATCTGGCAATAGATGTACAGCCAGATATTAGGGGAAAGATGTGAACTGAGGGCCCAGCACAATAGCATAGCAGTTAAAGTCCTTGCCTTGCATGCCAGGGATCCCATATGGGCGCTGGTTCTAATCCCGGCAGCTCCACTTCCCATCCAGCTCTCTGCTTGTGGCCTGGGAAAGCAGTGGAGGACAGCCCAAAGCCTTGGGACCCTGCACCCGCGTGGGAGACTCAGAAGAGCTCCTGGCTCCTGGCTTTGGATTGTCTCAGCTCCAGCCGTTGCGGCCACTTGGGGAGTGAATCATCAGACGGAAGATCGTCCTCTCTGTCTCTCCTCCTCTCTGTATATCTGCTTTTCCAATTAAAAAAAAAAAAGATGTGAACTGAAAATGAAAATATGGGACCCACCAATACAGTTAGTTTTGAGGATCGAGGTTTCTGTTGAAATCTGTAAGAGTGTGTTGACTGGAGAAAGTCCAGGAAGTGAGATTGCAGTGCCAGTGAAGGGGAGGAGCCCGCTGAGGAAATTGAAGATGAGTGGACAGATGGTTAGGTGGGAGAGCATCCGATGCTGGACCCAGGCATGGAAACTGCTTTATGAAGGAGGTCAGTTGTGTCCATGGTACTGCTAAGACCAGTAAGACCATCACATTTTGCCACATAGGCCATTTATGGACTGTGTAGGTCAGTGCATCAAAGGAGCCCATCCTATCTACTGGGCCCCTTAAGAGACACTGCATATAGATGGAGAACAAATCTTTGTTCTTCCTCATGCAGTGCTTGGCTAATGAAATATGAGGGGTTGTTTGTGGAATTCTGTTACTGGTCATGTTTCTATAGAGACCTATGGCAGATCAGGTTCATGTACAAGTATGTTTGCTTTTGTTATTCATTGTTGTCAACTTGTATTTAAGAGCATAAAGTATAACAGATATGTACTTACATAGTTTGAGAAATCTGTATTTTTTCTCTCCACATTTTTTTTATTCCTGACTGACTTTGGGCACAGTAGTTTGGATCATCTCAAGGGACAGAAATTGCAAGTCTTAAGGTCCACAGTGATAGGGTGTATTACCAGGGTGTCATTTTCTCTGAGTTGACTTTATTTTGCCCTGATTCTTATCCTGCAATTTCTTTGCTCCCAATTTTCATCTCCACTGTTTCTTATAGGATTGTGATAAAAGATAGTGATCTTACAGAATCTGTGCCTTTCTAAATTCCTATCCCTTGCTACAGCATCATGTCAAGCATTAGTAGTGTTTAAGAATGGTTTTGAGTATGAGTATTGATATAACTGTCTATACTGATAGAACACAGTATGTGTTAAGCCCCTGGCACATTGCCAATAACATCCCAAACACAAATGAAATTCTGTTGTGCTTTCCCAGCCTGTTTGCACCTAATAAGAGCTGCAGTCATGCAGAGAATCCATAAGTTGTTAGTGTTTATTGCTCATCCATCCGCTCCTAGATGGGGGTTGTTGAGTCACTCACACCTCCTGTGCATGCCTCAGGACTGCTGCCCTGATGAAGAGACGCTCAATGGCACTGCATTTCACAATTTAACTTTCAAGTGATGCAGCTGTAGTATTTGTATCTGCATTCATTTTGGCGAACTTGGCACATGATTTCTTGGCTGCGTTTCGATGTAAAGTTTATCAAATGTTCTTTCTCTTTTATTTTTAGGGCTATCATCGACCCAATCACTATATTGCTACCCAAGGTAAGTTTATTTCAGCTTTGATATCTTTATCTCTCTTTGCTTTCCTTTTTGTTTTTTGGTTCACGATGCAGTCAGGTAGTGAGAACTTCATGTTGAGATCATTAGGAGAAAGGTGCTTGTCAGGGCTTTTTTGTTTGTTTTACTGAATTCAATGTGTCTACCTTAGAAATCAGTCTGTTTGAAATATACATTCAGTTATGCATATTTAAGAATGTTTTCAGTAACACCAAAATAAGGTTAAACTCTAAGCTGAAGAGAACTACACCGAAAATAAAATGGACTGAGAGTGTAGCAGAAGTGAGATAGAGAGGAAAACTTCTAAATGGGGAAGCGTTGTGAGCAGAGATCCAGAAGCAGAAATTACCATTCCCAGGTGGAAAGCAGTAGGCGTGTCCCTTTGCTACAGAAAAGCAAAAGAAAGAGGAACTGTCGAGGAAGGTCATAGCTCCTGTGTGTGAGTGGCTTCCTCCACAGACTGTGCAGCTGGTCATCTGTGGAGGATGAGACCCATGAAAGAGGACCGAGACTGTAGGACATGAAGCATCCTAAGGGATGACATGATGTAAGGTGAATTGAAGAAGTGCTGAGAAGTAGAAAAAATCCACTTGCACCCCAGAAATAGAATTAAGGAAATCCTAAGGATGTGTGGCAACAGAAATTTAAGGAGCAGAGGAAGCAAGGATACCAAGAAGATCATGCTTGGGAGAGCTAGACTTGGAGACAGCGAGATCAGAGGAGCTCCATGAACCATGAGGAAAGGGAAGGAATAGTGGATGGATGCCGGGTTTGATTGCCGAGTTTTGAAATAAGAGAAAAGAGCCGAATTGCATCATTAGAGCAACATTGCCCAGGTATAGCTTTGTGCAATAGTAGAAATGCAACATACCTGCATTATACAGTATGGCAGCCACCAGTAACGTGATTTCTGATGACCCTGCCTATCTGCATGTCTCATAATCATGAATCCTATCAATAGGTCTAGAAAACATTTTGAAGGAAATGGTGCCTTCAGTGAACAAGTAGGGACCTCTGTTATTCCTAAATAATCCAGCATACTATCGAATTATACAGCATTTACATGACGGTAGGTATCGTAAGTAATCTAGAGCTGATTTGGAGCATACAGGAGGATCTACATCAGTTATAGACAAGCACTGCACCACCCTGCAGAAGGGATTTGGGCATCCTGGATTTTAGCATTCTCAGAGGTTCTAGAGCCAATTCTCTGGAGCAACTGTGTGACAGCTGTGCTTGAAGTGTAGTGGTTTAAGAAAATTAATATGCATATAAATAGCTACATTTGATTATTCATGTGATAGCCTTGGGCACTGTGGTCTGGGATCCAGGTACTCCAACCAGCATCTTAACTGCTAGGCCGAACACCAACATCCTCTTTGGAATTCATGCTACTAGCTTTCAGAATGCTCTACTGTAAGTGTCGTAACATCTGATTTAATAAATGCAGTGATACTTTGAAACTGGCCAAGTTTCTAATAAATCCATGTGACAATTGTGAAGAATCCAAACCACTCCTGTGTTTCTTATATATCCCATAGCATGATTAACAGCCCATGTTTTCACAGATAACAAGAATATGGAGTTGGATATTAATTAGATTTCCATGATTGAGGGCCTCCAGGTTGATGTGATCAAACAGCCGCTGACATAGAGACTCCCGAGTCTGTGTGGAGCCCTCTCCTGGCTTCCCGATATACATTCTCTCCACGTCTCTCTTGCTGGGAAAGAGTGTGGTTTGAAAACAAAAAGCATCAGAGAAATTACTTTTGCAGAATTAGAGTTTGGCTTAGTTGCTCAGTAGTCCCCATTGGCAGCACTGAATTGATCAGGTGCTAATGAGCAAATGTATGTGTAGCAGCTAATATGGCTGACATAGTCACATGATCAGTGGTCGTAAGGACACTGGTGGAGAAGGGCAGGCCCAGTTTGGTGACCCTTTCGCAATGCAGGCTGGGCTGCAGATTGGACTTCTCAAATGAGCAGTACTATACCACTGTTGTTAGTACAAGGCAGGGGAGGCAGGAAATAAATGGTTTTATAATTTCACATTTGGTCAAGACTGTACACATCATTGAGTGTAATAAACTCAGACCATGATGTTCAGATAAAAAAGCTACACTCTCCAGTCCAGCATATGTCACAAGGATAATGTAATGAATAACTTCCAATCACCCCTAGTAAAAACCCCTGAGAACCTGGATTAATCAGGGTGGACAGGTAGCCTATGGTCCTAGATCATAATAATGACAGGTAAAACAAACACTTCATTCTAAGAGGCTACCAGGTCGAATAATGAAGACTAACAGGTGCAATTTTTCTGGTTTTTTAATTTATTTATTTAATTTCAAACACAGTGAAAGTGAGAGACAAGAACAAAAAGATATTCCATTTGCTGGTTCACTTTCCAAATGTCCACATGAGCCAGAGCTGGGCCAGGCCAAATCCAGAAGCCCAGACCTCAGTCTAGGTCTCCTACACAGGTGGCAGGGACCAGATCACTTGAGCCATCACCTGCCTTCTTGCATTAACAGGAAACTAATAGGAAGTAGAGCAGGACTGGAATCCAGCATATCCCACACAGTGTTTTAATTGCTGTGCCAAATATCCACCCTCAGATGCTATTTTTAAATCTCTCTTTTGCTGTTCTTTTCCTCTCTGTTTTACACTGAGATAGTTCTTTTAAAATCAATTCCGAGTAGGAAGCTGTGAAATTGTGGGAATGATCCAATCTACTGACAAACACAGATTTTCACCAATACAGAATACATAGCACGCATTTCTGCCCTGGCTCTCCTGCTTCCCACCCGCTGCCTCAGATGTATTGAACTTTTCTACCACTTGCTGGTTTTGACCCGTGATGATAATAATGCTGCAAATTGAAGGGAGCCCATTCAAGCCAGATCTGTTGCTTTTCAGCCTGTGCTTCGTGTGAGTCCTCTGTTTTCTGTCTAGCAGCCAATATGCTAATGACCCAATATTAACTTCATCACATCTGGCTGACCAGACATTAATATAGTTGTAAAACATGCAAGGATTATGATTTAGCAAGCCAGGGATCAAAGGAGAGGAGCCTGCAGCTGTTCCTGTGAGTCTCTGGCTGTGCTGGGAGGCAGGGCAGAGTTGAGATTTCAAAAGCAGGAGTCACAGTGAGAGGTAGAAGAGTTCTGCAGAGGGGTAGACTTGCCCAGAACTGATCACATTTCACACTCAAAACACAAACCCATAGAGACTGGACTATAAACTGGAAGAAGTCTCTGGTGATTGGATCCAGCACCTGCTGGCCTCATGGTGGGCAACTGAGGAAGCCCTCTAGAAGTGTTCTTTTTATTATTGTTCAGCTGTCTTTTAAAAATTGACTTCAAGAGCATCGTGCTTTGGATAGCTCAGTGCAAGGCAATTATAGAAGAAAACATGCAAGTCTATGGCAGGCTTGGCTCATTCGGAGCTGACTTCCTCTTCCCCGAGGGAAGTGTTCTCTCTGAACAGCACCCCCACTAGAGCCTGGGCTAGAGAGAGGATCTCCAACAGGTGCCGAGGTGCCTTGTGAGAACTTAGAGCCCTGTACCCAGGCTTCCGGCTTTCTTTGACAGTACCTGACCCTGTGGGCTCTGACCCAGTGTTTCACCACCTTCGGGAGACAACAAGGTTTCTTTTGGTCACTGGTGAAATCTAGAAATGCCCCTAAGAAAGTTTTGTACATGCCTATGTGCAGTCATACACGTCCTGCTACTATAACAAAATACCCAAGGACTACATCATTTGTAAAGAGGTTGAGTTAGTTCACAAATCTGGACACTGAAGGTCCAGAAAGTTTAGCATAGGATCTAGTGAGTGCTCCCCAGTCATGGTGTCACTTCATAGCAGGTCTGTATCACAGAGGCAGGAGAATAGGCAAGAGAAAGCTAGTCCATAGCCAGATAGAAGCCAGAGGACAAAAGGGCTTCTGCTGTAGCTGCGTGGTCTTCAGGAAGGAACTCTGAATCCACCATAAACACCTTAATCCCATCTGAGTGCAGTGTCTCCAGTGAACTAGCTATCAACCACCATTGGTCCTCAGTCTTTAAAGCCACCTCTTGTTTTGTTTTGTTTTGTTTTGTTTTGTTTTGTTTTGTTTTGTTTTTCATTTGAAAAGCAGAGAAAGAACGTGTGTCCTATCCACTGATACACACCCCCAAGCCCACAGTGGCTACAACTAGGCAGGGCCAAAGCTGGGAGCTGGAAACTCAATCCAGGCTTTCCACTCGAGTAGCAGGAAGCCAGTTACTTGAGCCATCACCTGGCCTGTTTTAGCAAGAAGCTGAAGGCAGGAGCTGGAGCCGGGAACAGAAGCCAGGTACGCCACTGTGCACTGCTGGCATCTTGGCCATGGGGCTGAATGCCAGCTGCCACCACCCCTCAACATCATCATACCAGAAACCAAGGATCCAGCACGTGAACCTGCAAGAGGAAATCACATCCAAACCGAAACAAGCTGTGTGAAGCATTTGGTACAATGTAAGGTCATTCCTGAACTCCTCACCTCAGAACCTGGTCCTGCATGCTCTCAGCTTCCATGGGCCTCAGGAGGGGAACTTCATTGTGATGAGAAGGTTATTCTGGGATAGGACAGAGAGCTACACTTAGTTAAAATTCCTTTAGAAACAACATTCTCTTCCAGGCATTCAAAAATATCACCATTTCAACTATGTGAAGCGCATTTTTTAAAACATCAACAGTTTGAAAAAATGATCTCTTGAGGACAAGATCTTGGAGTTTCAGATCCTATAGCTGGCATTCAATTCCTTTTTTAAGGATTTTTGTTTATGTATGTGTGTGTGTGTGTGTGTATTTGAAAGGTACTGAGAGTGGGAACAGATAAAGCTTGCATCTGCTGGTTCACTGCCCAAATGGCTGCAGCGGCCAGGGCTGGGCCACGCTGAAGCTAAGAGCCAAGCGCTTATTCTGGATCTCCCACATCACTGTAGGGGCATCCTCCACTGCTTTCCCACGTGCAGATCAGGCACCTGGATCAGAATTGGAGCAGCCAGTACTTGACCCAGCACCCATGTGGGATACTGGTACTGTCAGTGGCAGCTTAATACACTATGCCACAACACTGAGCCTAACATTTGATTTTTTTAAAGCAGGATATTCTGGCAGTAATTCATGTGCCACCCAGAAGACCTAGGTTGCATTCTGTGCTGCAGAAGAGTGTTTTTAGCCTCCTCTCTTCAAGGTACGGATGTAGTCTCTGGTTACTAGTGAAGACAACCAGATTAGTGCTTCCAATGTGCCAGTGTTTTTTCTTTTTATGTTTTTTAAAGATTTATTTGTTTTCGTTGGAAAGTCAGATTTACAAAGAGGAGAGACAAATAAAAAAGATCTTCCTTCTGCTGGTGCTTTCCCCAAATGGCCACAACGGCCAGAGCTGAGCTGATCCAAAGCCAGGAGCTTCCTCTGGGACTGCCACATGGGTGCACGGTCCCAAGGCTTTGGGCCATCCTCTACTGCTTTCCTAGACCATACTCAGCGAGCTGGATTGGAGGTGGCACAGCCAAGGCAGGAACCAGTGTCCATATGGAATGTGGCATTTGGAGGTGGAGATTAGACAGTTGTGCCAACACACAAGCCCCCAGTGTTCTCAATAGACATACATGAACACCTCAAAAAGTTCTTGGGAAAAGTGAAATTGATAAGTATGTTTATTTGCACAAAAATTGAAATGCATGCATAGCATCTTCATAATATGTGTTTCCCATGAACTTCTTTTTAAAAGATTTTATTATTTGAAAGGCAGAGTCAGAGAAAGAGAGGTAGACAGAGTGAATCTTCATCTGCAGGTTCACTGCACAAAGGACTGCGATGGCCGGAGTTGAATCAGACCCAAGCCTGGAACTCCTCCACATGTCTCATGTGGGTACAAGGGCCCAAGGCTTTGGACCGTCTTCTGCTGCTCTCCCGGGGCATATTGACAAGGCACTGGATTGGAAGTGGAGCCATCCCAGCCAGGGCTTGAACCAGTGCCCATTTGGAATGCTGGTGATGCAGGAAACGGCTTAATGTGCAGTACCACAATACCAACCTGTTCCATGAACTGGGGAGGCGTTGGGGGAATCCCAGAGCCTATGAAACTGTGTGAACAAAATTTAAAAAAAAAAGAAAAAAAAGAAAAGAAAAAGAAGACTCATGCTACACCTGGGTTTCAAAAATGTTCTTATTCAGAATAAATTTATCCTTTAATTTCCCCACAAACTTTCTGAAATAGGAACTCATTTTCTTTGAGATTCATTTATTTAAAGGCAGTGTTGCAGAGACAAGACGGATCTTCCAACTGTTGGTTTACTCTCTGAATGGTCACAGTGTCCAGAGCTGTGCCAAGAAAAGTCAGGAACCAGGAACTTCATCCAGGTCTCCCATGTGGGTAGCAGAAGCCCGAGCACTTAGACGATCTGCTGTTGCTTTCCCAGGCACATCAGCAAGGATCTGAATTGGAAGTGGAACAGCCAGGACAGAAACTGGTACCCACAGGGGCTGCCAGGTGGTGGCTTAATATGTTAAGCTACAATAGTGGTGCCATGTGGTAACTCATTTCAACTTTACCATAAATAAAGGATAGATATGTACTCTTAGGTCCAATTTATAGATAAAGAAGCTTAAAATGATGTATTCAGAGTCACAGTTCCTGGACACTGAAGGGCCAGATTTAACTTTAGACCATGGAACTCCAGCATTGAGGCTCAAAATCAGCCCACCATGCTACTGATACTAATCCCCACGGGGATTAAGTTCACTCATTTATGCAATATCTAGATACACAGGACAATGGATAGTACGCAGTGATTATCAGTGTTGAAAGACAGGCCAGCTTCATATAGGATCATGAACTTGGATGCCAACGTTGTCTGGCCCAATTCCCAGCTCCTCCATTGATCCCCTGTGTGACTCTGGATGAGTTTCTTCATATCTCTGAGCTCATCACAAATGAAGAATTACAGTGGTCTCCTTTGCAGCAGATTAACTGAGTTAATATTTTGAGATTTTTGTGTCAATGTCTAATTCATAGTAACGCAGAAACATCTATAAAATAATGTCTTCCCTGACCTTGAAAATGCGAAGTAGGTCTTTTATGTAATTATATGTATTATGTGTATGTAATTATATGTATGTGTTTATATATATATATGTGTGTGTGTGTGTGTGTGTCTCTTTTGAAGGTGTAAGTAGTCTCGTGCAACCCCCTGAGGACCTAGTCACCTAAGCATTCACTTCTCACCTGTGAATCAACCTGAGTGGTCCAGTGTTAGGAAAAGCTACAACAACGCACACAACTTGCAGCCTGTGCAGTCAGCCATCCAGACAGGCCCCACCACACATGCCATCCACCTCCTCGCCATCTGCCTTTTCCGCTCAGACATCCTGGATGCCCACTTACCTCTTTCAGGCTGTCAAGTCACATGGACAGATACCACAGGAACAGATATAGAAAACTAGATACCAGATAACTATTTGCATGAGAAATGTTAAGGGTCCATTGGACAGAACTACCCACAGTCTGGCAGCGTGAGGCCGCTTACGGAAGAATATGCCTTAGAGGAAGGTAACTTCATGACTTGGGCATTAGAAGAATGCAAGAAGGCGCACTGATTAAACAACTACATGCCAGTCACCTGGGAGTTAGTATAAACCAGCTGCTCGGTTGGAACCTAAGGCTAAGTGGGTGCATGTGTTAGTACGTGAGTGGCTTGGAAGGTCCTAGGTGCTAGACAGAATCATATGGTAGAGCATTGTAGGCAGGCAGAAAAGAGATCTCATTGTGGCGTGCAAGGCATCTGTTTCCCCAGGCAGATTTTGAGATCTATATCCCCACATCTGTGGCTGTTTCTCATTTAAATTAATGACTATCCAACTCCTATTTTTATAAACACTTATTTAGATATGTCAGTAAATCAAGACCCTCTCTTTGGAGATAGTTCATCTTGTCAAATTAACTTGGCATAGCTCTACACTGACCCTGTTTGTGCAATTCCCCCCACCCCTGCCACATAGACCTTATACAATGAATCATCCAGCAAAAGTTCATGGAAAATGCATATTATGAAAACACCATGCATGAGTGGCAAGATAAACTCATCTTTTAATTCCATTATCCACAGGCATTCAGAACTACACTTGTATAGCCAGTTGTATCTGTAACTTGTTGCTCGTTTGAGAAGAAACCTAAATGAGAGATGTCACACTAAAAGCTAACTTTCATGTGAAAATAATAAAACATGTGGGAGATGGAAACTTATAGCGGGCTATATGCTCAGAATCCCATCGGGCAGCAGCTGAAACGCACTATGCCGACTTCCGTCTGTTTGCTTTGTTCATCTGATTCTCGTCTGCATTTCCTCCACATCCTCAGTGCAGTGTGACCATTTTTAATAAGGATTTCAGAAAGATAACGATGGCTTGTATTTCCCAGCTCTAAATTCCCCTTCAGGCCTCTGAAGCAGTGACTAATTGTGCTGTGAATAGTGCGCTCAGCTTTCCCGGGCAAGCTGCTCCTAGAGCACTCGCATGGCTTCAGTGCCTGTTGTGCACCCGCCACAAAGAAGCTGCTGTCTCCTGAATGCTGGCCTCCAGATGGAGATGAACACTTGAAATTATTTCTCAGTTGAATGGAATTTTTTTTTAATCAAAAGCTCAGCCTTCCGTAAACAACTTTTGTTTTTATTCTTTCAAGCACCCGTGTGACTTGCACTTCAAGCACAAATTCTGTGTTAGCGGCCATTGTTCTTCCTGGCTACCTTGTTCCTGTATTGTCTATGGATTGAAGGTTATGGATTCATTTGTTATATCCTATTTGATACTGACTTTAAAACTATTGCCTAGGGAGATGGGGTGTTCTTTGTTTTCCCGATGTAAATAGAAAACCTTCAAGAAAATATGATTTACACACAAGCACATGGTAACCCCTCATGAGACCAAGTGTTCCAGCCACCCAGAGCCAAGTTCATGCTGGGCTCACCTGCATCTTATCACCCATCTGTGCTTTTCCAGAAGAGAATCAACAATTGCAATTAACAGCATAGCCAGAAAATTGCTTTCAAATAATAGTTGCACTTTGCCAAATTAATTTCCAAAGGCACTGGCCAATCAGCCAAGTGGCCAATTTCATATGCAGCTCTCCTTCTGTGCATGCTTAAAGACAGGCTGTGGATTAAAAAGATGAAGCCAGACAGAGATTGTGCCTGGTAATGTGATCTCAAGTGCTATGAGCAGAAATGCATCCCTCGAGCAATAGAATCAAGTTGATGCAGAATAACCTGAAAGCAAATAACGTCCCGCTTTCCAACAGGTGCTCAGTTGTAGGTTGTCTAAAAAATGCTTTCAGCTGGGCCTATCCTACTTGGAATAGCTGCTTTCCATTTCGGAGTGTCTGGTTCCTGGTTACACTGTCTTCCAATCCAGCTTCCTACTCGTGCACCTTGGAGACAGGGAATGGTGGCCCAAGTTCCCTTGGCAATCCCAACCCCAGCTCTTGTGGTCATTTGGGGTGTGAAACAACAGATCAAAGACTGCTCTCCCTTTCAAATAAGTAAACACATCACTTTTTAATTTGTTTTCAAAATTTTGTGAATGTTTTACTTTTTTAGTTGACAAGGAGCTATTGTGTACATTTATGGGAGACAGTGTCCTTTTGATAAATATGTGCATGTAGTTACCAAAGGATGGCAGTCAACACATGCATTGCCTCAGCCACTGGTGCTTTCTTTGTGGTGAGGACCTCTAAAATCTTGTCTTTTCAGCTGTTTTTAAATATGCCATACATGCTGCTTACAGCTTGATTTACAGTAGTCAAGACATAGAAATGGCCTAAGTGTCTGAGATGAATGGATTGTTCAAATGTGGCACCCATACGCAATGGAAAACCATTTGTCCTTACAAACAGGACCTTCTATCTTTGGTGACAATGTGAGTGATCCACATTAGCCAACACTGAGTGATATAAGCCAGGAACAGAGAGATCAGTACCATATGATTTTATTTTTGTCAGGAATTCAGAAAAATCTGTAAAAAATTTTTTTAAAATTTTGGCAGGAATTTTGTAGCATTCTTCATTTGACATGGTGAATTATAGAATTTTTTTTAAGATTTTTTTATTGGAAAGTCAGATTTACAGAGAGAAGGAGAAACAGAGAAAGATTTTTCATCTGCTCATTCACTGCCCAAATGGCTGCTAAGGCCGGAGCTGAGCCAATCCGAAGCCAGGATCCGGGAGCCTCTTCCAGGTCATCCACGCTGGTGCAGGTTCCCAAGACTTTAGGCCATCCTCCACTTCTTTCCCAGGCCACAAGCAGGGAGCTGAAAGGGAAGTGGAGCAGCCAGGATATGAACTGGCATGCATAAGGGATCCTAGTGCATGCAAGGCGAGGACTTTTAGCCATTAGTCTTAAATTATAGAATCCCATAGTGCTGGTGAAAACTTCAAAAAGTTCCCATTCCAACTTCCTTTTGTATGAAAAATTTAAAGCAGAAATTGATTTAACTGACCTTCAGCCACAAAAATTCAAATGTAGTGTGGGGAGAGGTGCCTGACGGGATGTCATTGAAGTACTGCAGACTGAGTATCTGCTTATAGCACAGTACCTGTTAGAGTTCCAGCTGCTCTGCTTCAAGTCCAGCCTCCACCAATTCACTTAGAGAAGCAATCTATGATGACCCAAACATTCCAGCCCCTAGCACGTCTGTATGAATTCCCCTTGGTGTTTCTGGCTCCTGGACTTTGGCCTGACCCAGTGGTGGTTATTTGGGAGGTGAGCCAACAGATGAAACATAGTCTCTGTTTCTCTCTCCCTTTCAAATAAATCATTAATTTTTTTGATGTACATTAGCATGGGGTACTCCCTTCCAAGTTCAGTCCCTTGAAAGAAAAGAAAAGTAACTAAACACTGTTAATGATGTCAGCCTGCCCGGACCTCCAGTACCCTGGATCTTTACAATGTTTCATCTAAAACTGAGCAACTGTCGCTGTGCACCTGCTAAACCCTGAGCACAGGGTTCGGGGGTTCAGCAGTGACCTCAGAATTGCCCATTGCAGAGGCCTCCCTAGATAACAACCACCTATTACACATTCAGGAACTTCTCCAAACGACTCCTCTGCCCACCCTTCCTCCATTTACAGAGGAAAAGTTCAGACTCCCATGTAGCCCTAGAACCATGGTTCCTAACTCTAGGTACTATTTTTTTCACCCTTGGACACAATTCTGGACAAATATTTTATCCATTGCAGTTATAGAATTCCCTTCCTTTTCACCCAAAAGGAAACTGCTAGAATTTTCCTGATGCAGCACCCTGTAATATGAGATCGTCTATACCCAACTATACCCAGCTATACCTAGGGAATCAATTTATTTTATTCGTTTAATATATTCTTTCTTAAACAAACGAAGATACCACTTGTGTACTGATAAAAAGACATAAAGAAGATAGGAGACTAAGGAACACTCTGGCAGGAAGCCCTGAAGCATGTGAACGCAGGTTTTCGCCTTCACTGGGCTTCTCCTTGACAGAAGACAGCAAGTTCCTGCAGGACCCCAAATTCCTCCATCCTAGAGGCTGCCATTACTTGTTTTCCTCCTTGACTGCCTTCTCTCCATCCCCCTCTTGGCAGCATAGCCAAGTGCCCAGGCTCAGCTTCTGGGAGCTGTCTTTGGAGACTGACTGATGAATGCTGTGCTGGACCACAACAGGAGGCTCCCGTCCTGGGGACATCTGCCATGTTCTTCCCTTCTGAGGCCACAAACACTGTGTCCTGTACCTCTTGCAAGTTTCCACACAAGGTGCTGTATGAGAGATGCTCTTTGAAGGTTTTTCACCCATGTGGGAGACCCAAATGAAGCTCCTGACTCCTGGCTCCTGGCTCGTAACTTTGGTCTGGCCCTACCCAGGCCATGGCAGCCATCTGAAGAGTGAACCAGTAGAGGAAAGTTCTCTCTCCCTTTCTAACTCTGACTCTTCAATAAATAAATGAATATTTTAAAAAAGAAATAAAAGTCATTAATAGTCCTGTGATTATATGCTTCATAATAATAATAAAATAAAACAGTAAAATGTCTGCATACAGGCACGAAAAGCTAGACATTGGGCCTGGCATGGTAGCCTAGTGGCTGAAGTCCCCGCCTTGCATGCCTGGGGATCCCATATGGGTGCTGGTTCTAATTCCAGCAACCCCGCTTCCCATTTATCTCCCCACTTACGTCATGAGATAGAAGCCGAGGATGCCCAAAGCCTCAGGTCCCTGCACCTGCAAGGGAGACCTAGAAGAGGCTTCTGGCTCCTGGCTTCAAATTGGCACAGCTCTGGCTGTTGCTGCCACTTGGGGAATAAATCATCAGACAGAAGATCTTCCTCTCTCTCTTCTCCTCTCTGTATATCTGACTTCCCAATAAAAAATAAATACATGTAAAAAAGAAAAAGCTAGGCATTGCTTTAATGATCAGTGTGTCTGTGACATCAGACAGTTGCAAGGGACACCTCGCACACACATGCACGTACAGTCTCACTGCTCACACAGGCAATTGCACATTGCAGTCGTCACTGTTTATTAGCAGGCTTCCACACCAATGCCTAATGCCACAATCAAGCCAATCTTATTTTGCTTGTATTTTACCAACAGAAAATAATGTACAAGTGTTGTTCACAGAACATTTTTATCATTTTGAAGAATCTTTCGGTTGAGAATGTGTGCCAACGTTTTTATAGATAAAAATTGTTTTTCTTGCGAGTTAAAATTGCTGTGTGGCATGTGTGTTGCAAGAGCAACAAAATTATCGGTTATGTCACTGCTGGTTTTTTAATTTGGGAGGAGGGAGTTTACTAGTACATAGATTATCTTAGTGGTTAGGAGCGTGTGTGTGTGTGTGTGTGTGTTTCAGAAAAACTTGTTAAGAGTTGAAGGGTGGTATTTTATACCTTCTAGCCTTCATCCAACTTAAATTTAGATAGAAACACAGCTTAAGTATTACAAACCCTGGCCTCAGCACTGCTGTTGTCTTGCATGTTGTTTGCTCGTTTAAATATCTCGGAGTTTGGCGTCAAAACAGAAAGTACTCTGCTTGCAATTTGCTATTTTGTTTTTTATATATATATATATATTTTTATTGTATTGTTGTTGACAATCTTTACATAGTTAATTGCAGTTAAAAAAGATTCAGGGCGTATAGGGAAGTGGGTAATACTATTATGTCCATATTGTTTCCATCATGTATCTGAGGTAAAGGGGGATATTGAGGGAGACGCCCCACCTGGTTTCCCTCCCACCCCAAGTCCCGGATGTGGGGTATGCTCTGAGATATTTGCTCAAGTGGTTTTAATAGTTCTCCAGTTATGAATCGCTGCCAGTTTCGCTTGATGAGGTCGTCCACTGATTGATATGGTCCATCATAAAGTCTCCGTTTGCCCCATATTTCGCTGCCAACATACAGCTGAGATGAATGATTGACCTGTTCTGTCTTCTGTCTTTTCTTAGTTAGAGTTCTGAGTCCAGCAGTTCGATTGGGGAGATCTCCAAAGAAACCTTGAGGTATTCCCAGTCCAGATTCTTGTATGTTCTAGCAAGCACAGGGCCCGGCACAGTCCATCACCCCGATCAGCTGGTGGTTGCAATTGCTGGGTTGGTTCTGTTTTCAGTCCCGAGTTGCACTGGAACCAATGGGTGTTGCAGTAGTCTGGTTCTGCCCAGCACATACTCGGCCCTCGCATAAACCAGTGGGAGCTGCAGCCTAGTCGGGGCAACCCACAATAACCCCCATCAGGCCCACCCCATACCCTGGTTTGCCAGTATGTGTAGCAGTAGACCAGTCTGTCCCCCATCCCATTTGGCTCTTGTACTTGTCAATGGGTATTAAAGCTTAGTTCCATCTAACCAACTCAACCATCCAGCCCTCACAGATGTTGTTGAGTGCCTCTCTGTCTAGCCACCCCAGCCCCCGTCCTAATTTTTGTGCCCTCCCGCGGGACTAGTGACCCATGAAGGGGGAACCCACTTTTTCCCTCCCAGGTCTCTCTCAGTCCTGGTTTATGCACTCTTTAGGTGGTTCTGTGATTTAACTTGACAGAATTAGTCCCCAGTGCCAGCTTCTACCAGCTGATGCTGCAGCCAAGCCCAAACATCCCTCACCCGCTCTAATTTATGCTTGCACCCACAGGAATAATCAGCCCAGCCTGGCTTTTCCCTGATCTAGTCCACATGTAGCGCACAGGTGTTGTAGCCTTGCTTAGTCTGGTCTGTCCCCATCCCAGCCCATGCTCTCCAGTGGGAGTAGCTGTCTGGCGAGGGGACCAGCCCCTTAATCCCCCTGCCAGCTCTGTCCCTCCCTTCCTGGATCTCACGTGTACTGGTTGGGTGCTGCAGTCAAATCCAGTACAGGCAACCTCACCCTGGCATTCCATAATGTGTACTGGTTTTGTTGCAACTAAACCTGGCTCAACCCACACTCTGTTCTGGTGTTCGGATTTGCCAGTGGATAACATGAACTGATTCAGCCTGGTCTGCCCCTGACCCATGCTGAATGTGTGCCAGTGGGAAACTTTCCTTGGCCTATTCTGGGCTGTTTTCTATCATGCTTGTTGTGCTTACCTGCAGGGACTGTGTCCTGCCAGAGGAGTTGCCCAGGCTCCTCCATTAGAACCCCTCCCAATGGCAGATTTTGCACATACCAGGGGGTCCTTGAGCCAACCCTACTCAGTTCACCTCCTGTCCTAGCAGGAACAGTGGCTTTTCCCGGCTGGCTTTCACCCCATTCTGGTTCTTGTTGTTGGATGTTTCAGCCCAGCCATGGCTTGTCCATACCCACATACAGCTCACACATGGCTCAGTAGGGGTTTGAGACCCAGCCTTGTCAGTCCCACATCTACCCTGGTTCTCCAGGACACCAGATAGTGTTGGGGTCTGAACTGGCCTGGTGCATCCAATCCCAGCCCGCACTAGTGCCTCGGGTGACTGCAACTGTTTCCTAGATAGAATGCAGCCCCTATTCCAGCACACGCGCCCCTTGGTGGGAACCTCAACCCTGTTAGGGTGTCCAACTAGGGGAACTTGTATTTCCACAGGGTTGGGCCCACACAACCCCATAGAGTCTACCCCCAGACCAAGTTCTCTCGCGTGCTGGATACAGCCTTGACCCTGCCAGATGTGACCACTCCACCACTCCACCAAACAGTTGGGTAATGGTACCCATCACTGCCAAAGAGGCCCCCATCCATAGTATTGGTGTGGGCTGGTGTGTGACAATCAGTGATGTTCTAGGCAAACAGGCCATTTCTGTATTCTGAATTGGGTTGGTGTATCTGACTAACCGTAATTGTCTCCTGGGTACTTCCCTCCAAACCACCAGGTCTCAGTCCCCACGCATGCCTAAAACTTCCATGACCCTGTCACTGGGAATCACCCAAGATTCACTACTCACCTACACTAAAATTGGACTTAGTCATGGGTGTCCCCAGGCAGCAAACATATCTTAAAAAACCCCAGAGCAGGCCGCCGGGCAGCCAGCAGGCAAAGCCTGGCACCACATGGTGCACTGGCCACCCTGGGTGAGGCCGAGGACTCGTTCACTGCCTTGCGGTAGTATCTTTGGCATGAGCCCCCAGCATTGGGTCCGACCCGGCAGGGGCACCCCCCACAGCTGCCACACTGTGAGGAGCGGCACTTGCCCCCAAACCCAAGGCCCGAACCGCAATTTGCTATTTTGAAAAATGGCTTCTTTATCTTGTTTTTGTTGTGACTTGAAATATTTAACAGTAGTGTAGAAGTGCACAAACTTTAGTACAGATAAATTTATGGGGCCAGAGTTATGGCATATTGGGTAATGCTACCAACATTTGTGCTGGCATCCCATGTGGGTGCTGGTTCAAGTCCTAGCTGCTCCACTTCTAATCCAACCTCTTGCCGATGATCCTGGGACAGTAGTAGAAGATGGCCCAAGTGCTTGGACTCCTGCACGCATGGAGCAGACCTAGAAGTACCTAGTTTCACTTTCTTTATAACTCTTCCTTTCAAATAGATAAATATTTTTTGTAAAACAAAGATGAAGAGAAAAACCGGAGTAAAAACAAGCAAGATGTGTAAGAACATAGAATAGAAAAAAAAAAAACACGAACAATTTTGAAATGGCTAACCTGTTGTCTCATAGACAATAATAACTTAAGAAAACTAAAAAGATTATGATTAAAATGTATTGTTTCTTATATTGCTAAGAAGCAAATGGCTATTGATTAAATGTCTTTGTGAATATATGCTAAATATTAACTACCAAAAAATTCTTTATCTTTTAAGGAATATTTCACAATTACTCTTAATTAAATAAATCAGTAAAATGAAACCAAAAAAGAAGAAAGAGAATCATTGAAGGTGAAAGGCAGAGGTTTCCCAAGCTGTTAGTGTTCACTGCAGCCTATTCAGTCGTGTTTGATTTATACCAGTCTTCTCCCAGTGGATCTAACATAAGCTCTTGTTCGTCAATCAGAATTTTATATATTCTAGAAGTACACTAACAAGCAAGCATTCTCTCAAACAGATTGTGTAGAGAAAACCACAAATTGTCACACAGTTATCGGTAACACACTTAGTTCAGTCTAAAGGAGAAGGATAAGAGTGAAACACAAACATCCCGAGATGGGTTATGTGATGCAGGAAAGGCTACTCGTGGATCCAGCAGAAAATGTGGGCTGCTCATCTCAGGGGCAGAAAAAATACACATCTACAAATAAACGGAGAAGAAATGCAGGCAATGGCAGGTGCCTCCTGAGCAGAGCAAACCAGGCCAGCTCACATGGAGGAAGGCACACTCCAATATCCCATTGCATGGGAACCGCTGCAGTTTATTAACCAAAACAGTACTTAATGCCATTATTTAAGTCATTGCCTTTGACACTACTTCCAAACGCCATGCTTTGTTGCAGCTCCAATGCCCATTTCCCTCTCCTTCACTGTCACTAAATTAAAATCCCAATGGACTGGGAAACATTTCCAGCTTTGTAATTGTAGACAGAAAGCATGCTTGGTGTGAGAGCAACCCTTAAGTAATGCTGTTTTAACACATTTCTGTTACACTTTTGAATTTAGTTTGAATAAAACATCCCCAAGTTTTCCCCATCATAGAACAACCCTCAGTGTGTGTCCTTCTACTTTGTGATAGTTGGCATTTTTTTTTTGTTGATCATTTTCTTTGACATTGATCACAGTAGGAGAATACAAGGAATTTTGGTCCTGCCCGCCCCACCCATTCAACTTTGCCTTTCCTTTTCTCTAGGGAAGCCGAAAATTATTCATAAAAATTCAACATTTGTGACCTGTGTAGCCTCAGGGAAGAGTAAATGCATCTGTCAGATAAATGATATTAAAGATTATTAATGCAGAAGCCAACTGTTTTCTGTGTTACCATTTCCATTTTCTTGACACACAAGGCAAATCAAGTGAAGTACGGTGGCATATTTTACCTTCTACATTTCACTTATGCAAAAATGAAAAGCTGCTAAGTATGAAATTATAGACCTAAATGTTGTAAAAGATCATATTGAAAAAAAAATCACAGAAAGTTAGATAATAAAAACGTACTCAGAAACCATGGATGCAATATCTAATTCTCCAAATCCCAGATAACTGACTTTAAAATACTTATTATAGATGATCGCCAGCAGCAACATAGCAAAAGGGATCAAAAATTTAGGGCCACACTTTTATGTATGTAGGAAGAGGTTTAAAATGCATGCATAAATCTCAGGCTCATCCTGCCCCGCATTCATGCTGTACCTTTCATGTCCATGAAGGCAAGAGGCGTGCTGTTGTGCAGCACAGGCAAAGATGCCAAGTAAGGACCTCATTTTATGGCAGCTTCGTTACCTGTGACCGCTCCCCTTCTGCTCTGTGCTAGGGACCCCCCACAACACCCTCCCTCGGCTCCCAGAGCTCGTTAGCACAGTCAAGTCACTTCATTTGGAGACTGATGGGCACAAGCAGGTCGTGGTCTTGGGCTATTTGGTGCATTCTGATAAAGACGAAACTGGATTGGCCCAGGTTGAAATCCCACCTATGCCACTTATTTGCCATCTGTTTTTACCAAAGGAACTTAATCTCCCAAACTTGTTTCTCAGCTAAGATGAAGGCTTGTTCCTGGTTCATACTATTGTGATGGTGAATAAATGAGGCGTTGTACACCAAGCACAGCTCACAGCACCTGCTTATGGGGCTATCTGGTTTTGGATCTCAGCTAATGCTTCACCATCCTTGACCTGGGTCTGTCTTACTTTCCAACCCTCAGTTCAGATCTGAATCTCCCTTGATTTGGAAGTCCACCTGAGCTCAGTCTTAGAAGCCTCGGGTCCTACCCTGGCTGTGTCAGCCCAGAGAATCAAGCCCGGAGCCTGTCACCCTGCCCCAGGACAGGACCGACCTTCCTGTTCTCAGGCTCCAGTGCTATTCACATTGAATCATCACCCGGAGTCGCCTGGCTGCTCTCCATCGAAACACATGCTTCAGGCAGGAAAAGCAGGACGCCCTAAGAGTTTGTCCTATCTCTAAGGCTTTTACCTCTGAACAGGGCCCAGAGTTGTACTTGAGGTGGGTGAAGGTTTTGTCAAGTACAAGCAAAACTGCGGCTACTCAGGGAGATGAATGTGAGCAAGAGTCCTGTAGGTGTTAAGTAGCTGGAAATGGATACTTAAAAACCTGCTCAGGCCCTTTTGAAAACCCTCATGTATTCACAGCGTTATGCATATCCTGGTTTGAACATTAAGGATATTGGCTTTACTGCACTTGATCTAAGAGTGCAAAATATTGCCTCGCTTCCACTTTAGAGAAGAAGTCCTTATTCTGGAAGATAGAGACCATGCCAGGGGCCTTCAAACAGCACCTAGGAAACGTGTGTTGCAGAGAAAGTACTCACTTACTTCAAACTTTTTGCAGCCGCATCTTGTTATTCCATGAACTGTTTGTGACCTCTTTGTATTTATACTACTCAGGGTTGCAGCCCTGTCTGTGTATTATGCAATCTAGAGCAGATCTATTTGCACTGGGGTGATGGAAGAAGGGTTACGCACTGGGCTTGCCCCTCGTTACTGCTGGGGCCTGGCGGTGGGGTTGATGGGAGTGTTAGTAAACACAGCATGCTACATACAAGGCCATGTTCGTGGGCTACCGAGAAACATGCACTGGCAGCACAACGGGCATTGACTGTCATGAAGACACAGAGAGCACGGTTGTCCATTTTAGGAAAGTGGCTTCAGGACATGACTTGCAGGCTAGTCAACCAAGACTGGTAGGACCTCTGGACTGCCGTTGGTGTGCTAGTGGGAGGGGGTCATAGACAGCCAATGATCAAGAAGGATCCACTAGGTTAACTTCAGGCAGGTGCCAGCTCGTGAGGTTGTGAAACCCAAGGCATAACCTAAGCTCAGCAATGAGGGCAGCACACTTCTCTAAGGGATAATGGTGGAAACCCCTTTGGAGGATGTAAAGCTGGCAAGCTACATGTTCAGGGGGGAGGAAGGATATGTCTTTGAGAGGTATGCTGTGGCTGAGAGATTAGGAACAGTTGGAGGGAGACTCCAGCCCCAGATGAATTTGACAGGCGCATGACTTCAGGAGTTCCAGGAGGCTATTAGGGTGGCGGGGGCTCTGAGAGGAAGAATGGAGCAGAACCAGAAACAGGCTCCCTAGCTCAGTTTGCCGAGGAGTATGGAGACAGGCTTTGCCCTTGAGCTTGAATTTGATTGTCACAGCAGGAAGGCTACAGGAGATATTTTAAGGACTGAAGGAACCTGGATTTTCTTCTTGCTGGATTGTGAGACTTGCAGGAAAAAAGCTCTTCTGGGTTGCTTTTGACATGACCTAGAGACAATATGCTAGAATGGGTTCAGATCACCGGTTCCAGCACTCCTCTCCTGAGCACACAGGCTGTGTTCCCTTGGACACGTTCCCTGACTTCTCTGTGTCTGTGTCTCCTTTCAGTCAAAAAGAGGAGAATAAAAGCTCCTAGTTCATGCAGTGCTGCAGTCGAAATGTAATGAAGCAATATAAAATATTGCAAACAGGACCTGGGAATAACAAGTGTGCCAAACCTGTCAGGTCTTACTCATTTTATGGCAGAATACCAATTCGTGTTTGTGCTATCTTTCTTCACCTCAAAAAGAAACCTGAACATGCCTCTGTGAATGTAAAGGACCTTGACTTCTCAACAACTCTAGTTAGCACAGAAAATAAACTGTATAGAAACTTGAATATGAAAAAGAAGCAATACAAGTCATCTATCAAGGTTTGAAATTATAATTTGCAATTTCTCTCTCTCACTTTCTATGAACCAAAGAACTCATCTTACACAATAGAGCCATCCTTGAATGTCTTTTACATACACTTTTCATTGCATTTAAATTATTTTACTATACTCCAGTTCTTTCTGCCCTTTTGTGGTTGTTCCTCTGGGGCTGGGTGCCTATCTCCTTTTCAGCAGTGATCTGTGTGTGGAGGAATGGCATGTGTTACTTGGCCTGACATCACTGAAATTTCTAGACCTCACCTTTCAAACACTGTAGTCCCCCTGGGGGAAAACTGCCAAGAATGGCCTCCTCGCCTGGCTTGCAGACATCTATAAATCTACTTCCATGGCTATGGTGGTGGTTCCCATCCTGCTGGAAATCAAACACTTGCCTGTGGATGGCACTGTTCATTCCTGGAGAGCTGTAGGTCTCTTGGGGTCCTCCACCTGCTGTTTTACTAGATTCCTTGTCTCAGGAATTTCGTTGTATGAATGATCCCCTATGACCTTGGGAGGAACAGATCAAAGGTAGAGGAATGTTGACCTCCCCTGATGGTCGTCCCTTCATTTTAGCCTGCCAGATGGCATCTTGGGTGTCAGGCACCTCTTAATGTTGGCTCATGATGGCCACCATCGCTTGGATCCAACCAAGAGCTGCTGGCATCACATGGAGTAGCTCTTGGTGACAGTCAAGTTCACCTTTGTCCTGGACTTCACCACACTTAGGGTTTTATCAGGAAATATGTACAAGGTTCCTTTAAAAGTCCATGAAAAGTGGAATCAAAGGATAAAGATTTCTTTCTGTGCAGAAACACTAGAAATTCATACACACAAGAGCTCTTCCAAAAAGTCATGAAAATATCTATTATGAAAGAATTTTGCATGATTTTCCAAATTTTATACCCAAGTAAACTTACCTTTTAATTCCATTTTCCACAACCGTTGTAAAGTGTTCATGTGTTTCTGAACAATAATGTAAGTCAGATTTTGGGAAATAATTAGAAATACTTCCAAATGAAAAGAAAAATTAAATGAACAAAGCACAGTAAAATTCTTAAATTTGGGAACAGATGTTTAGCCTAGCAGTTAAGATGCAGGTTAAGGATGCCTGTGTCCCATATGAAAGTACTCAGGTTCAACCCCTGACTCCAGTGTCCTGCTGATGTGAGCCCTGCAAGCCAATACTAATATCTCAGATGATCAGATCCTATCACCCATAGGGGAGACTTGGATTGGGTTCCTACTTCCTGACTTCAGCCTGGGTGACCCCGGGCTTGGCAGACTGTGGGAGTAAACCAGAGAATGACAGCATTTATATATGTTCAATCTCTCTCTCTCTCTCCTTCATCCCTTTGTCTTTGTCTCCCTCATAAATAACATTTTTTTAAAAACATAAACCTTAATTGCAACACTGTTTACCCTCTTCCCTAACATTCAGACTTTGCGTGAACATACAGGAAAGTATCTTGAATCACCAGCCATGGGTTCCTAGCACCCACGTCTGAGCTGCTTTACCCTTGAGCCCACTAGAGGTCCCAGGCCAGACGGAGGCTGCAAGTGAGACTCTGAAATCATGACAATGCATATGGCTTCCATGCAAAGCAGAACAGAAACCGAACAGAACAAGGCAGAAATCCCAGCACGTGGAAAGGGATACTCTTCGCCTCCACTTCTTGTTTTATTTCTAGCATCGGTTTAGAAGATTTTCTGTGTTTAATTTCAATTTTAGACTTTTTAACACTAAATTTGTTAATTCTTCTAGATACTGGTATCTCATTTCAGCACTGGAAAAAAAAAACTCACCTAGTTCATCTTCCTATTGTAATATTCTTCTTAAACCCAGTTCTTGGGTGAGAAAATCATAAAAAGTACAAGAGGACTTCAAAAAGTTCATGAAGTTTATTTTGATGCCAAAAATTTTGAAAATCCAGACATAGTTTTTCCATGCAACACACTTTCTGTGAACTTTTTAAAAATATTTTATTTATTTATTTATTTTATTAGAAAGTCAGATATACAGAGAGGAGGAAAGACAGAGAGGAAGATCTTCCGTCCGATGATTCACTCCCCAAGTGAGCGCAACGGCCAGTGCTATGCCAGTCTGAAGCCAGGAGCCCGGAACTTCTTCCAGGCCTCCCACACGGGTACAGAGTCCCAAGGCTTTGGGCTGTCCTCAACTGCTTTCCCAGGCCACAAGCAGGGAGCTGGTTGGGAAGTGGGGCTGCCGGGATTAGAACCAGCGCCCATATGGGATCCCGGAGCATTCAGGGCGAGCCCTTTAGCCGCTAGGCCACGCCGCCGGATCCCTTTCTGTGAACTTTTACAAGACTCCTCTATGATAAATTTCAAACAATCTTTGCGTTGCTCCCTGCTAACAGCCTGGGAAAAAGCAGTGGAAGATGGCCTAAGAGTTTAGGACCCTTCCACCCATGACACAGACCCAGATGGAACTCCCAACTCCCGACTCCTGACTCCTGACTCCTGACTCCTGGCTTTGGCCCAACCCAGCCCTGACCATGGCAGCTACCTTGGGGAGTGAAACAGTGGATAAAAGTTCTCTGTCTCTCCGTCTCCCTCTTTACTTCTTCCTTTCTCTCTGTTTCTATGACTTTGGAAAAACATTTTTCCATTAAAATAAATTTATCTTTTACTCACATTTTCTTGCTAACTTTTTCGAGTGTTTTTGTTTGTTATCAACCAGGTAAATCATTAATGTTTCTACACTGTGTTAATTAAGTAAGACACAATTTTGGTTGTGTAAGCATTAAAGAACCCATGCTACCTTAACTGACTCTTAGCCTCAACACATTTTACATATGAAGTTTCTTATGTCACAGACCAATGGAATCCCATGATTCACAAAGCTTATACACAGGACCAAACTAATCAGTTTATTCATATGAGGTCCATCCTTGGTATTTCCCACTGATATCATCCCAGAAGATCACCTGATCATTCAGTTGGGAATTGAAGCTAAAATTCTGGATGCTATGAGTCAAAGGTATTTGGAAACATATCCACATCCACCCATTATTGGGCCTGGTAAATCAGAGTCTCTTGGATTACAGCATAAAAATTTAAAAAAAAAAAATCAAAAAGAAAATAGTTTCATAATATGAGAGGCAGAGAAATAATACCAGAGAGATCTGCTCCACTGGTTCACTCTACCAAATGGCCATAACGGCCAGAACTGAGCCAGGAACTTCATCTGGGAATCAGGCACTTCAGCCACCCTTGCCGCTTTTCTAGGTGCATGTCAGCAGGAAGCAGGAGCCAGGAATACTGCTGAATGGCCAATGCCATCCCAGCCAGATGCTTAACCCTAGGCCAAATGCCTACCCCAATAGCAGGGACCTTTTTTAAAGTCTCACAGCAATTTTATCACGTGGGCAGAGTTGAAAGCCACTGCCGTCAGGAGAGAGCATTACTGGGAAGCTAGGGTGGCGCTCTAGTTGCCCCAGCCATGGCCTGAGCTACGTGGAGGCAGAGCCTTGGAACAAGGAAGCCTCGCGTGATCTGCTTTATGGAAGGGAAAGCAGTCCAATAGCAAGGCTATTGAGTGGTAATCATAGCCTTTCCGAAATCCTGGCAAAAGCTGCCCCGTGTCCAGCAGTGAAACTCAAAGGCACTACATTTTCAGGTTTTTCCATATAATTTTAGAGATATGAGTCAAAGGGCCAGTGCCATCCCTGGCTTAGCCTCCATCTGTAGCACCTCCATCTGTAGTCCTAGCTACTCAACTTGCAATTCAGCTTCTTATGACCTGAGGAAGTAGCAGAGGATGGTTCAAGTCTTTGGACTCCTGCACCCACATAGAATACACAAAGGAAGCACCTGGATCCTGGCTTCAGATCAACCCAGCGTGGGCCATTGCAGCCATGTAGGGAAAGAATTAGCAAATGGAATGTGTCTTTCTGTCTCTCTTCTCTCTGTAACTTTCCCTTTCCAATAAAAATAAATAAACCTTTGAAAAAATAAAATTTAAAAAATAAATATGAATCAAGAAAGGGGAATGCTACAAAAAATCATGTTAATATTATTTATTACTTAGTGTATGTTTAATGCAATATTTTGGCAATAATATGACTTATACACATGCATAGACCTATTCATACAGTTAATTCACTGAGCTCCAGCTGGGTGCCGGGAGCTCCCTAAGTCACCCGAGGAAATACAGTCAACCAAGAGGGTCATGTTCCTCAGCAGGGATTACTTGTACTAGGTAATTGCAGGATACAGGCTGCCAAGAAAGGTAAGTGAGGAGTACTTTAGAACTGCACAGCAGGGGTCTTTGCCAGCAGTGTGTCCCGGAAGACTCCTCTTGAGCAGTGAGAAGGAGAAGCGTTGCTTCTTGCAGGCATTCATAGAGGCTGCTGAGACTCTGGATTTGTCCACCATGGTCATTGTTACCAGAACTAGTTCCTTCAGTTTCAGATTAAGGGCTCTGGTCCCTGAGCCTCATGAAGGTCACTTCTGTTCCAGGGGTCACATTTGGCAAGACTGCATTTGCATGAAGATGGGCTCAGTGCCTCTCTCTTCCTTGTGAATAAGTAACAAGCTATTAAGCACACGGATGTGTGTGCCTCTCCGCAAGCCTAAAATGTGCTGATTGATAGAATCTGGTGTTTACTTGTCCCCTCTGTAACCTTGGATTAAAGGCATCAAAGGAGTGGCACGCACATGCTAGGGGTCGTGGACCAGGAAGGCAGGTATAGATTCACAGCAGGGGGCTGGCGTAGTTCCTGTGCCCAGAGGGATTAGACACAGACATCAGGAACTGACGGCAGCTTTTACAGGAGGGTATGAGTGCAATCAGAGCAGCAGACCGGGAGAGAGAGAAGTCTGCCATGGAGTACAGCCTCAACAGGAAGAAGGACAAGAAAGATTGTCTAAGAACTAACTGCTAATCAACAAAAAAGAATGGGGGCTGATTGTAGGGACTCCTGGGTTGTGCCATTAATGCTTAGGGTGCAGTTCTCAGCTTGGAGGTGTCTGCTCATAGATCAGTTCCTTGCGTTCCTTGGAAGGTTCCTTGTTTTCCTCCTGTGACTTTGCTCTTTGTAAGCTGCCTGTGTGCGCGTTAGTTCCAAGATGCCTTACGAGGTGTTACTGCCATCAGTGTATTGATAAAGAAGACACTGAACAGGAAAACCCAAAACACAAAGTCACTTTAGAAACAGAAGCAAACTTTAAATCCAGTCATTTGAAGGGTCAAACTACAGTACAATAGGGCTCTGAATTTGCCTCGATATATATGTGATGCTGCATATCTCATGTGATTCCCCTAAGCTTTTGGAGATATATTTCTTGCTTTTCTACTTGGCTTCTAAATATTTATCCTAGGACCAGGTAAGCCACAGCTTCTAATGCCAGCATCTCATATCAGAGCACCAGTTGGAGTTTCACCTGTTCTAACTTCCGGTTCAATTCTCTACTAATGCACTTGGAGAAGCAGCAGAAGATAGCCCTGGTACATGGACTCCTGCCACCCATGTGGGAGACCTGGATGGAGTTTCTGGCTCCTGGCTTCAACCTGGCTCAACTCTGGCCATAGTGGCCATTTGAGGATGGAGTGTATCTTTCCCCTGTCTCTCCCTGTCATTCTTTCTTAACTTTTTGTTTATTTGAAAAAACAGAATAACAGTAAGAGGAGAGACCTGAAGACGGAGATCTTCTGTCAGCTAGTACATTCCCCAAAAGACTGCAATAGCCAGGGCTAGGTCATGCCAAAGCCAGAAGCCAGGAACTCGATCTGGATGAGTGACTGGGAACCAAGTACTTGGGCCTTCCTCTTCTGCTTTCTTAAGGGTATCAGCAGGGAGCTGGATCAGAAATGGAACAACTGGGACTGGAACTGATATTCCAGGATAGGATGCCGGCAGCATCACAGGCGGGTGTTGTACCCACTGTGTCACATTACCAGCCCCTCTGCCTTTCAAATATATGAATACATTTAAAAATCAATCAATAAATATTTTCACTGTTACATTTATATCTTCCAGTATACCTATATATTAAATACAGCTTTGGTTTGGGTTTTTTTTCTATCTGGTTTGAAATTCAGCATCACCAGCATCTTGTAGTATATATTTTTCCCCTTTTAACTTTCCATGCCATGGAAAGAGATATTTTACTGAAATCCCAAGAGCTAAAGACATTGCTATCCGGTTACGTTCTGCTGGGAGTCTTATTTGCAGTAAGAAGTACACTATTTAAGATTCTTCCCTTTTCTCTCACTAATTTGACAGATGGCAAAGAACAAGAAAAATATTAGAAACAAGAAAGGCCATTTTTCCTATAGAGGCTCATTTCATTCTATCTACCACTTCCCTGGGATATCTGCCAATTGTTAACAGAAAGAGTAATGCGATCCATTTTTTAAAATTTCACTCTTGAGTATTATGGAGATAAATAGCTAAATGAGGGAGAAATAACTTTCTTTCACGGCAGTAGTTTAAGAGGGGTAAAGGGAGCGCAAATGCAGATAACATTTGATGACATGAGCAAATTCAACCATGAATGAAAAATGGGCTATTCCGGTAGGTGCATGATTTTGCATCCACTCTAGAGCACGGTGCCCATCTGTGAAAGTGGGGGAGCTCAGTGTGGGGACCAGTGGATTGATTTGCAAGCCCCAGGAGTTTCCCAATTTAAAGTGACACCTGGGAAAACAAGTCTGTGCTGTGTTGCTGCAGGGCCAATGCAGGAGACCATCTATGACTTCTGGAGGATGGTGTGGCATGAGAACACCGCCAGCATCATCATGGTGACCAACCTCGTGGAAGTGGGAAGGGTAAGTGGGCTGGCCACCGCAGGTGGCACTTCACTCTCTTGCGTGGGTGGCAGCAGAAAGTGAGGCACAAGCCCGGCTTTTCTGCAAGTACTCTGTAGACTCAAAAGCAGCCGCTTCTCTAGCCCCTCCTAGTGCTCACTGCACTTGCTTGTAAATCAGCAGTAAGCATAAGCTTGACTTGCTTTCATTGGTTGCGATAGCAACAGACAGGAGAGGCACTCAAGATTCAAAAGCGGTTGTTGTCTGGCTATACCGAGCACACGAAAAATACCTCCGAGCGTGAGTGCTGGCTGTTGGGCGTCAAAACTCAAGGAGTGCTACATTAAACATGTCTGCATTAACTTCAGGAACACCAACTGGAACCCCCATGTGCGGCACCACATTGCATTTTTTTTTTATTGGATTGAAATTCCAGCAACTTCTCTTGCCTAGATTGAACTTGCCTGTACCTCAGTTTCCTGTGCAAGAGAAATTGTAAGCTTCCCTGAAGGTCTCGCATTACTTTCTTTGTGGTAACTATGTAAGCTATATTTCCTTAACCACAGAGCTACTCTGCGTGGCAGCAATCTCAATAGTGGTATAATACAGGATTTCTTTCCAAGTGAAAGTCAAAAATCAAATATTCAGGGTGCAGTTGCTGTGTTGTTAAGTTCAGTTCCATAGTTGTGCTCAACTCAAGAGATGAACACTTTACTCCTTAACGTTGTGAGATCTTCCCTCAGCAGAGGCAGCTGGAGGGTAGCAGATTTCAAATACTGGGGAGCTGTCTCTGGAAGACATGACAGTGCTCTTGCAGGGAGGAGATCCTTAGTAAGTGGGAAACAGGATTCTAGCAAAACCAGTGGACCAAGAAACCTCAAAATCCTTCTACAAACATCTAGAAATTCTATATATGTGTTAATATTTGCCTATATCACGTGTTTCCATAACTAGGAGAATTCTTCAGAAAATTTATGGAAAATGCGTGTTTTGAAAAAAACTAAGGGTGGATTTTAAACTTGTTTCATACCAAAATGTATCTTTTGATGCCATTTCTTCATGGACCTTCTGTAGTGTCCTCATATATGTTAAAAACGGTTAGCCTCACCCGAGAGAGCAGAGGACAAGAGTGGCGATAGAAGAGCAGGGAGCCCAGAGAGCAAGGAGCCTGCGCAGGAATGGGTCCTTCTCGGTGAGCAGTGGGCAGCCTCAGCCATCACTGTCTTGGATTGAGGGTTTTAAGCCCCGCATGATTTAGGACATGGGTGAAAATCCCTTCTGTTAGCTCCTGAAGCAAAGTAAATCACATAATATGAATCAGAAACTACTTAGAACTGAGCTGGGCAAATTCTCATATGAAGTCAGCTCTCAGTGCCCCTGGGTTCCTCATCTGGAGATTCAATCAGTCCTGGATCAAACAATTTTAAAAAAACTTTCTCTCCTCACTGAGCATATGTAGGTCTGTTTTTCTTGTCACTGTTCGCTATATGGTAGAACAGCTATTATCATGTGCCATTTACACTGTGTTACTCATTCCAGAGATCATCGAGTGGCTATGGGAGGGTCTGGGTAGTATCTGTGCAGATATTCTGCCATTTGATACAAGGGACTTGAGCATTCCCCAATTTTAATACCCTCAGGAGTCCTGATAGACCTAAAAGACAAATGTATTAAACTTGTAGGTTGCAAATCATTAAAATTAAACCTAAAAAGAAATGCATATTCTGCAAGTTGTTAGCAAGAAGGAAAAGTGATGATATAACCCAGGAAAGTAGATGGAGAATGGAGGAAAAGCAAAGAAAGAAAAAGGGAAATAATAGATGTGAGTACAGATGTACTCAATGAAAACTAAAGAAACAAGAGTGAAAAAACAAAACAAAATAAAAACTGCTCTTGCGAAAAAGCTAGTGAAACAGACAAACCTCTAGCAAGTGATCAGAAACAGAAGCAGGAAAATTTACATATAACCAACATTAAGAAAGGGTAGTGCTTTTTTATCACTATAGAATAATAATAATGACATTAATTTGATTCATTATGTAAGTTCATTTAAATATGACCATTCAAACCTGATTCAAAAAATAAACAAAATCTGAATAAGTAGTAAATTATTTAAAATTTTAGTTGTGGTCTAACAAGATCACTTATGATAAAAGCACCAGACCATATGTCTCTATAAAGAGACACAATACTCAAGGAAAAGGTAGTTACAAGTTTTACAAATACAACTGGAAAAATAAATTTTATATTTCCTGTAAAAATTCTCACAAAAATGACTGCTCTCCCACTTTAAGAGATAATATATTCTCTATATTAGAGCCAGACAAGGAATATCTGCAAAAGGAAACTTGCAGGTGCTTCCAACTGACGGGAAGAGCAGTGGATAGAAGCAAAGAGCCCAATTGTGGGTTTTTGTTATTATTATTATCACTATTATCTGCTTTATTAATGACACAAGTCCAAACATGCATAAAATCCGGCTAGCAGGCAGGGAGCTCAGTTCTATGTTCACATAGACCTGGCCATGTCCCAAGGTAACCAGATTTGTGGAAGCCCAGCTGTTGAGCTTACACCTATGTGGAATGGTGAGTCATTGATATGTACGTGGATGTGAACTTGCCATACACATCCAACAGTTCTCTTTTCATAAGACATCCAAAAATGCAAACCAGGTGAAGACCTAAGCACTTGTATAACAAATAAAACATTTAGTGGAAAATATGAGATCAGATATTTATGTTTGTTCTTTTAAGGTTGTTTCAAAAAATCTAAATCCTACGTACTTTAAGTATTAGGAAAATATGGTTCTATCAAAATGTCAATTTTTCTGTAAAAGCTTTAATAAGTAAACTAATGGAGTGAATATACTACAGAACCTTGTAGAAAGCACACATTTTAGCAATGTTTTATGTACTCAAATGATAGAAGCTATTTCTGTTTCCTCTGCTGGGAGCCCTGGGTGAGCACATTTGAGCTGGCTCCAAGCCAGAGACAGCAGCCACCTGCCGCATGGCCGGCCTGTAGGAGGGAGCTGAGTTGAGGCAGGAAAGACCAGGTCAAGTTCTAAAAGGATTCCATTTCAGGGGAGGTCCCTCTTCCAGGCTTTGAAGCAGCCACCTTCTCACTGTGAGCTGACATGGTGGGGAGAGAACTAACCTCCGTGTGCCTCGTTAAAAGGACACTAAGCCTGTCGGATTGAGGCCACACCATTATGGCCTCCTTCAAACGGAGTTACTTCTCGACAAGTCTGATCTGCACCGTCCCCACACCTGGAGCTTAGAGTTTCATCCTTCCAACCTATGGATCCTGAGGGTAAACAGATATTCAGTCTGTAACAAGTCACTTCACAGGGGTCTTGAAAAGGTTCAATGTGCTTCCGCATGTTTGGCAATTAGAAAATAAATCTTCCACCCGAAGAACTCACACAAGAATTACTGTAACATTTATGTTTCCACCAGCAAATGCAAGTCCTGCAGTGGTGTACACAATTATCTGTTTTTACTTTTCACCTCTTTCTGCTATGAAAGCAATTGTGACTATTGGGAAAATGATTGTCATCTCCATCACTCAGCAAGCTACGGGAAGGGAAGAGACAGTCTTCCTCCTTGACCTTGAACCTCCAGCACAGTACCGGGCCCTCAGTAAATACTGAATATGTCACAGTATAGTGTCACAGAATGATGAGCACCTTCTAGCTTAACTGTTGCACAGCCAAATTCAAGTTTTCCTCTGCTTTCATGCAGTTTCTTTACATAAAATGTATACTCCATTCTGAATCCCTTCAGTCATCTCACAAATATTTGTACACTGCTATCTTAGGATGGGAAAAGAAGTATCTATGGATAGCACACATGGTGCCTTACAGCGATAGTCTCTCCTTCCTTGAGGGATACGTTCCATGACTTCCAGTGGATGCCTGAACCCCTGCACGTAGGGAAGCACTGGGATACCTTGACAGTTGATCTGACAACCACGGCAGCTACTAAAGGACTAATGAGTGGGTAGCATATACAGCTTTGAAACAGTGGGACAAAGGGAAGACTCCTGTCTCAGGCTAGGTGTCATGCCATTTCATGGAATACAATGTGGAACTAAGAAATTTGTGGAATTTTCTGTTTAATCTTTTCAGACTACAGTAGCTGAAATCGTAGAAAACCCAAGGATCAGAGAGTTTACTCTACTTTCACAATAAGTGAATACCAAGAAAGTTAGACACCACCTTGGACTTTGAACATTTGCATGGGAGATCACTTACAAGACATTCTTAGGGTCAATTATTTTGAACAGTAGACGATTGTTAAAATAGCAACTACTTTTGTATTTGTTTAAATAAGGGCATCTTTATAGTTTTGCATACTTGCAATTCCAAGCTACATTACATGCAGACTCAGAGACTTTAGAAATGAAGATGGTTTTGTTTAAAGATTTATTGATTTTTATTGGAAAATCAGATCTACAGAGAGGAGAGACAGAGAGAAACATTTTCCATCAGCTGATTCACTTCCCAAGTGGCTGCAATGGCCAGAGCTGAGCTGATCCAAAGCCAGGAGCCAGGAATCTCTTTGAGGTCTTCCAAATGCATTCAGGGTCTCAAGGCCTTGGACCATCCTCCACTGCTTTCCCAGGCCACAGGCAAGGAGCTTGAAGGGAAGTGGAGCAGCTGGGACACAAACCATATGGGATCCCAGCATGTGCAAAGCAAGGGCTTTAGCCACTGGGCTACCACGCTGAGGCCAAAATGAAGGTACTTTTATGTAATGAACCCTTTTATTTTAAGGTGAAAACATCATTTTAAAGGTGAAGAGAAAATTATTCTGAAGAATACAATACGTAAGAACAACAATACACTAAAGCCCACTGTCTCTTAGATGCAGCACAACTTGCAGGGAGCCAAGTTTCATCTCGGCAGACACGGTTCTGGAAAAATGAAGAATATGTGGGCCATGTGGTAGAATCGCCCTTCCTGCAGGCATTCAGAGTGGTCCTATACAGTGTGGTCCATGTTGATGCGTATGGTGGCAGCTATCCCCTCTGACACAACACTGGAAATTTGAGCCAACAGGATATGGCAGAAGGGGGGAGTAGATATCTAGGTTTCCAGTATACTCATAAATCCAACTCCATAGTCTTCACATAACTTGGTAATTTTAGGTCTAATAAGCATGTTTTTAAGAAATTGTTAATCCCCACCATGTTTATAGGGATGTAGGGAAGCTCTGAAGGGCCCTCCACGCATTGCCATCTGCCCCTTGGGCTGGTCTGATTTCAGTTAGTAATAACATTAATGACGTCTGTCCTCAAAATGCCTGATGTGATTTGGGAGTTGGGACAAGAGGCCACAGCCTCTCTGGAAGCAAGTAATTCTCTTTTTGTAAGCTGTTTTTCCGTTGTTAATCCTACACATTTGTTCAGAGACAGTTTCCCCACTTTCCATGCTTTAAAACAACCACCACCCATCCAAGAAATCAAAATGACATGGTTTTAAAGGGCAACAGCTACCTACTTAGCTTGTGTACTGCGCATAGTGTGTCCTTCATGAATTAAGCATGAGCCAGACGGGTGCGTGTTTGTTTACACAGACTTGCTGCTGATTCATTAAGGCAAAGCTGGGGACCTGCTTCGCCTCTCTTTGCCCTGAAGCACTCTGCATTAGGCAGCTTTAATTGGCGATATTGGAGTCACCAGGAAGCCTTCCCTGTCGCAGCACCTGGTGCAAAAGACACAGACGCTATACTGCCCTGCAGCGGGGTCTCCAGTACACCTGCCAGGACCTGTCATTATCTGAGACTTGCTTGTCACCACACTGCATCCCCTTTCAGCCTATGTGTTCCAGGAAGGGACCCTTGTGGGTATTCCTGGCACCTGCACACAGCTGCACACCTGGCATTTAAATGGCACTGGAATGTGTTGTGGTTGTTTTCCCTCTGTAACGAATCCACCTGAGGGACATTTAGTTTCCAATCCAGCCGCCTGGTTCCCGCGCATTCCCACTCCCGTTTACACCGTTTGTGTGGAAATGCACACACTGCTGTGGCGTTGAGCTAACCCATCTGCCAGAAGTCTTAGAACCAAATCTGCAGGGCTCCCCAAGGAGACTTTGGTGCCGGTAATTTAAGCTAATGATTTCTCAACATATTTAGTCAGTTTTATGAAGACCTCATTAGAATGTGACTGTTTATTAAAAGTCCAAATGAAGTCTCACAGTCACTTAGGAAAATGATTGTTGAGTCACAACGAATAGTTCCAAAACCAGTTGATAAAATGCATTGCAGCTAAGACAAGTATGGGCCAGAGGCTTTGGCTTCCATGGTGACAGGTGGTGGGAGGAAACCTCCTCAATGGATGCCTCAAAGAATAGCATCACCCCAAAGATTCTGGCCTGAAATTCCTTTCACAACACTCGTCACTGAAAGAATAATAGGACAGAAGTGTTCAGGATGAGCACTAGACATCAGAATTAATTTTTCATTTCACATTCAAGGAAGGTATATGAAAGTTCCAAATGCAAAAAAGCAAAAAATATATATATATTTTTAGTAGCTGCCAGATTTGGAATCAATAGAAGGAACAAGATTGCCTGCCTCCTCTCTGTATGTCTGCCTTTCCAATAAAAATAAATACATCTTTTTTTTTTAAGGGAGGCAGGAAGTATCATTCTGGGGAGCTGGCTGGAGGGTAGGGTTCAAGCTGAATGCTACTAAGCTCCCACAGAGGACACAGAGCCGTTCTTGAGCCCTACACTCCAGCCAGCACCCCAGAATGGTACTTCCTTACTCCCTTTTTAAAAAAAAAAGAAAAAAGAAAAAAAAGATTTATTTATTTTTACTGTAAAGGCAGATATACAGAGAGGAGGAAAGACATAGGAGAGGAAGATCCTCCATCCGATGATTCACTCCCCAAGTTGCCGCAACGGCTGGAGCTGAGCCAATCCGAAGTCAGGAGCCCGGAGCTCCTCCGGGTCTCCCATGTGGATGCAGGGTCCCAAAGCTTCAGGCCGTCCTCGACTGCTTTCCCAGGCCACAGGCAGGGAGCTGGATGGGAAGTGGGGCCAATGGGATTAGAACCCGCGTCCGTATGGGATCCCAGCACGTGCAAGGCGAGGACTTTAACCACTAGGCTATCATGCTGGGGCCCTGACTCCCTTTTAACCCCTGAGCTTCTCTCTGCCCAAAGATTCCAGTTTCCCCAGTAAAAAGTTAGAATGTCAACCAAAGAGCCCAATTTGTACTCTTCACAACTTGACCCTAAGATGGGCTTTCTACTCCCTTCTCTATACAAGTGCATCTAGTATTTATGATGTACTTTCTGTGTTCATGGCACTAAGAAATGCAAACATATTTATAATTCACTTGCCTTCAAAGACTGTTGAATTGGGTGATAATGAATTAAATATAAACTGTTAACTCCTGCACATGTAAGTAAGAATTCTGTCCACGATGGGCGGACCTTGTGGTGCAGTGGGTTAGGCTGCCGTTTGGGACACGCACATCCCAATCTGAATGCCTGGGTTCAAGTCCTGCCTCTGCTTCTGATCCAGCTTCCTGCTAATGCCCTGGGAGGCAGCCAGTAATTGAGGCAGCAAGTAATTGAGTTCTGATCAATTTGAAGGTGCTGGAGAGGAGTGAACCAGAAGATGAAAGATTCTCATTCTTTTCTCTCTCTCTCTCTCTCTCTCTCTCTCTCTCTCTCTCTCTCTCTCACATGTGCATGCATTCTCTCCCCCCCCCCCCACGCTTCTGCTTAAAGTAAGTGGAAGTAAGTAAATATTTATATAAACATATGGATACATACATATGTAAATAAACACATCCGCCTAAGGAAATACAAGACTTCTTGGAGAATGTGGTTAAGGAACTAGATCTTAGAAGGGGAAAGGATTTCAGATGGCAGGAAAGAAGGAAAGACAGTAACCACTTTAGCAGCACAGTAAGGACCAAGGTGGAGGAAGAGTGAGGAAGACTGGCGAGGGCAGAGCTCTGAGGCCGAGAGGCTGGATCGAGGCTTTGGGGGCTTGTGAAGCACCTTTCCCATGAACAGGTGACAGCAGAAGGGCAAAGTGGGTGGTATCTTTAATGATTTATTCCTTTTAATGGAAGGGGTTGAGTTAGCAAACCATGTATTTAAACTAAAATGGTTAAGAAAAAATTTGGTGACCATTAAATAACAGTTTAGAGGGGCCAACATCATAGATTATAGCTTTTAAAGCCTTACTTGTGATATCTGCAGCCCGTATTGGAGTGGTGGTTCCAGCTTTCTGCTAGTGGTCTGGAAAAGCTGCAGATCATGGCCCAAGAACTTAGACTTGACTTAGATCTGACCAAGCTCTGACCATTGTGGCCATCTGGAAAGTAAACCAGTGAACAGAAGCGCGTTCTCTCTCTCTCTCCCCCTCTCTTTTTCTCTCTGTATTGCTCTGTCACTCTAGTTTTCAAATAAATACATTTTTTTAATTTGAATTAAAATAAACCTATATTTTAATTGCCTTTTCCATGAGCTTTCTCAAGTCTATTCATGGATGTTGCTAGAGCAAAACATGCATTTGCTGCTTGTGATAGGCATTGAACCCTACTGTCAGACTCTGTAGGAGTCTACACAGGGTTCAAGTTTGTCCAGTGCTTAGCTGTTTAGGAAAGAGGGTGGGGGAAACAGAACTATAACCAAGGGGTCTTTTGCAATCACAGGATATCTGTTAGGTTGAAGAACTTAGAAAATGAAACAAATTAGGAGAGAGGGTAAGATTGAAACCTTGCGAAATGAAAGCCAATGGAATATGTTTGGCCAGGAGGGAAGGGAACCAGGGTGTCGATCTTGGAGTCAGGCATATAGGGTCAGACAGCTTTTTTTCTGGACCTGCTCCCATTGGCAGGTGTGAATGCTCTTGAGTAAATGCAAACAAAAATGTAAGCAACTGTCAGGATGGCAGCTTCTTCTGAGAACAGTAGCTTTCCTGGGATGACAGGAACAAGGCCCTGGACTGAGAGATACGAGAACATTGAGGAAAGAGCTACTTCAGCAAGGCATCCAGGACATAGGGAAGGGCCCGGCCTACTCTGCTCAAGGGGAGAAGAGGAGGAAAATGCAAAGACACCGAGAAGACTGAGTGGGTGCAGCAGCACGACAGAGGCTGAAATCATCACAGAGGCAGTGGAGAGGGACTGGTGGCCCTGAAGCTGACAGGATACTGTGGGTTCCACCCACCTCTGAACTTGAGCTTTCACGTCACTGACATGAAGGGAAATGGACCAAGTGAACTCTGAAGTCCAATATTTATATGCAGAATATTTTTCTACTTGTTGTTTATTTACTGGTTAAGAGATCCATTCGAGAACAGTAGAATCTGCAGCCAGATGTGTGATAGTCCACAAGGCTTCCCGACCCCTGGGCACTTAACCGTGCTGGGACTCTGAGACTCTGAGTGCCAGCAATGATAGAAAAGAAAGGTGGAGTCCAGATTTCAGTACAAAGGCAATTGCCACACCAGTAAGAAAGAGCCTTCTGCTCCTGTTTCTTCTGCATTATCATGCATGAATTTGGTAGAAAATCTAGACCAGAATGGCATAGGTACCAATCAAAAATTCTGTTGGGGATAAATCTGTATTTTGATTTACATAGACCATAAAAATATTCAGCCTTTCATCTATAAAACAGGCTTTGAAAATAGTCTATTCTAATGATTTTAAGTAAATACATTCTTTTCCAAGTTCTCAAAGTCCTTACAACAATCCAAACAATCCACTGGTTCATCCATTGGTGTGAAAAAGCAACCCTACACTCCCCACACATTTCTGTTTCTCTGCCCCACGAGGAGCGATGGTGCACCTGCTTCCTGCACACAAGAGGAGAGGAGAACATGGCTCCTTTGGAGAACTCCTGTGATGGTTTCCTAAAGAACGCTGCATCCGTGTCTCTGTGCCCTGTAACCACACTCCGCAGTGTTGGTCGTCTTCTTCACAGAAATTGTCTTTTACCCAGCGTGTTTAGCAATAGGAAAGCAGCACTTCATGTCCCTCATTCCAGTTTGAATAGAGGTTCATTTAATTGAAAGGTAAACTATGAGGCATAAAGGAAATGCAAAATCAAATGCAATTGTAAAACGAATTTGTTTAACTACTAAACACTTCATTGACTACTAAATTGGGTGGTGATTCTGAAACATGAGATTAAAGCAAACACACACGCTCCGACTAAAGCATCACATAGCTTTATTATTCAGTCTTATTAAAGGCTTTTAAAAAATATTTTAAATACCAAGTAGTGCATTTTCGAACTTAAATAAGGGCCCTTACATAAAACTCTCTGTGGTGCTAACCCCAACTCTGTATACTTTATCCTAAGTATTCCTGCAAATGAATGTCTCCTTAAATAATAACTTCTGTGTGTTTATATATACACACATCTACACATTTCCGTGAAGGATTTGGGTTTCCATTCCGTTTATAACCAGAGTAGATCTCTTTCACAGCTTGCACACATCTGCGGTAAGCTCACACATTCATTTCAGAAATTCTCCTCAGTCTGTTGGGAACAGCAAAGTGCTGGTTTTGTCTCTTTTGCTCAATTCTATGTGAGTTGTCACAGTGAATTAATGAACTTCCCATAGGGAAGACGGGGCAGTCTCATATCCTTTTCTCCACCTCCCATGTCTCTTCCATTGTCAGTGCTAGAAAACCTAAACCCCATAGTTTCTGTTCATCCCTCCTGCTGTTTCTTCTCCCAGTGTGAGTGCAGTGTGTGCCACGTAATCACATTTCAGTAAATGGTGAATCCCACATATGAATGACAATGACCCCTATGGTTATTAGGGAGCTGAAATACTCCTAGCACCTAGCATTTTTTTCCTTTTCCATGTTCACATGTGCCTAGATACACAGACACTTAGCACTGTGCTGTAGTTATTTGCAGTACTCAGTACAGTAGCATGCTGTAGAGCTTCATAACCCCAAAGCAATAGGCCATCTCATGAGGTCAAGGTATGTAGGAGGCTGACCCTTCTCGGTAAAGGCAAGTACACAATATAATGTTCCCATGACGACATTGCCTAACAACACATTTCTTAGAATGCATCTCCATTGTTCAGCAGCAACACAGGACCTTAGGAGATAACCTCTCAACCTCTGCTAGGCAAAAGCCAGTAACAGTTACAGCCCAGATCCGCAGGTGTTCCATACAATTATCCATGCAGGAACAAAACACCTGCCGCGACTCTCCTGCCTGCTCCTGTGGGACCACTGGCTTCTGAGTGCAAAGGTTGGGTGAGTTCTTCTTTGACACAGAAAAGGACTCTGAACACGTTGGAAGACATGGATGGATGATTGCAGAGGAGCATGAAAACTGGTGCAAAATAACCTATTCCCTACTGAGGGAAGTTGCCATTTGCTGCTCCCTTCCCTTTGATTACTTCCGGGAGAGCAGACTTGAATCTCAAGTCAGACCTGCATGTTCAAGGGCACTACAAAAACTTCATGGGAAAAAATGGAATGAAAATATAAGATGACTTGAGTGTAAACAGCTTTGAAATCCATTCATTTTCTGTCAACTTTTTAAAGATCCTTCTCTGCATAGGTTTTAGATTTTGCACAAAAATACTTTTTAATTCTATTTCCCACAAATGTCTTAAAATTCCCTCACATAATATATTTATTATGGATGTGACAGAAGATCACTGCGGGTCTTTTGGATATGACAGAAATGTATCTATACGCAACCTCCCTGAGAAACTCATTTGTAATAAGTGCTTGGTGATTTGACCCAATCCATTACGTCCCTTCCAAAGAAAGTGAAAATCATTTTTACTCAACTATTGATGAATTACAAATTAGGCTTTGGAGGTCATTCTTGATGTACTGTAAGTCACTCAGTACTTGTGTCTCCGCTTCTCTTGTGTCACCTCAGTGGCAGGATATTGCAGGATCAAAGCATATTTGTGGGTAGGAATAACAAGTGTTTCTCTGAACACACTCTGCTGGCTCCCAGGCAACTGTGAGCTGTGTGCAGATCAGCTCTTTCAGGACTTGTAACAGAACCCCGAGAGCCGCTCGTGCTGTGCGCCTGCTTCCCTGGTCACTGTCGTCAAGCCCTGTCGCTTACCTTCAGCAGACACTGGCCATCACTGACCGGATGGGGAAAAGCCTCACTGAAAGCTGTGTGGAGGCTTCTTGGCTTATTTGCATGTTTCCTGGTCTATCTTTGGTTGTTTCACTCTGCCAGGCTCTGACTTTGCCATAGTCTTGGAGGTATGTGTGGGCGACCATCTGCCTCCAGGTCCCTAAAGCACCTATGAGGGTGGGAAGCTTGTGTGTGCAGCACATGGACAAAAGCACCTTGGACACATGCATCACAGCCTGAGAGCTTTTATGGTGCAGCCCCAGCCATGTTCCTACCTGCTCCGGCAGGTGCACGGCTGTGGTGTCTTGGCACTGACAATGGACACAACGTGGGATAGTCTCAAAGCTGTTGTAGTCTGTTCACACGATCACTTGGAAGTCAGTTTTCCTTCACTTTCCACACTGCAAGTACATCCTGTTCTTGAATAATTTCCTGAAAAACAGTAACTGATGATCTTTCTTGCATACAGCGTTCTTTGTTTTTCCTCTTCTCTATTTTCCAAGTCAGCCAACTAATTCTCTTCAGGCTTGCTGCACCTTTCCATGAGGGCCTGGGGTTTGACCAAGGAAATATCTAAATAAATGTTGGAGCCTCCCGGGAAGATGGGATCAAAGAGACAAATATAATTCAGTGAGTGGTTTAATAGTCATGGAAAAAGTCTCATTCCTGTGGTGTCTCCAGCAAGGCCTGGATATGGGCATTTCAAGACAGCGTGGGTGCCACAGCCCTGAGCCCTGCAGTCTTTACAACCACAATGTTGGCATGTTGATTTCTTCAATCTTCTGATTCTTAATCTCTCCCAGCTTCACAGATGAATTTCTAAATGCATGTGATAATAGTATACAGCCCACAAAATTAGTGCCAAGGGACATGTAATCAGATAATCTTGGGAGTTGGAATGTAAGTCTCCTCACTGCATGATCTCATGTCCTTCAGCACGTAAGGAAGTTGGGGGCCAGAATAGTTCTGATTGGCAGAGGGTCACATCTCTGAACCCTGACCCTGAGGACTATGAGAGAAAATGTAGAGTTCATTTTCTTCCACAGATGTATCACTTCTCACTCTTAGTAATGTCCCCAAGGTTCCCTTTTGATACCATGACTGTTCACTGTTCCTGACACTAGTGTTGGAGTGATTGTCAGCGTATATGATGTTCTGGTTAGTTCTTTGCACTTGCCCTTGATGGTGGCAGGAGAACTGAGGAACAGCTGAGCCAAAGTCGGATCACTTGAGTACAGGGTGGAGAAGCAGTCTCAGTTACAGTGGCTCTTCAAAGGTGACTGCCAGTCAATGGATGCTGCTGTCTGATGACATTTTTACCCAAATGAGGTTTAAAAGTAATGGGACATTTCTCCTGGGGTTGCTTAAAATTCCACAAGAGACATCAAGCTGCATACACTCTGTGGCTGGTGGAAATAAGTGTTTGGACACAATGTGACTTTGTGTTTAGTATACCTATCATGTATCCATATAAGGAAGTATTGAAAAGCCCCATAGAAAACCAGGAGTCAGGCCAGGGAGAGGGACACACACACAAAAAGGATTTACTTACATTATAAAATTATTTTTCCAAACTCAAACTATCCCAACCTCCATAAAGTCTTGATTTTGTGCCAATTTTGAAATAACATTCAAGAATTTGTCCAGCAGAGACCCCCTGCTATAGCCAAATCAAACAGCCTGAGAAACAAGGAAAGCTACTTAAACCAGAACCTTATACAAAACATAATATATATTATGTTTATGTTGTATAATATATATTAATGCATATATAGTAAAATCTTTATATAATATGTAATCTTAAAATCCACATATATATTAATGTTTATTTTTATTTGAAAGAGACAGAGAGAGATCTTCCATCCACTGGTTTATTCCCAAATGGCCACAGTGGCCACGGCTGAGCCCATCTGAAGGCAGGAGCCATGAACCTCATCTGGATTTTCCACATTGGTGCAGGGGCCCAAGGACTTGGGCCATCCTCTACTGCTTTCCCAGTTTGTAAACAGGGAGCTAGATCCAAGGTGAAGTAGCCAGGATGAGAACTGGCATCTATATGGGATGCCAACAATAGCAGGTGGAGAATTAGCCTGTTGAGGCACAGCACTGGGCAACATATACACACATATGTATATACACATATACATAACATATACATATAATATCCATATATATATATGGATATCCTATTTCACTATTACACCCTCCCTAAGGATATCATCCCATCACGTTGATGGATAAACTGAGGCTCGGAGAGGGTAAGTCACTTGCTGTGGTATCACAAGTTAAATGAACAAGAACAAGTGCCTATCTTTATGATTCCATTACTCTGGAAGCAAAGCAAGCTGCATATTCAAGCTCTTGAAATGACTGAACATTTTTGCTCCTGGGAACCCTCTGTGAAAAAAAAAATTAGCTTGGATCCACTGACTGTGTTCTTTGGAAACAAAGCTGGCATGTGCTGCAGGCGGGACTCAGCGTGGTGATGTGTTTCTGTTCCAGGAGCTGCAGCAAAGCTGTGTGCTGCAGGCCCCACACACAGCTATTAATAGAAGTGCAGGCACTCCACTTTGTGTGGATGTCTCCTTGCAAAGCAAAAAAAAGAAATCCGTTGCAAACTTGACAAGTCAAAACTTACGACCGCCTTTTTTCTTCTTCTGCCCTTCTATTCCTTTAAGGTTGGAGTTGCTTGATCACATTTAATGGATGCTCTCAGTCTTCAGAACTGCCCATTCCATTTCTCAGTCATGGTTTTCTTAGTGAAATGAATCCTGTACCTTTGCACAGTGCACATGAACAGACCCTCAGTCATGCTCCAGGCTCCTTCCTGTCACCTGGGAGAGTCATGCTTTTAGGAGGGTCCAGCAGGATTGAGCCACTTAATGGCGGCTGTGTAGTGTGTATTCTGTTCTTCCTCCAGCCCCATCTTCTCTTCTGTCCTCCGAGAGGCAGGGCAGCTAAATAAATTCAAGACTCTATTTGTTGCCTGTTCTGGATGTGGAAACCCTCCATCCAGAGAGAGAAGTCATTGCTCCTACAGACCCAGAGCCCTACTTGCACCCCGCCATCCCTACCATCAGATGTAGTATCTGGTGAAGCCTTTGGGCCCGCCTTCCAATTCGGCCTTTTAGAGTAGGAGAAAGCGTAGACCCACCCTGGCCCTCCTTGCAGGTCATTGGCTCCCCGTGAGCTGCCAAATGAGGCCATAGAAGCCAGCCGTTTAGGACCTAATGTTCAGAGCAGGAAGGGCACTGGGCAGGGAGTTTTGCAGTGACCTTGAAAACAAAGCCCAATCCCTCACCACTCGATTTGATATATATCCCTCCCACCCTCCCAGAGGCACTATTTCCTAATATCTGCTGGGGGGAAAAATCAAAGCATATTGATGGGAGGAAGGTGGTGCCAGCCTCTCTCAGGTCCTCCCCATGCCTGGAATAAGTTGTGCGAAACAGGGAGCAGGGGGCTGGGGTTCCTTTTATTTTTCTGTCCACCAGCATCAACAGACACAATCGTAAGAGCACAGCCCGTCACTCTTTAGGCCTTTGGTGGACTTCTTGCCCTCTGAACTCCTATAGTTCCCTCCATACAATACAAATCACAGAATTATCCCTGAATAAGAATTAGCTTTTTGACACACATACAATGAACCATGCACTTGGCCAGACGCCTTCACTTCATCCTGTCACTTAATCCAGTGATTACCAAACTTTGGAATCTTCTGGAGGCACTTCATGAAACAAATGGATGCTCCTAGCCCACCCTCAACCTGATTGGATCGGCCTGGCAGGTGGCCTGGGTTTTGGAATATATTAAGCCTTTCACTTGCTGTCTATGTGATGGACACATGCAGCTTGATTTAGGGAGCACTGATTTAATCTTGGGGCCCTCTGGATAGATACTGTATCCTTATGAAGTATCTGCAGCCGAGCAGACAGCAGTGACTTCTCCATGCTCATCAACATGTACAGTCAGGCTGTATTATCTAAAGCCCTGTTGGTTAGGAGATAGCTCACAGACCAGCAACACTGGGAAGCTTGTTCAGAATGCAACTTCTCAGACCCCATTATTCTGGACCTCTAGGAAACCCTAATGCCTGCTGACGTTTGAGAATCACTGCTGTAGCCCTGAGCTCTATCGGGAGCCTCCAACCTAGGGGCAACTCTGACTGTAGCTCCTAAGTGTCTGCGGACTTGATTGCGCCTGGGAATCACCTGGCCGCTGATAACACATATTTTTATTGCACTGCTTCTGTGCTGTCTCATGTTTGTGAATTTGAAAGCCAATAGCCTCATGCCTTTGGAGCTGGGACTGTACCATCTACTCCTGCAGCCCCCCCCCCACCCCCCCCTCAGGAATAAGCAGGCAGCAGAGCTTGGTACTGCCTGTTTGATTGCTGGCCGGATGGAACCAGCACTGGGGCACCAAGGTAGTTAGTCCTGATGGACAGTCAGTTTCTGGCCTGGAGGCTGTTGCTCCATCAGCCAAAGATGCATAGGAGGCTCTCCTAGAAGCTGTGCAGGCAGCGCTGGGCTGCAGAAGGACCAAGCCTGGCAGGTGTTACACCCAGAAGTTTGGGTTCTGTTCCTTGCAACCAAGTCCTCTGTACATGGGTACCTCAGAGGACAGGAAGCACCTGCAGACATGGGAAGCCTCCATCCGCACAGAAAAAGCAGAGTTGTTCTCTTGTGGTGTTGTTGTTGTTGTTTGTTTTGCTTTGTTTTTTTTTTTTTTCAAAAAAGCAAAATAATAACCTGACAGCAGTCCAGGCATTTAAAAAGATGTTAAAAGGAACTCAATTTCAGAGGATTTTTAGTAGGCTGAAAACAGATGTGGCAAGCCATTTCAGGATATTCTGTGAAATGAGATGGGGAGGACCGGATGTGAAATGCATCCGCAGCCTCTTCTGGGCCCGCCCTGCCAGGTGCTTCTGCCTGGGAGGCGGCTTGCCCGGCTCACTCACGTCTGGAAGGAAGCGCCCTAGCTTCCGTGCTTCCAATTGCGGGCTTTGGCTGGAGGCAACCGAGCGCCGCAGTGGACTCAGCGCGGAGCCAAGCGGTGCCTCAGAGACTACGTTCATGCCATTCCTTCGGAGCTCCGGGAAGGCGGCTGCACCTGTCTACTCAGAGCGCAGTCAAGTTCAAAGCCGAGGGAGTGGCGGTTAGGGCAGCGCGGGAGGGTAGGTGGGGGCTAGTCAGGAGTCGCCTGTCTGCATCCGGAGAGTGGGTGGGGCGGAAGGTTTGGAGCAGCCAGGCAGGATCAGATTTCTAGTGGAGTCTGAACAAGCAAAGGGATTTGGGAGTTTGGCTCTTAGGGAAATGAAAGTCTGAGCCATCAAATGTCCAGGGAATTTGTTGTCCCTGATTCCAAGATATTCGCTTCTATATTTATTAAAAATTTGAGGGTCAAGAAGGAAAGGAGTCTAAAATAAGTGACACACCGAAAGCCCTACACCCTTTGTCTTCTGTTATTGAGCCACTTTTAATGGATAAGACTCACCTAGATAGAATATTTTTTTAATTAGTTAAGTCATGACTAGTATAACAGGTTGCAAGTGTGAGCATAGTTTTTGCTCAGAAGTGATTTTTAGAGAAATAAATGGACTTTGAATTGTTTATTCATTCCATCAATAATGACTTAATTTTAAAAGCATGCCTACGCACTGTTACTGTAGCTTTATACCTGCTGCCTTCTGGTTATGTAATGGAAGTAGCAAAAGGTAAAAGCACCAGCACATAGGAGATCCCAGGATGTGCCACGGAAAGCATGTCTGTTAGTAGTGTTGTGGAAGTAGAGTGTCCTACGTGAAACACGTGAGGTCATTATTGTCAAATTAGACATCTCCATAAATATACATGATGTACTGAGACATAGTTTACCCATAGGAAAGGAGGAAGTATAGGCATCTCACTCCTATTTTAGAGACAGCACGGGTATCCATGATGTCCAGCTCCAAGATCCTTCCAGGTTGACCTTTTATAATATCTCCATGATGAGAAAAGAAAATCCCAATAGAGACTGAAAGCTTAACAAAACACTTTCTTTATCCCAATTCTCCCTGTCTCTCCAGCCTCCAATGCCTAGCCCATCTGGCTCATGTCTTACAAGACATACCTAGAACTGCACAGAATCAACAGCTGGAAAGTTTTATATAGGAGCAGCTAAAAAAAGACCAATCACACAGCACACTGCCAACAATGTACCATGAACCTGCCCAGGGCAGACTTTCCCCGTCTACATTGATCTTCTGACTTCTTCCATGAAATTCAGTTCTTCATGTATTGTATGTTGCATGTTGGTTGTGCATGGAACACAGTAACTGGGTGTAGGAGCATTTTCAGGAATAAGCCGAACAACACCTTTCTCCATGCCAACTGACAAAAAGCAGGTGTCAGGCATTCTAAAAATGGAGCCATCTCATTCTAGCATTGGAACTGGCATGTTTCATCAGGGCATCAAAAAGAGATCTCATATGTATGGAGGAAGAACTTCAGGGGATGGGGAGGGGATGGCAATTAGGAAAATACTTTCAAGAATAGAAGAGCTCTTCGGCTAGGAAGAAATAAATGGGTGAAAAAAGAGTTGCCAAGAAGGAACCACATGTGTAGGAGTTGGATCGTGGGTTATGTTTGTCCTTGAGTATAAAATACTTGTAAGTGGAGAGGAAGGAAAGTGGTAAAAAATAAAGCTAGCTGTGAGCAGGTTTTAAAAGGTCTTTACATGCCAATCCAAAGAATTTCTATTCAACAGTAGTAGAAATGGGAGAATCTTGAGCAGAGCAAGTAAGTAGTTAAGGAAGGCTTCTTTTTCCAGTAGTAATACATGTGGATAGAATGGCCCAACAAAAAGAGAATAGAGCCTGAGGTTCAGTTGTGGCATACAGAATTAAAAGCTGGAAAACATATTTGAGAGATGCAAAAGTACTTTTAAAAGCTTGTAGAAGGGGGCAGCACTGTGGCATAGTACAGTAAGCCTCTGCCTGTGGCACCAGCATCCCATATGGGTTCCAGTCATGTACTGGCTGCTGCGCTTCTTATTGAGCTCTCTGCTTAAGGCCTGGGAGTGCAGTGGAGGATGACCCGAGTCCTTGGGTTCCTGCATCCACGTGTGGGACCCAGATCAGCTCAGCTCTGGTCATTGCAGCCATTCGGGCAGTGAACCAGTGGATGGAACACCTCTCTGTCTCTGTGATTCTGCCTTGTAAATAAAAATAAAATAAAGATGAAGTTAAAAAGTGTTTATTTGGGTACAAAATATTTGGAGAGTCAGGTGTTTAGCCTAATGGTTAAGCTGCTGATTATGACGCCAGTATCCCACATCAGAATACTAGGACGTAATCTGTGACTCCTACTCCTTGGTTCCAGCTTTTTGCCCACGTAGATCTTGTAGACGGTAGTGATGGGTCAAGTAATTGGGTTTCTGTTGCCCATGTGGGAGACCTGGTTTGAGGTTTTGGTTCCTAGCTTTGGCTTCTGCCAACCCAGCCATTTCAGGATTTAGGGAGTGAATCAACTAACAGAATCTTGTTTTCCTGCTCTTTTTTTCTCACTCTGCCTTTCAAGTAAAATGTTTAATTGTTTCTGAGAGCTATGCATACAAACAGCCTTTGCAGAAAATTCACAGAAATTGCATATTATGAAAAATGATGTATGGATTTCAAAGATTTTGGGCACCAAGATCCATATTCAGTTGTTAAAATTACCTTTACAAATTTCAAAGATGTTCCTAGAGTTGGCATCTGGTTGAATTTTGGAGAAGGAAGGGCCAGGCTTTGTGCACAGATGACTGGCAGTAATGTGGAAGTCAAGAAGAGAATCTGACAGTAAGCAATCCCCTTGTATGAGGCATGTTGTTTTTGAGATGCTGGAAGGACCACCAAGGGAAAAGATCCCCATAGTAGTTACAAAAAGATTCAATTCCTTGAGGAAATAGGACCAGAGTTACAGAAGTCCATCCCTGGAAGAGCAGGGACAGGATTGGTTGGAACTACTGAGAATGTAGGGGACGTAAGAGGCCAAACACAGAACCCAAAGATGGCATGTACTGCCCAGCCTCTGCCCTGGGCTTGCCTTGTCGCATGCACTTGCTGAATTCTGTAAGAACTACACGATGGCGGAACCACTGGGCTGCCAGGGCCAAGGCTCACACATTTCCTCTTCCCGGGAAATCTTTTATCAGAGGCTTCAGATAATATGGAAAGATATGTGTGCCTGTCTTTCTTATCAAGTTTTATTTATTGAATTCACTTTGATTAAGATGAGTCTGAAGCTTTAACATGGGAAGACCATGTCACCACTTCGTTCTGCTGAAAAACGTTAAGCTTTCATGTTGATTCTCAAGCTCTCCTTGCGCCTTCTCAAACATTTTCAATTTCTGAAACCAGAAGAAATTTAAGATTCAGAGAAGCTTAAATTTTGTGCACTTCCTTTTATTGTTTATTTTTCTAGGCTATTCCCTAAGTTGAGGTGCACAGGAAATGAATAGTTCCTATAAATGGTGCTTATGGTATAAATATGAGTTCAAGCCATTTTGGTCAGATTTCCTCCTGTAACTCAAATTTTATTTTCTTTCAGGGAAAGGAAGGAAAAAGGTGATCTTAAAAAAAAATAGACCTTGCTCTTGTATTTATGGTTAACTTTTGTCTCTGTGTGCCAGTTATATCCTGTAAATCATAGTGGGACCCGTCATTGAAGAAACTCTTAAAAACAGAAACAAAAAAACCTAAACCCATAATTTCCTTTGTGTTTTCTGAAGGTCAAATGCTGCAAATATTGGCCAGATGACACAGAGATATACAAAGACATCAAAGTTACCTTAATAGAAACAGAACTGCTGGCAGAATATGTGATCAGAACATTTGCTGTTGAAAAGGTAAGTGTCCGTGCTTGCCCCATTGCTTCCTCTGGGATTCTGTATCTGTGATTGTACCTGAACGCAGGTGGGCTCTCTGGTGTCTTCTCAGGACTGCACCTTGCCCTCTAATTCTGTAATGGTTTGATGCCATCGTTAAAGTACATCATTCCCATCTCATACGAAGCTGCACTTTGTAACGAAACCAAATCAATGTTTCCTTTTTGTCTGCCTTTTCTTCTGGGCCTGGTTGATACCATTCTGGCCATCCCTGTTCATAGAACAAAGTCTGTTCCATTTTTATACCTGCCCTTCCAGTTGGATAACTTTCGTTCATGTTATGTCCACGATAAGCTCCCCAGTAATCGCTGTTGGCACACGGGTGCAAACTTCTCCTGGCTTCCCTCACATCCATGAGGCTTTTCAGGCCTAAAGGTTGCTGTGGTCTGAGGCTTTTCCAGGGAAAAATGACCAGCCTGGAAACCTAAGCGAGTGATCACTCTTGCATGAGCCAGCGCATTCGTTCATACTCACTCCCATCCTAACGTCAGCCTTTTGAAGTTGCTGGTGTTGGGTCAGTGAATGCTGTGCTGTGGTTCCCCCTTGCCTCATCCCATGTGCATGGATGGGGCTCCTCGCTTGGGAAGCACTGTAGGGCATAACAGGGAATTTCCTTATCCCCCCTCTTTCTGCTGACATAGGGAGGGGCCGGAGGTGAAGCCAACTGCAGTCCGTCCAGAGAAGTGTCACAGGTAGGCTGTGGGGAAGATGGAGGTGACGTGACTGGGAGGCACTGTGCCTTCCAGAGGTCCACAGACTTTTCTATCAAGCACTGAGGTTCTGAAACAGAGCCTGAACAGTTGCACGGGACCAAGCAGTTTGGCTGTTCATTTATTCTGCTTACACTCATTTAATATAATAGCAGGTCCAGGCTGTAAGCAGACTGCTAGGCAGCTGGCTGTTGGCTCTCCTGTGTACTCTGTGTTCTCACTGCAGCTAAATGTCCACTGTGGATTAACAAAACCAGTGTTAGGAAGTCAAGGCGATGAGAGCATCTGCTTCTTGATAAATTGACCCCGATGTTTTGAGCTGCTATTTCCGGTTTGCAAATCCAAATTGGTCGTAGACTCTCAGGGCTGAAAAGATTTTATTTTAATCTAGTTCTCATACTATTTAGCATTTTTTTTCTCTTAGCCTGTCTTTTTTAATAAGCAGGCAGGAGGCTTGGAGACTTCAAAGAAATTGTAGTTCTGGTTGACTCAATTCTTCAAGTTCTGAACCTCACGCTTTGATGTCAATTTTTTCCTTCTTAGGCAGGATTGGGGGAAAAAATAACACGTGGAAAATTTTTGGATAGCTCCTGGCAAGAACACTCATGAATAACTGCATTAATACAGATAGTGATAAAAGACCCTCCATATTTTTTTTCTCTAGGAAAAAAAAATCCAAACTCTGTCACGTAGCTATGGAGTTATTTGAATATTAGTCAGCCTTCTAATAAGCTAGAAGTGCATCTCTGTTGCTAAAGGAAGGGTTTGTTTGTTTCTTTGTTCCTTTTAACCTCTTATTAGGCTATTCTACGTTGCCAACTGCACAGATACTCTGTTTTGGTTCTCAGACAACAGTTAAGAGCTGGTGGAAGGGAGGGATAGACGAGGGGCTCATTACTGCAGTGGGGAGATCTCAGGGACATGTCATTGATTTTCTAACTGGGTAACTGGAATCTTTAAGGACAATAAATCATTGAACTTCTGCAGAACATTTCTGGCAGATTTTAAACTTTCTCATTAAAAAGCAAAGGAAAACAACAGGTGAGCAAGCATTTTGAGATTACTGCACTTCTGTTTCTGTTTTGAGATTGTATATCCAGGTGAAAGATGGACTTGACTGCTCATCCAACGATTGCATTGTGATTTGAAACTGAGAAATTCCTGTTTGGCATCTGACTGGCCCCTTGCTTTTCAATCAGATTTGATGATTAAATCTAAACAGATGTTACATAACTTAGGAATCTTCCAAAAATGTGTGGGAACACAGAATGAAACGATAAATTTACTATGGGACAATTTGAATTCCTTGCATAGTCTTTCCATAACATGCTTTCTGTGAACTTACTGAAGTTCTCTTGTGTGCACAGACTTCAAAAAGTTTGAAGAAAAAACAAACTTCCCTTTTAATTCCATTTGTCCATGAATTTCTCAGAGTAACTTCATATACTGGCCATTGTGCCCGGAGAAGGGCAGTTTCCCAGTCTCTGTATCTAGACCATCTGCAGAGTGTAGATTCACTTAGGCTGGCAGGAAGGGCAGTTGACCGTGACCACTGAATTCTGTCTACCCAGAAAAGGCAAGCTCCCAATGTGTCAAGGAATATGGGGGTTGTTGGTGATGTATTCCTTCTGCAGCATTGACTAAGTACATATTTTGGACTGTGTGTACCATTGTATAACTTTAATTCTTTCCCATTAGGTTACATGGGAAAACAGAGTGGTAGTTGGTTTTTTTTAACAATTATAATAAATGCTTATTATAATGAGACATAAGGAAAATATACCTTGAACATTTACTTGGAATATATTTGGAATGTGATTACTGATCAGATCTGTAATTTTCACCACTAAACTTATTCTTAGGCTGTAAAAGGAAAAATGGCTGTGTCAGTGGATTCAAGAAAATTTCCTTTGATTACTCTTCTCAATAGTGAACACACTAGAGAGTTGCGGTTTAGGAACAGGTTTTCTGCATTCTGGATATTGACATCTACCTTGCTCCGAAAAGGAGTCTTAGAGATGAGTTGGGAGGCCATCTTATTATGGATGGGATTCAGGACTTAAACATGCTGAAGTCAAGAAGTCCCAGCAACATCTCTGTTGCTGGTAAGTTCTCCCAGTCTGTGAGGTGATCGCCACCAAGTCAGAGCACACCGCCTGAGGCATCACATGGAAATCCAGGGTTGCCCCCTGGGAGTGAGGAGGGTGAGTGAATGGCACACCCTCCCCTCTGTTCTAATGGAGACCGGGGCTGGCCCCATGTCCCAATGTCTAGAGTGACAACCGCTTAGTAACTCCCTAGATGATTAGTAAATATTACCCTGAGATCACAGAACCCGGTTAGCAGATGACTATGCCTGACAATGCTTATTTCCTTAATACTTAAACTCTTAAGCAAAGTGTTTTCACAGAAAAAAGCAAGCTTCCAGCATTTATGTATGCTATGTTAAACAAAGACATAGCAGCACATTGATAACAGATAAATTTTACCTTAAATCTGTAAGTGTTGCCTCTGATGGCTCCCATAAACATTGTGAACTTCTTTGTGCACCACGAACAGTGACCAATGGTGAAGGTGATCAGTGTGTCTGAAATCAAGGCCTACACCTGCTGCAGAGACGAGACTCAGTAAATAGTTTCCAAAGAAAGAAGGGAAAAAGTCAGATTTGTTTTTAGGTTTATATATTGTCCTGATCTAAAATTCATTTTATTTTCAAACAGACTTTTGCTTTAGAACATCATCTTTAATACATACTCGTATTGGTGGGCAAATAAATCAGCTTAGTTATTATTCATACCAGAATAAAATAAAAAGAAAAGCAAGCCAGAAAGTCTCCTCTATCTTCCCTTCAGTTCAGCATCAAGCAGCCCTCCTTCTTACACAACTCAGCAAAAATCACTTCAGTTCCCAGAACGCACCTTGACTTATGCGTCTCCATCTCCTTCACCATAGCAGAGTGCTGGCCGCTGGAAGATGGAGACAATGTCTTCAGATCTCTGCAGCCCTCATACCAGGCCTAGATACTGTGGTCCTTCAGGCTAGAGATTGGATAAAACCTGAAAATTTCAGCTGCAAGTGAAAATAAGCTATCTGACCTATCTAGTCCGAATGTAGTCCCTATCCATTCTTCCAGTGAAGTTTATGAGTGTGTAGTATGGTGTGTGTGTGTGTGTCTGTACCTGTTCAAGTATGTGGGAAACAGGGGTAGCAGGATGCAGATGAGAAAGAAGGGTTTTGTGTTTTGATAGCTGGCATTGAGCCTGCAACTGTCCTATAATTTCTTCAGATCCCAGTTCTGTGGTTCTTTCTGTACGGACTCTCATCCACACACTTCATAAATTAATTGGCACAAACTTTTCAATGCAGTCTGCTTTTTAGGAGGAAATTTCAAAGAACCAAAGAAATCCATCCATCCCTTTACTGTGGTTGTACGTGCACATTAGCACATTGTCCAGACTTACCAACTCCCCTTTCACGTGCACAAACATCTTAGCCAGGCCTATGAACCTTCCGGGTTGTGTGATCATCCTGAGAAGGACCTTCCTCCCCAGCAAGTCTGTGTCCGGCCTCTAGCCTTGCTACTTAGGATGCTGTGCCTGGCCTCAGCTGCTCTTACTCATCATTTATGTTCCCTTGTTCTCTTCTGTGTTGTGGCTGACCCCTGAATGCAGAGAGGCGTTCACGAAATCCGCGAGATCAGACAGTTCCACTTCACTGGCTGGCCCGATCACGGGGTCCCCTACCATGCCACTGGCCTACTGGGATTTGTCCGGCAGGTCAAATCCAAGAGTCCACCTAATGCCGGCCCTCTGGTGGTACACTGCAGGTAAGCAGAGCTCCCAACCTTGTGCCCTGATGCATAGGGATGGGGTCTCCTGGAGGGAAGGGGACAGTTGATGAAAACAATGCTGAATGTACTCTTTGCCTGATGTGCATACACTTTAGAAGGGACCTGTTGATGGCATGTGAGTTTCACCTTCATAAACGTGCAGAAAGGAAGCAGCAGCAGTTGCACACTGGCCCTTTCTCCTCGACTCACAGAACCCTCTTTTCGCACAGTGCCGGTGCGGGGAGGACTGGCTGTTTCATTGTCATCGACATCATGTTGGACATGGCCGAGAGGGAAGGAGTGGTGGACATCTACAACTGCGTGCGGGAGCTGCGGTCGCGGAGGGTGAACATGGTGCAAACAGAGGTAGTGTAGCCCACCGTCCACCCTAGGGCCTCGACCCGGTCTTCATCCCCACCTCCTGGAGCCATGGTCAGAAGAAATCTCACCCACTAGCTCTGCAAAACTCTCACAAGACACAGGCGACACACCTGCCTCCTTCCCCCTTTGTGTTTATCCTTCCGTAAACAAGACAAACAGGAGTGTGCCAAGTGATGGTGTCGGTAGTCCCAAGCCTCCGTCTGTGTAATTTCCTGTGTCGAGAGACCCAGTAGAGTCTCTGCATTACACATTCTGGGTTGAAAGACTGTTTTCTCACATGCCCCTCTGTCTTAAACTAGCTGGGAACCAGAGCAAGACCACTCCTGAGAATTGCCGGGCATTTGCCAAGTGCTTTGAGGGCACCTCTGAACATTTTATTCATCTCCAGGGGAACTAGGAAGCACAGCAGACTCCTGCCCCTGAAAATGCTGCCAGTGATTCGCTGTCTTAGAGATCTGCCCACTTGGTACAGGTGCTCAGCTCCCCCACCAGTCATGCTATCCATGCAACTTGAGCCATGTTGAGAATTTAAATTACCAAGAAGTTTTACATCTTGCCCCTTGGACATCCATATTTTTTTACTGATATTTGATAGGCTTAAGTAAGCATTATAACACACCACCTAGAAAATGATTCCTGAAATAGACTGAAGAATAAGAATGCCCTACATTTGCATTGTGCATTCAAGTTGACAAAAGCTACTGTGAAACATGACTTTTTTTTTTTTTTAGCTACAATAAAAATTTAATGGAGCTGTAAATGCCACTTCAGGGTCTCTTTCTTTTTTAAGAATAGAGAATGTTTTGTTCCAAAGGTAATGCAGTATTGGGGGGCGGGAGGAGGCGAGGAGAGACAGAGAGAAGGAGAGACAGAGATGCACACGTACAGGAAAGGTCCCGTTGGTTTGCTGGTTCACTCCAGTGCCCTCAGTGGCAAGGACTGGACCCAACCACAGTTGGGAACTGGGTCTCCCACTTGTGGTGTAGGGATCCAATCCCGTGAGTAATCATCTGTGACCTCCAGAGTGTGCCTTGATGGAAGATGGAGTTAGGAGGTGAAGCAGGGAGTCCACTCCAACCAATGCGCTATAGAATGTGTGTGTCTGAAGAGCTAGGCTAAATGCCTGCTCCTTGTTTATTTTTTTTAATATCCATGATTGCCGACCAAATATTGCCATGCCCAGTTTCTCATTTGCTTTCTATTTATTTATTTAGTTAGTTAGTTAGTTTTATATATTCTTTTTTATTATTCATTACATTGCATAATGTGACAGCTTCGTAGACTCTGGGATTCCCCCATCCCCTCCCCGCGTCCTCCACCCATGATGGATTCCTCTACTTTGTTGCAGTATTACAGTTCAAATTCAGCCAAGATTCTTTCATTGCAAGCATATACAAAGCATAGAGTCCAGCATCTGATTGTCCAGATAAATTCAACGGTTTCTTGGGAAGACCATCACTGGTCTGAAGGCAGAGCTGGCAGAGTATCATCCTGATCAACTTAAAGCCACAACATAACATCAGCAACAATTTACAACATTATGGAATTATTTGACATGGTATCGAGTAACCAATCTGTTAAAAAACTCAAGTTCTTAACCACATCCTATGACTACTTCGTTGACATTTCAATTTTAGTTTATACACAGAACCGGCTTCTATACACCTTAAAATGGCTATAGGGCACTATTCAGCTGTCTCATGTCTATTTTCATTTAAGTATTTAGCAGTTTATAATGTTGAAGCATAATTTTGCTGAGCTTGGCAGATTTTAGGATAGTCTAAACTGACTTATAACTCTAACAAGCCATATGTCAACAGTTGAGGTGCAGAACAGTTTTAGGAGGGGTGTGCAGAGAAATCTTCAATACCTTAGTAAAGAGCTGCTTTCTTCCTTAGAAGCATGTTTTATCAGAAGAGAGTTGTGTTTGATAATCTACTCATATGTAGAAGTTAAATAAACAGCAGTGGGCATTGGGATGTTGTTTGGATATTCCCACCCTACATCAGAGCGTAGGTTCCAATCCCAGTTCCTACCTCTGTTGATGCAAATCCCAGGAAGTAGCAGCAATAGGTACTCAACTACTTGGGTCATGGCCTCCCATGCGATAGACCCTAGTTTGGGGATTGAACCAGCAAATGGGTTGCCTGTCCTTCCCTCTCAAAAATGTAAATGAAAATGTTGAAAGATAGTGACATTAATAAGGGACATTTTAAATATTTCATGTGGGGTCAACATTGTGGCATAGCCAGCAAAGCCACTGTCTGTGGTACCAGCATCCCATTCGGGTGCCATTTCACATCTCAACTGTTACACTTCCAAGCCAGCTAGCTCCCTACTCATGTTCCTAGGAAAAACAGTAAAAGATGTCACAAGTACTTGGGCCTCTACATCTCTGTGGGAGACCCGAATGAGCCAGGCTCCTGGTTTCAATCCAATCCGGCTACGTCCCTTGGGGGTGACCCAGCAGATGGAAGCTCTATGTGTGTCTCTCTTTCTGTAACTCTAACCTTGAAATAAACAAATATTTTTTTAAAGATTTATTTGTTTTTATTACAAAGTCAGATACACAGTGAGGAGAGGCAGAGAGGAAGATCTTCCGTCTGATGATTCACTCCCCAAGTGACCGCAATGGCCACTGCTGTGCCGATCCGAAGCCGGGAACCAGGAACTTCTTCCAGATCTCCCACGCGGGTACAGGGTCCCAAATCCTTGGCCGTCCTCAACTGCTTTCCCAGGCCACAATCAGGGAGCTGGATGGGAAGTGGGGCTGCTGGGATTAGAACCGGCGCCCATATGGGATCCCCGCGTGTTCAAGGCGAGGACTTTAGCCACTAGGCCATGCTGCCGGGCCCAGAAATAAACAAATATGTTTAAAAAGTATCTCATGTAGAGATCAATAATAACTATAGTAAAACTTGCATGGTTACTTGTGTGACAAGTCCATGTCCGGTTGGAATTGGAGAAGCCATCTGTAATGGTGGGTTCACTGTACACACTTATGAGAACTCTCCTCTGTGTCCCTGAATCCAATCACCAATTATCAATACTCTGAAACAAATAGTTCCAATTATTCATATCTGTCTGTCTTCCTGAGGATGTTAAGTCTCCATGGACCTGCTTTGCACTCCTCATTGGGTCAGCAAACCTTTTAGTACTGGTAGATAAAATTCTTCTGCTTCTTCATTGGAAGTAGCATTAAGTTCAGACTCACAGAGGTGTGTTGGCCAGCCATAGTTTCCAGAACTTGTTCTGCTTTGTTTCGGTGTCTGTTCGGGTTTAGATCCACCTGTAGTTCAAGCAGATGCCGTGTTTGTCTCTTCCTCTGTTTATGCTGCTTCTCATAGCCAGCTAACTCACTGGCTGTACTCAGAGCTGGTCTGCTAACACACAGGCCATACTCACAGCCGGTGAGCTAACACACTGCTTGTCCAACACGAGGAACAGGGTGACTGATGCTGGAAAGCATCACCTTGCACCAATCTCGCATCATTCCATCTTACATCCGTTCAGTGCTTCAGTCTTGGAGAATGCACTTTCTCCATTAGCTTGGCAATGGCTAATACTGGTCCTGTGTTCCCTCCTCGACCTCTCAGGGCCTGTGTGGCTCTCTGGCACTAATTCGTTCCCTCTGCTTCTCCAGGAGCAGTACGTGTTCATCCATGACGCCATCCTGGAAGCCTGTCTTTGTGGAGACACATCTGTCCCTGCCTCCCAAGTCAGGTCTCTCTACTATGACATGAACAAACTGGATCCACAGACAAATTCAAGTCAGATCAAAGAGGAGTTCCGGGTAAGTTATGCTACGGGGAAAGCATAACCAGCTGTCATTTGCTCCTTCAGAAATAGCTCAGGTGTGAGCACTGTGGCTTGAGACACCAGCATGCCACATGGAGTGCCCTGGGCCTCTCCCTGTGGCCTGTATGCGGAAAGGGCACTGTCTGTGAACAAAAATGCAGACAAGAGAAATAAAAATCTAACTCCAGGAGCAGGCACCATGACACAGCAGATGATGCTGCTGTTTACCAAACCAGCATCTCTTAATAAAACTTCCTTTGTTTGAGTCACTGCTACTCTGCTTTTGATCCAGCTTCCTGCTGATTCTCCTGGGAAAGTAGTCCAGTGTGGCCTAAGTTCCCAGTTCCTGGGGAGACCCAGATGGAGTCCCTAGCTCCTGGCCTCAGCTTGGCCTCAAACTGACCATTGCATCCATATGGACATTGAACCAGTAGGTGGGAGATCCCCTCCTGTTCTTTACCTAGTCACTCTGCATGTTTTAATGAACTGTAACTGCAGGGAGCTACTGGGGGAAGGGACCGTGTTGTCAGCAGCTGCGTGAGAATCAGCATTTGACTCACTGAATGGTGAGCCAAATGCTTGCTTCCCTTATCTGACTGCCTGGGTTGGAGTCTCCACTCCCAGTCCCAGCTTCCTATCAGTGCATACCCTGGGAAGCAGCAAGTGATAACTCAGATCCCTGCCAGGCATGTGGGACCCAGATGGATGAGCCTCCCGTCTGATCCTGCCCCGTTCCAGTAATTGCAGACATTTGGAGAGTGAACCAGGGAATGGAGGGTTTTCCTCTTTTCTGTCTCTGCTTTTCAATTAAAAATGAAAAGAAATAACTTTGAAAAGAAATACATTCTGAAGGTAAGACAAATGTATAACCAGGCCATTCATTTCCAAGGCTGCCTGTCTTGCTGTCTCTTGTAATTGTGTTTTATTTAATGTGAAACAGGAGTTTCTCCCTGCTCTTTCCTCAGTTTTTGCTCTGCAGTTTTAGTTTCCTCTGGTCAACTGTAACGTGAAATAACAACAACTGGAGACAGACTGGTCACACGATGTGAATTCATTTCTTCCAGAGAAGCAGATCACCCACCGGGTTTCCCTGTTGTTTTCATTTTGTGGGTTTCGATCTTTTTTGACGTCATCCTCCAGGTCGGTTTCCCCTCCCCTTCCTGCTCCTCATCACCGCCTTCAGTGAAGGTGAAGTAGAACATGGAGCTTGGGGTTACATGTTCATATCATAAAGTGTGACCAGTTTCCAAGTGCACAGCGAGGCTAGCCTCAGTATCATCATCCCACTTTTCACTGGAGGTACCAAAAATACTTAAGAATTGTAGGGAACTGTCACAGCTCTAACTGCTCCTGGTCCCTGGTGTTTTTGCTGGTACTTAATGGGTTTCAAAGTGACATTCTTTGCTCGTTTTCAAACTACCTGGCACGCCTACAGCCTGACATCTCAAATCGAAGAGGGCTCCGAATCGTCTTGTTCTGGTCTCATCTTGTGTATCTTTGTGAGCACTTCATTTAGGAAAGCAGCCCTGCACTCACAGGGAGATCGGGCGACATGGTTCACAGAACCTTGGTGCTGTCCGGGGACTGCGGGACCGGTTCCTGGAGAGGGCCGACTAAATTCCGAGCGGCTTCAGGGTCTTCTTTTTCTTCTTCCCTTGTCTCATCTTCAGCCCTGGCCTTTTCCTTCACCCCCTCCCAAATGTCCTCCTCCTCAGCTGATTTCCACTCGAATGCTCCATCCGCAGGTTCATCAATTGCGCAAGTGAGTTCACATCATTTATCAAATAGCGGCTAATAAAAAAACAGTATACTTCCTTTCAAGATCATAAAATCCCTCCTAGAATTTGGCTTCTGCCTGTACGTTTAACTGGAAGGTTTTTGAGAGCATTCTCTTCATCTTTTAATGACCCGAGGCAAGCTTTCAGCGCATCCTGTAGGTTTTTCTAGCAGACTATCAAGTCTCTCTTGAGGATCAAGAAGCTAAGGATTTTGCGTCCTCTGAACAGCCAGCTGGCCCCCTGGGTGTTTGTTTATTCACTTGTCTCTTCTTTTTCAGTTTCTTCCAAATCTTGTCACTTATGCCTCCTTTCTGTCTTGCAGACACTAAACATGGTGACGCCGACGCTGCGTGTGGAAGACTGCAGCATCGCACTGCTGCCCCGGAACCACGAGAAGAACCGCTGTATGGACATCCTGCCCCCAGACCGCTGCCTGCCCTTCCTCATCACCATCGACGGGGAGAGCAGCAACTACATCAACGCTGCCCTCATGGACGTAAGCTGCTCCTGAGGAGCCGCTGGCAAGGGCGGGGTACCAGGGGCACGCACCCGCTGCTCATCCATCACCTTCTAAGGGCTACGTTAGCAAGTTCATGGAAGTAGAAATAAAGGACATATTTGTTTCGGTACAGATTTTGAAGTCCATGCATATTAGGAGGGTCTTTACACATTTATGGAGGGCTTTGGCAGGTTAAGCTGCTCCCCAGAAGGTCAGCATCCCACATAAGTGCAGGTTCAAGTCCCAGCTACTCCACATTTATTCCAGCTCCTTATGAATGCACCTAGAAGGTCAGCAGGGGACTCCATTTTGGACCCTGCACCTAGACCAGCCCTAGCTGCTGTAGCCATTTGACGGGTACACTAGCAGGTGGAAAATCTCTCCCTCCCTCTCTGTAATTCTGCCTTTCAAGTAAATCTTTGAAAAAAAAAAAACTTCATGCAAATGCATATAGTGAAAAACTATGCATGGGTTTCAAAATGTTTTGCACAAAAATAAAATTATCCTGTACTTCCATTTGCCATGAATGTTTTTGAAATATGTAATTTATCAATTTTTCAAAAAAAAAACAAACACTGTATTTGAGATCCCTTGTGGTTTGGTACCACGGCGAACCTTCTTGGTCTCTCACAAACTCTCATTTGGGAAGTCTTGGTCCAGGAAACATGTCATTATTATTCTCAGCACCAAAGCTTTTAGCCCATTGTTGGAGAGCACGTGACAGCACCAGAGTCACAAAGATATGGGACAGAATTATTGCAGAATTATTTAAATTCCTTTTCTTCCTCATTTAGGCAGTTACTCACATGGAGAAAAACATAACTCATTATTTTCTGTCAGTCTGCTTATCTCTTCTTATTCAGTTGTTGAGAATAAGTCAATGAATACTTTCTGTCCTAATATGGAAGTTTTAGTTCTGTTTGTATGGTCTCCTAGAGCACTGTGTGAAGCCCTACGGAGCAGTCAAGGTGGATATGTGTCATTTGGCAGGAGTTAGTACCTGTCCTACTTAGAAATGACAATCAAGCAAGTTTCAGGAAAAAGCAGCTGTTTTAATTATGCCTAATTTTAAGATAAGGTAAAGGTTAAAATAATTATATAGACTTGATATTGCCTTCCTATCGGAAATTTAAAAAAAAATAGTAAGAGGTGCATACTAAGTTCTCTTGGTATCAAAGCAAACACTGATTCTCACAGTTATTCTGCCGATAGGTTAATCAGTCTATGTTGGTGTTGATAAGTAATAGAATTTAGCAGTTGTTAAATATGCCCAATGTTTTGTGCTACACGCTTCTATGTGCACAGTGTAACTGAGTTTCCTCTCTTCACGTTTTCCTGAATATATTTGGCTTTTTCTTGCGTGTGTTTGCAGAGCTACAAACAGCCTTCAGCCTTTATAGTCACCCAGCATCCTTTGCCAAACACAGTCAAAGACTTCTGGAGACTGGCCCTGGATTATCACTGCACGTCGGTAGTTATGCTGAACGATGTGGATCCTGCCCAGGTAAAACCGGGGAATTCCTGCAGGCAGAGATCCTGTGCCAGGGTCAAGGCCTTGGGTGCTTTGTTTACATCCTCAGACTTGCAGGCCCTGAGCTGAGTCACCATTTCCACTTGAAGAGTGAGAACCAGGGATGTTGAAAAACAAGTATTAAAAATTGGGAGGAATTAGGGGCTAGTACTGCAAGTCAGGGCAAACCGAACAGAGAAGCTGCAGCTGTCAATGGTGGAAGTGCCAACAGAGGGTGGTAAATGGGGCTCTCCCCTAGGTGGATGAATCTGTGGTCACTGACAGAGTCACAGCTGAACGGCAGCCTGAACAGCACAGATCCAAGAGCAGAGCATGCAAACCCACAGACAGGGAAAAGGGTGTTGGCCGTGGCTGCAGCCCTGGATCCTGTCCCTGGAGGGAAGAGGGTCTGTGCATCCTGTCGGCTTCCCTGGAGCCTGCAAGCGGAGTGCATCTGCATCATGCTAGGGGAGGGTGAGAAGGCAAGCAAGTTTAAAGAGAGCAGTTAATTTTGTCAGCTCCTAGGTGGAGGTGTTAAAAAGAGATAAAAGGGGAACTTGGAGATAAAAGAAGCTGAGGGTGATAAATGGGGCTTTTGCGTAGCTCTTCTGAAACAGCAAAAGAGAAGAGGACATAAATGACCTGGCACTAGTCATGGGAGTAGGGGGCCTGCCAAGTCAACATTAGCAGTGTCCTGTGCAAGCTGAAGTTAGTCTCGCGGCCGCAGAGGGCATTATGGGAAGCTTGCGCTTCGTGTACTTTCAGAATGAGCTTGCTGCAGAATGGAGTTAATGCCCTATCTGGAGGAGACCAATTCTTAAACAACAACAAAAGGTCCAAAGAATTTCAGCATCCCTGCTGGACAAATGTTTCCTTCCAAAAATCCAGGTTTCTGCCATCCATCTCCCACAAATGACAAGGGTGTTAATTCAGTTATGTATGGTTGTTCCTTATGTTGAAGCCACTGTGTGATAGCTAGTTAATGAAATAACAGTGGTAACCTTGACTTCTTTCTGGTCCTCTTGGCTTAAGCAGCTTAAAAACTTTACAGTTCCTCCCCACCAACCCGTTTCAAAAGCTGAACTGCAGCCAAATGGGGCGATAGCAAACCCTGCCCCTCAGGCCACTCCAGAGCCCTGCTTGGAATAGAACCCAAGATCCCGAGTTTCTAACTGCCGGCGCCATGAGCTAAATCCCACTCATTTGAGATTCCTTAGCCACAGAGAGTTCAGGATAAAGAATTTGTCATTCTTCCTACCATGAATACTGAAATGCAGTGGTAGACTGTTTTGATTCCAGTGTGTACTTTTGGAACAAGAGCGCTTGGATTCTAAAGTTGCATCCTTCACCCAAGTGATCTGGACTCCCACCAAGTTTTGGCTGACCGGCGGTAGGAGAGACAAAAAGGTTGCATTTCTATTGCATAAATGCTGCCGAGGTTCAGCGTGAGAGAAGGGAGGCTCCCAGGAGTCAGCCATTTAGCAAACACTAATGCGAGCATTTGAACTTAAAGGTTTTGTAACTGTACAAGACTAGCACTCAGCTATTTTAAGTATTTATAGGTCTGGTTCATGGACGTGTTATGCACCATTTAAGCCATTTTCTACACAGTTTCCTTGGGCAGAATGTAGCATGTGGTATGCCAAGAGCCAGGCGCCAGCTCAGGCCATTCATACTTCTTTGTTATAAGTGACAAGTTCTTGATCAGGCACTTGAACTGACAGCAAACAGAAAAAAAAAAAAAAACCTGAATCAGCCAGGAGAAAAATGGGCACAACGGTTCCAAGGTACATGGTGTGATTTTTACTACCGTCTCAGTTTCCCATCATGGTGCCTTTTTATTGTTAACAGTGGCTACCCATGGGTTCCAGAAAGAAAATAAACATCAGCTTGGTGTCATTTGCCAAGGCCCATTAATATCTTGCCACCAGTGAGTGCTGTTGAGGAAAGGAAACTTTCATAAAAGCATCGTTTTAAAATAAATTAATGTGATGTCGAAAATACCACAGGCACAGCTGACATAAAACTTCACTTAGTCATTGCGTGTTTCATTCTTCACCATCAAGTTCAAACCTTTAGTTTCTTTAGATTGGACAGAGGGATGGCTATTTTGGTTGACTCACTGTTCACTGAAAGCTTACCTTGCAATCTGAGATATAAATCAACCTCTGTGACCTTTGACAATGAGATTTTGAGATCCTTTGGAAAATAAAAGCCATCAAACGAAAAGAAATTCAACCATTGGGTTCTCCTTTTGTGATAACTTCATTTTGCTCCAAATGAGGTGATGTGTTTTTCATCCACTCTTGGCCCAACAGAAACAGGTTATAAAATAATGAATTGTACCCCTTTCATTTCACCATATGCCACCAGTCTCTCGGCTAAATGAAAAAGGCGAAAGTTAAACCATACTCAAAAAAAAATCACTCAACAAAATCACAAAGGAAATTTAATTTCAAACTTGAAATGCCTATTAAAGTTTCAAAGATTTAAGGACAGGTTTTGAAAAAAAAAATTTCTTAGAAGTTATTCACACCCACTTGTCTCCAAGTTTAGGTATTTTATGAGCTGGTGGCAAATGCAGTGCCAATCCTGCCTCTCCAGTGTGTGTTAACATTTGGTCAAAAGTGTGCGTACCTGGTATCGCCAATACCTTCAGGTTGAGACTCTAAGGAATTACATTTTTAATTATATAAAGCCACTTCCAGGTAAAACAGCAAATCATTTACTGTTTTATATGGACTTTCCTGGACTCATGCTAGGAGGGTTTGGACCAGCATGACACTGTAACCCATCACTGTTACCAATCTTCAGGATTGCCCCAAAGTGGCCTGATTCCCAGAAATGATTACAACTTGCCATGCAGGACCAGCTAGCGGAGGGTGCTTGTCCTCCAAAACCTGCTAAGGATTCCTTTCCCCACTCAAAATAGAATTTTAAAAGGGAAGTGCTAAGTGGCCTCCTGAAGTCCTCCTTGGAAAACTGTACTGGTTTGTAGCTAAAAGATGCTTTTTTGGGCTTGGTATAGTAGCCTAGTGGCTAAAGTCCTCACCTTGCAAATACCAGGATACCATATGGCACTGGTTCTAATCCGGCTGCTCCACTTCCCATCCAGCTCCCTGCTGGTGGCCTGGGAAAGCAGTGGAGGGTGGCCCAAAGCCTTGGGACCCTGCACCCATATGGGAGAGCCAGAAGAAGCTCCGGGCTTCAGTTCTGGCTATAGCGGCCACCTGGGGAGTGAACCAGCCGATGGAAGATCTTTCTCTCTGAATCTCCTTCTCTCTGTAGATCTGACTTTCCAATAAAAATAAATAAATCTTTTTAAAAAGATGCTTTTTGAGACAATGAAAAAAAAAAGGCCTAGGAGGAGGATAGATGGAGCTAAGACAGCCTACAGGAAAGTTATAAAGTCTTCTCTTTGGAAGGAAAGAAAGTGAAAGGAGTCTGTAGGGGTTACAGAGTGCAACACTGATGTCCATCTAAACTGTAAGGATGAAATTCATGCTTATTGGTTCACTTTGTGTTTCTGTATTTTGCATCCAGTTGTGTCCACAGTACTGGCCAGAAAATGGAGTGCACAGGCACGGCCCCATCCAGGTGGAATTCGTGTCTGCTGATCTGGAAGAGGACATCATCAGCAGGATATTCCGGATTTATAACGCAGCGAGGGTAAGAGGCAGGGCCCATAGCACCTGTTGCTGTGGCTTCACTCTCTTATCATCCATTGAAATGGAGGGTTCCCACTCCAGGTCAGTCACTGCTCTTGGGGTTTGGAATATTCTCTCCCTCTGCCTTGCAAAGCACTGAATAGATTCCTCTCCAGAGAACTCCGTCAGTAGAATGGACAGTAAGTGCATTGTGAAAGGCCATGGGTATAACCAGGTAGTTGGGGGTAGGGTCTCTGCATGGAGACAGGATCTAAGGTTCAGCTGTGGACATGTTGGTTTGTGATGACTGCTAGACACCTAAATGAAAATATCAGATAGGTGAGGGTGAGGTACAAGTGATCTCTGGTAGACATCTATAACTTTCTCAAATGCTGGCGATGCTCCAAACCACAGCAGAATGAAGTCATCAAGTGACAGAAAAGAGACAGGAACCCAGAGTCTGTGCTTGAGGGTTTCCATCAGCAAGACAGCTGGAAGACAGGGTGGGGAAGGCAGAGGAGAGGCTGGGGATGGAGCAGCCAGTGCAGCGAGCCAGTTGGTAAGGAGAGTGAGAAGCTGTGGCCACTCAGTCCAAGTGACTCAGTCATGGCCAAATTCAAGCCACTGCCTGGCTCCTAATGTGAGCTGGGTACCACTTTGAATCCTGCAGTTCAGTGTAGTCCTGACTTAAGAGTAAGTGGCTGTTGGTAATCAAAAGCCTGTCAGATGCACAGGGAAGCAGAGTATCATCTCTGCTCCCACAGAACCCACAAACATCTCCGGATTAGCATCCTTTACTCTTAACTCACCTGTGATGAAAGTGAGGCCAGTTTCCCACTGAAGGCACAGACAGTGCCATGCTGTGTGTTCTCTCTCACTTGGCTTCTGCCAAATAGGACAGTCCCCATGGCTCTGATCTGGCCTGTCCTTCCAGACACCAAGTGTGTTGTAGCAGCTCAGGCGGAGCCACCTACAGTACTGGTAACAAGGGCTGCCCTTTGATGAGATGATGAAGTCTGTGAACTTGAATACCACCTGTTTCCTCTCCACTCCACAGCCCCAAGATGGATACCGGATGGTGCAGCAGTTCCAGTTCCTGGGCTGGCCGATGTACAGGGATACGCCCGTGTCCAAGCGCTCCTTCCTGAAGCTCATCCGCCAAGTGGACAAGTGGCAGGAGGAGTACAATGGTGGGGAAGGCCGCACAGTCGTGCACTGCTTGTAAGTGCCCCATGGAGCAGTCGGGACCCCACCATGAGCTCTCACCCTCCCACTCCCTGTCTTGTTTAAGTACTGCTGGAAGAGAAGTAAGGTCTGGAGGGGAAGGGACTGCCTGGTGGGTACCTTTTGGAGGCTCAGTTGGTTTTCTAGGAAACAAAGTAGATACTTACAGCATCTGAGTGGCATCTTGCTTTGTTTTCTGTTGCTGTAACAGCAGGTAACTTGTAGAGTACAGTAGTTGACTTGGCTCCTGGTTCTGGCAACTAGGAAATCCAAGGAGCATGGCATCAGCCTCGGGCTTTGGCATCACCTGGTGCGGGGCATTCCATGGCAGGACCAAGCCAGCTGCCAGCTCAGATATCCCTTCCCCTTAACAAATCCAGCAATGTCATCATCTACCCTTAGTCACCTCCCGAAGGCACTGCCTCTGAATACTATCGACAAAGATGTTTGAGGGGTAAGTTTAAAGTGTGCGGGAGCCCATTACAGCAGGCAGTGTTACTGTTAGGAAGATAAGCATTGACCCTAGAGTTGGGACTGCCACCTGCCCAAAAAGGGAAGAAAAGCCAGCTGGGTGGGATGGGTTCATGTGGCTTACCTCTCTAGAGAGAGCCCACTGTTAACTGTCAGATGTTTTCTGAGCTTATGTCTCTCTAGAGTGCCCATTGGTTATTTGAAGTCATCCCATTGTGAAAGTATTTACCTGTGGAAATTGCCAAAAGCTACAAATCCAGACTTCTTCCCACCTAGCCAAGGTGCACTAGTATTACATGATTCAGTGTTTCTACTGGGAATCATGCCAGAGGCTTCTAAGAACCTGCGCCTCTGTGAGATGTGTGGTTATTAGGAGAGGTTCTCCCAGGAAATCCAGAGAGGGTTTGGTTAGCGCCAGTGGCTCCAGTGTGGCCTCCAGGCTGGCAGTTCCAGCAGGTGCTAGAACATGAGAGTCCTAGAGAGTTTAAAAAATAATAAAACAACCCTCCCACAGGCCACACCCAACCCCTTCAATGTTTTTGCTTTGTTTTCTTTTGAACTCCTAGATTATTTCCTTGGGCAGCCAAGGTTGAGAGCCGCTGAATAGAGAATGTCATGTTTTCCAAAGCACTCTCACCTGTTCTTTCTCATTGGCAACCATATGTAGCTCATCAGCCAGCTGGAATTGGCTTAATGGAATAGGCAATTAAAAGTCATGGAAGCTAGGGGAAAGCGTTCAGAGCCTTGGCGGAACCTGACAGCACATAAGTGTATCGCCTCCTCGCTGTAGTGTGGTCAGAACCACACGTTGGAAGCTTACTGGGGTTCTGCTCTGAGCAGACTGACCCCAGTTCTGTCACAGACCTGGCCAGGAGCACGGGTCAGTCTTTGGAGTTCCTGTAATGCTGCTCCCCCCACACCTTCTCTTGCCTCTCCTCAGAGTACATCATGGTAGTGTCTCCCAGTGTAGTAAAGTGCGCTTCCTTAGAGAAGGTTTTATCCTCTGAAAGTGTTTACTGACCCTGCCCACTTCCTTGTCCTGGGCCAAGGGCATTCAAAACCTCCTTGGGGAGGCAGTTGCATTTGGCCTACTGGAGCAATGCCACAGTGGAAAGGCCAGTTGGACACCCAGCATCAGGTCTCAGGCCCAGTTTCCTGCTGAAGCCCATCATGAGAGGCATCAGTGAAAGCTCAGGTACTTGGGTCCCTGCCACCCACGTGGAAGGTCTAGAGTTCCAGGCTTCTGCCTGGCTCAGCCTTGGCCGTTGCATGTGTTAGGGGAAGTTAACCAGCACATGGGAGGCCTCTCAGCCTCTCAAATAAGAAAATAATAGCATTTTAATATCTGTGTAGAAAATGCTAAAAGGTTTAGTTAATAGTTCACGCCCTCATTTTTATTTCTCCAAGTCATAATACAAAGTGTCTTCAAAACAGTCATGGAAAAGATGCATTATGGAAAAGCTATGCATGGATTTCAAAACTATTTCGTCCCCAAAATATACTTCCTTTTTAATTCCATTTTCCACAAGCTTTGTGAATTGCTCTTGTATAATACCTGGTCAGAGTAAGGTAGCAGTTTCCGCATCCAGACCTGATAAAAACACAGCTGGGGAAAATGGCATTCTCCATGTGTATTCAACCCACAGGGTGGGATTTTTAAAAAATTAAGAAAAATAAATTGCTAAAGAGCGTTGGCAGGTGCATCTGCCTGTGTCTGGAGAGCCCAGCATCTCGAACTAAGGCATGTCTTCACCAGTTTCTCACGAAGGCCGAGGCTTCAGCCCACCGAGGGAGTTGGGGTACCAGGACAGGAAAGATGCAAAGACTGCCCCCCCAAAATCACTGTCCCTCATGTCTACACTCCTTCTCCTCCCCTAAACGCTGCCATGGCTGGTCCAAGTGGCATCCCATGATGGCCACTCTTCAGCCTTGCCAGACCAGGTGGGCATTTGTGCTGTCTGCCCTCTGCCTGCCACATCCTGGCCCTTTGAAAGCCTCTGTGGTTCTCCCCTCCCACCTGAAGGTGAGCATGATACCCAGGCCTGATGGAAATGTTGGCTTCTGTTGAGATTTGTAGAGCTAAGGTTTTTTGTTGTTGTTGTTGTTGTTTTTCTTTTAAGTTGTAGGCGATGTAATAAGTAACGTTAATATAAACAGGCACGCTCCAGGCTTGGCCAGAACTGGAGGCTTTGAAACCACTCTGTTCCTCCTCTCTGAGGCAATGGTCTTGCATGCAGCAGGATGTAGCACCACCTAATGGCTGTGGACATATTTCCTGCCTGAAACAAACCTACAGGTGCTGGGGGTGTGTATGTTCCTTGAGCCCCAGACTTTCGGTGTGTGCAAATGAAGAAGTTTTTTATATACATTGTCTCCTATCCATCCAAAGCTGAATAAATGAATAGAATGAATATGTCACTATTTGGAAATGTTTGATGGAAACAGCAGATGTAGACAGCAAGCAACAAAAGCTACTGCTGGCTGATGGAGAGTTACTTCAAGATGTGTGTGGAAATGGAACTAACAGATAAACATTTGAAGTCAGAATTTTGAAGTCTATGCACAGTTTTTACTTTTCTTTTCTTACAAAGATTGTTTATTTGGAAGACCCAGTTACAGACTATGGAGAGGGAAAAAGCACTTCCATTTGCTGGTTTACTCTCCAAATGGCTACGTCGGCTGGAGCTGGGTCAGGCCAAAGCCAGAAGCCAGGAGCTTCATCTGAGTCTCCCACGTGGGTTCAGGGACCCAAATGCTCAGGCCATCCTCCGCACGTTAGCAGTGAGCTGGATTGGAAGTAGAGCATCCAGGACTCAAACCGGTGTCCATATAGGATGCCAGTGCTACAGGTGGTGGCTTCATGTGCTGTGCCACAGCACTGGCCCCTAGGGTTTTCATAACACATAACTAATAGACTAATAAGCACATGAGAATGGCCAGGGAAGGAGCCCCATCAAAGGGTCACTGATTCCAGGACCCACCTGCAAGAGAACATGGAAAATCTTCACAGTGATGAGGAAATCAGAGATTCATGGAGACAGGACACAGAACACTACCCTTGAAGACAAAGATTGGCCAATTGAATCTTAGTCAAAAGAAGCACCTCTCTTCATCCGAAGATGGTAATAAGAAGAAGAAAAGTGAAGACAGTGGGAGGAGAGCTTGTGATGCATTTCTCGAATCAGGTGGCTACAACAGGAACTGGACAGTTAAGCCCAGTTTGTTCAGTGGACACAAATCTTGACAGGGCTTTGTTTAAAGACAGGGTAGAAGGCTATCCAAACAGCCGATGACTGAAGGGTCGTCATCTTTAGGAAACTACGTACTGAACCCAAGCTCTAGTGTGACCCCATCACCCATCACAACAGCTGAGATTCTGCACACACAAATGACAGCAGCCATTGTGGGTGATGCGTTGGATGAACTGGAACTCTCGCACATCGTGACTCGGAAGCAGGTGTTGTAGAGCTGAACTGCACGACAGTGAGACTGCTGGAGCCGGACGCGTCTGTAGTCTCCAGCTTTAAATGAGCCAAACAACACATGACATGCTTATGGCAGGTTTCCTCATAATGCTGGATTCCAAAGACTGGAAACAGCCCAGATACTCAACAGCTCTTGGACCATGTATGTACTGTCAGAATAAACTGATTCAACAAGAAACATCAGTTCTCACACAGACTCAAAGTGTGTAGTGGACAAGTCCGTTTGCTCAAAGTTCAAAAGTAAACAAAAGAAACTCCTAGTAATAGAAGTAAAAATAGAGATTGTCTTTGGTGGCTCTGGTGATACTAATGAGGGGAAGGCTGGAAGGCCCAGGGACACTGACCGAGGCCACTCCCTGGCCTATAGCACCACCAGGTGCTGGTTACACGCCATGATGAAAGATCACCGAGTTACTGCCTTACCATCCATGGACTACACCGGACACCTGATGTTCAGTGTGAAAATCATAAACAAGAAACAACCAGATACTTTGTGCTGCCTCTTCAGGAATACCCTGGTCAGGTCTCCATCATAGGGTAAATAAATCCAGAATTCTTATTGAGGTGTGTCGCTAAGTACCAGTTTGCAGGATGTGCGTGGGTAGAGAGCAGCACGTTAGACAATGGTGGCACGATATGATGAGTGAGAAAACACAGAATGTGGGGCTCTCTGCAGGACCGGGGAACCCATTTCTTCCACAAGTACGTTCCAGAAGGGAAAAAAAAGGCAAAGAACAAAGAGAAACTTATGGATTAAAATAAAACTTTAAATGCAGTGTGTGGACTTTGCTCAGAAGAACGTTTTTGAAAATCAACAAGAAACCATTTGGGAAATTGGACTGACTAGCAGTTTGATGAGATGAAACCAGTAATGCTTCTTTATTTTAGATGTGACAGTGATTTTGTGTTTACTTTTTAAAACGAAGGAAATCACTGTTGGTTCCTTAGAAAAGGCATCAATGCTAGAGCTGACTCCGGGAAAATACATACCTGCAAGAGTAAACAGCTGCTCCCAAAAGGAGACAGGCTTGTCCCAAGAACTATTGTTGACCACAGCTGGAAAAACTTGAGCTACAAGATAAATATGGATGCTATTGAATTTTAGCTCACATAATTAAAATAGGTGTGGTTCCATCATAAGTTGTACAAGTAAATAAGAAAAATAAACAGACATTTAATAGACATTTAGAAAGATGAGGAGAGATAGAAAACCTCCCTTGGGCAAGCACCTTAGTCAGTGTTTGAAGGATCCATGGTTGAATGCAAAAATCAGAAAACAATGGAAACAGGAGACCCTAAATGCATCAGTTACAAAGAGAAAGGTAGTAACTTTGCAGAGAAAAAAAATTGCAGCGAACCACATCTTAGTAAGTAAGCAAAGTGAGCATTATCATAGGCAGATGGCATGTCATGAGCCCCATGAGGGACACACTGTGGCTTTCCTATCAGACTGCATGGCCTTGTTTCCAATCACAAGAGACCACCAGACATCCCCCAAATGAAGATACTCTGTGTCTTTTGGGGGCCTCTCAAGCTGTAGCTGGGGGCAGTGTGGCTTCTAGGCCACATTCCACATTCCTTATCTTTCATAGCCTATAGAATAACTGGACCACACCCAGCAAAGAGTGTGTCAACAATAAGGAGGGCAAGCAAAGACTGAGGGACGGCACAGCTGGAAGACGCTGCAGAGGCAAGACAGCTCAGGTCCAGCTGGAGCCTTAGGCAGCTCCTAGACTGGGGTCAAGACAGCTGGTGGACCTTGACCTGGGGCTACAGCTCAGGACTGGTGTGCGGGCTAGAGTTCAATGGGACATTCACCACCAGGAAGCCTGGGATACAAGGGCGCTCTTGAGGTTATTTCCTGCAATATTTCTAAACATCTAACTTAGTTCAAAATTCTGTTTTCTTTCAAAAGAGCCTTTGTATTTTAGAGATAATGAAATATTGATAAGATTTTTTAAATGCCTGAGTCCCCCAGGGCTTAGAACACACCATTGTCCAGATCACACGTGAGCCAATCTTCTGATGTCCTCTGTCCCAGGAATGGCGGAGGCCGCAGCGGCACGTTCTGTGCCATCAGCATCGTCTGTGAGATGCTCCGACACCAGAGGAGTGTGGACGTCTTCCATGCCGTGAAGACGCTGAGGAACAACAAACCCAACATGGTGGATCTCCTGGTAGGACCCCTGACCTGCCCTGTCCCCGTCCTGTCGGGTGGACCTCCCTGGTTCCCAGGCAGCCGTGCGGCTCCCAGCCACACGGTTTGCAGAGGAGGAGCCCCTCTCCGAAGTGTGGGGTGATGGGCTTGCATCCGATTTTGCTCCCCCCCCCTTTCTCACCCTGCCTCTCTTCCCATTTTCGCACTGAGACTAGGTTGCACCTCCTTTGAAATATGGAAATAGCTGAAACTCACAAGTGCACATCCTTATTAATTTCTCTTCCTGGCCGTGCCTTCCACGTGGCTAAGCAGTCAGTCTTCACAGAGAAGAAGTAATCAGAACACGTGAACTGCCAGATTTTCAAATTATATATTTTATAAATAGCTTAATCGCCTAATATTTATCAAAGCTGTGAATTTGAGTTTGACATCCAGAATATTGCATTTAATTATGGTGGCCGTATCTGAGAGAAGCATGAAAGGAGTTGAGAAACAAAGGGCCATGTGCAATTATTAGAGGAGTTCATGAAATCTTTTATGTGGAGCTGTGGAAATGCCAACCACTGCGAGGCGAGACTAGGAGGTCGTTTGAAGGAAGAGACTTTTCCATAAGATTTTTTTCCTTTCCGTGTGATGAGAGAAGGGATCTGAAAGAAGCAGTAGTAGGACCGAGCCAAGGTTGTGGATAGCATGGGGCAGGGAAGAGGGAGGAAGAGATGGCCCAGGTATACCAGGCCGCAAAGCAGCCTGGTCTGTGACACACTAGGGGTGGGGTTCAGGTTTCTAATAAAATAAAGGGACTCAAGAAAGTTTAGAGTTGAGTTGAAATTGGGGAAGTGGCTCTCTATGGTCCCCACCTGTGACTGGAGGAGTCCCCAGCTGGGTATCGTAGTGAGCGATGGCAGCCAGCTGCTGGGGCATCACAGTCAGGTCCCACTCAGCACAGCTTACTCTACAGGGACCTGATCAAGTCAGTGGTGCAAATGACAGGACAAGAGCAGCCCTTTATGAAATGAATGGAGACCCTGGTGGCTGGACCGTAAGGAAGAGTGTGCCCCCAACCCCTGTTCTGTAGTAACTTATGAGTTTCTGCCATTATATGTAATTTTTTAAAAGATTGTTTTACTTGAAAGGTAGACTAATAGATCTTCCATCTACTGGTTTATGCTACAAATGATTACAATGGCCAAGGCTGGGCCAGGCTGAATACAGGAACTAAGAACCCATATGAATGGTGGGGGCTTAAGGACTTGGGCCATCTTCCACTGCCTTTCCAGGCACGTTGGCAGGATATGAGTCAGAAGTAGAGTATTTTAGGACTACATCTGGCACTCACATGGAATGCTGGGGTCGCAAGTGGCAATTTAACCTGTGTACCACAAAACCAGCCCCAGTTACAGGTGATTCTAGTGGAAGAATTAGAGTCCTTAGACGCTAAGCCCTCCAGTAGGACAGCATCAGCTTTAGGATATGGCCAGTGGCAGAGAAACATTAAGAAGGCTGTGCAATTTTTTGAGAAATCTGTAACTATAGAGAGCCAGAAAAGAAATGTCCTAATGATCTTTTCAGGTTTGAAACTTCCAGAACTGAATAAGAATGAGCTCTTGCCATTTGTTTGGTTTGTTGTCTACTTTCTGCCCTATGTCATTTTCTGTTTGGTTTGGTATTCAGACATATGTGTGTTGGCTGAGAGAATTAATTAACTTAGGGTGATAAAAATCTGGTATAGTTTTATTAGACAGAACAGGCCATCTGAGAACTGAGCACAGAATGTTGTCCTAGCAGCTGAATAGAATAGTGAGCATGTTCCAGAAGCCCTGGTGGTGCTTCTGAGCTGGCCTGGAGTACGGGAGAGGAAGCCCCCTGCGTCTCCCCACACAGAGCCTGGCCCATTCCATCTGGGACAGAGAAATGCCCCACTGCCTCCTCCCCTCCAGTGTAGGCTGTGAGCTCAGAGAGAAACAGCCCACATGTCCCTCACCCCACATGGCTCTGGTTTGTGATGTGGGCTTCTCAGTTGGCCAAGTCACCCACTCATGTAGAAGCCTGGTAGTGTCAAGGCCCATTTCTCTTCCCTTTATTCTTCTGAGGGGAGCCCTGGAGGAAAGGTAAGAAGGTTGCTGGGAGGCAAAGGCATTTAGAACACAACTTTGTTTTCAATCCCAGCAGGGGCATCTTGCCTGCCAATTTGCATGTGGTAGGGCCAAAGGAGACTGTGGATTTCCTTTGCAGATAACATGGTCAACTAGCTCCTTGGTACAAGGACACCTCAAATAGGAAAAACTCAAAAAGGAGAATTCAAAATTAATTTTGATGCAAAGCTATTCAAAATCCAGGGGACTGACAAGGTTGCTCTAGACCCATCCTCAAGTGCAGGAAGACAGGCCACAGGAATATGGATCACGGGGACTAAGTGGAGACCAGGCAGGGACCTGAGCTCCTTCCTACTCCCCTCCAGCCTCCTGATCCCTCCACTCCAGCACATGTGTGTGCACAGCCTGGTCTCTGCATGCAGTCCCACAGACACAGCTCTGGAAGGGACAGTTTATACTAGGAGACTTCAGGAAGTTGGTGAGAAAGTAAAATGAAAAGATACCTTAGTTTTGGTGCAACATTTTTTAAAAAAAGTTGGAATTCCTGCCTTCCCTGGTCATCTGACTTTGAGCTCCCAGAGGCAGGGGCTGAGGGGCCTGGGCCACACCCAGCATCTGCAGCAGCAACACTGTCCCTGGCTCCCCAGAGATGCTGGAGCAGAGTATGCTGAGGGCCAGCCCGAGCCATCTGCTGCTTTCACCAGCCTCCAGGAGGCTGTGCCTCTGCCAGTGGCACCTCACCAGGGAACCGGGGGTGGATGGATTTTGCTAAGGTCCTTGGCTGAAGAAAGTGCCACAGACAGTTTGCAAAGTGATGGTAGGAGGAAATGAGCACCTGTCCTGCTGTTAGAGCGACAGTGTGAATCTGTTGGTGCCTTTGGCACAGAGAGGCTGGTCACCCCATGTGACCGGATGGGAGTGTTGAACCCAGTGCTCCCATGTACGATGATTAACATCCAGGGACTGCCTCATGTTCCTGGCAGGGAATCCATCAGAAGGACCTTTCAGCCTGAAGGACCTGTCAGTCAACACAGAGAAGCCTGCCTTCATTTTGTAAAGCAGCGGCCTGCTAGGGGATCTGGCCTCGGAACTCCCATATGGACCAAATTGGGGATTTCAACAATCACCTTGACCTTAAGAAGCTGATCAGGAACAGAGTTTTGGGGGGTCTTGAAAAGGAATAGCAGATTTCCCTGGTGATGGCTTAGAGAGAGGAGAGCAGGCCAGGGCCCCGCTGCTCCCACCTGCAGCCTGCTGATGCTGCCCACGTTGGAAGGTGCCTCGGACCGAGGCATTAATGTGCTGTTCCTCTCTGAAGCACAGGAAGAGCTCATGTGGCTTAATTACACTGTTGTAACCCGAGTGAGCTGCAAGAGGAAACCACAGCAGGCAGGCCCACACTGGTGATCAAATGTAATCAGTGTGGGAAGAGTATAGGCATTTACCCAGGTGCCCGGAGGAGGGGACACAGCATCCAGGGTTTTGCTTCTCCTTCCCCTCACTTTCCTGATTCAGAAACCACTCATCACAGCATCTCAGGGATTGGCAGCTCGCTTAGGGAGGAGGGCTGAGAAGAGAGAGCATCCGTGTGAAAACTGTAGTCACACCTGGGGCAGGGCAATGCCGGTGACTTCCCGGCAGCAGCTCCTTAGCAGTGATGTCTACAGGCCCCTCAGTCTCCTCTAACCACACTGGAATATGTTAAAAGGACGCGTCCTAGTCCCCGCCCTCTACTGCACAGTTAGGTTCCTGCAGGATCATTTGCATGTGGTCAGGGGTTGGATCCCCGGATGCCCATGGCCCTAGGATACACAAAAAATCAATTGTGAGGACTGAGAGGAGTAGTCGTTTATAGCCAATGTGTCAGTTTGATGGGGTTGGCGATGGCCTTTTAGAGTTTCGAAATTCAAATTCTTTTAAAAACTGAGAAAGCATTAAATGCTAAAAATTATAAATACTAGAATGGGAATCAGAGCTATCACTTTACCTGGGGCAAGCAATAGTTTCTCCATTTCAACAGTTTAATAAAAAAAAAAAAAAGCACCAATCTGCATTTGCTGATGAGCTCTTGTGTATAGAGAGGGCAGTGTTAGGTAGAATGCAAGTCTTCGCAAGATGAGCTAGATCTGTGAATACTGCCTCCTGTTGCCATTGAACTTGCTTAAAGAGCAGCCAACTCTGAATTTCATAGAATCCTAGCTTGGCAAAACCAAAAAGGACCCTAAGCTATGATCAGTCTCATCCCTATTTTGTAACCAGAGGGGAACTGATTGGCCAGTGACTGGGGACTAATGAATAAGGCCCGAGGTCTCGGCTTATAAGGCGCACTTGGCCCTGATTCTGCTGAAAGCAAATGATGAGCAACTACATTCCTGTTTTTCATACCAAAGCTCCTGTGTCCCAGTCACACCGACACGTAACTGACATCAGAGGTAGAATTCAGAGCATTAAGTAAACAGGTTGCTGTCAGTACTTTTATAACAGTTTTATTGAGACAGAATGCATGCACCTTTAAATACGTCTCTTAAACCCAGTAGTTAAGACACCTGTGTTCCCCATGGGGGGGGCTTGGGTTGGAATCCTAGCCCTTGCCAGGTCCTGCCTTCACTTTTCTGATAAATCAGAACTTGAGGGGCAAAGAGATAGCTCATTAATTGCATCCCTGCTAGCCATGTGGGAGGCCCGGATGGAGTTCCTGGCTTTGACTGCAGCCCAGCCCTGACTATCGTGAACATTTGGAAAGTGACCGAGCAGACAGAACACACTATGAATCTGTATGCATATGTATATGTGTATATACGTGTGTGTGTTGTATGTGTCTGCTTTTCACATTTTTAAGAATTTAAGTATACAGTTTAGTGGTTTTAAGTGTACTTAGGCAACCTCTAAACACAATCTAAATTTATAAAAATTTCCATCACCACCAAAAGCAGCCCTAATGCTGCTAGCATTCACCTCCCACTATGCCCACTCCTGGTCTCTAGCAACCAAGAGTCTTTAAAGAAAGACCTATTTACACCCAGAACCTATGGAACTGTATCATAAAGCAATTAAAAATCATAATAATTCAGATATTAAAAAAAGAAATAAAGATTTGTTCACAGTACACCCTTGTCCTAATCCAAGGATTTGTTTTCTAGAGTTTCACATTCTGATAGTCAACTTTGATCCAAAAATATTAAACGGAACATTCTAGAAACAAGATTTATTAGTTTTAAATTGCAGACTGCTCTGAGTAGCATGAGGGAGTTCAAGCCATCTCACCCTGTCCCACCCAGGACATGAATCAACCCTGTGTCTTGGCATGTGCACCATGTACCCACTGGTCCCTGAGTAGCCCTCTTGGCTATTGTATCACCTGTGCAGGTGGCACTGTGCTCGTGTTCAGGTCACCCGAAGGTAATAGCTTGAGAGAGAATACATTTATGTCACCTTTCCTATTATCACTGTTTCTTACTGTGATTTTATCACTGTTCCTAATTTACTATAAATAGGAAAAAGGCACATATAGTTAAATACATGAAATACAGGAAATGTATGTATAGGAAAAATATGGAACCATGTAGCCATGGTTGTAGGCATCTGCTGGAGCTTGGAGAAGTTGCCCTGTTAATAAGGGAGGACATCTGTGTTTTACCTGTTATTTTTGATAAGTGTAGCATGCACTCTGTGGTCTTCATATCTGACTCTTTGCACTCAACATATTTTCATATCCAGCCATATTGTAACATTCATTGGCACCCCATTCCTTTTCTAGGAAGTAAAAATTTCATGGAAAAATGTGGACTATGAAAAAAACTAATGCGTGGATTTCAGAACTTTGTTCACCAAAATGAACTTCACAATCAATCCCATTTTACATGAACTTTTGAAGTGCTCTCATAGTACACTATGTTGTTTACTACCTTTGGTTCTATATTGTCAGTTGATGAACATTTGGGTTAAAACTCCTTTGGCTGTTAGGAATAATGTGCTATGAACATTTGTCCACATGTGTCTAGGTAAGCATTTGTCTTCAGGTCTCTTGGGTGTATTAACAAGGAGTAGAATTTCTGTGTCATATGGGAATTTTATGTTTAATATTCTGAGGAACTTCTAAGATTGCTTCCAAAGTGGCTGTACCGTTTTACATCCCCACTCGCAGTCTAGGAGAGTTCTGAGTTCTTTTTCATTTTAGCCTTCCTCCTAGATATCGCTCCTGGCTTTTGATCTTGCAGCACCTTTGGTAGATTGGATGGATCTGTTTGTCTTCACTTGCAGACTGTAAACTCTCAGCTGGCTGAGACTCCCAAGTCCTCGGTCTCTAATCTTAAATGTTTATTGGGTTGCATGAAATGCTGATAAACCCTTGATCTGTCATAATTTACATTCAGGGACAATGTTCAGCTCTCAATTATGCAGTATGCTGTGGTGGACTCTACACGAAGAAAAGGGAGCCAAAAAAACTGTGGCCCTTATTCTCACAAATGTGGATTGGACTAATCAGGCATTTAGCGAACAGGATGTGCATGAAGAAAAGGACATGTCAGTGAAATAGAAATTAGGGGGCACGTTTTTAAAAAAAGAGTAGAAATTGTTTATCATTTTTCTAAAACCAAAATTAAAAGGCATGGTTTGGGGGTTGTGGCCATTGCTCATCTTGATGGATGGGAAGACAGCAATGCCGAGCCTCTCGACTGTCTTACTGGGGCTGGGCTCCTGCGGGTGGTGGCTAGAGGCGCCTTCAGGCCCCCAGGCCCCTCTGCTGACAGTGCACAGGCCAGTGTAGAAGGCCTTCCCCTGCACACCCAGGCCAGGGCCTCACAGAGGGCTTGCCAGACCAAGGGATATGATGTGAGAACGTTTTAGTGAAGAAAATATGTTGACTGACTGATTCAGGCCTAGTCTGTGCTTCCCACAGTTCAAACCCTTGTCCTTCCACGTCTCTCCTTGTCCTGCCTCCTCTCCTTGGAATGTCGGTTTTCTCATTTTCTGCCCCACCAAGAAGACCATGTAGTTTAGCATTCAGTAGGGACATGTTGGGGAGCAAAACAGATGCAACTCGAGGCAGAAGGCCCAGCCTGGAGTTACCTGCCCCGGCCCCAGCCATGGGTTTTCTCCTCCAAGACACAGTGCTGTGGAGGCCCTGCCATCCTCCCTCAGCCACATGAGATGACTTGTGACATCCTCCTGACCGCTTCCAGGATTCCTCAGAATTAAGGGCCAGGTCAGAGGGTGTAGATTTGAAAGGTACTTAAAAAATTCCCATGAAAGTGAGGAGATCTTGCTGGCTGACAGTGCAAGGCAGAGCCGAGCCCTGAGTGAGGGCCTCACGAGGGCAGGTCACAGAGCAGACTGCCCCCAAGCCCCTGCGACCTCCCCCTGCCTCTTGGTTACACAAAACTCATCCATGCTGCTTCTGCCATTCCCTACCTGTCCTCTCTGGTTAGGGCACAAACAGGTGCCTTTTTTCCTTTCAAAGGGATGTGGATGGGCACGTGACGTGGGCACCATCATCACACCGTGTTGTCCGTTCTTGTCATGAGTCATCCATTTGTAAGCCGCTGGTTTTGGGGGATGTCCTCTTCAGCTTGTGGCGACACATTGGAGGTCTCACCCTTCTTCCACCTGACTTTCACCATCGGTTCGGTGCTTGCTTCCTGCTTCAATTTGTGCAAAATTTACACTGGACTGAGAGGCGGCTTTCAGATCAGTATCTAATCCTTCTCCGTGCCTCCAGCTAGGTCCTGTCCAGATAACTTAGAGTTTGGGCACAAAACCTTCTGAAATCAAAGAGGAGCTGTTTCATGATACACACTGTCTGTGAAGACCTTGCATACACATAAGCACGTGTGTAGGCACAGTTAGACTCTATCCCTTTGTGTCCCTCTGAGCCTGGTACCAGGGGGCCACGGGTGCTCCACTCCCTGTGCCATCCTCCTAGCATTCTTAATACACTACCACTGCCATGAACTGCTGTGCCTAGCATTCTTAATACACTACCACTGCCATGAACTGCTGTGCCGCTGAGGGACTCATGACCGTGAAGAAAGCCTGGGCATGTTCTGTTACACGTGCTTTTTCTTCTGAAGATTTTCAACCTGCAGCTGGTGGAGTCCTTTAGATGCGAGCTGTGTATGTATGGCGGTTGTCCAGAACTTTCCAGGAACCCTAATGAGCACAGATAGCCAGGTCCTGCTTGCCAGGCCCTGCAGGAGCATCTCCAAACAGAGACTGTTCATGGCCCAGAACCTCGACTTCCTGAATCATTGCTAACTCAGATCCTTCTCTGTGCGCCACCTTCCCTATGGGCCCCTGTCTGTCATTATTACTTGCAGAGAAAACAGTGCTTATATGCTACAGAGCTGGCATTTCCCCCTCTTCGTCTTTTTCAGGAGCAGTACAAGTTCTGCTACGAGGTGGCCCTGGAGTACTTGAATTCCGGCTGATGGCGTCCACCAGCCTGCAGGCAAAGCCCTCTGTACCACAGGGTCGAGACGGGCCACGGTGTTCATGTAGGAGAGATGAAGACTTCTCAATATGCTTATTTGTGCTTTGCATAATTGGCTCTTTTTAAGAGCCCCAGAGCGCATTTCTAAAACCGCTTGCACTGCCCAATTCCCAGTCATGCTGCTGCTGACGGAATCACACGCCCAGCCAGATACTGTACTCCCAGTTGCCAGCTTGTTAGAGCAGCGTAGACATCTGGTCAACCGAAGAGCACAATTCTATTCTTATGAAGGGTTTTGTACCTTTGGGGGATGATTTCGGGGCCCATGATCCTCTGTTGTTGCCTCTGAGTGTCCGTCTTTGTTCTGTGGAGAATGCTATCTGGCATTATGATGATATATTATTTTACTGAATATTTGTATTTTAACATGTTGCATAAATAGAAACTCCTGTAGCTTTTCAGAACTAACAGATAAACGTGGAAGGGACTAAGAGATGTTGTATGAGTTCCTGTTTCTATCAGATTTGTATTGTGTCCAAAGGAGGAGTTTGGGAGGACTCAGCTCAACCCACGTGGAACCCGACGATCAGATTCAGAGAGCCAAAGCTTTTCTGTGTGTTTATATTGTAAATATTTTTGATTTCATCAAATTATTTATTCATTAAAAGAAATTTTTGTGAAGCACAGTGAGTGACAATCATTTTTATCAAGTCCTGGAATTGATGTCCTGTATGATGTTACCTTGTGTGAATTCTCAGCTTAATAAATGATGACCCGTGAGCAGTCCTGGTGTATTCCCGGTGTTTCAGCACACGAGTGGCAGAAGCCGCCCCTGTCACACCAGACCACAGCGGGGAGAGCACACCCGTGGGCTCATCCTGGTCGTTCTGCACCGCCGTAATGGAAAACCACTGACTGGGTAATTCATCAAGGAGAGAAACTTATTTCTGGCTGGTCTAGAGGAGTCGAGCCCAAGGTTAAGGGCTGCATAGGGGGAGGGCCTTCTTCCTGTATCATGGCATGGCAGAAGAACAGGTGCACCTGTGGGACACAGAGGTAGGAACAGAGGAACAGCAGGAACAGAGAGGGAGCAGCCTCACCTTGGTAGGTAAGCCACTCCCACACACCACGACATCAGAGGGCGCCACCTGCTGGCACCAGCACCACAGCAACCCAAATATCAAGGTTCTGCACTGGCTGGGGGAGGGAACCTGGAAAGGACCTTCCAAATGGGATTCCCTGTTCCTTCTCCTGTGTCACCTCAGTCAATGGGGGACAGTATCCATCTTCCCCATGGCTCATTCCAGCTCCAAGCATGCCAGAACAATGTGTAAAGGGCAGGCACACCTGAGCCAGACAGTTCCTACCAGAAGGGGGTATCACTGCAGAGCAAGATCAGCGCCATGGTGCTCCCCGCACGGCTTTGACCTCTAAAGCAGAGGGAAGAAATGCTGCAGATATCCAGTGCAAATCAAAGCTGAGATTTAGGCTGGCTGAAATGATTGCCAGTATCTGATGTAGACCCAGCTCTGTGGAGTTCTGGGCCACTTTCCCCTCAAGTCCTCTCCACCCCCCGAGCCTGGGTGAACTGGCGTTGAAATGACCTGAGTTTTCTGAGTCTAATGGCACAACCATTTGCCAAGCGACCCTGGCGTGGTGAAACCCTCGCCTCACACTGAAGTTAATAGCTTTCTCCAAACCTTTGTCTTTCTCCTCATAGCAAAAGTGGTGGTGATAGAGGAGATTTTTTTTTTTTCAGTTTCCCAGGAGACCTTGCAGCATAGTTGAGATCTTGTTACTTGCAGTACAGAGATCTCTGCCCCTTGGAAGCAACTAAGGGCAACCTCCGAGTGGAGAATCCTTGTCTGATACTCTGGGCCCCCTGGATTAGCTCAAGCTGAGCGGCCCAGCTGTCAGTGCCTATGCCTGCTGTGGAAGCCAGAGAATCCTGCCTCCGTCTCCCTTGCATGGTCCTCAGGGAGGCTTCCTAGCAGTTTCCCCAGGTGTCGCCATTGCAGGTCAACATGACAGGCATAGCTGCCTGTCTCCGAATCCCGTTCCCTGTGTTTTTCCAGCTAGAGACAGTCACTGGAATCCCTGGGTACAGCAAGGGGAGGGCAGATGTGAAACAGCGGTTACGCTGATGTTACACTCAGAAAGGGGATCAGATGTAGGTCCTGCTGCTGCCCTGCCCTACAAGGCGAGCCCCCAGGTCAGTGACCACGGGCATGAGCTCCCGCCAGCCTCCTGCCAGAGCACTTCCTGCCAGAGCGCTTCCTGCACCACTCACTGGAGCCAACCGGAAATCACCAACCCCCTACAGGCTCAATGAACAGGAGGCTCTCTCCCCAACTCTGAGGAAGTGGCCCCTACACACAGGCAACTCATTCCTACATATTCCAAAGCTGTCTCAGTTCTCAGGGTGAGCTGACAGAGGCCACACCCCGAGTTTCTCACTTGAGTTTCTCACCTGGAAGTGACGCATCCGAAATCTTAGGCATACTAGATTCTAAGCCCAACCTCTTCCACTGCTAGCTTTCTCACTGTCTTAGTCCCTAACTTGCTTCTTGCCTTTCTCCCAGTACAACCTTCTTGCCTTTCTCCCAGTGTTGCTTCACTCTGGCGTCATCCTTGGCCTTGTCACTTTGTAGTTCCACCTGCACCTTACAATGGGTCAATTTTAGAGAAAGCTAAGGAGGACTTAGAGTGACAGATGAGCTAAGATGACAAAACTCATATTGAACCACCGAACAGATAGAAGTAAAAAGCTGGGGAAAGTGTATTTTGAAAACTGGTATTCAAGGCAAATTTCCCTTTCCCCTGGGGAAATACACTACCTTATTTAGGAGAGGGGGTATTTTGTTTTTTTTTTTTTTCCTTTACCTTTTTATTCTTTTATTTGGACAGAATGAAGGAAGTCGTAATGGGGAGGTGGATTTTGTTTATCGTTTTAGCTCATTTCCAAGGGGTGGATTTTTTTTTTCTTTTTAGTGTGAAATAAATAAAGTTGCTTTTGAGAATAAACAATAATAAATAAATGGCATTCAGGATCCAGTGTTTAGCAAAGTGGTCAGTGCCACGTGGGGCACCCACATCCCTTATTAGAGTGCTTGCGTTCAAATCCCAGCTCTACTTACCATCCCAGCTTCCTGCTAAGGTGCCTTCTGGAAGACAGCAGGTGATAGCTGAAGTACTTGGGTCCATGTCATCTGCATGGGAGACCGAAGCTGAGTTACGAGTTCCTGAGTTCCTGAAGCCTGGATTTAGCCTGACCCAATCCTGGATGTTATAAATGCATTTTAGAAGTAAACCAGGAGATGGAAGATCTCTTGTTTCTGTCTCTTTCTGCCTTTCAAATAAATGGAAATAAATCATTTGTAAGTGGCATTCAGGATACTGGACATCAGACAATGAAGGACATAAATCTACAAGAAACCAGTTGGGTAACTCCTGGGATCAACACCAGCTTATAGCCTGTGGAGAACTTCTAGTTGAAGGATGCAGAGAAGGGAAACCCAAGTGGACCCCAGTGGTCTGCCCCTTATATGAGGAGATAGGCCATAGAATTTAACAAGGCTGCAGTGGTTGAGGCTTGCGGGGCAGAGTACCAGAGATGAGAGAGCTGTGGGGGGGAGGATCCAGAGCTCTTCAGTGTCCCCCTCAAGTCTGCAAGTAAGAATGAGTTGGTGAGCATGAGCACACAAAGAAATTACCTGAGGCCAAAGAAAAGCACCCAGAAAGACCAGAGGGAGCAACGCTTGAAGCCCAGTAGGCAAGAACAGTACCTGTTCCCAGTGAAGACAGGCCTTGACTCAGAAAATGGGGCAGAATCATCTCCAGGCTGGGCACGGCTGAGGTCCCTACTTTGCAAAGCGGGGACTAAGGGATCCAATTGCTCCTAAGGGACAAGCACATCACAGCATGCAACTAGAGAATGTTTATAGGGGAACAGAATCATCCAGTCCCCAAGCAGATAAAATTCATAACATCTAGTACCTAATCCTAAATTACCAGGCACGCAGAGAAAAACAAAATGACATGTGATGCAGACAAAATCACTTCAAACTGACCCAGAGATAACACAGATGATAAGGGAATTAGTAGATAAGCACATAAAAAGCGATAATTTTATAACTGCCTTCTCCATAATCAAGGTATTAGTGGAAAGATGTAGCATGTTTGGTTGGCAAAGACATGAAGAATATAAAGGGAATCAAATAGGACGTGAAAGCACACAAGCTTCCAATCCTGAAATTAGAAGTGTTCTCCGTGAACTTGAATGCATCAGTAGAAACCATCCAACAGAAAGCACACAAAGAAGAGATTGAAAACAAAGATAAACATAGAACATGAGTGAGCGATTGGAATCTCTCCAAGGCTGGAGAAAAATCGGGCATAAAAAAAGATTTGCGAATATAATGGCCAAATTTTCCAAACTGCATGGAAATGATGAACTCACAGATCCAAGAAACTCCGTGAATGCAAACACAAGCAATCCAAAGAATACTGTAGTCAAGTGTGTTACACTCTGCTGAAGAGCAGATCGTGTGTGCAGAAAAAGGTAAGTAAGAGCAGGCCTGGGTTATTGTGATGCAACAGGTTAAAATGCTGGGCGGTGTAAGGTTGGAGTTCACGTCCAGGACCAAAAATCCAGACAGAATAAAGTTTAAAACAAGCTTTATTGGGAGCACTCCCGGACGAGATCCACTGACCTGGCACAGACAGAGGGCCAGAGAAGTCACACCCAGGGGACCTGAGGGCTTGCTTTTATTAGGGGGCTGTGGAGATGGAGGGCTGGTCAAAGGAATGTGCCTTCTGGAGTGTAATAGGCTCCCCCTTCGACCTTGGTGAGCCCGTAGTTACTGCTGGCCAAAGAGGAAGCTGCCTTGTGGTGCGTCCTTATCAGCCATCCTTCTTAGCCTCCTCCAGGCCGCCCCTCACCCACCCCTGCCAGGCCTTACAGTTGGGACTCCCACAGCCCACATCAGGGTGCCAATTTCTTGCCTATTGCATTTCCAATCCAGGTCCTTCGTGATGTGCCTAGGAAGTAATGGATCATGACTCAAGTGCTTGGGCTCCTGTGCCAATGCGGGAGATTCCAGTGGAGTTTCTGGCACCCGCCTTCAACGTGACCCATCCCCAACTGTCACAGCCATTAAAGGAAGTAAACCAGTAAATGAAAGAGATGAAAGAATCTCTAATTCCTTCTCCTTCTTTCTCTCTACCTCCATCTCTTATTCAGCATTTCAAATAAGAAATATTTTTTAAATAGTAATAATTGCAGCAGACTCCAGATACATTGATTGTAAGCCAGAAGACAGACAGACAGCAGTCATTCAAAGGACAGAAGAAAAATGTTAACCTAGATTTCTATACACAACAGAAGTAGCAGCAGAAACAAAGGTAAGTAAGACACTTTCCAACATACAGAAACTGAAAAACATCACCACCTGGGCGGCATGGAGCACGCTGGGAAGGAAATGGTGTCAGATTCAAGTTGGCCTCCACACCAAGGCACGAAGATGCCTGGAAATATACCTCGTGGATAAATAGAAAAGATTGTACATTTCAATATCTCAAAAAGATAGTCGCTTGAATACTACAGTGTGTGACTTGTGACATATTCGGGGTGGGGGGTGACAACAGAGAGAAGAAGAAATGTGTTCTGAGTCTTCAGCTGCCCACGAGGGACACGACACCACTACAAGACAGGAGCAAGTTCAAGAGAGGCACTCCAAGCGCCAGGGCAACCTCTGCACAGCCAAGAGTCACAGCGGCTAAGCTGGCACCCAGGATCAAAGAAATAGACTCAATGCATCCCAAAGAGGGAAGAAAGAGAGAAAAACAGAACAATTGGGCCGCACGCTCCAATTACAAGTCAGAGATGGTCAGATTGGAGTTTTATAGCAACACCCATCTAAATGCTGCCTACATATATTTATACACAAAGAAACTCAGCCGGATGCTCGCTCAATGGGCCCAAGCCTCTGAGAGCTGCTCAGAAAAAACTACACAAACGGGCATGTTACTGCTGCTGAAAATCCTGGGCATCCCTCTTTCTCATTCTGCTCCCATGGCAGTTAGTCCAAGCCTTCTCCATGCCCAAGAATGGCTTTTCTTCCCCTGCTTTGCAGGAAGAAAAAGCCATCACCTGGCATATTTATAAATGTGTTACTCTCCCCCACACCCTTCCACTGAATTCAGTGAAATGGTAAGCACTCCCATCCTTCAGGAAGTTGACTGCTCCTGAGGGTAGGAACCATCTGGAAGCTCCAGGACTCAGGACTTGCTGAGATGGCAGGGACCACTTCCCCCAGGAAGTCCTTCTTGCGCCTCTGAAGTGGACCCTTGTGGCCACAGTTGCCTGATCGGGATAGCTGGGTGAGTTCAGGTTGCCTCCTGAATCTCAGGATCCATTTTCCTCTTTCTGCCAGCATCACTGAGCGCAGCCACAGGTGTCTACAGAGCACTGTCTTCCTACTCTCCTACTGCATGATCTCTGCCCCCAGAAACATCATGTCAGCTCCTCACCTGTCTGTCTCTCGCTGGCCCAGGGTATCCGTCCTGCCATCCCCATCTCCTGCTCAGTCTCATTGTACCCCAACATACTCTTGCCCCCATCTCTCCCCTCCCGCATCCCGGACCAATCCCAGCTCTGAGCTCCGAGCCTCTCCACTCACTCAGCACGACAGCTCTTCCTTCCACAGACTTCGGGTGCACATGCATCTCCCCCTAGCCCTCTCAAACCAGGCTGAAGGTGCAGTAGCTCTTCCTTCCACACCCCTACTTTACTCCCATCCCAAATTGTGCAGGGACCCACAGTCTAACATGGATGGGTCCGGTCGGCCTGCATCTCCCACTTCTGTCCACAATGGCCAGGAAGCCCTGTCCCATCCATGCACTCTTTAACCCGGTGGGTTCTGCTGCCCACCTGAGCTATCTGAACCCCAGGACACTTGCACAGCGCCAATGTTTCAGTGTGTCCCTCTGAACTCCAAGTGCTGGGAACTTAATCACAGATTCAGGCTGGTGCTATCTAGGGACAGGGCCTTTGGAAGGGGCTTCCTAAGCAAAAGAGAAACACAATCAACAGCTCACTGGGTCTCACCACATGTGATGCTCCTGCGGTATGGCTCTTCTCTGGAAATGTCCCAGTCTGCATTCAGCTTCAGAAACAAAACTTGGGCTAAGGTTGGAAATGGAGTTAGACTCCCCTGCTTCACTCGTAGCTATCAGCAGCAAGTTGGCCCCACCGTCCCTGGGGAAGAGTGGGCTGGGGTGCAGCCTTGCAGGGAGGTGTTTTAAAGGACTCGTGGAGCTGCTGTGACACCACAGAGCTCCTGCAATGTACCTGGAGTAGAAGCATAGGTTGTTATTCCACCAAAAGAGCCCAGTAGCCTATAAGCTGCAGCTTCTACATTTCAGAGTTCCCTGAAAGCGTGAACACATCCCCCATGGCTGGGCCACCACATCACGGCAGCCATCAGATGGATGCCTTTAGCACGAGTGAAAATGGGGGGATGGTGCTATGCTATGTGCTACCTGCCTTGCATTCTAAAGATTTTTTTAATTTTAATTTTTCGTGATACAGTTGCATAGGCTCAGGGATTTCTCCTTCCATCTTCCCCATGTGTCCCGGTCCCACTGTCTTCCGCTGTGTTATTACAGTAGTCCTTCAGCCACAGTCACAAGTGCGTCACGCTGCTATTTAAGGGTATCATGACATTGTAGGTACAGGCAGAAAGAGGTACACTTCCTTGTGCCCTTCACAGGTTTTCTTTCTGTGAGGGTTGGAATGAGTATTGGATTCATATATATATATATATATATATATATATATATATATATATATATTCATATATATATATATACACACACACACAATGCATATATACATGTGTGTGTATATATATATACACACAAGTATATATGAACCGCATGCATACATATATATGTTTTTTTTCTTCCTGGTCTGTGCTTAATAGCAATTCTAAAGTGTGAGCACATCTCTGATTTTCCCTGGATGTTTCAGAGCTCAGATGTCCAGCAGGTGCCCAAAGGGTTTGTGATTTGTCTGTGCATGTCACATAAAGGGCATGGCTATAGGATGTAGGATGTATAGGATGTATATAGGATGTATGTAGGATGTATAGGATGTATATGTATAGGAAGGCATATAGGATTCTTACCCTCACTGTTCATGCCACCAGCACAAAAGGATGTGAGGTGCTGTGTTTCCCATCTGCCAGATGACACACAGTGTGGATGTGGAGACACAGGGGCCTGGCAGGCTGCAAAGGGGAGCTTAAGGCCTCAGTGAGCAGCCCTAGCTGCAGGACCAGGACCAGCGCAGGCTTCTGGAGCAGAGGCAGGAGAGCTTGTGGGGACCATTCTGTACCCCAGACTTAGGCTCCAATTCTAGTATCCATTAAGAACTTCTAGAAAGATGGACTTCCAACTTAGAAGCATAAAAGTATAGGTTGAAATTCTTTGTGTTCCAAGTTCTGGAACCTCCTACCCACAAGGAGACATGTCCCAAAGAAAGGTGCATAGGACGATGGTAGCAGGGACAAATGTGTGTGCTTATTTTTATAACATACCTGAAGTCATTTACAAAAATGTTTACTGTCCATCTTTGGTGCTGATGGATTCCTTAATACTGCAGTGGAATACTCAGTACCAACTGCGAGTTAAGCAATGTCCCAAGTATTAATCTAAGGAATTTATGAGACAATTAGCATCCCTGTAGATACTCACTAATCAACGGTTCCCTAAATATTTATGATCACTTTTGATTAATAAAAATAAGTTTAACAAAGTAAATTTTCCCAATCAATATAAATGAGGATTACAATATTAACCTAGTACTTTCTGGCATTTAATTAATATCTGAATGCTGACATGTTCCCTTCAGCATTGTAGGACCAGTCAAATGCAAATGATCCCACAAAGAAAGGAAGATTATAAAACAACTGCCCTTCCACCGAAGCAGTCACTGCAATGCTGACATTGAGACTTGACTTCCTGGCTGCTTCTCCCACTTACTCTCGCACATCCCCGATTGTTTTAGGATTCCAGTAACCTTATGAGTTCAGTGGCTGAAATTTTACAACTTTCTGGAGTTAAAAAACCTTTACTAGACTCTAAGATCAGAGAATATTGCCTTGACCCCACTGGGAGAGAACGGGTATGGAGTTGGTCACCTATAGATCTCTGGTCAGCACGGGGTTGTACAGTTTCACACCTGAGTCACTACTCACCAAGTGTACAAAGAAGTTACCCTTATTGCACCTTGGACATTTATGTTTCTGCCTTTGATGTAGACCTCTTACTGATGAAGAGACAGAGAGGCAGAGATCTCCCATATGTGGGTTCACCCCCCAGATCCCCACAACAGCCAGTGCCAAGGGCCAGAAACTAGGAGCTCCACTCACCTATCTCACGTAGGTAGCAAGGAGCCATCTGCTTGCCTCCCTGCATGCACATCACAGGAAGTTAGAATCAGAAGCTGTCACCATAGTGTTCCTTGATGCCAGGGAAACCACACGGAAGTCTGATTGGGTGAGACATACGGGTTTATTCTGCTTCGGCAATGACACATGGCAGAGCATCCATGACATTTGTCCTCCCTACCATACTCCACTTACAACGTCTACCCTGGGAGGGCACAGTGACTACCCTAGAAGCCACCTCAGGGCACAGAATGTTCTTTCTCATGGGAAAAGGGCAGTGTTATGGGTTTCCCCTATAGAAGCAAAAGGGGGTCTCGAATCCAGGCACTCTGACCTCAGATGCAAGCATTTCAAACAGTAGTCTAAGTCCTGAGCCAACTGTCCAGCTCAGTGTTGGTAACTTGTGACACAAGGTGTCTTCCTCAGGCATAAAACAGTCAAGAGGTTTTGTGTCTGGATTCCTCTCATGTTCCAATAATAACGGTTCCCAATTCTGCATTATTAGCATAATTGGAAGCTCATCAGCATTCATCTCATTATTATCCTGCTATACATAGTGGAGTTACTCACAGGTTTCATTCTTTGAGGAAAGAGGGAGGGAGTTCGAACTTTCTTCTTCCAAGGACATCTGGTGAACCTGTTATCCAGCAACACACTTGGATAGTCTTTAGTGGGAACTGGATGAGATCATTTGAGGCTCGGTCCCACCTGGGACCTTCCAGGTGTCACCCACACATTCTGTTCACAACACAGTTCCTTTCTCTACTGGAATTCTTTCACCTGTGCCAGTGATTTCAAAGCAGTCCCTCCTGCTCACAGTGGTAGGAAGCAGTGTTGGATGGGTAATGTAACAGTGGATCTGATCATCAAGAAGCTAATAAGAGAGTAACAGGCAGGTAGTATATACACCATGGGCACACTGGACAAAGAGATGATGGGCATTCCAGACCAGAAGAACTGAGACAGCGTAAGCGTATGTCACCCAGAATGGCATACAATTTAAACTGATGAATTGTTTATTTCTGCAATTTTCTATTTAAAATAAAAGGTTTGTAGAAAATGGAATTAGAAGTCTATCTTGGTGCAAAAAAAAAAATCTTGAGATCCATCAGCACAAGGCACCATTGAAAAGTTCATGGAAAATCCATATTGTAGAAAAACAGCATGCATTTTTTAAAATGTCATCACAAGGTAAGCCTCTTGTCTATTTCTTTTTCCCACAAACTTCCCGCAGTGTCCTCACTGATTGGTATTCACTAGGGAAACAAGCCATCCACAGAAAGCAGCACTTATCCATTATTAACAAGGACAGAGCATGTACTACAAAATCCACTCTCTCTTTTACACTTACTATTTCCTGTCCTGACATTTCCTTTTCTCCTTCTAAATCATGCAGCGAACTCCAAAAGAGCCTTTTCATTTCAGTTGGACAATGGTGCTGGTAATCAAAGTCCAGGTCCCAGGGGAGTGCACAGGCTTTGACTTTGGAAAAATAGCCTATCTGATATTGTAGTAGGTATGTTGTTTCTAACGGAGCTGTCTGTGACATTTAAGGTCGTGTACTCATGGATTTCTCAAATTTGGTGTATTACCAGATCACAAAAAGCCAAGGCATTCTCTCCAGGGTTGATGCCCTGCAGAGCAATTCAGCTTCCTTTGAAAACACAGTTACTAACAAGTGAGGCGATGAAAGCCCACCACGTAAGTAACGATAAGGCCGTGCTACACTGTGACGGCGCTTTGTATGTGAGCTGTGCACAGTGACACTGGAGAACAGCCCCAGAGCAAGCCCTGACCTTGCTCATTGGCTTCCCCGGCAGTCACCTGTGGATGTGGGTTCTGGGCTTGCCCTACAAAGCACTGCAGGCTGGGGCTGACATCAGCACAAACCAGAGCTCTCTGCTGTGGAGGCTGCAAGGCCAGAGTCAATGTGTCAGCAACGCCAGGCTCCCTCTGAAACCTGTAGGGAACTTGCTCCCTTACCCCTTGCCAGCATCTGGGGATGACTGGAAATTGTGGCTTGCGTCAGCAACACTCCACATCTCTGCTGTCACATGCCCATCTTCCCTCACGTGTTAGCGTCTCCTCTGATGCTCTAATGACACCAGTCATGTTGGATGAAGGGCCTACAGCACTCCAGCATGACTTTGTCTCAATCACAATGATAATCAATCTACAGGAGGCCCCGGATCCAGGGAGAAGACATTCCAAGTCCCTCAATGGATGGGTGAATGGCAGATAGCATTGACCCTGTATGTCCTGGGCTTATTCCTACACACACACAACCATGATAACTTTTAACCTAGAAGCTGGACACTGAGATTCATAACTATCAATAAAATAAAACAACGTACACAATTGTTCGTGCTCTGGGGCCATGATGAAGTAACACAAGGGTTATTTGTATATAATCAGTGTAATATTTTCACAATAGATCTGAACACTAAAGCAGCTATTATGAGAATAACAGGCACATAGTGTATATATCATGGACACGCTGGAAAAAGGGTGATTTACATTCCATTACTCATCAGGACACACAAAGTAAACTAACAAATTGTTTATGTCTGCAATTTTCTACTTCACATTTGCAAATCATGATTGACTGGGCACGCAGGGTCCCAAGGCTTTGAACTGTCCTTAACTGCTTTCCCAGATCACAAGCAGGGAGCTGGATGGGTAGCAGGGCGACCGGGATTAGAACTGGATCCGATATGGGACCCAGGCATGTGCAAGGCAAGGACTTTACCCATTATGCTACCCTGCTGGGCCCAATAAAATAAATTTTTTAAAAACCTGTTTTTCACCACAATAAGCTTATCTTTTAATTTTTTCACATGGACTTTTTAAAATACCCTCATAGGTACTAAGACTTGGCTTTGTGTTAGTCACTGGAGATAGACAAACAAGAAAATGGGCTTCATCCCTTCCCTCAAGGGGTTAGCAACCCGAAGGGCAGAGAAAGTTTAAAAGCTTAAAACGAGTAAGTTCCGGGTCAGGGAGAACGCTTTACAGTTGGATGCGTACTGAGGACGCAAAGGCAGATGGGGCTGTTGGGAAGGAGCCGCCAGACGCATGCTCAGAGAGCCTGCGGGCAGAGCATGGCTGGGAGAGGCGGGGCACTGTAAGCCTGGCGAAGTCGTCATAGCAAAGGCACTGCAGAGCTAGTGGGGTGGAGGGCCGTGAGGAGCCCCACAGTGAAGGTGAGAAGCTTGGGGGCAGCAGCGGGGGTGGGAGTGTTCTTCCTAAGAACTGGTGGCATCCATCAGTGTTCTTCCAGCACCCGCAGCTTCCATGTTTGTGCAGGCTCTGGTTTTTCCAAGTTGGGATAGGCATCCAAAGAACTTGGCTTTGGAAAGTTTCCTTTTCCCGTCTCCCCGACCCACTTCCATAGTGCCCCTTTTTTTTTCCAAAAAAAAAAAAAAACTTTGGATAATCCTTCAGCCTGGAGTCCCAAGGTGGCTGAATAAAGAGAAGCCACATTCACCTCAGCCATAGGAAAATGCCACAAGAAGAAAGGAAGGACCATGCCTCCAGGGTGAAAGAACACCGCGTTAAAGAAGTAACTGGTGGAGCAGGTGTAGTGTCTTTGAGTTAAGCCACTTCCGGCAACAGAGGTATCCCAGTTGCTCTAATTCTGAAACAGCTCCCTGCTGATTTATCTAGGGAAAACAGCGGGAGATGGCCCAGGAGTTGAGGAGTTGGGCCTCTGTATCCCTGTGAGAGACCCAGATGGAATTCTAGACGCCTGGCTTCAGCCTGGCCCAGCCCTATCCAGTACAGTCATCTGGGGCATGAACCAGCAAATGAAAAAACATTCTCTCTCTTTCTCTATCTCTCTCTCTCTCTCTCTCTCTCTCTCTCTCTCTCTCCCCCTCCCTCCTCTTAGTAACTCTGTCTTTAAAATAAATAAAACTTAAAAATAAAGATAACAGAACAGCACAGAAACTCCGCAACAGAAGGGGCAGGGGTGGAGAGAGAGAGAGAAGGAGAGTGGGAAAGAGAAAGCAAAGAAGGTGAAGAAGAGAATGAAAGAGAGGGGTAAAGAAAGATGGCTAGAGAGAGGCAAAAAGAAAGAGAAGAGGGGGAGAGAGAGGGAGAGAGAAAGCTGACAGCTGACATATCACCTTCTACAGCAGCTTCTCCACCACCAGCCCCCTCTAGAGGATGCCATCTTCATGGGAAAATCCGGGATACCACAGATGAGCAAATATTCATATTATAGGGATTTCTGAAAGGGAGTAAAAGGGAAAGGGAATTGTAATCTATTCAATGAAATGATAGTTGAAAACTTCCCAAATCTTGAAAATGATATGCCTATCAATATGCCAGAAGTTCAAAGAACCCCATGTCAACTCAACCAAAAGTAGACCTTCTCCAAAACATACTGTGGTCCAGTTGTCCTAATAACAATATGAGGAAAATGTCAAATTACATACAAAGGAAAACAAATTAGACCAAGAGCAGGCTGATTAACACTTCCACGATAAACAGATGTGCACCCAACACCAGACTGTCTGTATATACCTACACAGAAAACATTAGAATTAAGGGAGAAATGCACCCCAATACAGCATAGTGAGAGACCTTAATACCCGCCATCATCAATGGATAAATCAGACATAAAACGGAGATACACCCAATTTGAACTACACTGTTGAGCAAATGAAACTAACACAAGAACAACAAAGAACAACACAAGAACAAAGAACTAACTCAACTAACAACAAGAACTATAAAATCTAAACAGACCTATAACAAGTAATGATGTTGAAACAGTAAAGAAAAAAAATACAGATCAACATCTTTGATAAAGATAGAGTAGGTTGAATTCCAAGTTGAGAATAAAAATTCTCAAGATTGAGATGCAAAGCTTCTCAAAATACTAGCAGAACAAATCCAATCCTACAGCAAAAATATCAGAACCATGTTCAGGTGGGATTGATCCCAGAGATGCAGGAGTGGTTCAATATTCACAAATCAATAAACATTGTAAATCAGGTCAAGAGAATGACCAACCATATGATCATCTCAGTAGATTCAAAGAAAGCATTTGATAAGATTCAATATCTGAAAGCCAGTGCCATCAGGCTAATTCTCTGCCTGTGACACCTGCATCCCAGATAGATACTGGTTCAAGTCCCAGCTGCTCCACTTCTGACCCAGCGCCCTGCTGATGGCCTTGGAAAGCAGAGAAGTCCTTGAGCCCTTGTACCTGGGTGGGAGACCCAGAAAAATTTCTCTCTCTCTTTGACTCTTTCAAGTAAAAACAAATCTTTTTAAATGTTTTATTTGTTTTTATTGGAAAGTCGGATTTACAGAGAGAGACACACACAGAGAGAAAGATGTTCTGCCTGTTGGTTCACTCCCTAAGTGGCTGCAATTGCCGGAGCTGTGCTGATGTGAAACCAAGAATCAGGAGTGTCTTTTAGGTCTCCCATGTGGGTGCAGGTTCCAAAGGATTTAGGCCATCTTCAACTTCTTTCTGAGGCCACAAGCAGGGAGCTGAATGAGAAGTGAAGCAGTCAGGATTAGAACCGGTGCCCATATAGGATCCCGGTGTATGCAAGATGGGAACTTTAACTACTAGGCTACCACATCAGACTCAAAATTTTTAAATCTTAAAAAAAAAAAAAAAAAGAAAAGATTAAACATCCTGTCATGATAAAAACTCTCCAGAAGTTAGGTACAGGAGGAAGATAGCTAAAAATTACATATGATAAACGCTACATATGATAAACCAACAGCCAGTATGACACTGAAAGGAGAAAAACTCAAAGCATTTCTGCCCTCCTCTGGAACACAAGAATGCGCGCTTTCACCACTCTTATTCAATGTAGTGTTGAAAGTATTTGCAAGAGCAATTAGGGAAGAGAATGAAAAAAAAAAAGGGCATCAAAATTAGGAAGGAGGAAATCAAAACACCAAGCTTGCAGATAACCTAATGCTATGTACAGGGAAAACCCTCAACAATCCACCATAAAGCTATTGGAACTATTTGATCAACTCAGTGAAGTCATAAGTTACATCATCATTACAAACAATAACAAACATAGCTTTTATGCATCAATAATGAACCTACAAAAGCAAAATCAAGAAAGAAATATCATTCATTACAGCCACAAAAAAATCTAAAATGTTTAGGAATAAATTGAGTCAAAGAAGCAAAAGATCTACACACTGAAAATTACAAAACATTCAGGAAAGAAATCAAGACAACAACAACAACGAAAATGAAAGATATTTGTTGCTCACTAATTGAAAGACTATAATTACACTGTATATATTACCTAAAGCAGTCTACAGAATCAATGCAAACCCTATCAAAATGCCAAAGACATTATTTACAGAATTTGTTAAAAATAATAAAAATAATAATAATAAGCGGACGAGGACAGCATTGTATTTGGTTAAGCTGCTGCCTGCCATGCTAGAGTCCCATGAAAGTGTTGGTTCAGGATCCAGCTGCTCCGCTTCCAATCCAGATCCCTGCTAATGTGCCTGGGAATGTGACAAACAGCCCAAATGTTTGTATTCCTGCATCTATGTAGGAGTCCTGGAGGAAGCTCCTGGCTCCCGGTAGTTGCATTCATTTGGAGAACGAACCAACAAATGAAAGGATTCTCTCTCTCTCTCTCTGCGTGTGTGTGTGTGTGTGTGTGTGTGTGTGTGTGTGTGTGTGTGTGTGCGTGTGTGACTGTCTGTCTTGTTGTAATTCTGCCTTTCAAATAAATGAATATTTTTTAAAATAAAAGAAAAAAACAAGCTTAAAATGCATATGGAGTCATTAAAGACCCAAAATACCCAAGGCAATTCTAACTAAAGAAATTCAAGTAGGAGGCATCAAAATACTTCAAAGCATACTGCAAAGCCAAAGTAATTAAAACAGCATGGAACTGGCATACAGACCAACATTGCAAAATGTAATTTATAGATGTAAATGAATGGAATTATATACATGAATCTCAACATATATAAAAATTAAATCAAGGGGGCCAGGTGAGTTCAATCTCAGGGCTTGGATGGATGGACCTCTTGGCAGCATGGCGGCTGCTAGGGGCATCTGAGCCATGTTAGAATCAATGCTTGGGGTCCTAGCCCCAGCAACCACTGCTAGGCAGTGGGCAAATCCTGAGGGGCTTAACCCACTGGCCTCCTGACAGCGAGCTCTGGGGTCTTGATGGGATGGAATTACTGCCCAGTGACATCCATGGATAAGGTCACTGTACATGTAGGTGAGCAATGAATCCTGAGGGACTCCCAATGTCAGGACCACTGTACTTGCAGGTAAGTGAGGGGACTAAGACCTGGTGGTTTGGTGGGGAGAGACCTCAAGATCTGTATGGGTCAGACTGATTCACCAGCCCACATGGGAGTCCTGAGTAGGATGTGTTAGCTTGGAACATTGCTGTCTACCACACGCCAGTCCACATGGAAGCCAGGGCTGGGAGCCTGTCTAGCAGGGCTAGATCCCAGCACCAGACTGAATGTCAGAACAGGGGACTGGTCACATTAAGCAAGGTTATGTCACTAAGCAGCACGTAAGAGAACCAGGTCCGGGGGTAGAATCTGTGGAGGGATATGTGGACCAAACCCTGTGGAAATACAAGTCCCCACTGGTTAGCTCAAGAGTTAGGGTGGTGATGGGCTGAGCAAGGTGTGACCATGGAGCCAGACACATTCATGCATACAAGGACCAAGAATAATCTGTGTAGGTCCAGCTGCAGCACCTGCCTGTGCATTCTAAAATAGGGTGTAGAGCAGACTGGGCCACAACATTCACCAGCTCATACAAGGCCAAGAAGGAGGGGCAGGCTATGCCAGGCAAGGGCCTAGCACCCATTGGCATGCACGAGATCTGGGTGTGGGAGTGGGCCAAGTGAGAGAACATGGGAAACTCTCCTAGTGGGTTATAGCTCCCAGTCGTGAGCACATGGTCCAGACCTGGAGCTCAGACAGGCTGGGCAAGGTAGCTCCAACTGATAGCCAATGTGTGAAATACTTTTGGAAGGGGGCAGACCAGACAGGGCCAAGCAAACCTTAGGTCATTGGCAAATGCAGAAAACAGGCTGGAGAGCAAGTCACTCTGGCCTAGGCTGTTACACCTACTGATCTGCATGAGTCTGGGATGGGAGCAGACTGAGCAGGGTCAGGTTCCAGCACCTGCCAACTAGAGTTAGGACTAGAGGCAGGCCGGGTCAGGCCAGGCTACAGCATCCACAGGCAAAAGCCAAGAGAGGGGAGGGACTATGCCAAACTGGGTCAGAGCAACCACTGGCATGTATAACATCTGTGGCTGGGAACAGGCCTGGATGGGAAGCAATGGGAATGTCCTGGCTGAGTTGTGGTTCCCACTGGTGAGTATAAAGGCCAGAGATGGGGTTGCTGTCTGGTCTGGACATGACTGCAGTGTCGCAAGGCACAAGTGTGGACTGGGTCAGATTCCAGCACCCATGGGTGCTTGTGAGAACTGGAGCAAGTATAGGACAGCCTGAGCTAGGTCCCTGCCCCTGCTGAGCCATGTGTGAGCTGTGTAGGTGTGCACCAGGATAGACTGAGCTGTAGCACCCAACAGTAGACCAGAACAGATGAAGGCCAGTCAGGAAAGGCAATTGTTCCTGCTGAGACAGGAGGTGGACTAAGTAGGGCTGGCCCATGAACCCACCGATGGGCTTAAGATCTGGCATAGGGAGAGATCCTGATGGAAGAGCTTGGGGAACTCGTCTGTCAGGACACAGTCCCTGCAGGTGAGCACAAGAACCATGACAGGGAGCAGCCTGGACCAGGCCAGGGAACAGTACCCAGGGGCATACATTTGGTGCAGCTCGGAGGCAAACCAGGCTGAGCCAGTTCACATCACATCCTGATGAATCCGAGCACCAGAATAGAGGGTGAGTCAGGTCAGGCTGGGTCACAACACAACCTAGTTCACATGAGGGCCAGGACTGGAGGCCGCCTGGGCAAGGCTAAGCCATAGTCCCCACCAGCATGATCTGGAATTGGGGGTGGGAGCCTGGGTCGACCAGGCTACAGCACCCACTGGTAAAAGCCAAGGTGAGGCAGGCCATACCAGACTGTGCCACAACTCCCAACCGGTGCATGGGAGACCAAGCAGGGAGGGGGCAAAGCTGGTAGAGGAGCTGCATGTGGCTCCCCTGCAGGGCCACCACTCCCACTACAGAGCATGAGTTGGGATGAGGCAGACCAGGCTGGGTAGGGCTACAACACCTGTTGGCCTCATGTGAGCTGGAGCAGGGAAAAGCCAGGCTGGGTTGACTGTTCCTACTGGTTGACTGTTCTTACTGGTTGACTGTTCCTACTGGTGCATGCATAAGTTAGAGTGGGTATGGGTTTGTTGGGTTTTTCTGTAGCATCTGCTGGCAGATGCTGGCATGGGGGGCAAATTCTGTCAAGTTAAACTGCAGAATCACCTGGAGAGTACAAGATCTGAGAGTGGGAGTCAGCCAATAGGGAAATAGTGGGCACCTCCCTTTTGTGTTGCTACTCCAGCTAATGAGCATTTGAACCAGGACTGGGGCAGGCATGACTAGACAGAGCGTGGCACCTGCTTGCAGCTGTGTTGGCTGGACAGTGGGGTTGGCTGGACTGAACTAGACTTCAGTGCCCATTGACATATATAAGAGCTGAATGGGATGTGGGACAGACTGGACCAGTCTGTTGTACATACTGGCAAGCACAGGAACCAAAGTAGGAGGCAGGCCTGGTGGGAATTATTGTGGGCTGTTCCAACTAGGTGGAACATGGAGGCTGAGTGTGTGGTGGGCAGGATCGGGCTGGGCTGCAACACCCACTGGCTTGTGTAAAAGACAGGGCTGGAGACAGAACTGATCCAGTAATTTCAACCACCAGCGTGTGCATAATAAGCTGATTGGGGTGACTGTGCTGGACCCTGTACTGACAGGCACACACAAGAATCAGGTCTGGGATCAGCTCAGATGAAGTTTCTTTGGGGATCCCCCAATAAAACTGCTGAACTCAGAACCCCAGCCATGGAAAGAATTGTGAGTTCCATGGTCTGATGGTGCAGTGCATGTGTCAGAGCTGGGCGTCCTCAGTGGCTTAGACCAAACAGTGGACAGCATATCCAGGTGCACTTGGAGGACACGGCAGTACATTGGAGTCTGCAGATAATACCTGGTACCTCAACAGAAGACAGAAGACAAAGCAAATTGATCATCCACCCCAGCCAAATATTGGCAGTGAATATCTGGGCAAATGGAGACTATAAGGTGGTCTATGTCAACCAGTAGATTCTGGAGAGATTTCATCGTGGTTGGAGTGGTGAGAGTGGCAGTAATTCAAAACTGTTGAACTATCGAGACCTCTTCAGTAGGACCCTCAGAGCCTGCCCCACATCATGGACTCTGGGGTGGTGTCAGGTGGCTGTCCTCCATCCCAGGGAGCAGAGGCATTTGGAGGCTGGGTGTAGCTTCTCTCCTTATCTTCCCTTTCCCCCAGATACAGGAAGGAAAAAAAAAAAGAGAATTTGGAAATGGTGATCTTACCCACCTTCCTGTAGCCCTTGACCATTATCACCCTATCAACTATGTAAAAATCATCAAAGAATAAAAGTAATCAATGGAAGAAAATAAATAAATAAAAACTAAATCAAGATGGATCAAACACTTACATTTAAGACCTGATCAAAATGCAGGGCTAAAGCTCTGAGACATTGGTGTAAGTGATGATTTCTTGGCCCAAGACCCCTAAAGTGAAGACCACAAAAGCAAAACTAGACAAGAGGAACTGTATCAAAGTCAGAAGTTTCTGCATAGCAAAGGAACCAATAGAACGAAGACACATCGATAGGATGGGAGGGAATATTTGCAGTTACATATCTGGCAATTGATTAGTATCCTGAATATATCAGCAATTCAAATAACTCAACAAAACAACCTCAAAATTCGACCAGCAAAGAGATAAGCAAAGGACTTGAACAGGCAGTTCTCAAAAGAAAAACTATGAATGTCCAAGCAACACAGTTTTAAAAGCTCTTGCTATCCCTAGCCATTAAGGTAAATAAAAGCCACAGTGAAATATCTATCCCTTTCAGAAAGGCTGTTATTCAAAACACAATGAGTGGGGTCAGGGGCAGATGGAGTGGATGGAGGGAATACAGAAATGAGAACTCTGACATGATGTTGCTGGGAATGTAAGTCAGTGTGGCCGCTATGGAAAACATTGATCCATGACCCCAGTCCTGAGTATATGCTCAAAAGACATGAACTCATTTTTGTCAGAGAGATACTTGTTCCACCATTTTCACGGCAGAACTTATCACCAGAGCTAAAACCTGGGCTCAACCAAAGTGTCTCTAACATCAGATTAATGGATAAAGAAAATGTGATGGGGGTCGGGGGAGGGCTATGGAGTCGGGGGAGGGCTATTCTAGGCCCAACTCCAGCCACCAGATAAAGTTTGTATTGTCCAACACTGTGGAGATGGGGTCTTTCCTGTCTTTCTCACAGAGAATCTTCTGAGTACATCTGTCATTACCTGCTGGCTTTCTCTCCAGGTCCTTAACCTTGCCTGTTACAGGAGCCCCTCCCTCAACTTACCCAGAACGCCAGCACAGCCTGGGATGCAGTCTCCAGCTGAGGTGAAGTGAGTCCTGGAGAGCTTGTTGCAACATGAAGCTACTCAACAGCCACCCTGGCCACAGCTTGTCACCAAGGAGTGACTAAGACCCACTGGTGCAGCAGCACAGGTGTGCCGATCTCCACTGGGCCATGCAAGGGATAACCAGCTAAGTGGATAGTCTCTGGAGCCAGGCCAAGTTCACCTGTCAGCATCTCTCTTGACTTGCTGCATCACCTTGAACTCAGTCTCACCGAGTTCATTTGTAAAGTGGGCTTGTCACGAACCTCAAGTGAAAAAGAATCTAATAACCACCAGTGGCTCAGTGACTGGGTATTGTTGTTATTATTATAGTCTCGTAACTGCCTGCCAAGTCTGCAGAACTGGCAATTAAACCACCCTACTTGTGCTTTGGAGCTCACCCAATCCAACCCAAGCCACCAGTCCTCTTTTTTGGAGGGGGGGCGGGTTTACTGGGGCATGGAGAAAAAGCTCAACCAGAGGTGGTGATTTCAGTGGGAAAGCAGAGGCCTGGAAGTGCCTTGTTCATCGCTGCTCCCTATTTTAACCTTTTAAAAATACCTCCCCCCAGAGCGCAAAGACACAAACAGCCCCTCACAGCCATTTGCAGGGCTGTTATTTAAAAGACAGAAAATAGCAGTTGTCATTGAGGATGCGATGAAATTGGAATCACTGTGCATTGCCAGCACGAATGCAAAATGGTGCAGCTGCTATGGTAAACATCAGCAATTCCTTAAAAATAGATTAAGCACAAAATGATGATGCAATTCCTCTTACGACTGAAATTCAAAAAATTGCAATCAAAGATGCACACAGGCATTTTAGAGCAGCATTCTTCACAACAGCTACAAGGTGGGGGCCCAAATGTCCAATAAAAGGTGACTGGATAGATAAGCATGGCTTAGCCACGCAGTGGGATAGTATGCAGTCTTCAAAAGGAAATTTTTGACTTATTCTGCAATGTCAATGAACCTTAAAGATACTACAATAGTGAGTGTGACAAACACAGGAAAAATACTGTCTGATCCAACTTACCGGAGTGGTCACATTCATAGATACAGTAGAATGGTGGTTGCCAGGGGCTGGGGACAGGAGTGAAGAGGTTAGTGTTTAATACACACAGTTTCACTCTGAAACAATGAAAAAGCTCTGGGGACAAGCAGAGTGGCACAGCTGGTTGTGTCAAAACACTTAGGAACTTAATTCCATATAGGAGTACCTGGGTTCAAGCCCCACCTCTGCCTCTGAGCCAGCATCCTGCTAATGTGCCCAGGAGGCAGCAGGTGGATTTCTGCCACCTACATAAGAGATTTTGCTCTCAGATTTGACCTGGCCTAGCCCTGTCTGTTGTTGCAGGCATCTGGGCAGTGAGTGGAAGATCTCTGTCTGCCTCTCTACCTTTAGGTTACTCTGCTTTTTGAATGAGTATATAAACTTTTAAAAAAAGAGAGAAAGAGAAAGTTGTGGCGAAGGAAGGTGATGACAGGTGCACAAAAACATGAAATTGCCTCTTGTCCAGGCTGAAACATGTCTTGGCTCCTCCCCTCCCAATCATGGCCTCGGCCTCTGGAGGGGCCCTTGGAGCTGGGAATACAGCCTTGCATTTCCTCTCTGCACCCCTGACCTATGGATGTTCTATCTGCCTGTGTCAGGCAGGAATCAGTGTTTTTCTTAGCACCATGAGGAGCTATACGCAGGTGATTCGATGACTCACCTAGCAGGGGCAGAACATGCAAGCCTCTAAGCCCTTCGGGCCAGTGCTGGATCCTTCCAGCTTCCAGAGGCCCACAGCCTCCCAGGCCTTCCCTGTCTCATGGGATCCCTTCCTTCAGGAAACATGCATGTTAATAGCATGATACCAGCCCACAACAGCCTGGCTAAGAACTCTTGCTGCAAATGCTTCCCAACTTTATGGGGCCTCACTTAGGAAATAGGACAGGGATCTTCCGGAGAATGAGATGGGTCTTGGGCTGCAACCAGATCCCTCTGTCTTATTCTGCCTCCAATTCCTTTGCCTGGGTTGGCACTGAACTGAAACCCTCTAACTGGAAGATTGGGCTTGATAGGCCATTTTAATATGATCACCTTACCATGTGCTGGTGGAGGGGAAGGGGGCTTGGCCATTCAACTCTCAACTTTTCCTATATGACAAATAGTGGCAGGGTGGGCTCAGAAGTTAAGGCATCACTTGGAGGGGCTGGCTCCATGGCACAGGATGCCTACAATGCTGGCATCCCAAATGGGTGCCAGTTCAAGTCTCAGCTACTCCACTTCTGATCCAGCTCCATGCTGATGGCCTGGGAAAGCAGTGAAAGATGGCCCAAGCCCCTGGGTGCTTGCCACACATGTGGCAGACTCACAAGTTCCAGTCTCCTTTGGACAGGTCTAGAACTGGATGTTAGTCATTTGAGGAAGCGAACCAGTGGACAGAAGACTTTCTCTCTCTCCTCTGTAAATCTTTCAAATTAAAAAAAAAATCTTTTAAGATATTACCCAGGCCTCTCATCTGATGTCAGAATTGTTCAATTTTGACTTTACTCCAAATTTCAGCTTCTTGCTAAGGCAAACCCAGATTACATACGAGTGCCTGTCACCCGTGTGGGAGAGCCAGATTGCTAAGTCCCAGCTTCGGCCCAGCCCCAGCTGCCGTACTGTTGGATTTGGGGAGTGAACCACTGGATGGGAGATCTCCTGTCTCCCTGTCTCTCAAAGTTTTAAAAACAAGAAATGGTGCCAACCCCTTGCCCTGTTAAGTTGTATGAGTCTATATGTACCATTTAAGCCATAGGGTGGTCCCAGCTTTCTGCAGGGGGTGAGGGGAAACACGACAGCAATTCATTTGACTTTCTCTTCCTGGAGGAGAGAAAGGACTTTTCTGAAGGTTCCAGATGCCTCTTGCCAATCACAAATAAAACTGGGGTCTGGGACTGTGCAGCTGAGGTCACTGCCTGCAGTGCCAGCATCTTTTATGGTGCCGGTTTGAGTCCTGGCTGTTTCATTTCTGATCCAGCTCCCTGGAAATGTGCCTGGGAAAGCAGTAGAAGGTGGCTCTAGGGCAGCCATGTGGGAGACCAGGAAGAAGCTCCTGACTCCTGGCTTTGCATCAGCCTAACTCTAGCCATTGTGGTGGTTTGGGAAATGAGCAAAGAGATGGAAGATCTCTCTCTCCAATTCTGCCTTCCAAATAAAAATAGATAAATTTTAAGAAGAGAGAGAGAGCTGAACCAGTTCCAGCCGACCAGGGACTGCTTCTGTGCCTCAGTTTCCCCATCTCTCTGAGAGTGCCCTCCATTCCTCCCACAAGAATGTGGTATGAGAAAAAAGAGAACGATGTGGTGAAAGAAGAGGTCCGTGACTACAAAGGGCAGCCAGTATGGGCATCCGACGTAGGGAAGGGCACCTGCCAAGCGACCCCTAGGTGGACAAGGTAGAAAGAGCAATCAGTGAACCATTAAATAAAGTGACTGATAGCAACGGGCAGGCCAGGAAGAACAGCTCACAGTTGCCTGGTCTGGGCCGCGATGTTGTAGCATGGACCTAGGGCTCTTCCAGCTGCGACTGGCCCCAGGCCCTCCGATACCCAGGACTGCCAGCTGGACCCATGAACAAAGATGATGCTGTAGCGTAGCCATTCAGCCTGGCCCTCAGAGGTGGCTCCTCGGGTGGCTTCTCCCTCCAAGAGGATGTAATTAGTGCAGCAGATTCAACCAACAGCATGGCGGAAATCTGCCCCTTGCTCCAGGCACGCAGGAAACCTGATGTGTCCCTACTTGAATGCACTGACTCCCGGGGGGAACTGTGCCATTCACTGCCCCAGAACAATCCCAGGAAGCTGATTTTATCAGCCCGCTTCTGCAAGCGAACCGGCATCTCCTGGGAAGCTGCGCAGCTTCCCTAAAACTGTGTCTCAGCCTCAGGATCTGTATTCAGGCGAGCTTCTCCCACCTATTCCATAGCCCCACGCAGGTGCTTTGAAATCTCGGGGTCCGCTCCCTGGGTCCCTGAACCTGTCACGTGGCTCTGTGACTGTTCTTGCATCTCTCTTTCTCTTTGTATGTTCACCTGACCAACCCTGGGTAAACTACATATTCTGAGGCTGTTTCTGGCTTCTTTTATTTTCTTACTGAAAATGAACAGGTGTCTGATGGTCTGGTCTCAGCATCCTGCCCTGGGGCACTCACTCCCACTTAGACTAAGCAGACTTGCAGCTAATTTCTAGGATGAGGAAACAGTGGAGATCTGTGAGCCTGACAACAAAGGATGGAGGCCAAGGGGTGGATTTTGCCGCTGGAGGCTCTCAGCTCGGAGAGCGGCCTTGGGAAAGGGGCCAGACTCACACCTGCCGGGGAGGATTGACATTTCCAGCATGGGATGCAGGCGACTGCTGTCAATCAAATACTGAGAGGTAGCTCCAGGAGGGAGTAGAGTCAGCGACTCTTCATGGCTAGTTCAGACCTTCATCTGTGTGCTCCACACATCCCGGGGCCTTGGAACAGAGCTCTGGCCCCTGGGGAGGCGCACTCACGTCTTGACGCTTCTCACAGTCACTAGCCTCACCCATCAGGTGCTGGCACCAATTTGGGCTATAAAGGCACCTGCCAAGTGCCAACTTCTCCTCCGCACCTGCAGATCATCTCTGGCGTACTTTAACCTTGAAGAAGGCTGGAACAGCAACAGGCCTTTGAAGAAGGTCATAAAAGAGGCCTCCTGGCAGACTAAAGGGGAAAGTGTGGTGTGTGGGGCCTGCTGCACCTGTCCAGGGAAGCCATCAGAGCGGGTAACTCCTGCTGATGGCAAAAACATCCCTGAGACAAACACATGCCTTCCTGGTGCTGCAAACCGAAGTTCTGAGTGTATGTGGCCAAGCTGAAGCAGGAAGCGTGGCATTCCGCTTGCCTTGTGCCTTAACCGGGCTCTGTGCCGCTCCACCCACGTCTCTCCCTCTCCCTCAGTGCCTCTGTTTCATAAAACACTCGATTTGTCAGATATTATCCTCGCTTTAAAGTATATGTATTGGTTAAAGATAATTCACCTCTTTGCCATCCCATTAGCTGATAAAAAAGCATTAACAAATTGTCATGGGTTTAAATGGCCATGTAATCGGTATTGGTTTTAATTGTTGCTACTTAAGCAGCCATTATAACAAAGTGTTTTGCCTCATAAGGTAGGTAAAGCCCCTCGCTTGAGACAGGCTTGCTGTAAAGCTGAGAGCCAAATTTGTAACATGGGGCTTGTAATACTGTGATTGTGACACAAGTCCTTTCTGTGTGTTACAATACACGTAACATAAATATACATAGAATATACATAATGTAATATACACACAACCTAAAATGTACCATTTTAGCCAGTTCAGCCGCATGGCAATCATTCACATCACTGGACAGCCATCCCCAGTGTCTTCCACACAACTCTCTGGTCTTCTTAGACTCTGCGCCCCCTCAACACCACCGCCGCCCCTTCTTTCCCCAGCTCTTTGAAACCAACGTTGCGTTTTCAGTCTCCACGATTTGCATTATTCTGAGTATTGTACATGAGGCAGTCACAGTGTGTGTCTGGCCTCCCTTCATTTGGCAAAGGGTCCTCACGGTTCGTCACATATTAGCCTGTTTTCCCTAAGAGGAGAGGACTCCAAGAAGTTAACAGAAAATGGAATTAAAATATGTTTATTGTGGTACGGAATACGTTTAAATCCATGCACAGAGTTTTTTCATAATAGGAATTTTCTATTAACTTCTTGTATGCCCCAGGACTTTTCTTAACACATTCATCCATACACAAACACGGAGCTGTTTCCATTTTTCCAGCATCGTGAGTGACACGGCTTTGGACTGCTCCGTTCCTATCCTCGCACTTTCCCTCTCTCATCTACTTCTAATGTATGCTCCTCAGCAGTTGATATTGGATTCCACGGGACCCCTACTGAAAATGCCTAAACAACATGAGCTTTGCCAACTGCATGAGAAAAAATTCCAAAATAAATGAGCTTTACTACACACAAATGATTGTTGACCCATTTAGGGGCCATCAGTTTTTCAGAGAATCGACAAATTTTTTTTAATCTGCTCACATTTAGTCTAGCAGTTAAGAACCTGGCGAAGACAACCGCATCGCTCCGTGGCAGCTGTGGATTCTATTCCTGGCTCCGGCTCCTGACTCCAGCTTCCTGGTGAGACAAATCCTGAGAGGCAGCCCTGAGAACGCAAGCCACTGGGCTCCCGCAACCACATGACAAAATCGTATAGAAGGACCAGCTCGTGGCTCCAGCCCAGCCTAAGCCCTGCCATCACAGGTATTTGGGAGACTGGCCAGTAGGTCAAGCTGTCTGTTTGTCGCTCTCTGTGTGTCCATGCCTCTGATCTGTCTCCACCTCAAATAAAATTGTTTAAAATGCACTTTCAAAACACAATCACTAGGGACAGTGTTGTGGAACAGGTGGTTAAGCTAGCACGTATGATGCCTACGTCCCATATTAGGGCACTGGTTGGAATCCTCACTGCACTGCTTTCAATCCAGCACCATGCTAATGGGCCTGGGAAAACAGTGGGTACCGACTGGGCAGGTGCAACCTATGGTGTCAGGTCAGTGCATAACCATCCACACCACCCAGCCTGCTACTGCAGCCTTACACAGTACAGGGGTCAATAAGCCCAACTAGACATGGTCACAGCATTGGATTATAGTTAAGATGCCAACCCCGGGGCCAAGTCAAGACTAGCCCAGGACAACACCTGGGGATTCAGAATGCGCTTTCTCAAAGAGGAAGGTCAGAATAACAAGGCTTGTAACCCATAAGTAACCCTAGCAGTTCCAGGTCACAACCACTGCACAGTCCAGCTACTGCTACAAGTTCATGGGGATGAAGCAGCTCTCCTCTGAAGCAGGGGAGACTTACCACACACTCACCAGTCTAAGCAAAAAATACAAGAGCAGGGCACATATAACAGAGAGCTGGGGCTGGGCTCCACGGAGATGCCCAGCAATACAGATGTACTGGAGCCATTAGGCACTGAAACACAAGGGTCTTTGGGGGAGAGTCTGGGAGCAGCACAAGTGTCTCTGCATGGAAGGGCGATGTGGGAAAAAAAAAGAAAGAAAAGGCCCGTCCAAGAAGTTCATGGAAAACAGACTTACTCCACTGCAAAAACATTTTGAAATCCATGTTCATGTGAGGTTTTCCAAGAGCTCACAGGAACTACAGATCATGAACGGGATGCATGGATTTCAATACTTTCTGCACCAAAATAAACCTATGCTTTAGTGTCATTTTCTGTGAGTTTTTTTAAGAGCCTCTCTGGATTTGGATGCAGAGCAGCTGAGATTGGGTCCTTTGCGTCACTGCCTTGTTGGAACGAGATACTGTTTACAGAGAAACTGCAAGCTCAAGAAGAGACACTTGGGCCTGATAAAACCTACAGCTAAGGCATTGGGAGAAGGACCCTGCCCATCCAGTGTGCCCATTTTCCCAGAATGTACCTGCCACCTCCAGGACTGGAGGAGGCACATGAACGCTGAATTCCATGTAGAGACACCCAGAAGCTCCCAGAAACCCTCCTGCATGCTAAACCCAACCCCAACTCCATTCCCTTATATATCCAACTGGGCACCACCTCTTAACCCCTCAAGAGGACTGCGGAATGTGGCCTGCCTCCTGTTGCCTTCTCCTGTGCTCTCTCGTCACTGGCAGCTCTATGGTGGGAATCTCTCCATGGGGTTGCCTGCAAGCACACCCAAATGCCTTCACATTTCGTAGCAGGAAGATGTCAGGCTGTGTCAATCTCCCCAGGGGAAGAAAGCAGACTCAGGACCTTCTGGCCACGCCAGCCTTGTCTGGGCCAGCTCTGGTGTGGGGACAGGAGGAAGAGAATGTAAGTGTGCCTCCCGGGTTGCCTCCAGGAGCCAAGCCCCACCTTACAGTTGCTCTCCATTGTGGACTTGGCTAGTCCCCTTGGGCCTCCAGAGGTTACCATGGCAATAGTCTGAGGAAGGCCCAGGGGAGGCCTGGAAATGTAGACAGGGTATGGAGTGTGGGACTCTTGGTCTGATCCCGCAGTCCTGGGTCAGCTGGCCATGTGCCCCTGGTGCTTATCCTTGCTTGGTCAACCCCCTTTCCCTTGGCTTCCCTTGGGTTTCCTGCCTTCCTTCTCTCTTTTCTTGTCTCCCTGGCTTCTCTTTCTATCAACTTGTCTCATGCATTGTAGATGCCGTTCTCCCCTTGTTGCCATGTCTGACATTTATTCCTGTGGTTTGTCGACTTTTCTCCCACTTGTTTTCTCTTTTCTTGCTTTTCTGATTACCTTTCCCGGAAGCCCGCTGGGAGAGCTGCTCTTTTTGAGAGCTGTGTCTTGCATAGCCTGGATGTTGCCTTCCTGACAGGAGGATGAAATGGGATAAAGCACATAATGTCGGGGGTGATGGTTCAAGAGCGTCCCCCAAAGTCTCACATGCAAGAGGCCTGTTACCTGGAATGATGGTGTTCAGGCAGTTGAACTTTCAGTGATAGGTGGTTAGGTCACTGGAGCACTATGCTCAGAAATGATTCGTTTAGTTTTTGTTCCTCAGCTCCTGTGAAAGCAAGGTTAAGTGCTTAAGATGCCTTATGATGTACTCAGATCCCATTTGGGAGTGTCGGAGGTTGAGTTCTAGCTTCACTCCCCATTCCAGCTTTCCGTAAACCTGGGAGACAGCACTAATGGCTCAAGGATGATGCAAATTCCTGCCGTCCACATGGGAGACCCGGATGGAGTTTCCAGCTTCCAGTCTCAGCCTGGCTAAGTCCTAGCCATTACAGGAATTTGGGGAGAGAACTAGTGGCTGGAAAAGCTTTCTCTCTGTGTCTCTGTCTTTCTCTCTGCCTCTCAAACAGACAAGTGTGTTTTAAAAAGAACAAGATCAGGCCTTGTCCCTGAATGCCTCTGGGACGTCCCGTGTGACCTCCTATGCACATACTCCCTCCACTGTGACACTGTCCTCTGTGAGCCTCTCGTCAGAGGCTGAACAGAGGAGGCTCTGGCACTTCTAACTCTGGGACCCCACATAAACCTCTTTACAAAGTTTCCTGTTTCAGTTATGTTGTTATAGAACCAGAAAACATACTCAAACGTGGGGCAAGAAGGGGTCACAGAGGCCTCATCTGGCCATGTGAGAAGCAAACATTCTGCCGAGAGGACAGTGAGTCTGATCTCCCGTTCCTGCCCACAGTGAAGCTGGGCTGGCCTGGGTCAGAGGGTGTCACCACGTGCCTGGTCCTGTGTCAAGGGCCCATGCTCAGAAAGCCTTGACTCCTGCAGCGCCAGCCAGCACAGCAATGACAGCTGCTCACCCTCTCTGAGTGCTTGCTATGGGCTATGCTTACTGTTTTGACTGTGGAGTCCTCACAATGATGCAATGTTAGCCTCACTTCGTAGGTGAGGGTACAGAGGCATCAAATGGCTAGGTAAAGTGCTGAGACATCCTAGGTGGCAGGTGATGGCAGAGCTCAGATTCAGGCCACTGAAGCCACATGGCTGACTGTCAACCACAGTATAGACAGTCTGACTACTACTTTTGGTTTTATATGTTGGGAAACTAAAATTGAGAAAGATTAAATAACTTATGCAAGATTCCACAGCTAAGCAGAGCATCTTCACATTCATTTGTCTTCCCAAATACTAACATATCTCCAAATCTTTTTTATGAGGACACCAGTCATATTGTTTTAGGGCCTACTCCCAGGACTTCATTTTAACCTGATGAACACCGTATCACCAAAGAAAGCTACATCGTTTGCTACCAATGCATACAGCTGCAGCATTTGAGTAGGAAGGAGAAGTATGATTTAGTCACTGGTATGTGCCAGCAGGGGCACACTGCCCTCCCTGCAGGAGTGATGGTGCAGCCACAAACAATTCCAGGTCTGTGTGGTTTCTGTATAGGCTCCCAAGAGTCCTGGCATGGATAGTGAGGGCAGCACTGTCACTCTTTTCTCATGGAGTTGTGGCACCATCCAGGAGTGGTGCCCCTGCGTGTAAAGAACACAGAGAGTTGGGCTCTACACGCCACAGAGAACCTGCACCTGCCCTGCCTGGGTGATGAACAGATACATCAGCGTACTTCGCCACCATCATCCCAGATTTTCTTCAGTCATGCATCTGACTTTTCATGGGCCCATAACTTTTTAAATACATGTAAGCCAAATTACTTATATATGTATGTACTCAAAGATGCATGATCTTCCTGGACCCAGAAACAACCGTTGCTGGTCTGCCGTCTCCTCTAGGTTTTGACTGTCATCTCCCCATGTCCCTTGTTCTGATAGTGGATGAAATCACAACACAATCTTCCTGTGCACCTTGGGCAGGTGTCTCCTTGTCCACCTTTCCTTGCTCCCTCCAGGATTCCCTCCACTCAAAGCTTTGTGCGGCCCTCAGTCAGAGGTGTCCTCTCCCATGTTCACTGCATGCCAAGCCTACATCTGGCTTCTCTAAAACCCTGCTCCTTGAAATTCTGAGCCTCCTGGCCAGCTTCTCAAAGAATGTTCCCCTTCCTCTGAAGACGGGGATGGAACTACTGCCACTGCAGGGCTGCTTCATGTTCGGTGTCTTCGCACATCCTGCCTCTCGGAATTCTCCCAACCACCTCCTTGGCACAGGTGGGAAAAACATGACTCCAACTGGAGAATAAGTTGCTTAAGGGGATGCAGCCATGAGCACAGGTGCTAAAGCAGACATCCCTGCCCCCAGCACAGTGAACTTGAGTGCTTGATACAGGTTGAGGGAGGACCCAGGTGAGCCCAGGTTTTGAGGAACCCAAAGCCGACACAATGTGGGGAGGCTGTTGGGAGTCAATGACACATAAAAGCCAAAGCTTTGGGAGGGCTTGTGCAAGTGAGGGGCTCTGAAGGTGGACCTGGTAGGAAACAATTAGGTCACAGTGACACTGTCCTCCCCTTGGACAGGTAGATTATGTCTCATGAGCTACACCAGCTACCATGAAGCATGCTTGCTACACACTGAAGCCATTTTGCAAGTGTAACCTGTTCCCCATGTGGTAAAGCCACTGTCACTTATGTGGCTCTGAAGTGATGTGATCTGCTACATCACAATGCAGCTTGAGACCCTCATACTTCTCAGCCTCCAAAACCAAGAGCTCAAATACACCTTCTTCCTTGACATGGTTTCTAGGCTCTGACAAGTTGTCAGAACAACATAGAATGGGTTTGGACAATGAATGAATAGAGAAAGCACAAGGGTATGGAATTCAGATCTTGTAGGAGCTAAAAAATGACCTCATCCTACCTCCTTTCTTACCACATCTTGAAAGAGTGACTTTCGCAAGAACACACCTTGGGGAAGTCTTCCAAGGCTGAGGGAGTCTGTTCTGGGCCATTGTGATTGTGTGTGTTTTGGTGTTGTTGGACCCAGATCTACAGTCTTCACTCTGCTACTACCTCTATCCCTATCATAGGGCCAATAGGAGTATAAATCCACCTAGCAAAATTAGGACTGCCATCTGTATGGCTGTAGGGACCTTCCCAAAGGAGTCTTGATGAATAGTCTCCCTCTTTGGTTCTGGGGGCCTTGGGCAAGCGGCCTACACACACAGTCTTCATCTCACTCCTGATCTTGACCTGCAGGTTGCTAGAAGAAAGAGACAAAATGAGCCCCCTTTCACCTCTCCCAAAATCTCACTTTTCTTATCTCATGTCAATTCAAGTAGCTTAGTTGGGCCAGTTATTAATTATTACCTGTCAGTCCCACACTCAGATTTCATCATGTGCTCTGCAAAAGTGGAGCTAGGCTCTGGACCTGCTTCTCCTCTGCTAGCTGGCACTGCATTAGTCCTGACCGACAGGGGTGATATTGGGCTGATGCGTAAGGAAGGCATGGTCTCTCTCCAGCTCTGGCATGGCAGGCTCCCACAGCAGGAAGTCTCTCCAGCACTGCTTGCCCTGGCCAGTGGCGAGCTGGAGTAGCCCTCCCCAGCCTGCTGCAGGGCAAGGATCTAAGATACAGCTCCTCCCTGGGATCACCTTCCCTTATTTCTGAGAGCATGGCTTCCCATCATGCTCCATGGGGCAGCATCCCAGTGAGTCACTGTCGGGCCAGTTGTGATTGTGGAGGGCCTCATCCTTGGATGGTCGATTGCTCCAACCCTGGGGAGTAACCACTTCTTATGTGCGTAGTGCTTGTAATTCATTAGAGTTCTTCTAGCCCTTCTCCAGTTAGGCCAACCGCTGCAGTAGTTAATAACCTTTTAGGCTAAACTTTCAAGCTACCATCTTGTTCTATCTCCTAATTGGACCCTGAGTAACAGTCAGTTTTTGTGAGAATCGCTTGGTTCTGAAGCCAATGGCCCTTGAGGTAGGTGCCTGAGCTTCCATCACCAGCTCTATCAGCTCTTAAGAGCAGCAGCCCTAGCCAGGCCATTTGAATTAACTTGGAAGGACCTTGTCTGGGCATTGTGACTTTCCAGTGTGACAACCAGGGACTACCGTCTACATGCCCAACCATCCAATAGACATCACATTAACAATGTCACACATTCAACGTGTGTTTATATCATCCAATTAGCAGCATGGGGACCCTGAAAACTCTCAGAGATGAATGCTCTACAGCCAGGTTTAACGATTAGTTGCAGCATTAAACCTGTCAAGAGTCTTCAATCTTCCCGGATCATGTCTTTGGCCCTGGCAATTGGCTGCTCACAGCCAAAATGAATGGGCTATAAATCTGAGAACTGGGCCAGACCTCAAAGATCCACAACCAGCCCACCTTTGGCCTGAGGGAATAAAGAAGGAAGAAGGGGAGACTTCAGAGGTGGATAAGCAGGGCAATGAGCAAGGAAGTGAGGGCGATGTTTACCCTGTGGTCTGCCAGATACAGACCTAGCAATCAGTGAAGGTGTGGACCGCAAGGGATGAGCCACCTTGGCCAGAGATCACAAACACTACTGTGTTACAAAACAGACTTAATTTTACTCCCTTCCCATTTTATCAATAAGGAACTAAGGTTCAAGAAGTTGAGCAAAGTTAGATACACAGAGAGGAGGAGAGACAGAGCGGAAGATTTTTCGTCTGATGATTCACTCCCCAAGTAACCGCAACAGCCGGTATTGCACCAATCAGAAGCCAGGAACCAGGAACTTCCTCCAGGTCTCCCATGCGGGTGCAGGAACCCAAGGTTTTGGGATCTTCCTTGACTGCTTTCCCAGGCCACAAGCAGGGAGCTGGATGGGAAATGGAGCTGCCAGGATTAGAACTGGCGCCCATATGGAATTCAAGGCGAGGACTTTAGCCGCTAGACCACCGTGCCAGACCCTGATCATAGTTCTCTTAACATGATGTAAGATTTGTAATAATGTTTTTTTCTAGAAAATTTGCAGGAGTACTCATAAGTTATATTTATTGCTTTCTCTTAAAATTTTTCTAAAATCAGACTTAGTGTCAATTTTGTATTTGCATCAAAAAGTGAATTGGGAGGGTCTCTGAGCCCCAAGGCAGGAGCAGTCTTGGATCACCTGCCTGGGTCCTAGCTGCACGGGCGCCTTGGTGCTTGCAAAACCCTCAGGCCACCCAGCAGTGCCCTCTGAGTGCTTGAGGTTCTATGCTCACATGTGGTTTGAGTTATGGCACCGGTGGGAACATACAGAAACATGAGAGCTTCCCTCTAGGTGAGGAATGATTTCTGAGGGAATTTCATGGTCAGGTCCACATGCCTGCAAATCAGAGCCTCCTCAGTGGCTTAGAGCAAAAGATGGCACACCCAGATGAAAAAGAAAAAGTTATGGGGGCCTGGTGCGGTGGCCTAGTGGCTAAACCGCCTCACCTTGAACGCGCCAGGATCCCATGGTGCACGCTCTGCCGCATGCTCACAGGGTGTGAGCCCCTCCAACGTATGTGGGTGAACCTGGTCTGGCTGTGAGTTTGAGTTCTGTCTCCTATTTGTCTTGCAGTGTCCAGCCAAGGAGTCAGGGTCTCCATGACCCTGCCCTACCTGCTGTCAGCATCACCCAGGGCTCCATGCAACCATCGTCCCTTGAGGCTGGCTCCGATGCCCGAGGCTGGTTGTCCTTACCCAGGCCACTGCAGGTGGGAGCTCACTGGACAATTAGACTCAGCCAACATTTTCTTTCAGGAACAAAGGGGATGCAGAGTGCAGAGTTGGGTACAGGGAGGGCTAGTCCAACCTCCTGCGGAGCTCCCATCCTGACCTGGCCTCCCTGCAGCCGCCCCCATTTCTCAGGAGTCATTGCAAAGGGCAGCCTTGCCAGGGGGTGGGAGGGAAAAGCTAAGAACTTCACTGTGCAAGATCTTTCCTCTCACCTCTCCAGTTTCTCTGTGGCTCTGAAAATTTCTTTTGTGCAAAAACAAAAAGAAAAAAAAAAGAAAAACCTCTTTCATCTGCCAAGATTTTTACTTATCACATATGAAAGGGTACCCTCTTTTGCAGATTTTCAAATGCCTTAAAAAACGAGCATCAAAGAGTCCGAGACCCATTAATCTAAATTGCTTTAACACTTCTGGAAGAATAAAAGGCACTTTCTGAAATCTGCAAATGAGAGTAACCTGCAAAATTACAGATTAAATGCTGCTGGTAGGGAAAAAATATTCTTAGGCTCTCCCCTTGCAACAAGCATCTTTAAAGGAAAAGAAAAATGACTTCAATATTTTAAAATCATGTTTTGAAACAGATGAAAAAAGACAGAAATAGAGTTAGATCCAATGGGAGGGGAAGGAGAAGAAAACGCTGCTTCGGTCTAGACGAGTCTCCATCAGACATTATCTAATAAAATTTCTCAAGAAGCCACCAGCCTGCATAGAAAGGCAATTTTTATCATCTTCACAGGAACCCTGACACATGAATCTGAATTTCTAGGTCATTTTCCCCCTTGGAAAAAAAGATTTTCACAATTTAGAACCGGATTTTCAATGGTTACAATGGACAGGAAAGAAAGCATTTCATGTTTCAGTCTCCTCTGGATAAGTATATTCTCTGTTACGCTCATAACATCAGAACAAAAGATCAAATAATGTTTTCTAATCAGGATCTTGTAGACTTGACCTGAATGGAAAAGACATGAGATTGTAATAGCGCCCCCAATTTACAACCTTGGAATGGCACTGTGGCCCATGAGATAAAGCAACCACCTGCAACTCCAGAATCCCATATGGGGAACGGTTCAAATCCCAGCTCTCCACTTTCCACTTCCAATCCAGCTCTCTGTGAATGCTCCTGGAAGGAAGCAGACAATGGCCGCTGCCACAGGCTGCAGGGGCACGGGGCTGCCACCCACAGGAGAGACATACATGTATGACAAGCTGCCAGGCCTGCACACACACACACACACACACACACACACACACACACAGACGCGTCCTCCCAACACCCTTGTTTACCTGTATGCCTACATGCGCACGAATATATGAGCAGGCAGATATGGGAACACATAGACACACACACTTCACCCTGGACCAGCCATGATGGCTACAACCATTTGGGGAATGATGGAAGAGCTCTCCCTCTCTCCCTCTCTCTGTAACTCTTCCTTTGTAATAAATAAAATAAATCTCTTAGGAACTGAAGGAATTCATGGGGCAGCTGTGACATTTGACCATGCCTGACTGCCTTCCAGCGGGGGCTCTGTCTCTAACACCCCAGTTCTCCTGCAGAGTCCTCCCTCCCTGGCTAACCTGCAGTTGGGTCATGCTGACTGGCTGGCGGAGCAGGGTCTCTTGGAGAGGTCTAGTTTGAGATGTTCCTAACTTTTCTATATTTTCTGTATTATGGAAGGAACCCAGTTGAATGTAGAAAAACCAGAATATTTAGGTCAATGATAAACAGAGAGGGAGGAGAGGCCCAAAAGACCACAGCATCAGCACTGCTGATGCATGATGCATGACAAGCTGCCAGGACTGCACACACACACACACACACACGTCCTCCCAACGCCCTTGTTTACCTGTATGCCTACATGCACATGAATATATGAGCAGGCAGATATGGGAACACACAGAGACACACACGCAGTGCTGCCTCAGTCACAATGAGGGGTTACCTCCCAGAATCCCCAACATGACAAGGGAAGACCGTCTGCGTGTTCATGACAGAGGCAAGGTTTGTCTGATATTTTTGATCCACTGCTTTTTTTTTTTTTTTAAGATTTGTGTATGGTTGAAAGGCAGGGTTACAGAGAGAGCAGAAACAGAGAGAGATCTTCCATCTTCTGGTTCACTGCCCAAATGGCCCGATCTGGGCTTATTCCAAGCTAGCAGCTTTCCCTGGATCTCCCACGTGGATGAAGAGGTCATCCGCACTGCTCTCCCAGGCCGTAAGCAGGCAGCAGGAGCAGCAGTGGAGCAGCCAGGACTGGTCACCGTCTATATGCGGTGGTGGCTTTAATTACTATGCTGCATCGCAGGCCCTCAATCCACTGTTGATTGAATTTCCAGATGCTGACTCTACGTAACACCACACACACACTCAAACACACTTTTACCAACTTGGACACATCAACACTTGTTCACAACTTCAAAAGTTTTCATTTTTTCACAAACACCAAACCCCTTTCACAGAACAATTATTCCCCAATGTTTGCAACTGCATCCAATGTTAACAATAAATTAATATATATACAATCTATAATCTTTTCATTCAGAAATGTTTGCTGAATTTTCCTTTGAGTTGTTTCACATTTTTTTTTCATTTGTTTTGCCTCCCCTCACCTCATAACTCCAAAATAATCCAAACTGTTTTGATGTCTTTCTACACAGTTCCCTAAATGGAGGGAATTACAGACACATGTGCAGATACGAGGTGAAGACGCCATCTCAAGGGATTTTGTAACTGAGTGAGGTGTTCAGCCACAAGCAACACAAAACCTAAATTACAGCTGGTCTGAGTACAAATCATTTTTGTCACAGATAGGAAGATTGGGAGCTGGCTAGGTTTGGTGTGGACACTCCTCTTTGGTGGTGTCACCAAAGTCCCGGGCTCCTTCACCTCACAGCTCTGCATTCTTGGGTGTTTCATCCTTGAGTGTGTCCCAACATGGCCATCATAGCCAGACACGCATATGCTGGGAGGAGGGAGGAAGACACTGTACCTGGTGTGGGAAACCAAGCTCTGCCGCCTCAAAGTTCCCCTTGCATGTCATCGAACACAACCGGGCTAGGCAAGGATGGGAATTCCGTGCCTTCAGCGAGCAAAGTAGCACAGAGAAAGGATGAGGAAGTGGCTGTGCTGTTCTTGTTCCAGAGCTTCCATCAAAACAATAAACCAGAGTGTCCAAAAGGGAGTTAAAAAACAAAAGTGCAGTTGCTGGCAAGGGTACCCACCTTGTCCTGGCGCAAGAGGACTGAATGGAGGCCTGGGAGTGCAGGCTTGTAAGGGGCCTGGGGGATGGTGCCGGTGGCAGTGTGTGAGCACCCGGGGCTCACGTCCAAGCAGGAGAGAGCCTGGGGATTCCCCCATGTGCTTGGTCCTGGGTGGGGAGAGGGGAGGGAGAGAAGGGGAAAGCACCAGGCTAGCACCTGGCCTGGTGTGCTGGTGGGCTGAGCTTGGGGAACTTAGAGTGTGCTTGGATCTTGGGTGGGCAGAGGGATGAAGTCCCAGGCCAGCACATATGCCAGGAGCTTGGGACCCTAGTGGGTGGGTAGAGTTCCTGGCAAGCACACCACCCCACTGGAAGACCGTGCTAGAAAACCCACGCACTCACAGGCACAGAGACTGTGGACTGCTCAGGGAAGAGGGGAAGGGGGTTGCTTGAAGGTTGCTTCCTTTAAAGAAAATGATCTCCATGCAGTAGATGAAAACAGGCAACCCAATTAGCAGATACACTTTTCTGTTAACAGTTTCTATCTTCATGCATTGTAGGCTCTGTCCATGAACACTCAGTGTCTTTGCCAGCTTGCCTGGTATATCATACTCCTGGCTGCTTGGATGAGCTGTTCATAATGGGTGTTAAGGATCCTTTGTGGGGACTGGCACTGTGTCACATAGTTAGACCAACTGCCTGCAGCGTGGGGGTCCTGGCTGTGCCACTTCCAATCCAGCTCCCTACAGATGTGCCTGGGAATGCATCAGAAGATGGTCCAAGTCCCTAGGTCCTTGCTACCTGGGTAGAATAGCCACATGGAGTTTTGGCCTTATTCATTCCCAGGCCATTTGTGGAGTGAATCTGCAGATAAAATCTGTTTCTCCTCTCCCTGTAACACTACCTTTCAAATAAAAAAACAAAGCTTTCCACCAGCGCCTTCTGATGTGATCATCGACTCTGATGCCTAGCGTCATCTTTGGAGGAAGTTGAAATAAAGCAACAGGTGCATGTCAAAGATGAGGCTGCTCTGTGGCAACCAGGAAGCCTCTCCTCACCCCACTCACCTCTCAGCCCTCACACTGGAGTCTAGAACTCCACCCCACTGAGGTTTAAAAGTCCCCTTAGCCCTCAAGTTAGTAGCCTCTGGAAGTGAGACATGTGAGGGGTAGGGGCGGTTCAGATTGCGCAAGGCCATCATGGTAGGGTGCCATGATGACTGTAGTGGTCTTATCAGAAAAGAAGGGGCAGCTTGCCCTGCCCGGCCATGTGATGGCTCCACCATCTAAGCACGCAGCATGATCCCCCCCCAGATGCCAGCATCTGCCATGCTCATGCTTCCCGACCGGCATAGCTGGGAGCCACTTTCCACTTCTGTTCTTTATCCATCTCCTGGTCATGAGCATTTTATTACAGCAACAGTAAACAGACTCCAATGCCCTCCTCCACTGTCCTTGCCCCCTAGGCGTGCACACAGAGACAAATGAGGTAGCTGCTGAAAGGATATTACTGGGGGATGATGATTAAATGGCATGGTGATTCATGTAGAAACCAAATGGCTTAAATGATACAGAACCTGATGATTTCTTGTAGTGCTCCCACATGCTAGCTGCAGTGAGACAGGCCTTGCCGCCACTGGGTCCCTCGTCTGCTCCCAGAAGCAGCCCTACAGCTCAAGCTCTGACCACAGCAGGGTTGGGAACATCAGCTGTCATTTCTTCTTCTTTCTAAATGATCTTTAACACCAGGCAGAAGCTCTGTTCTGATTTCCTCCCCCAGGTGATAGTCATTCAGATCTAATGGCCCGTGACTTCTCTGTGTTTCCAGTGTTTAGTCCAAGACAAGCAGACTACCTTCCCCAGTTGTTCATCCCCACAGAGCCAGCACCCCTACCCTGCTCTCTTTGTACTTCTTGGCCACAAAGCAGAAAGCTGCGGGAGTCACAGTGTGACAGCTGCGTCCTGCCTGCAGGACATTGCGGATGGGGAGGGGGTGGGATGCTGCTGCCAGCTTCAAGGCCACCAGCAAGGTTGAGAGGCAGGAGTGGAAGCAGCCGAGCCAAGGCAAGGTCCGAAAACGTGGTTTTAGAATGAAGTGTCACTGAATCAAAAACCTCTGTAGCAGGGAGGCAAACTAAGTGTCCATGTCAATAAGTTCCTCAGAAGAAGGCACGGGAAAATCTGTGGCTATGCAACCCTTACTCAATGCCCACTTCAAGGGTTGTTGCAATATGAAGGCAGGAGGAAGTGCCAGGCATCGAGGCATAGCACGTTAGGCTGCCACTAACCAGGATTCCATCTCGGCCTGCTGGTGAGAATCCCGGCTGCACCTCTTCCAGTCCAGCTCCCTGGCAATGCGCTTAGCAAAGCCCCAACAAATGGCCCAAATGCTTGGGTCCCCTGCCACCCACACCGGAGACCCAACCAGAGTTCCATATCCAGCCTGACCTGGTGGTTGTGGTCATTTTGAGAAGTGAACCAGTGAATGGAAAATATCTCTCTCGCTCTCTCTCTCTGTCTGTCTGTCTCTCCTTCACTCTCTCTCCCTCTGCCTTTCAAATAAATAAGGTAAATCATTTTTAAATTGAAGTAAAGGACTGCTTCAGGGAGCTGGGGGAGGCAGGAGGGAGATCCTCTCTCAAGTCCAGCACAGGCTTCACAAGGAACACTCACAGAGAACGGTTACTCCTTGGGCGTGCCCAATGGGGCAGCACAGGCTGATGCTGTGCAGGAACACGTGAGCTACAGGGGGCACACACACACACACACACACACTGCTTGACATTCTCCCGGAAAACCACGAGATCCTCAGATTGCAGTGGCACTTGTAATCCACTGGGGGTGCAGCAGGCAGTACACTGGGCTTGGAATGGACTCTCCTGTGACCAAGGCCAAGATGAGATATGAGCCTGATTCAGAAAAGCCTTGGCCTGAGGTTGGCTAAACCTGCCCAAGCATGTGCTCCCTGGAGGATGGAGGGGAGCCCGAGGAAAAGGCTGAATTTGGCTACTGGATGCCCAGAGGGAGAGGGAGAGTCCTAGGAGCAGACACAGGGTGTACATCAAGTTGCTGAAGGATGCGCAGCTCTTTACAAGTTCCGTCCCTGCCATGATGGGCTACACAACCCGGCAAGTGTTCATAACCACAGGAAGAAATGTGAAAATAGCAATAATGTACTATTTTTCTCACATTAGCAAATATTTTTAAAGAGTGGCGCTCAAAACGGGTGAGGGAAAGGGAGGGGGAGAGACTGGCACGCTGAGATGTACGGATGAATGCCAGCCATTTAAAACTTTCTGAAAAACAACTTGACAATAGATAACAAAAGCCTTGCAAATATAAAAACCATTAGCACAGTGATTGCTGTCATTACATTTGTAGGACTCTATTGAAAGAAAATAAGAACTGAATATAAAGATCTACCTTACAAGTGTGGAAAAAAAAATGTAAGCCATCCAACTCTCTAACCATTTAAAAAAAATTTGATTAATGTCTGCCATTTCAATTGGGTATTTATTAGAATTAATATGTGTATGGGGGTGCGTATTTGATCTGGTGATTAAGAAATCTGCATCTGTTAACAGAGTGTGTGGGTTCCAGTCCATTTCCAGTTGTCACTGTGGATTCCAGCTCCTCCCCCACCCCTGAGCACATGCTGGAAGGTAGCAGGTGAGGACTCATGAGCCCAGATGCTTTCCACCCACCCTGAAGACCTGGACTGAGCTCCTGGCTCCTGGTTCCTGGCTGCTGAGGACATCAGAGGATTAAACCAACGGACAGGAGTTCCCTGTTTTTCTGCCTGTCAAATGGAAAAAAAAAATCAGCCAAATGATGTTTATGAAGTGGGGGAAATGGAATCCTAACAATCCACAGAAAAAAAAGACCACAAAAAAATATACCAATATGTAAATAATGGTTGTCTCTGCGTAACACATCCAGGGGGCTGGTCTTTTCTGCTTGAAAATACCAATTTCTTACAATTGATAGATATTATTCTTCTTATCAGATGAAGAAGAAAACCTACAGCAAGAGGGCAGGGATTGGAGGGTTGAAGACCTGTATACTAATGGTGCTATGGTGGGAGGTGTGGAAGGCCCTGGAAGCAGGTGGCACCCCGGGACTTGGCTTTCCTGGCAGGGGTGCTCAGTTAGCGGTGTGGGTGCTGGATAGAATGCCATTTTAGTAGTTCTGGGGCCTAGGCTGCTGGCAGCCCCACTCAAATGTTCTATTGTCGTTACACTTCTGGAACTTTCCTCTAGAAGGAGATCTGGGAGGGGCTTGCCAATCTTCCTTCCAACCATCTCCCAGGTCCCCAGCAATCCATAGATCATGCTTTGGATGGCATACACATCTGTAGCCCCTGCAACCTGCATGTCTCCAGCACCTTGTCCCTCAAAGAGTGATTCTAGCAACAGAAGCCATAGTCCTTGGAAGTCTGCCCAAAATATAAATGACCAGAGCACAGCCCAGACCTTCACAACCAGCCTACCCTGTAACGAGAGTCCCAGAGAATGTATGGACGGTGCATTTTGGGTTCTTGTGATCTTTACAGGGCTGACTGAGAGCATTTTCAAGCCAGGCAGTGGGTGCCCTGCCCTGCCTTGCCATCAGCCACTGGACTCGTGAACACACCTCCGAGCTAGCATCTTCCATATAAGCCGGGCTACTCTCTACCTCTTCCTCTCACGGTCATGCGACTGATGACCTGCTGACAAGGGACAGCTGCTCACTTCCTGAAGTGATGTGGGCACATTCTTCGGGAGAAAAACACCCCAGCCACTGTCAGAGTTTGTAAGGGGTTGGGTTCCCCCAAAGCCTCACAGAGGTTTAAACTTCTAAGTCAATGATTTATGGATTTAAAAAGAGACTTAATCCCATTATGGTATCTAAAGGTGGAGTCTTGGGGGAAGTGGTTGATTAGAATTGGTTGCCGGGGTAGAACACAAGGTTAAGGTGCAACCACAGGGATGTGTGAGCCCTGCTGTGTGTCCCTGCTTCTTTCGTCATCAGGGGTTGTGTCTCTGCCATCCTCCAGCTCGCCAGCCACCTAAGCCAATAGGGCTGCCTGAAGTTGGACTGTGTAGTTCCAGGACTGAGAACTAAGAGGCCTCCTTCCTGCCTAAGGAGCTCATCTCGCATCTTCAAAATGTGGTCATGGAAAGCTGATTAGTACGGTCAGCACAGAACAAACTCAGGATTCTGCATTAATTCCTGGAGTCAGAACTCGCAGGCCTATGTAAGGTGAGGAAAGGGAGTGATTGTTCTGGTGGGGAGATAACAGGATTGCCACAGCTGGCCACCTGCTAGGTCAGTGTTGGGCTTTGGGAACTAGAGCCGGGGAGCAGAGCCTGAGGCCTCAGGTGCCCTCCACGCTGTACTGCAAAGAAGTGAGTGTCTTTTCACCGGAATGGTTTCCTTCTAGAAATATCCTGTCCTTATTTCTTTTTAATATGCTACAACTTTAGGGAGCAAAAATCCTCCTTGCCCAGATGGTGAGGTATTACAAAAGATAGAAAAATGCTCTATTTGGGAAAGATGTATTTATTTGCTAAGATGTTTTTTTCCAGATCTGGGCAGAATGAAATATACAATCTAGACTCTCTCTGCTTGCATTTAAATGCACTGTGTGTTGTCATATTTCCAACTAGTTGAAGGTTTTTTTCTTTTTAATTTGACAGGAGGGCTGGGAGGGGAGCTCTTCACTGTGGCTATTTGAAGTTTAGTGATTGCCTAGAAAGAAAGAAAAAAAAACCTCAATGTTATTTTTGAGCAGTGACTATTTTTCACTCCGCCAAGAAATTACTGCAATTTGACACATGAAATCTAAGGCATAGATAAGTGTGATCTTGAAAAATTGTCTTTTGTTGGCTTAGTGGTAACAACAAAAAAAAAGTCATGTCAATGCTATAGGCGTTGGCCCATGGTTAGCAAGCGTCTCCACACAGAGCAATGCCCAGCACTTTCTCTGCATTGTTATCACAGAAAAAGCAGGGCTAACTGCTGGATATGGGGGGCGGGGGCGGCCACTCTTCCCAATGGGTAAAGCAAATCCAATTGTCACTTCCCCCCCCAAAAAAATCTTCAAATTGTTTCCAATTTAAGACGAATTACACGTTCCAACATACTTAAAATGCTGCCTTTTTAGAAAAGGTGTAGAATTACCCAATTAGTGGTCTTTCTCTGTTCTGGCTCTTGAAAGAATCCATTTGTCCTGTGTGTTATGTTTAACAAGTTCCAATAACCACCTGCTTTTTAAAGTTTTCACCTACCGGCAGACATTCTACATAAGAATCTCAAGCACGCAATGTCACCCTTCGGCAACTTCTCTGTGCAAACTTCTTGCTTTCAGGGTCGGAGGAGATGTGGGAACTGTTTCTGACATATCGCCTTCCCCCACCAGGACACAGGCTCTGCTGTGAGATGCCTCTGACCTTGGCTGGCATGAAGGTGAAGAACGTACTGTTCTAGGTCAGCTTCCAGGACCTTTGCAGAGTGTATGTGTGTGAATGGGACAGAGAGGACTTTCTGCCTAATTTTGCGAAGGGAAGTGGTGAAGGAACCTCCCCACAAGGTTTGGTGGCAAAGTGAGATTTCCAAGTGATGTGGGCCAGAGCTGGCTCCCGGAACGGTACCCTAAACTCCTCAAAGTGTCTTTCGGATCCTTGTCTGACCTTTGCGACCTCGTTTCAACCCCTGCTGTTGGGAGAGAATGTTATTTGAGAGTGAATTATGCCTTCCCATTCTCTATTAGATGCCATTATGAAGTGTTTCTGTGTAAGCAGGGAAACATAACTTTAAAAAATCCTGACTCACTGCAAGAAAGACTTGGAGCAGGCATGGGCAGGTGCAGGAAGTGCAGCATTTGGCCAAGTGGCTCAGGCACCCTTAGGACACCTGCATCCCATACTGAGTGACCTCATTGGAGTCTGACTTCACTTCTGACTCCAGCTTCCTGCGTGCCTGGGAAGCAACGGTGATGACTCAAGTGCTTGGTCCCTCCAGCTCCAGCCTGGCCCAGCCCCAGTTATCACAGGCATTTGAGGAGTGAACTCTCAAATGAGAGCTCCTTCTATTTGTTTCTGTGTATGTCTGTCTCTCCAGAGAGAGAGAGAGAGAGAGAGAGAGAGAGAGAGAGAGAGAGAGAGAGAGAGAGAGAGAACAACAGGTCCATCAGACAAGGAGAGAGAGGATAGAGGAAGATGTTTATAAAACAGAAGCAGTGTGAGACCTGAAGCTGGAAGAACCTTTGTTGTTCTGCCTCCAGTAAAAGCAGAAATTGTCCTCCCTGGGCATTAGGGGAGCGGCAGCATCTCAGCTAGTCCCTTCCCAAGGCCCCACCTCTCTGCAACACTCAGCATGAATACTGCTGGCTCAAGAAGTGTCTCGGACCCCCATCGCCCAGTGAGGATGTGCATCAGTGGCAGAACTGCTGGTGCCAGGATGTTTCAGGTACTACGCCTGAAACGCATGAGCACAAGGTCCTTCTTAGGGACTTCTTATCACTGAAGAGTTGGAATGCTCAGCAACTGACCCAGTGTTGCCAAGTGGATATAAAAGGCATTGTCAGAAAACAAGATCTCTTCTTCTTTCAAGGGGCCTTGCCATTCCTTTTGGAAGATTTATTTATTGCAAAGTCAGATATACAGAGAGGAAGATCTTCCGTCCAGTGATTCACTCCCCAAGCGACCACAATGGCCGGAGCTGAGCTGATCCGAAGCCAGGAGCCTGGAGCGTCATTCAGGTCTCCCATGCAGGTGCAGGAACCCAAGACTTTAGGCCATCATCAACTGCTCTCACAGGTTGCAAGTAGGGAGCTGGATGGGAAGTGGGGCTGCTGGGATTAGAACTGGCACCCATATGGGATACTGTCATATGCAAGGCGAAACTTTAGCCACTAGGCTATCGCACTGGGCCCTGACAGTGATGGGATTTCAGGTTCCATGCACAGATGGAGGCACCAAACTCTTCCAGAACCCAACAAGGAGATTTTCAGCACAATTCCGTGAAAAGGGAGGACTAAACCTCCCCTTTCTGATAGTTGCTCTGTGCAAGGGGTGCTTTTAGACCCTGGAAAAGTATCTCTGGGGAGAGGGTCATCTTTGAGTATAAGGGATCTGGACTGTCCCCTCAAGGCCGGTGTCCCCCTACCCATGCCTGGTCTGCTCATCTATGGTCAAGAAAGAACCTCAACCTTGCTATTCTCCACAGCCTCCTCCTCTAGGGAGTTCCGGGAAGTTCTTGCTAAATGTGTTCCTTTACCAATAGACCCTGATGGTACAACAGCACTGTCAGCCTCTGGTGAAGGGATGTCAGGAGAGCAGGTCTAAGGGGTTGGAGAGAGCAGATAGAAGGGCACACAGGGACCCCCCCCCCCAGCCAGATCTCACTTGAGCCTCCCCGCTTTTTGGGCACCCAGTCTTTGGCCCAGTCTTCCCAGGGAGTCGGCACAGAGGGACTTGGTTTCCAAGCACGTCCACTAGCAATCAAAGTTTCCTGCCTCCTGGGTCAGTCCCAGGACTCTGTCCTTGCCACCCGGCCTTTAAGACCTGCCCACTCTCAGGTGTAGTGACGGATGGGGAACGACCAACACTTGGGCTGTCTAAGGCCCGCAAAATCAGGTTGGACTCAGAATTCAGTCAATCAATAGCAGGCTTAATTTTGACTTGGTATGGTCAGAGTGGTCACTCTGAGACCCTGCAGACAAGCAAAACTAGGGGGAGGGTAACTGAAGGTGGTGTGTGGCCAGAATCCCAAGGATGACCAGGAAGATGGAAGAGCAGAGTACAGCAGCAGGAGAGGCTGCCTGGATCATCTTCAGTGTTTCCTGCTTTGAATTTGGAGCCGCACACCTGCTTCTGTCACTGCCTGCTGGCTGGTGGGGCCTGGCATAAAACTCTCCAGGTGTCCCTGCCCAGCAATCTGTAAAATTAACCACTTTCCCGAGTCACCCAGCTACACGGTGCTTGGCCACACAGTGCTTCCAAACCAGCCAAGGGCAATGTCATAAGAGTGGATGTTTGTCTGGTGGGAACAGGCTCATGCTGGCAGCAGGTGTTGAAGATAGAGTATGGTGTTTCCTGTTTGAGGGACAGCTGCTTCAGGTCAGACTGCAGGAGACAGAAGGGCTGAAGGAAGAGCAAGGGGGCTGGCTAGGGAAGACCTGGTGAGTGGCATTGTATTTGAATACACCTCTGCAGATGCTGGCCCAGGGGTCAGATTAATCAAAGTGGGAAGATTCCTCTTTCAATGGCAATTACAACCGTTACTGGTGGTATTGAAATGAATCCATCACTATTGACTGCCTTTTCTATTTTTAAATCACTCCAGAGACTGAGACCAACAAAATCTTCCATTCTTTTCTTGGTGGGCAGTTCCAGGCTAGCAGGCAGAAACATTCTCCTAGCCACATGGAAGGCATAAGGTAGTCATTGTGTTCAGCATGTTTTTTTTTTCACAAGCAATTTCTGTGTGAGGCAACATGTGGCTTGTGTTCTTATCTTTTCTAGAGTTGGAACTGGTACTTTATATTAAGCTTGTGTCTCAGACAGCCCTCCCTCCATGTTGGCACGGGAACTGGGGAGTGTTCCTTACACAGGGAGGCATTGTAACAGTGGAAGTGCCCACCATTCTCAGTCCATCGCCCAGTTGTCTGTGTGTAAATAGGAGACGCACTCACACTGTTGTCTTGCTCATTTCATTGTTTAGCAGTTTTCCTTAGCACAGCAGAAAATGGGTCGTTTTATGCTAAAGTTAAAATCATATCCACATTTCTTCGCAAGAGAGCAATTCAAGCCAAGTGAGTTTTGAGCAATCCTCAAGCTATTCCACAACTTTCCAAATAAGCACATAAGTACTCCTAGCATCTCCTTCTCATTGCTGATGAGCCTGGCCAGGTGCCACTTACCTGGAAGCTGCTGGACAGGAGAAAAAGAACAGGGGCCTGGGCACTAGGCAGATGTGGCCTTTGACGGTTAGGTCTGCTCCCGTATAGGTGCATAGTGGAGGCGGCAGGGGCGTCTGCTTTGTAACGGGAGTTGTGCGTATGCCTAGGGTGACCAACCTACTCGAATGTGTGGCAGTCTTCCTGGGTTTGGCACTGACTTTGCCTAATCCACCAATCCCTTGGGCCAGAGGAGCTGAGATGTTTGATTTCTCTCTAAGCGTTGGGGCAGCATAAGATGCCAGGAAGGGCAGCTCACAGACTGTATTACCCCAAGCCTTCTAGAGTGGGAAGGGCTTAGGGCAGCAAAGTAGGAAGCAGGACAGCTGCAAGTGAGGACAGGGAGCTGGCCCAGTTATGAAGGGGTCTGGGACCTACCAACCAGCCTGTACTTCGCAAGGCACAGCCTGTGCAACCACAGGCATTGGCACTTCACTCTGCCTGCAACAAGGAATGTGGGCCAGGAGGTGGTTCAGGGAGGATGGGGTGGCAACACCTGAAGTGAAGTCCCAGCAGGTTCTGAAGGAAAAGCACATTCCCCAAGACACTTTGGGGACAAGAAGCAGCATTATCCACCATGGGCCCTGCGGACTCACGTCGGGAGGCGTGGGGTGCTGATACAGCGAGGCTGCAGCTCTGGCCCATTCTCTGCCTCACCCACTTCCGGGATGGGCAAAGGGGGAGAGAATGTGTACTCCAGGGATGTACACTTCCTTCTATTTAGTTTATTCATTTGAAAGGCCAAGAGAAAGAGAGGGAGAGACAAGTATCTTCTCTCTGCTGGTTCACTTCCCGAATGGCCCCGAAGGCAGGGTCTGGGCAAGAGGAAGGCAGGAGCCTGGGACACCCTCTGGGTCTCCCATGTGGGTGGCAGGAACCCAAGCACTTGGGTCCAAGGCTCATTAGCAGGCAGCTGGGTGGGAAGTGGAGCAGCCAAAACTTCAACAAACACTCATCAGACAGCAGCTTCCTCTGCCCTGCCTCAGTGTTGGCCCTGGGACACAGGTTGTTCATCTCTAGGCTCAACACCCAGCCCTCACTTTGCTTTTGTTGTACATGAAGTTCCTGCACATGTGCATGTTTAACTCTCGATGAGTTTGGACACACACATGCATCCATGAAACTGTAACCACCATCAATGCAATAAACAGATCTGTCGTCTCCAAATGTTTCCTCCAGAGCATCTGTTCTTCTCTCTTTCTTGCTTGTTTTCTTTCTATTTAGTTAAAATTCAGAGAGACAGACAGGCAGAGATCTCCCATCCACCAACTCACTCCACAAAGGCCTACAAAAAATGCCAAATGCAAGAGGCTGGAACTCAGAAGCATGTGGGCAGGTTGATGCCCAACTACTCGAGCCACCACGGCTGCCTCCAAGGGTGTCTAGCAGGAAGATGGACTGAAAGCAGATCAAAGACTAGACTCAGGTACCGTGTTATGCAACGTGGCCATTACCAGTAGCAGCTAATCCAGATTCATTTCGTGTGTGTGTGTGTGTGTGTGTGTAAAGCTGATATGAGATCTGCTCTCACAAACGCTAAGCATGCAACACCATGTTGGTGACTGTTGGAATGCTGTGCAATAGATCTTGAGTATTCATCTTGCTTAGCTGAAACTTGGCAACTCTCCATTTCTCCCCGTCCCCAATCTCCTCCAACCACCATTCTTCTCTGTACATCTCTCTACTGCTTTACGCACTTCGTCTAAGTGGAAACACGCAGTATTTTTCCTTCTGTAACAGGCTAATTTCACTTAGCCTAGAATCACCTTTCAATCCAGATACAACACATTAAACTGCCCCTAGCAACTCCCATACCCACATCGCATATCAGGGTGCTGATTGGAGTCCTGGCTGCTCCACTTCCAATACAGCTTCCTGCCAATGTTCCCAGGGAGCAGCAGGTACTTGAGTTCCAGCCAGCCAGGTAGGAGACCTGGATGGCGTTTCTTGCTCCTGGCTCAGCCCTGGTTATAGTTATTTATGAGGTGAACCAGAGGATTGCAGATCTGTGTCTCCCTGTCAATCTGTCTTTCAAATAAATAAATAAATCCCTTAAGAGACAGAGAGAGAGAGCGAGAAAGACCTGCAATATGATATAGCAATCCACTTCCAAGTATCGATCCATAGGAGATAGTGGCACTCCCATGCTCACAGCAGCATTATTCACAATTGCCAAGTTGTAGGAACAACCTAGGTTAAGTGCCCATGCGTATGTGTGTAGATAAAGAGGATGCAGAAAATCCACAGGACGACAGAATATTCTCCAAGCTTCAGAAAGAAGCAGAGGAAAAGAAAGAGGCCCCTGGGGCAGAGTTGAGAGTGGATCTTGAGTGAATTCCAGGGAAATTCTATCCATACACGAAAAACATAAAACTTAGGAAAGGACAAAGTTTAGTCCAAAAAGAGAAAGAGGGGGTGGATGGCATGTAAGATAAGAGCATGGAAAATATTGACAAACCACGGATCCTTTCCACACTCGGGGACAGAGGCAGGGAGCCAATCCGAATAGGTTCCATTGCCTGCAATGGGTAGGAGTGGTCATGGTGGCACAGATAAGGGGGTGGGAGGAAAAAGGGACAGCAGGATACCAGCCCCGCTGGGTTTCCATCCTCCCTGCTTGGGAGTTCTTCTTCCATATGGGGAGATTTTACCACTCATTGCGAATAAACTCACTTTCTTTTGCATTCTTTTCAACTTTTCTCTTTATTTCTACACCGAGCCACGGGAAGCTGCTCCCCACACCCAGGATGCTACAGAAGGATACCCTGCCCTTCTGTAGACAGAAGAGGCTAAGGGTTCACTCCGCAGAGCAAAGACAAGTCAGTCCCATAACCTTCCCCACTCCCCCACCCCAGGCAACCTGCCCTGTAACCTCAGTGGCCATTTCTGAACTAGTCCTGTGGCTAGGAAATACCACAGACCAATGAACTTGGGCTTGGTACCTGGCCAATCAGTCAAGAGGTGCATATTGACTCTCAGGAATACATGGCCAGTGTCCCTTGGAGCAGAGGGCCTGCCAGGCTCAGGGTAAAGCCTAAGAAAAATCTCAGTGGCCTCAGGGATGGGGTCAGTGGGCACCAGCCTGGCCACCAAAGGGTGGGTACTGAGATGGGGGCACAACCCGACCAGTGCAAGACCATTCTAGAAACCAGCCGTGCCAGCCCGTGACCAGTCATTTTGCTGGATAAAGATTGAGACTTGGTTTGGGCTCACTGCCCCCAAGGGATTCCTTCTCATTCCCAGACCTGAGTGAGGGCTGGCAGAACCCTCTGTGCACCACTTCATGACATTGTCTTAAAAATAGGTATCTACTTATTTGAAAGCCATAGTTACAAAGAGAAGGAGATCTTCTATCTGCTGGTTTACTCCCCGAATGCCACTGGTCCCCAAGCTGAACCAGGCCAAAGACAGGAGCCAAGAGCTTCATCTGAGTCTGTCACATAAGTGACAGGGGCCTAAACCCTTGGCCATTTCTCTGCTTTCTCTCTTGCATTACCAGGGTGCTGGATCAGAAGTGGAGCAGCATTATGGGATACCAGCTTCTCAGGCTTTACCTACTGTGCCACTACGGCCAACTCCTTCTCCATGGTATTTCTCAATAGACTGACAGGGGGTGTTGAAGTGTCTGTCTGCTGTTCTTCCACCAATCAGAAGCCAGAAAGTTCCAAAGACCCAACTCAGATGCAGCCCAGTGGCTGAAATTTAGTAGCTAGTCAGTGTGCTGAATGGAACTGAGGTATTCATAGAAATCAATGGTTGTGTTCAAGACCAGTTACCAGCTACTCATTTTCCCAAGCTTTCTCCCCAATTAAGAAAACAAATGAGCCGCTGAAAATTGAGTGGCTAGTAGCTCAATGATAGCATTGTGGAGCAATTTCTCTCTGATCCATTGACTTATGCCCAGACACTATGGACATTTCAACGTCTTGCTCTCAGGCCAAGTTTGCTAACTTTACAGATACAAAGATTTCTTGGCTCCCAAATCCTGTCTGACTTTTAAAGCCGCTACTAGGATTCATAACAAACCACAATGCACTTTCTGCTTCTTCCTGGAGTACATGGTATTTTGCTGCTAAGCCGAGAGAATAGCTTCTGTGAGACTCTGCTGATCCTAGGCTGACACCTGGAAGCATCTCTCTGCTCCATCTTCAGCATAAAGGAGTGAGGACCTGAAGCTCTGAGCTGGAGAAGCCCACTTCCCACCCCTGCATTAGTTCTAATTCCCAATGCCATGGTTCACAGAGCAGCATTGTCGGAAGTCTATGCAGTCTGGTGCATCTCCCATCACAACTGCCAGCTAGCTATTCTGCCCTGATTGCTATAACCTAGATGACCATGCGTTTTGCTGTACAGGGAGAAACTAATGAGATGGAGTGCTCTCTCGGATGGGAACCTGCTGGCCCACTGCCTAATGCACCATGCCCACCTCCCATCTGGGAGCCCACCTCCCGGGTTGCCTACATGCCTGGTTGCGGCGGGACATGCTGATGTGTCTGTCGGTGGTGATAGGACGGAAGTGGACTGTAAAATAGAACAGCAGGTGAAGGGAGACCCTGCAGGGAAGCGACTAAATGGTTCAGCCCAGCACATTGGATATTAGCATTAGCGCTGGCATAGCCTATTTTCAGTAACAGAGAAGGTGTCTGCCTGGAGTTCACATTAGGAACACAGGGAAACACTGTGGTCACCAGGCAGCTTCCTGTTCTTGAGGCTCTGGACCTGCAGATCCATGTCAGGTTTCATTTCTAGCAATGCTGAGGCTCATGGCATCTCGTCTCCATTTCCACTGGCATTATGAAGGTGATACAGATTGATGGGGAGTTCTGAGGATGTGTTCTTCAGGGAATTTACTACCATTCTAAGTTAAAAGGAGAGGGGATGTGGGGCCAGCATGTGGCCCAGTGGATTAAGTTGCTCTTGGGATGTTTGACATCCCATGTTGTAGTGATGGATCAAGTCCGTTCTGGCAACTCCACTGATCCAGGTCCCTGATGGTGTGTCTGAGGGAGCAACAAAGGATGGGTCAAAGGCCTGGGCCCCTCATGCCTATCCAGGCTGCGGCTGCTGGCTTCCCAACCCTGGCCATTGCAGTCATTTGGGGGTTGAACCAGTATGATGGGAGGTGTGTGTGTGTATGTGTGTGTGACTGTGTGTCTGTGTGTGTCCCTCTGTCTCTGTCATTCTGCCTTTAAAATAAACACATCTTTTTTAAAAAGTGGATGGGTAAGGATCTGATAGATTGGAAATTATATGTTGATTTCTTTCTACGTAAGATTCAAATCCTGACTGGAGGAAAGGTCAAGTAGTAAGAGCACAGAGATCTCCAGAAAAGACCAGATGTTTCCAGAAAAAAAAAAGAAAAAGAAAGGAAGGAAGGAGGGAAGGAAAGAAGGAAGAAAGGAAGAAAGGAAGAGGAGAAAGAAAGAAAGAAAGAAAGAAAGAAAGAAAGAAAGAAAGAAAGAAAGAAAGAAAGAAAGAGAGAGAAAGAAAGAAAGGATGAAAGAAATAGGCTGACATCCTATGTTCTCTGTCAGCTTCCCTAATAGAGGGAGGCAGGACACTGACCATGACAAAGGGAAATATTCATAAAAAATCATTGCTGGTTTCACGTTTGTACCTGATGGGGCAAGCCTCCTCTCCCAGCCTAGCTCTCTGCTATGGTTGGAGTGGGCTGTCAGGAGTCAGTGGAGCGAATAGAAGAAGTGCTCTGCCTTGCCCCAAGTCACTACCTCCTTCCTAAGGAAGCAGCACCAGTTCACAAAACAGCTCCATCGGGAGGCAAATCTGACACCTGCCTTCCTCACGTCTCCATCTGCATCCGCATTACCAGAACCCATGCCTGGGGATGGGGAAGCCAGTGTGACCCAGAGGCCTTCCCCTCTGTCCTGGCCCGTGGGCTTCACTGGCTTTCCCCCGATGGTCATATCTCTTGAAGAGGTGTCTTTAGCTTCTGAATGTCCAGCTCTGAACTTTGGTCACCCCTCTTGCTGCTGTCCCCAGACAAGTGGGCTTGGCCTTGCTGTTTGAGCCAGAGAAGACGTGTGGTCATCTGTGTATCAGACAGCACACAGCAAGCACTCTGGGCTCTGCCACAGATGTTGAACCAGTCCCAACCATCCAGGCTGGTCTTCTGCACAGTGAACAAGTTTTGCCACGATTCTCTTGGAAACCAGCTGCTGGCTCTGGGCAGTCTCTCATCTCAACATCAAGGTCATCAGATACAGTGGTTTGGCCAAGGATCTGGAGGGCTCTACTCTTCCCCCAACTTCTTTGAACCCTTCTTTACCCAAGTGCCAGAACACCTCTTCCTGTTTGCTCATTGAGAAAGACCTGGACTCCTACGTACCTACTGACCACTACTGAGCCAAGTAGCTTCTGGGGCAGAACTTCAAGACCCCAAGACCAGCCTGGGTAGCAGCACCAGAGTATGTGGCCAATGTGGCATAGAAAATAAAGCCACTGCCTGCATTTCCAGCATTCTATATAGACACCAGTTCAAAACCTGGTTGCTCCTCTTGTTATCCAGCTCCCTGCGGATGTACCTGGGAAAGCAGCAGTGCTTATACTGCTGCTACCAATGTGAGAGCTCTGGATGCAGCTCTTGGCTGTTGTGTTAGACCAGGCCCAGCCCTGGCTGTTGTGGCCATTTGAGGAGTGAACCAGAAAGAGGTGTGTGTGTGTGTAGATTCCTTGCTCTGTTAGTGCTTTCAGATGAATAAATAAATCCTCTTTAAAAAGTGAATATTGGCAGGCATTTTGCTGACCAGGATTGGCTCTGCCCACCGAGCTCTGCCTCTGCTTACAATCAAATGAGGTTTTTCTGCACATGGTGCTTTTTAGGGGGAAACCTGATGCAATCACCCAGCCTGCCAGGGCACCGTCCACACTGCAAGGGCACAACTTGAAATGAGCCTGTGTGATCAAAGCCTGCTCTCTGTGCCACATGTTGATTTGGATGCTCCAAGGGTTGGCTTGCTGAGCCATGTTGAGGAACTTGGAGAATAGCCTTAGCTCTGAAACAGATGCTGTCAAGGTGAGGTAGAAAAGGAAATCTCAGACGCCAGGGTGGAAGGTGGCAAAGGCACCAGGCAAGGGAAGGGGTTTCCAGCGGGTCCTCTCCCCTGTGCCCGCTGGCCTCTGGCACCATTGCACTTGTTCAGGGGAGGCGTCACTCCCCTTTAGAGGCAGAAATCTTCTCATAGACAAAGCAAAGCCTGTTGGCTGTGGTTGTCTGTTGAACCTGCAAAGACAGAGTAAATATTTGTCAAATGAACTAAGGCCTTTCTAAGTCTTCGTGCATACAGCCAGCAGTGAGAGGTTTGGGGTTGGGGAAGGGGGCAGGGAACTGCTCCCAAGCCTGGCCTTGCCCACCCCAGACTCAGGCACGTGAGTATTTGCATAAATGACAGCACAATGTGGTCCAGGAATTTTTCAGAAGTGCCTTCATGTCAGCTGGGGGCATCCTGGGGCTGATTCCATCAGCATGGGAGCTGGTGGTGAGCCAAAGCGGTACCAGCTTTGCAGGGGTGTTGGGTTAAGTGAAGTGTGTGGCATAATGCCCAGTGCAGGAGAAGGCCCTGGCACAGGGTGGGCAGCTGTGAGCCTCTGAAATTGAAGGTAGCCTCTCTTCTCGACAGATGGCTGTGAACTGCTTCAGCAAAGGGACTGTCAGAGACCTCACTCACTCCAGAAGGAACAGCACTGCTGTGCTGGGGATCCCAGGCCACCCCTGTAGACATGCCAAGCTTGGGAAGGCTTCCCCTCTCAAGGGGAGCCAGCCAGGTGATTTCCTAACTTGCACTGGCAGCCTGATCATTCCAACAAGACACTGTCCTCTGCAAGCTTCGGCAGCTGTGTCACTGCTGGTAGCCCAGCTCATCATAGACCTGTGTAGCAGGGTCATCCTGTTCAGCTGCCACCCTTCAAACAGTGTGTGTGTGTGTGAGAGAGAGAGACAGAGACTCATGCGCATGTCCCAGCCTCTGCTCTCAGTTTTCTAGGCTATTTTCTTTGAACTTGAGCCACCACAGTTATTCCTGGTGCTGCAAGTGGACACAGTGTGAGCTCCTTATAAGATCTGGAGAGGAGCCGTGCATGTCTTGGACTCTGAGACATCACAAAGACTCTATTAGCTTTTTATTTTTATTTTTTTCATGGAAACTTATCTGTTTTCTAATTGCAAAAGTCCCACAGTTCTCCACAAACAATCAGGTAAGTGGTCTTTACTGTAAAGATGTGAGGTGTGCGCTTTGTGTGGACTCCAATCTAGCCATCCAGGGCCGCATCTTCCGTGAGCTAAGGAAAGAAGAGGCTGTGCCAGTTACCTACGCTGCAGAGTCCTTGCAGGGAGGGGCAGCAACGGAGTTTTCAGGGCACCTAGTTTGAGTGTGGTGCTAGGTATGATTTCCTTTTTAACTAGAGGCTTTGATGGCAAAAATGATGTCAGGCCTTTTAACCCCTTCTCTTGGTGAATGAAATATCAGTCATGCTCAGCCCCCGACTTCCAGGAGGGCATGAGACCTGGACAAGCCTTGACCTGCAAGAACACATTTTCCTTCAGCGTCTTCAGGAGACTGGAGTCATTAAGCCCCTCACTGGCGGGAAGCTGGGCTCTTGGGTCCCCAGATCCACACGTCAGAAGCAGCCTGGCTGCTACCACCTATCTTGGAAAACCAGGTCGAGTCTTTTGAAGGCGAAAGCCAGAGAAGCAGGGAGGAAAACCACAATGGATCTCTCTGGATTTATCTAGCTGCCAATGCATTTCACTTCTTTTTTCCCTAGCTAATTCCCCCTGGTAAAAATGCTGGTACAGTAAGTAAATATAAGAGTGAGGCTACCTCACTAAAAGCCTACCTTCATGAAATTTTGCATCTTTGGCTCCAAAATCATCACCTTTGAGTCCCATTTTTCCTCATAGATGGGAACTGAGTGCCTCTCTGGACTGAGTCTTCAACTTGGCAAGTTCATCCTTGGTGACCATTGCTAACGACAGCCCAGCCGGCATTCCTCACTCTCCCCACACATGACTCCCCACAGGTCAGGGTGGCTGGCTCTCCCTGCTCGCACCAGCACACCTGGGATGCAGCCCTCCGCACCAGCAGAGGGGAGAAGAGGAGGGCGAGAGTGGACAGTAGGTGCCTTGGCCAGTCCAAGGGGAGGGAAGGGACAACCTAGCAGACGGCTGTGAAAAAACTTCCCATGGTACAAGAACATCTTGGAATCTAAGGATCTTTCCTTTGTAAAATACTGTTTGGAGGGCTCTCATTCATACCCATGTTGTAGAGAAAGCGTCTGCAAAAACGGGAGGAGGACAAGAAGTCCACCCCCTATATTGCAATGCCTGGGTTCAAATCCCAGCTCTGCTTCTGACTCCAGCTTTCTGCAGATGCACACCTTGGGAAGCAGCAGGGGGCCTGGAGCTGAGCCCTGCTATTACAGACCTTTGGGGAGTGGATTGGCAAATAGAAGTGCGCGCTCTCTCTCTCTCTTTCTCTCTCTCTCTCTCTCTCTCTCTCTCTCTCTCTCATAAAATGAAAGAAAACCTATTTTTTAGAAAGTTGCATTTGGGAGAAGGAATGGCTAGGGATGTCCATTCCTGACACAATGAGGGGGTTGGATCGAGGGTCCACAGGGCAACACGGGGGACCAGGGATATGACTACTGCTGGCATCAGAAGCTAAGCAATCACACTTTTCCCTCCAACTCTGGGGCCCCCTAAGGAATTGGGATTCTGAAACACCTGAGGAGTGGCGGAACACCTGCTAGGTGACGAGGACGAACCCAGAGAGAGGTGCACCAGCACAGCCTCGCCTTGCCCTCCTCTCTCCAGGTGCCTCACACCTTCCCATGACTGCTGTCCTGCACTCCCCCACCGGGCACAGGATGAGCTGCACAGCCCCGCTCACTGGGCAGCAGAACACACCAGTGTGTGTGCCCCAGGAGGAGCCACCCAGCACCCACTCCAAAGAGAGAAACAGGCTGGCCCTGTGCTCATCCCACTCCCAGGCTCACCTGCTGGTGGGAATGAGTGGGCGCAGGGTGGAGAGAGGACCGGTGAGGCTCTTCCCAGCTTCTAGAAGTTTGTGGAAACATGTTAGATTTAGGCAAGAATGAGGAAGGAAGATGGTACATCTCTGACTCTTTCCTAAATGTCTAGAAATAAACAGGAGACAAGGGGTTGCTAGGAACACTGAAGCTGGTGGTAGGAGCTGCCATCAGTCAGCCACCAGCAAGACAGCGATGCTAGCAAGACGACTAAACGGCCCTTAGAGGAATGAGTTGGAGACACCTGCTGTACACCATGATGACGACACCCTTGTCACTGCATGTCTGAGGATCCAAGACCCCCGGAGACCCCCTGAAGCCTCAGAAAGCACACTGTTCTTGCCCCAAGCACACCCACGATGACATTTGCTTTATAGATTAAGCACAAAAAAGGATTAATGGCAGAAACAACTAAAGAAATGGAAAAATTATTATTACATGTATTACAGTAAAATTGTCAGTACCATTACCCGTGACCTTTGGGGTCACTAGTAGGTAAAATGAAGGCTCTTTGAGCTCAGCAGCTGATCTGATAACTGAGGCGATTACTAAGTGACTAGCGGAGGGTAGTGTATACAGCATGAGTACGCTGGACAAACCTAGACAAACGGCTGCTTCACATCTCAGGCAGAATGAATCAGGGAAGTGCATCCCAGTGCCGGGTGCAACACACAACTTAAAACTTCTACATTGTTTATTTCTGGAATTTTCCACTTAGTCTATTCTGATGGGTCCCTGAGATTGCAGGAAACAACATCGCAGATAAGAAGGGACTGCTAAAGGTAATAAAGTATTGGTTTACTTAAAACTTGCCTGCAGAGCAACGTTTACCATTTCTTATCACAGAACAACCAGCTGAGGTGGTGCAGCTTGCTCTAGCCAGTCTGCAGTGCAGACATGGTACGAAGCACTGTGCTGTATTCTGTAAATACACACAATTCTTATTAGTCAGCTCTTACGGCGGAAATGATAGTGAAGACAAGGGATGGGTCGGCAGAGGGCTGCTGAGCAGGGCAAGGACCAGCCCAGCCCTGCAAGGGTCCCGTGGGGCAGCGCTATTTGCACAGAGGACCAGGCGGCAGGGAGAACAGCGGAGAGTGGGGTTGACCTGTGTGCAAGGGTTCTAAGCTGAGGGTGTGGAAGAAGCAGAGGTGGGTCAGGGTGCTGCAAGTGTAAGCCACGGGTGTGGGGACGCCCTAGAGAGCTCCCGGAATCTGTGGGTGCCGGACGTGGGGTCTTCTGACTCCATTCCTGTAAACAAAGCTGTGCGCACTGGCTTCGCAAGCTCCCAAGCGGTTGAAGAAGCAGCTTCTCTCTGACAACAGCAGGCTTGTGACAGCTCAGAAATGCACCCCCAGCACCGCGTCCCAACCCTGCTGCATCAGAACCTTGGAGATGGGTCCCAGGCCAGCGGCCGAGCTCTCAGCCAGGGTCAGCCAGCCTCCTGGGCAGTGTAAAGGCGCTCAGAGGACACCCCGTGTTGGGGAATCTCAGAGCCCGAGAAAGCAACTGGATGCCGCCCACGGGTCCGGGACGTTCAGGGTTGGGAAAGGGCAGGGCTGACGGAGTTAAGTAGGGGGACAAAGAGACAGACCGACAGATACTAGGGTGGGGTGAGCCCCACAAACAGCGCTGTGTGGCCCTGACTTGACATCTGCGGGCCCCAGCGTCTTCACCTGTGAAACAGGGCGATGGTAGCAGGCGGTAGGCTGGGGCGTGGCCGCGAGCATCTCACCTGTCCCCGCGGGGCGTCATGGTGGTGCCACCAACCTGCGTGCTCTCCGTCTGGAACCCTGTGGTATGGGAGCTTCCGGTCTCTTCTCCAGGCCTCTACCTTCCCCCTCCCCTCCAGGAGCTTAGCTGTCCCTGTTGCAGGAACCTCAGCTTACTTTGCCAGGTGTTTTTGGGCCAAACACCTGCTTCAGGGTCTGAGCCTCACCACCGCCACCGTGCGGCGGAAGGCAGTGGCGTGAACGCAGACTGGGGCGCGCAGCGAAGCCTGCAGCAAAGCCTGCCATGGGCTGGGACTCATCCTCTCCCTGGCATCCACCTCCTTGCCTATTAGCTTCCCAGCCTGGTACTGCTTTACCCCGATAGCATCCTCGCATCACCGGAAACAGGTAGGAGCTCACAGACCTGCCGCTCACTGTCTGTCCCCAGCCTGGCCCCCACAATCTGTAAATGTGTTTGGGTCTCCCCGCAGAGGAAGGTGAATTTTCTCAGTATCATGCCTACCTGGGGAATAACCACAGGCTTCCAGTCCATTCTGGAAATTTCCCAGAGCTTACATTCTAGGTGTTAGACCTCACTGTCGCCAATGGGGGGAAAGGGTCTTTTGCCAGGAGCAGCCCAGAACATGTACACACAACTAAATACCCACGGGACCACAGCACATCCGGCCGTTTGCCTTCTTCACCTGACCTCAGCGCAGCTTTAAGTCTGTTCAGGAAAATGATAATCTGCATAAACTACCACGGGGGGGAGGGCTCCCTGAGCCCCCACCCATCGCTTCACCCTGGAGACCCTGAATTAAGTGCTGTGGGACAAGGAACTTCTTGCCTGGCAATGACCCCCACCAACTCCTTTCCAACACTGCAGTGGGAGATGTCTTCTTGGAAATTTACAGGATTTCAAGCATTGCTCACCTTTCTCCCATTTACACAACTGTATAAGAAAAAAAAGTGTTGGTCGTTGTAACGCTGTGTGTGTGTGTGTGTGCGCGCGCGCGTGCACCTGTTTCAAGATGGGCTTTTCTAATGCTGTGGTATCCTGTCTGCTACCATATCATAGTCACCTAGGAACCTATGAAGAAAGAAGCATTAAAGAAAAAAAAACAGCGTGTTGCCTCTGGAGTAATCATTATCACCACTATCACCCCCGTCACCCAGGCCCTGCTGGTCTTTGCCACCCATTGAGATGTCCAGTAGGGTTCCTGGGTGGGGTGGGTGCACCTTTGCTGTAGTTATGGGGCCATCTCGTGGTGTTATGTGGTATTGCTGGGAATCCGGGCCAGCTGCTCCTTGGCAGAAGTCCTGGGAGGAAGGGGCAGTGGGTGGGTGGACAGGCTGGCAAGTTTAAGAACCGACAGGCTCTTGAGCCCCGGGAAAATCTCTGAGGATTAAGGCATGTTAGGTTCATCTACCTGTGATCTTCCACAGTCATTGACTGGCTAGCCAGAAGAAAAAGTTATTCAGCTTTTTCGAAGTGAGTAGCAGATAATCTCAACCGCCAGGATACCCTTCATGATTTTCAACACGTCTCCCAGCCTGGCTAGCTTTGGGAAATCTCAGCCAGCTGTGCGGGGCCTCTCCGTGTTTGGACGCCTCTGACCACGCTGGTGTTCACTGGTGCAGTGTGCACGTGCCACCCTCTGGCCTGGCTTGACCTGGCTCTCAGGCAGCCCTGAACCGCTCTGGCTGGGAAGACACACCGCAGCCTTTGTTTGATATGTTCCAGTTTGAATGACAGCCAGGCTGCTTAACTGTGCCAACCAGGGACCTTAGAGACATAGCTAAATAAAAATCTTTATCGAATCACAGAAAAGGGAGAGTATTGAAACCTCCTGAAACCGTGGCATGAGCTGGAGACCCCTTGTGGAGTTGAAAGTTAACTCCAGAGCTGCTGGAAATTGGCATTAGTATGATGGGATTTTTAAATCAGTTTCTCTAAATTCAGCATTTGATGCAAGCGCGTGGAAATGAAAGAAGCGAAATTGATTAGAAGGGACATGGCATCTTGGTGTGTGTTTGTTTCTCATCTGATTTCAATGATACTTCTCTGTTGATGGGGTGGGAGTTTTTCCTGCAAGCATTTGTCATGCTTTCCATTAAAAGGCAATGCATGCTGTTTGTCAATTGGGATAGAAGATGGGTCACTTGTGTGTCTGTTGCTGCTCGTATTTTATGTCCTGTTTCTGTTTTCTTTCTCATCTTGTGTGTGTTAGTCTCCGCTCTCCCAGATCGTGCCTTTCATGGTCTGTGACCCAGGATTAAACACAGCCCAGGACATCAAGTGGAAGGTTGCAGAAATAAGAAATCTGTACCACTACCCAGCCTCTTCCTCCCCACTCCTTTGCTGCGGCTTGCAAGGAGCTGGGCGTCAGCTCCCATGAGGTGGTCCCACGTGGGCCCCCTTTCCCCACTGGAGGGTGCGGCTCGTTTCTTGGTGCAGTGTTAACAAAGCGCTTGGAGCACCCACATCCCATAATGGAACTCCTCTGGCTGGAGTCCTGGCTTGCTTTCAATCCCAGCTCCTGCAGCTGCACACCCTGGTAGGCAGCAGGAATGGTTGGAGCGGTTGGGGTCCTGCCACTTACATGGGAGCTCTGGATTGGAAGTGCCTGGATCCTGGCTTCAGCCTGGCCCAGCTGGGGCTGTTGTAGGCACTGGAGGAGTGAGCTGGGGATATGGGATCACTGTCTCCTTGCCTTTCAAACACATGAAAGCAAGTAAGTACATTTTTTAAAAGATAAGTAAAGTACAAATAAAATTTCTTCTCGAGCTTTCGAATGCCATGCCTTAAGAAGCCCCCGCACTGAATGGCCAGCTAGAGAAGAAAGACCCTGGTGGCTTCGGCGTTTTTAGCACCTGCAGAGGGAAGGGGGCAAAGCAACAGAAAGCTGAGAGGCTCAGTGGCTCTGTGGTGGCAGGTGTGTCTGATAGAGGCAGAGGCCACAAGTGTCCGTTACAACCCAGCCCAGGGACAGCCGTGAAATCGATCCCCTGTGAGGGAGGATGGCTCCCAGGGCCAGCTCCAGGGACGCCCAACCCCGAGAACAGGGTTGCTAAGGAAAGACTCCTCCTGCGGGAGCAGGCATTCAGCACACTGCGTGGACACCCACATCTCCTACCCCAAACTCCACTGCTTCCACTTCTTACTGATGAGCACACGGCGAAGCACCAGGTGATGGCTCAAGTGGTTAGACACCTGCCACCTATAGGGGATGTCTGGAGAGAGTTCCGGGCTGCTGGCCTCCACTGGGGCCAACCCTGGCTACCATGGGGCATACGGAGAAAAAGTCAGCCAAAGTGATTCTCCCCCCCATGCGCCACCCCTGCCTGTCCTTGTCATATGAATATTTCCAAACAAGTAAATAACTACAGCATTTTGAAATGGAAACCGAAGACAAGATTTCAAATAGTTGGAGGCTGCTGCCTGAAGCCTAAGGAAATAGCTAATGACAGAACACGTGATTGTCTGGGAGGCTACAAAGACAGGCTCAGAGCCAGGGCGCCCCGTGCGGTGGGAAGGGGAGAGTGAGAGTCAAGCTGCAAACCCGACAGTGAGCTGAGCCCAAGTGACGTCATTCATCCCGGAAGGAACCGCTGCTGTCATTTTTCTAATGCAAAAAAAGGGGGGGAGGGGGAAGGGCAGCTTCCCTGGCTGCTTTCTTTTTCTCATCAAGATAAGTAAGTTTTCTGCCCCATTGGGTATCAGGCTAATTTCCAGCTTCTTTGAATATTAGAAGTAAATTTAGAAACTACAATGGGATTAAAAGGAAGACATGGTGCTTACTCACACATTTTCATCTTAGACAATTTAATTTGCAAAACTGCTACCTAAACGAAAACAAACAGGAGCATTTTAATTTTCACATTAAATGTTTCTAAAAAAAGGGAAAAAAGGAAGGAAGCTAATAGCTTCCAGCTCCAGAAAGGCCTCTTGCTCTGAGCCTCAACTAATCACTTCTGACTGTGAAAAATGAAGCTTTAAAACCCACACTTGTTTTTTCAGACTCTGCTAAGCGCTTCCGCTTTTCATTGTTCAAAAGAACGGTGGCTGTATTGCGCGCATCCCTTCGTGGCTTGACGCCTGTCAGACTTCCTGCCGGCTGCCCAGGGCGCAGGAGGGGCTGGTCAGCTCCGGACCCGTCTCCCAGGCTTCAGTCCCGAGGGGCCCCAGGAGCCAGTGCGGTCACCGGCCTGGTGGGATTCCAGCCGACCAATGGCACACCTGAACGGACATTCCTTACATAACTGGGGAGTAGACAGCCCCTTTGCCTGCCCACGTGTCTAGAGGAGTATAAAACTCCCGGACGCGTATCTCAGCTGCCCTTTTCGCATTCCTCTTCCTTCCGCTCTGCGCGAAGGGGGCCCAGGAGCGGATTTTCCAACTATGGACAACCTGCTGGTATTCCACCAGCGGGCGGGCCAGGGGTCATCATCTAACACTTCCCAACACACTGTCAGGAACCAGGGTCAGTTAGGGTGTGCTTCACAGGCAGACAATAGAGATTTTCCCTTTTTTTTTCCTTAAAAATTTATATAGATAGATAGATAGATATAGATCTAGATATAGATATAGATTATTGCAAAGTCACATACACAGAGAGGAGAAAGGAAGAAAGATCTTCCATCTGTTGATTCACTCCCCCAGTGGCCACTATGACTGGAACTGAGCTGATCTGAAGCCAGGAGCCAGGAGCCTCTTCCGGGTCTCCCACACTGGTGCAGGGTCCCAAGGCCACAAGCAGGGAGCTGGATGGGAAGCGGGGCTGCTGGGATTAGAACCGGTGCCCATATGGGATCCTGGAGTGTTCAAGACAAGGACTTTAGCTCTAGGCTACCGCGCCGGGCCTGAGAGTTTCCTTTTTAATGTTTTCTATTGCAGAACATTTTCTAATATTATTTTAGTTGGCTACAAACTAGGCTCACAATGAATTATACACAAACTGATAATACGACGCAAAAGGACTTTGGAAAGCTCTATTGATTGTGGGAAGGGTTATTTATGCCCTCACAGTAAAATAGAATAGAAATAATACAGAAAAGTACAAATGGAAATAAAAAGCCTTTGTAATGGCATCGCCTAGCGATGGCCAACATTCAGTTTATTTCTCTGTGGGTGCTGTACTCCCTACACTACACACACACACACACACACACACACACACACACACACGCAATTAATATGCTGTTAATAGCATCGTGAACAACTTTCATGCTTTAGTCATCTGCTCATGGCTATTAATCGCTACCTATCATTCATGCTAAAGCTATACTGGCCTTTATCTAATATTCTCTTATTATTGAACACTGAGTGTATAATACAACAAATAACATGTGTATTTAAAACTTTGCTTATGGGTCCAACACGGTAGCCTAGTGGCTAAAGTCCTCGCCTTACATGTGCCAGGATCTCATATAGGCACCAGCTTGTGTCCTGGTGGCCCTGTTTCCCATCCAGCTCGCTGTTTGTGGCCTGGGAAAGCAGTGGAGGACGGCCCAGAGCCTTGGGACCCTGCACCTGATTGGGAGACCCAGAAGAAGCTCCTGGCTCCTGGCTTCAGATCAGCTCAGTTCTGGCCGTTGCAGCCACTTGAGGAGTGAATCCGCGGATGGAAGATCTTCCTCTCTGTCTCTCCTCTTCTTTGTGTATATGACTTTCCAGTAGAAATAAATGAATCTTTAAAAAAACACACACTTTGCCTACATCTCTTGTGGATTCCTCAGGTAGAATGGGTGTGATACACACATTTTAAAAGATTGTTGATTAGCAGGCTTGATTTTGTAGTTTTAGGTTCACAGCAAAATTAGTGACAGATGCAGGGATTTCCTGTGTGTCGCGTGCCCCCACACTTACAGTCTTCCCCATTATCAACAACACCCACTACAGAAAGACATTTGTCACCACCAGTGAGTCCTCCTTGCTGTTTGTCATTGCCGCTCAAGTCTGTGACCCACTGTAGGGTTCACTTCTGGTGTCCTGCAGTCTGTTGTGCAGGTGTCTAATGACTTGTCCCCACCAGTGTAGTGTCATCCAAGGATGCTTCACTGCTCCAAAAGTCCTTATCTTGAAGATGGGGATCCCCAAATGTGACAGGACTCAAGGGTCCCCACTGTGCTGGGAGAGATCTCCAGCTGGACTCAGTCCAGACTCTCATCTTCCCACATGTAATACAGCCAGGAGACATGGATTAAGATGAGCTGAAAAGCTCACCTTGTTAAAAAGCCAAAGGACTGTACACACTCAAGACGTGGACATGGACAACCTTTTTGGGGGGGAATTTTACCCAGGCTGGAATCATAGCTTTTATAAGACAGGGCTAGGGCTCCAGCACAGCTGGTGGTTTCAAAGAAGGGATGGTGAGGCTTAACAGCACGTTGAGGAGTGGTTGAGCCCTGCTGGAGCTGCACGGAGAGTGATGGGATCTGGGCGGAGCTGTAGTTAGTGCCTTGTCCCTCACCAACTCTCTGCCTAGCCCACATCGCTGAGTTACGTACATTTAAAAGGCAAGGTAAGTATCACCTAAGAATAGACCAATTCATAGTTTGCCACTGTGTATTATCTGTTCTGTGAGCTACATTGTCACTCACACTAAGAATTGTAAGCAAGGAATCCTTGTCAATCTGATGGCTGAGTTATATTTTATTTTAACTTGTTGGTGAGTGTCAATGAGTCATACATAACAGCTACTGGTTATTTGAAGTCTGTATGATGTTTGCTCATGCTCTTTGCTTACTTTAAAAATTGAGTGTTTATCTTTTTCTTAATGAGTTATGAAAGATATTTATGATCTACTTTCACGTATGTTGCAGATTTTTCCCTAGGTTAGAGATGGGCTTTCACCCTCCATGTTTAGTGATGGTGTCTAACATATATAGGTTAATTCTTAGTAAATTAAGCATATGGAAAGTTAGCTCAAGTTTTGACTATTTGAAACTAGAATTTATAGATGGTAGCTTAAAAAAATAAATTATGGGTTGGTGTTACGGCACATGAGGTTAAGCCACGGACATGCCACAGCATAGCACTCAGCTTCTGATCCAGTTCCCTGCTAATGTGTGTAGGAAAGCAGCAGAAAATGCCTCAAGTCCTTGGACCCCTGCTAACCACATGAGAGAGCTGAGTGGAGTCCCAGGTTCCCAGCTTGGGCCTGGCCCAGTCCTGGTCATTGTGGCCATTTGGGAAATGAGCTAGTGAATGGAAGATCTCTCTCTGTGTCTATCTCTCCCTTCCTCCCTCCCTCCCTCTCTTCCTCCCTCTTTTTCTGCCTTCCTCCCTCTCTCCTTCTCTCCCTCCCTCTTTCTTTCTCCCTTTTCCTGTCTCTCTGCATCACTATGACTTTAATAAATAAATTGATCTTTAAAAGATGAAATATATATTGACAATACACATGAAAAATGCACTCTCACCACTTAGAAAACCCACCATAAACAATAATATGCCATTTTAAATCTATTATTAGCAAAGAGGAAAAGACTTGACAAACGACTTGTTCATGAAAAGATATGAGAAGAGACACTTTCATGCTCTGTTGGCGAATGCATGAATTCAGTAGCTCTTGGAAAGCAATTCGTCAACATCCACACTAGCTTGGGATACACATGCACTTTGACCGGGCAATTCCTCTTCCAGTCATTCAAGCCACTCTCATTGTGGTAGACAATGTGCAGGTTTATGGTAACGTTGCCCGTAGTACTATTACCTGTAATCTGTATTGTGCTTATTTCTGTAAAATCCATTGATGTAGTCCTTCTATATGCTGAGCCCCACTCTAAATGTTTTGCCAGTACAGGCATGTTCTGCGTAAGGATGGGCTGCCTGCTGACAACCGCATCCTTGGGCGATTTTGTCATGCTGGGGACATCCTAAAGTGCACTTACACAAATATGGATAGTGTCGTCCCTCTCCAGCAGTGACCTCTTGATGACGACGGAGATGTGGTCAGTGTGAACTGCGCTGCCGCAGGCACTCGCAGGACACGCGCATCCTCAACACCATGCTGGAGAGTACAGCACAGTCATTCAGCGTCATTACCAGATACTGTGGCGCTTTATCACAGCGTCTACCGACAGGCTTCTTCCCACCAACATCACCATAAATATGTGTCACAAATCATGTTTTAATGGCTATCGGGACTTCTCAGCTCCTTGGCAATGCTAGGCTACCACCTTTGGACCCTGGCCTCTGGGGCACTGAAGTGTTGTGATACAATGCATGACCATATATGGTGATTAAATCTTCCTCAAAACCAGATATCAGTTGGCATGCACCAGTTTCCGAAATTCCCGTTGCAAGCAGCTTAACAGAACAGGAAAGCTAGCCTCTCACATGACTGTAAGTCCAGAGGTCAGAGGCCCAGATGAGCTGAGAGAAGCAAACATGTCATCCAGGTCCTGTGTGCTTTCCCACTCAACTTCCCCGGGCAGCTGCTGCTTCGACAGTGCAGCGAGGCCCCATGTCCCCCTGTGCTTGTCCAAGGCGGAGGAGTAGGCAGAGGGCAGACAGCAGGTGCGGCTCTTCTCCGAGCGTGAGCTCTAAGCCCTAACCGCCAGGGTGGTTGGAGAGCACCGGTTAAACAGATACTCCTGGCCCGTCACCAGGATAATGCCAGGCTCCAATGGGCTTAGGTTACTCAGTATCCTCTTGTACAGGCACAGGGAGGGGGCAAAGAACTGGATGGCTTTGGAGGTATATCAAGACGAGAGAAGGGGAGAATGATGTCAGAAAGCCACCCAACAATGGCCACCACACAACCTAAATAAGGGTTTGAGTAAATATATTTATGGCAATTCTCTAAAGCAGATACTTGTATATCATCAACAAGAACAAGGTATACGTGGAGATATGGGGAAATCCCTCAGATACATTAAATATTTCTGACAGTGAAACAGGAATGGGCATCATATTTGGTAGGAATAGATAACTCAGTTATGCTTAAATGAGCATATGAAATGCCTGAGGAGTGAGGTTAAAAGTGAAAAGAACTCGGGCTCGGCAGAGTGGCCTAGTGGCTAAGGTCCTCGCCTTGATCCCATATGGCTGCTAGTTCTAATCCCGGCAGCTCCACTTCCTCTCTATCTCTCCTCCTCTCAGTATATCTGACTTTGTAATAAAAATAAAATAAATCTTAAAAAAAAAAAAAAAAAAAAAAAAAAAAAGTGAAAAGAACTACAAAAATGGTGATAGATAAATTTTGGTTTAAAAAAAGCATTTTGGGTTTCACAAGTATTTGTGGGAAGATGTGATAGGAATATTAATGACCTGTTAAGATAACCACAACCTAATGCCTAGAACCTGTGAATACACAGTATTACTTTACACAGTAAAAGGGATTACTTAAGGACCTTGAGATGGGAAAATCATCCTGGAAGATACAGGTGGATGCAGTTTAATTATAAAGGATATTATAAGAGGCGGGAAGGAGGCGCAGCGATAAGGAGCTGTGGCGAGGGGAGCGGAGGTGGGAGCCAGAGCGGGGAAGGTACCACAAGGGTGGCTGTGAGAATGGCAGAAGGGCCCTGTGCCAGGGTGCTGGAGCCTCTAAACAGGGAGAGAGCTCACCGCATGCAGACCCCTTGGTTTTAGCTCCTAACCTCCATTTTGAACGTCTAACTTCAAACCTCTAAAACAATGAAGTTTCATGTGTTTAAGCACTGAGTGGGTGTGACTTTTTAAAGCAACAATGAGAGACTGAAACAGAGAGGACTTTTTCCATTCTAACTCTGCTGGATTAATTTCAGGTTAAGAATCTTGAGAAAACAAAATTCTGACCTCTGAATTCCTGCTCTAAATACACAGAAAGCACTCCTCCTAGCCAAGTGGAGCAAGGCAACCCAGGTCAGCTTTGTCTTACAGATGTACAGCAGGGCTGCCTGCTCTTTCCACCTTCCGTGCCTGAGATGTACGTGATCCTGACTTTGTAATAAAAATAAAATAAATCTTTAAAAAAAACAAATTATGTTGGTGCAAAAAAATGAAACCCAGGTGCTTTTAAACAAAACATATTTCCCATGAACTTTTTTTTATTAATTTTTTAATTTGAAAGTCAGATATACAGGGAGGAGGAGAGACAAAGAGGAAGATCTTCCGTCCGCTGGTTCACTCCCCAAGTGGCCGCAACAGCTGGAGCTGAGTCAATCTGAAGCCAGGAGCCAGGAACCTGTTCCGGGTCTCCCACACGGGTGCAGGGTCCCAAGGCTTTGGGCCGTCCTCGACTGCTTTCCCAGGCCACAAGCAGGGAGCTGGATGGGAAGTGGGGCCACCAAGATTAGAATCGGTGCCCATTTGGGATCCCAGCACATGCAAGGCGAGGACTTCAGCTGCTAGACTACTGCACTAGGCCCTCCCATGAACTTTTTAAAGTACACTCATGTGTGTGTGTGTATGTGTATACTAGACATGTGTTTTCTTGGAAACCTTCCATAGAATCTGCTGACGCACAGGAAAGCCGCACCTCTAAGTGCTTTGCAAGAGCTTCTGCTAATGGTAGAAACACAGGGAAGAGAGAGGCACAGGAGACTGTCTCAGTCAGTTCCAGGACTGGATGACCTGGGACCCAGGGCCAGGTGATTGGGACAGCTGCCAACCTCTTCCACTTCATCAGTTGGATTGCTTCGGGAAACATAAGACATGTAGCAAGCACTTGCGACGCAGGTACAGTCAGTTCCTTGATACTTTTAGGTTCCACAGCTGCAGATCCAAGCAGTCACAGATCGGGGATACCTGGGGAGAAAATGCATCAGCACAGAACATATTCAGACATTTTTTCTTGTCATTATTCCCTAAGTAATCTAACAACTACATGCATAGTGATTACTTTGTACGAAGTACTGCAAGTCACCTAGAAGTCATTTAAAGTACACATCAGGGTATATAGAAGTTCCTACAGAACCTACTCATTTTCTAAAAGGGATTTGAGACAGTTTTGCTATCCCTTTGGGGAGCAGGGCAATTGTCATATGTGCGGAACACTGCACTTGACCTTTGGACAGATAAGGAACTGAATTTTGGACAGATCCATGGCTCCACCTACAGGCTGCGGCTGTCAGGATTGATGACCTCATACAGGCTGGGAAACAGCACAGCAGAAACAAAAGACAGCCTTGAACCAGAAAGCTGGAGCAGCGCTAGAAGCACTGGCTAAGGATCTTCATCCTCGATGTGTGTCAACATCTCATCTAAGTAAAATCCCTGCGCCACTTGGTCCTGTCTGTAAGTGGGTCTGAGCCCAGTTCCGCCTGCACGCGTGCAGGTGCATACTCAGCTCAGGGCCCTGCTGCTTGTGATCTCAGATTCTGCTCCCATAGCAAGGAGCGTGACAGAGCTGTTCCTAGTTACCTGGAGGAGGTAGTATGTGCCAAGTGCTGGGGATGTCGTTGCTTATGGAGAACAAAGATGACAATGATGGTAGGATCATGCCTTAGCACCCATCTCCAAGCACAGGTTTGTGACTGCTGTGGCCCCCCCAGTCCAGCTACATGGACCAGCTAGGATATAGAAGATCCATTTGCCCTCAAGTCTCTAGGAGCACCGTGAGAACCTCCTGGAGCAAGGGCAGCTAGTCCATGAACCACCCCTCACCCCGGCCCCCATTTCAACAGGGCAGCAGAGCCAGAACCGGCCTGGAGAAGAGAGCAGCAAACCTTACCCTGCCCTGTTCTTGGCTGGGCCTATCTCTACGCTGACGCCCGTTTCTGCTGCTTGCTGCCCTGGGCGTTCTGGGCTTTGCCACGAGTTACAGTCATCTGAGTTGCCGAGCATCAGATGTAGGACTGCAGTTAGCTTCCAGCTTCTTTCCAGCTGACTGGCCCGGATATGCGGCCCTGGCTCCTGGGCCACCTGCCCCAGGCCTGCACGACCCACCTTTCCTATCATTGTGTCACCAACTCCCCCAGCTCTGCAGTAGGGCAGGTGAGTGTTGGTACTGTTCACACAGTAGGGGGGTTTTTCTGCCAAATGATGTCTTCGGGATTAAGCTTTGGAAGCTTGCTTTCTACTGTCTGTGCTTTTTAGGCCTGCACTGGACTGGAGTTTCAATGTGGAAGCTCATGGGGAGAATAGCCATGGAAGGACCATGGATTTCAGCTCAGGCTTTGCTGTGTGACCCAAGATCACCAGCCCATTGCCTCACCCCATGCTTCCACTCTACCAAAAGGAGAATAGCGCCTGCTGCCAGTGCTGGCCAAGGGGAATGCTGGCATGTTAAGGACACCCCTAAAGCAGTGCTGAGCATACAGTGGGTGCTTGCCTTTGTTTATTATGAACTTTGCAAGATCCTCTAAAAGTCACTAGAATTTTGTCTTGGCTGAGCCTCAGGCACTGTGCTTACTAGTAGTACATGTAGGAGCCTGGACTGGGAATGCCTCAAAGTTTTTTTTAGGGGGATTCCCCTGAACAAAATGGAGGAATCAAAGCATTAATCAAAAAAAGATGGAAAATGGAGTAGATGAATCAACCACCTCAGCTTTATGCTTGCAGCAGAAAACTGGACAAGGGGAAACCCTAAGACGGACTATGTCAATCAGTGGACTCTGCACCAGCCTCATCATACCTGGACTGTTGCTGATGATATGTTGGAGCTTCTAATTGATCGAGGTGACGCTCTGCTGGCTCTGCCTACAAACCTGAGAGGGCCTCCCTAAGAGGCCGTTGAACTTGAACTGGACAAGTGGGATGCTGGACTCTGTATGGTGTAAACTTTTAATTAGGGAATCTCAACGGAACTTGAGCTGTGGTTATGCATCAAGGTGAAGGAATTCATGATGGGGGAAGGGTTTGGGGTGAAGGGGGGGGAATCCCAGTCATGTAATGCAATGTAATTAATGAATAAATGAATATTAAAGAAAAAAAAAAGTATGTATTGTTCTGGAAGAGCTAGAAAGTGACTGAAGAAGAAATCAACGGGGCAGCTGGCCGAGTCTGGGGGTGGCAAGGACTGAGTTAGTATCTGCTTCCTTCTCCTTTCTGTAGGACAGATTGGGGTGACTCGGGGGCGCGCAGGAGAATCTCTGGCTTGGGTGGTGCAGACGCGTCGTAGTGAAGTCCAGGTGTCCATCCCATTTGCTGAGCTAAATCGTTCCCTCTGCTGACAGAGGTGACAACACCAAGCCAGCCTCTTTGGGGACACACAAAACAACCGCGATGATCGTAAGTGACTCCCTGCCCTGTGAAGTGATTTTCACTGACCTTCCCCACTAGCTATTTGCTCACGTCTGGCCAGTAGAAGTTGAGTCAAGGAGAATGTAGGTAACACAAGTACGGAGGAGAAGACCCCACGAGGGACACTTGGGGATTGGAGAGGAGGAGAGGCTCGGCACTTGCCCTTGACTGACGTGCTTTCTTGACAGCTGTGTCACCCTGTCCCTGCCAGCCCCATCCCCACTTCCCGCACTGGGAAATACCTACCCTGTGACCCAACATACCGGACCGACGACCCCTCCTTGAGAACTGTAGAACTAATTTTTTTTAAAAGATGGATTTATTTTATTTGAAAGGCAGAGTTAGAGAATCTTTCTTCTGCTGGTTCACACCCCAAATGATCATAACAGCTCCAGCTGGGCAAAACCAAGAACCAAACTGCCATCTGGGTCTCCCACATGAGGGACAGGGATTTAAGTACTCAGGCCGTCTTTCACTGCTTTCCTAGAGAGATAAGCAGGAACCCTGATCATGAGCAAAGCAGCCAGAACTTACACTGGCATCAGTAGGGGATGGTAGTATTGCAACCAGCAGCTTAACTCACTGCACCGCAATGCCTGCCCTGGGAAATAACTGCTGTAAAGATTGCTCGGTTTTGCTTTGTGTATCATATAATTCATATATTTGAAATGTAGAAGTCAATTAATTTTAGAAAATCTGCCATGTTTTCTAAACCAATACTGCACTTCAGTTTAGGACATTTCCTTCGCCTCATGAACTGCTCATGCCCAGTAAGTGTCCACCCCTGTTCCCACATTTGCCCTAGGCAACCACTAATCCACTAGCTAGTACTATGAATTTGCCTGGAGAAACACCACGTTTTCATTTCTGGTGGTAAAATGAGAAACATTGACCATCTCGGCCATTGTCCAGCATCCACTGGCTTTGAACAATTTGCATGGCTGTGCAATCACCACTGAACTTTCTTGTCACACCAAAGAGCAAAGAAACATCCACTAAACAATACTTCTCCTTGAGTCTCTGCTAACCACTACTCTACTTTCTTTTTTATAATTTTGTTCCCTCATTTGAAAGGCAGGATTACACAGGGAGAGAGAGAGAAAAAAAGAGAGAGAAAAATCTTCAGCTGCTGGTGCCATCCACTGGGAATGCAGTGGAAGAAGACCAGGTGCCTGGGTCCCTGTGATTCACATGGAAAGCCTGGATGGAGCCCCGGGTGTCTGGTTTAGCCATGTGGTCCCTGGTCATTGCAGCTATCATGGAGTAAGCCAGCAGATGGAAGATTCTCCTCTTGGTGCCTTGGGCCAGACCAAGCCAGGAGCCAGGAGCTTCTTCTTGGCCTTGCACATGGTTGCAGGAGCCCAAGGGCCATCCTCTACTGCTTTCCCAAGTGCATTAACAGGGAGCCGGATCAGAAGTGGAGCAGCCACGACATGAGCCATCTCTTACCCAGGATACCAGTGTTGTAGGCGGGCAGCTTCACCCACTATACCACAATGCCAGCCCCAGAAATACAATTTTCAACAGCTTAGATAGCTGACTCAGGTAATCTAACGGTGGAGGAGGAATATGATAGTTTTAATTAGATCCAGAGGCTATGTCCCAGTTCTTTCTTTCCTTTTCCTCCCTCCTTTTCCATGTCTGTCCATCCCTGCTGTGGCCTGAATGTCCACCCATCTTCTCTCCCAGCTGCGATGCCACCCTCAGGGTGGTGGGATTAGGAGGTGGGCTTGGGGTGTGGAGGAGACCCAGGGAAGGAGTCCCCATGGCTGTGATTGGTGCCCTGACAGCGGGCCCCGAGAGCTGTCTCGCCACTGTGTGAGGTTATGGGGAGAGGGCCGACTTGTGTGTCAGGAAGGATCATCGCCAGACCCAAAGAACCTTGATATTGGACTTCTCAGCCTGCAGAGCTGTGAAAAGAAATGTCTGCTGTTGGCAAGACAGCCCGCTTGTGGGCGTTCTTTCAAACGTTCCTACAAACACTCCCTCATTTAGGAGGTAGAAAGAACAAAACAGATAGAGAGAGCCCATCCATTGGTTCATTCACCCTAACAGCTGGGGCTGAAGTACAAAATGGGAAACTCAATCCAGGCCTCCCACATGGGTGGCACGAAACCAATTGCTTGAGCCATTGCCACTGCCTTCTGGGGTCTGTGTCAGCAGGAAACTGGAATCAGGAGCTCCAGTCAGGTGTCAGTCCCAGGCAGCCTAAAGAAGTACACTGGCATCTTCACTACGAAGCCAAGTAGCTGTCCCTTCGACAGAGCCTTGCAGCAGCCTGAGCAACAAAAAGCCTCCTGGCCTCTTTCTCTTGCTTGCCCTCTGTTTTTTGCTCAGCTTTTCCCAGCTTCCTTTTCTCTGTTGGCTTCTTTCCCTCCTATTGTATGCAACTTCCTGTATGCATCTGGGGATGGTCAGGGGTGGTGTGGCCAAGGTCAGAAGTGCAGAGCCCCAGTAATGAGCAGAGCAGAAGGAGCAGCAAAGGGTTCCACTAGCCAGCCTGGGTCATGTGCTCAGGCCGCTGGCTTGGCAGGGAGCTCAGGAATGGTGAGGAACCCTGACTCTGACTCGTGCTTTCTAAATAGGGAGAATGCACTCAGGGAATCCACAGACGCACGGGGGCGTGCCTGCTGAGTAGGCTGCAAGCACTCGCTGATTACTGGCCTGTTTTGCTCGCAGTGATCTCTTTCTCCCCGTTTTTCCTCACTGAAACCCCTCATGCTTCTGCAACTGGGTCCCCAGCTTCACCTTCACAGCAGAATTGCCTGAAGTAGTTAGGAAAATGAAAAAAAAATGTCCTTAGTTGGCTTGCAGAGAATCAAGGTGGGAGCTGGCTATGGGTGGCCTCTGGGTGTGGGAAGCCTAGTAGAAGCTACTCCCTCACTGCTCCAGGATTCCAGGGGCCAGGGCCAGGAGAGCCAAGGGGACAAGTAGGGTCTCATCTACACGGTGCTGAGGTGGAAGCTGCTCCCAGTGGGGAAGCGTGGGGTCAGGCAGTTACTCACCAAGCTTCGTCCACCTGGTCACCCTATTTCCCAGTGATGGAGCTTTGGCTGGCTTAGTAAGGGGACGTGGTTTGGAAGTGAGAGACACAGCAGGTGTATAAATGTGTCTGAGTTGAGAACTCTTAATCTACCTTCCACTGGACCCCAGCCTGCAGGCACAAAGGCTTTCCAGGGTGTGGGTCCCAGTTCTTCAGAAATCAGGCATCCTCTATATACCCAAAAAATATGAGGGCACTTCACAAAATCCTTCCACTGAGGAGAAATGGAATTAGAAGATAAGCTTAGAGATGAACATTGTGACACAGAGCGTTAAGCCGTAGCCTGAGAGGCCAGCATTCTTTATCAGAATGCCAGTGGGAGGCTTGGTTGCTCCACTTCCAGACCAGCTTCCTGCTAAGGTGCCTGAGAAGATGTCAGACTCCACCCCAAGTCTTTGGTCCCCTGTGTCATGTTCAGCCTCCTGGCCTGATCTGCCTGGAGTGGCCATCCGGAGAGTGAACCAGCAGAGGAAAGATCTCTCTTTCTCATTTTCTCTCTGTTGTAACTATGTCTTTTAAATAAAACATAAATATTTAGGGGCAAAAAATATTATTTTGTTATAAAAAATTTTGAAATTATACTTAGTTTATTTCACAATTTACATTTTCTATAAATCCAGATTCCTAAAGCGTTTTCAGGAAGAATAAGATTCACTCTATTATTCTAAAAATCCAGTCCATCTCACCATCTATTATTACATTTCTATCACCCCATATGTTTAAACACATTGCTTTAATCAACTTAAAATGCTCTCATTTGATTCCCTTGATAAATATTCATTTCAAGGTGACAGCCAGATGGGCTATCAGCAGGAAAAAAAAAAGTCATTTATCCTTCGAGCAAATTTATTATGGGTGTATTTTCTTACGCTCTGTCATAAAGACCAGTCTCTCACCACACATTAATTTTAGGATTTTGTTTGTAGTTCTTGTTAATGCTGAAGCCTGTTCACTTTCTTTCTGCTCACAGACTGTCATTTTATTTTCCTTTGCAGTTAAGAGATGTTCTATTAGGCATGAATTTATAGCAGGCTTATCATTTAGCTTGCTGGAGAGCTCTTTTAGGAAGAAGTGTTTGTTAAAAACCTAATTCAGCTGCATGGCAGGGTAAGCGGGTGGTATTCCCGGTGATTGGGTTCCCAGGTAGAAGCCCTGCCCTTGTCTGTGACAGAGCATCGTTGCTCCTTGACTGTATTCAGACCAGCTACAATGCCAGTGCCCTGTAATCTCATCCTCACTTCGCCACCTGTTAGGGTCTTATGTCCAATTGTCGTAAGATTTAGTTATTTATTTGAAAGGCAGAGAGAGAGAGACAGAGAGAGACAGAGAGAGATGAGTTCAATGGCTGGGGATTGTCCAGGAGTCTGGAACTCCATCCTGGACTCCCATGTGGGTGGCATATATATATATATAATTGTGCCATGATAAATCTAAAGGTACAAATAACTCTCTTGTATACTGATTTCATTTTGTTTAGTTGCATTCCCAGGAGCAAGATGACTAAATAATATGATAGATCTGTTTTCAAATCTCTGGGGAATTCTTAAACTGCCTTGCATAATGGTTGGACTAGTTTACATTTCCATAAACTTTATAAATAGGATTAATGACATTGACAGGCAAGGTCTATTATTGCACTTGAACTGGCCTTATAAATTCTAGTTTAAATTACCAGCACCAGTGTGAAGAAAAGCCACCTAAAACTTACCCTCTGTGAAACTAATGTACAGAACAGAGCTGGTTCTTCTGGGAGGTGGACTCTTAGCCCTGCCCTTCCCACCTCCTGGGGTTGCTGCTGTCCTGTTGCTGAGGGAAGGAGCCAGTGCCCATCCCCAGCTGCCTCCTTGCAGAGGCTCAGGCCTCCCATTTCTCTGACTTCCCTCAGAGTGAGGGGAAAGGCCAAGCATGGACAATCCGGTGCCTCTGGGAGCCTGCAAGTGCCTGGTTCAGGATGCACCCTCTTGAGGGAAGAGTTAAACTGAGCCTTTTCAAAGACTGGGACATCTCCACACAGCACAACGGCTTTGGTCAACCGGAAGACAGGTTCTGAGCATTCTTCCAACATGGAAATGATAAATGTTAGAAGCCATGTCATGCTAATAACATAACTGATCACCACCAAACAGTGTGTACATAGAGCATCACGCTCTGTCCCACGCATATGTACAATTCTTTATTAAAAAGAATGTGCTTATTTATTTGAAAATCGGAGTTACAGGGAGAGATGAAGAAATAGAAAGAGAAAGCCTCCACCTGCTGATTGACTCCCAATGGATAGCACTGGCCCAGGCCAAAACCAAGGGGCAGGAGCTTCGTCTGGGTCGCCCAATAATTGGGCCATCCACTGTTACTTTCCCTGCCGCTTATAGGGAACTGGGTCAGAAGTAGAGCAGCCGAGACACAAGCCAGAGAAATAGGAGATGGTGGCATTACAGGTGGCAGAACCCATTATGCCACAATGCAGGTACCTAAACAATCCTTATGTGTCCATTAAAAAGAAAATAAAACCTTATAGATGATTATAACAAAGATGGGTTGGAACAAGTGGAAATAACGGAGCCCCCTGCAGATGGCTGAGGACTGGATAGACTGAGGTCAGCTTTCATCTGGAGAAGGAGGGACCAACGTTACCCTTCTTCACCAGTCAGGGACAGGGATGTAGTGCTGAGAGCAACAGACTGGCCGGAATGTCAGTTCAGGAAGCAGAATTGTCTGTGGCTAGAAAACGTGGCTGAATCTCGGAGTCCAAGCTCACCTGGCTTGGTCACACCTGCTGTAAAGACTACTCACCCCAACCCTGAGTGTCAACTCTGGGCACCACTGGGTGGGTCTAGAGTCCTTCTGGGTACGAACAGTCCTGTGGACTGCTCTGGCTCCTTAGTCCTTGCTCCCTCACCTAGGAATGGAACTGGACACCTACCCCACCTAGCCCAGCTCCCAGTATGTTACAGGAAGACTTGCTATGGATTGATTTAGTCAGACACCCAATTTTTTTAATATGGTAGGTCTCCTCCCTAGGTCTGAACTAGGATGGCTGACCTTGGTCATTGCAACCTTACATGCCCAGATAGACTTAAGGGTCTGTGCCAGCCTGTGTTCTTCAAAAAAGCCTGGCTAATGGAGAATTATCACCTCCATTAGCCATTAAAAAAATGGCACATATGGTTAAACTTCCTTCTAATCACTGTGACATTTTAATTTTTAAGGAAAATCCAAAAGGACATATTGAGAGATGATGGGCCAGCTGCCTGCTGATTGTGCCGTGCAAGCATTCATTCTCTTCATCACGTGCTCGAGTATTCTCCATTTAGAGGAGAATGCGGCTGACCACACTGAGACTCTCCTGGAACAATCACCCTTGTAACAAGCCACTGCCATTTTAATCTCTCCATAACTTAAGCAAGGGAACCTCTGCTGCCACATTCACACCCTACTCACTCCTCCATCCACCTGGGGGGAGAGAACATCTCAGTGAACCTGAAGACCTCCTAACCCATCATCGCAGGACCGGTCCCCTCTGCCCCGCTCCATCCTGTTCTGTGTCTTGCAAAGTTGGGCCTGACTGTGAGGGTGGCATAAGCCTACCTCCCTTGATATCTAGCTTTGGATTAGGTTTAGTCAAGAAAGTGAAGTTCCCAGGTCAAAAGACCAATGAGAGTGGGAGAAAGGAGGGCACAATATGGATTCCCAACCACATTCCTGTGGTTGGTTTCTTCCTATTAGGTAGTCTGGATTCTGCTTCTCTCTGCACCTTCAGATCAAGAGAGGGTCACAGGGCCCAGCAGCTTGGCCTAATGGCTAAAGTCCTCGCCTTGAGTGCCCCGGGAGCCCATATGGGTGCCGGTTCTAATCCCGGAAGCTCCGCTTCCCATCCAGCTCCCTGCTTGTGTCCTGGAAAAGCAGTCGAGGACGGCCCAATGCTTTGGGACCCTGCACCCGTGTGGGAGACCCGGAAGAGGTTCCCAGCTTCAGATCGGTGCGCACCGCCGTTGCAGCTCACTTGGGGAGTGAATCATTGGACAGAAGATCTTCCTCTCTGTCTCTCCTCCTCTTTGTATATCTGACTTTGTAATGAAAATAAATAAATCTTTAAAAAAAAAAAAACCACTAAAACAAACAAAGAAAAAACCCCCTTCCCACTGAGGGATGAAGGAGCTGGCCAAACCAATACGGCCCAACGTTACTTCTCTCACCAACCAGGGACAGTCTGTTGTTTGAAGAATAAAAAAAAAAAAAAATCAAGAGAGGATAACAGCTCTTTGATGTTGCTTCCTTCCTATACTTCTCACGCATTTATAAAGAATGTCACAGAGTCAGCATTGTGGTATATCCTGTAAAGTTGCCATCTGCAAAGCTGTCATCTCATATAGGTGCTGGTTCAAGTCCATTTCGAAACCAGCAGTCTGATAAAGGTACTTGGGAAGGTGCTTGGGCCCCTACAACCACATAGGAGACCTGGATGAAGCTTCTGGCTCCGGGTTTCAGGCTGACTGAGCCCCTGCTGTTGTGACCATTTGGGGAGTGAAACAATGGATGGCAGATAGGTGAGAGATTCTCTCTCTCTCTCTCTCCCTGTGTCTCTGTGTGTAACTCTACCTTTCAAATCAACAAAATAAATTCCTTTTAAAAAAACTCCGTTCATGAGATTCTCCTCAAATCACTAATTTTGAGTTGCCATTTGATTACTCCCAGAACTGTCTGGTCCTTGATTCTTTCTCCAGAATGAGGGCGGGAGTAGCTTCCACTTCGCATTGAGACAGGATTGAGACTCAATGAGGATTGTGGTTTCAGAGTGTCACGGAAGGTATAACAAGTTTTAGCTTTACAAAGTTTTGCTTTGATGTTCAACTGAAAAAAAAAGTTTTCTCTTGCTAGGATTTGTTCTTTGAAACCTTTGTGTCCTTTATAAAGGATTCTTTGCATTGTCAATACTTTCTACTTGCCTTTTAGCATTGTGCTCACTATAAGAAGACATGGCCCAAAAAGGCTGAAATAATCCTGGAGCTTGGATATCTAATTTTTGCATCTCATGAAATTTTCTAACAGGTGTCCCTTTGCAATTGTCTGCCACCTGCTGTAGCAAATAAATTAGCTATGAGCTTGCCAGCTGTATTCTTGTCAACTGTATTTCTTCTGACTTCGTTCTTGAAGACCTCATACAAAGTGTCCCCTCTCTTGTTGCTTTCCCAGGTGAAACCCTGATTGCTGACCCCTCCAATCTGGACATATATATTACTGATATTGCAGTATGAGGAAGTGTGACCTTGAACTTGTTACAACGAGACAGACACATAGCTGGAAAACACATTCATCCCATTGAGAATGAAGATAATGCACGTGATCCTTGCAGAAAACAAAGCAGGCAAGTTCTCCCCATGTATGTGTGACCAGCTCTTGCCTAGTCTCAGTATTGAGGAAGTAATGGGGTTCAACTGCATGAAAACATCACAATGAGAAGGAAGATGACACATTTCTCATCCCATAAAGCTCTCAGGAAAGGTCTTCACTTGTGGTTTAGCATTGCTGATTTGAGAGCAAAACGGAGAGACACAGATGGAGAATACAGAGCTGCCTTCTGCTGGCTCACTTCCCAAATGCCTGCAACCTTTAGGGCTGGACCCAGCCAACCCAGGAACTCAATCAAGCTCTCCCATGGTTGACAGGGACCAACTTCCTGAGCCATCAGTGATGCCTCCTGGAGTCTGCTGGGATCAAAGGCAGGAGCCAGAGCCAGGTAGTCCAAGGTAAGACCCAGGCCTCCCAACTGCGATCTTAACCGTTACACCAATTCCCAAAGGTCAGTACTTTAAGTCAGTGTCTGAGGTTGCTGTGGCTCTGGAAAATGGACAGCTCCCTTCTGCTTCTCCAGAGACCAGAGTTCTCACCCTGAGCCATTTGTGTCATTCGCAGCCAAGGAGTGCTTCCTTGTTCTGAGGAACAGCATGGTTTCAACTTCAAGGTGAGTCACGGAACTTAAAGTCTTCAAATGGATGAATATGATCACCAATGCCAAAATCAACCCACTGCTGTCTGCAGGAAATTCTTGAACCTGGTTGACAATGTGGGATGGGGGAAAGTGCAGGAGCTGTGTGAAGTTGGATGACTCCTGGGTGATGTCAGAAGGATCAGTCCAAATCCTTCATGAGCCTCTATAGATCACCAGGAATCTGAGGATTGAAACAAGCTTCACTGCACTGTGTCTCATACCCAAAGATAGAACTTGGCTGAAAGACACACACTCAGCTTGTCCAGAAGACACAGACAGACTCGGGCTTGTTGGAAAACATAGTTAAAATCTGAGTGGAGGCGATGAGCTTGGAGATGTTGGTGGTTGAAGAATGGTCACAAGATGTGTCAGGCAGGAAATGTAGGTCTCAGAACACAGAAGAGATGACTAATTAAAACAGAATCTCCGACCTTCAATAATGGCATGTTGGTTCCCCATCCATTGCATCACTCCAAAGCCCCCAAGTTTGTTTAAAACAAAAAGTGGTGGTGACTGTCTGAGACGGTGTTTGAGATGTCTATTGTGATGCCCAATCTTACAACAGAGCCTCAGCTCTTCATGCTAGTCCCAGCTCTTTTCCCAATTCCAGCTTCCGGCTAATACACACTCTAACAGAAACTCAAGGAAGGTTCAAGTACTTGGGTCCTGCCACACAGCCAGGAGACTTGGCTGGAGTTGCTGGCTCCTGTCTTCAGTCTATCCCAGGGCCAGCCACGGTGAGCATTCAGGGGATGAACCATTGCCTGGACTCTCTGTGTGTCTCTTTCTGTCTGTCACTCTGTGTCTTCCTGCCTCCTAAATAAATTTTTTAAATTTAGGAAACGTCACCATGAACTCAGTCTCCTCTTTAAGACACAGCATTTGTGGATTCAGGATCTTTGTGTGCTTTGAGGGTCTTGGAAACCAGAAGCGCCACTCTGGCCCACAGGATATCGACCTTAAAACAGAGGTGAAATGTGAGGTGTTTAAAATTGCTTACCAATCTCCTCAGTCATTTTCTCAAAGTTGTCTTGAAGTGATAGATGTGTTTTTCCTTTGTATGCATGTAGAGTGGCACTGTGAGGCTGCTTCCAGTTGCAGTGAGGTTATATTCACTCAGCGGAAGAACAGACTCTAGACTCTGAACATCATCAGGCATGATTCTTCACCCTATATATACCCAGGTTTGGGATTACACTTCTCCGGCTTCTTTCACTCTGAACATGCCTCTGGCATGTGGCACACACTCAGTAAATCTTGGTGTACTTGCAAAAACACACAAAAAAAAAACCGTAACTAAAAGATACGGATATTTTGACTTGTAGGTGGAGCTGAAGGTAATTGCAATAAGAGGCTGCTCACACAGATGGGACCCAGAGATAACACACACAGCTCCTGCTAGGGCCAACTTCTCCGGAGGGGGCTGGAGCACTGCAAGGCTGCTGTGGCCTTCCATCAAGCATGCTGCCTGGGGAAATCGCTCCTGTGTGAAGAGATTTGTCTATGCAGAAACTGTCTCATTTTGAAACACCAAGTTTCTCTAGCACAGGAAGAATAACCCGGTTTGGAGGCGTGGGTAATTTGCCTAGACTAGGAATAGCTCTGTCCCTAGATTTCTATTAGTTGGGGAGGTCATAGGTCAGAGTCGACTTCACGTTTTTGTCAGGGAGAGGTTTTCTAGGGTTTTGGGGGGCAGGAAAGTGCTCATTCTCTTTCCTTCTCTTTTTAAAAGGATTACTTGGAAGACAGAGTGACAGAGAGCTGGGGAGTGACAGAGAAATCTTCATCCGCTGTTTCACTCTCCCACGTGGTCAATATGGCCAAGGATGCAAGCATTGCGTGTAGCAGCGGCTTAACACACCATGCCACAACTCTGGCCCCAACTCATCCCCTTTTCCTGGACATAGGCGGCAATGGGGAGGGCATCAGGTGGAGAGAGCGCTATGACCAGAAATGCCTTTCTTAAATGCCTTTTTTGAATGTGTCTTTTTACCTTTGTGCTTGAATTATTTTCTCGGCTGGAAAGAGAAAGGTTGAAATGACAGTGAGATGCCCATGGCAGATTGGGGAGGGAGTCGTGTGTGAGCCAGACACAGGATGACATTGACAATGTGTTACGGAAATGGCAAGAGGCTGTGCCTGAAAATGTTGCTCCATGTAGGAGCCTCAGCCTGGGGGCTGTACCATCTTAGCCATCGCAAGAGGCAGTCTGGGGGGCAGCAGGCTATGACCTATTCCGTGCAGGTGCAAGCCTGGGGCAAAGTCTGGGGCAACGTGAACTTGGAGAAGATCCCAAGCAGACGCTGGGCACACGACGGCCACTCTGGTAATTGCTGTGAAATGTCTGAAACCTCCACGCCCCACTGATCTGGGGGATAATGAGGATGGGTCTTCAGGGAAGGCACTTGGGAGATCTCCTCTGTCCAGGTTTGATCAGAGCACATTCGGACACTGGCACCTTCGCCCCTCTGGTTCAATAACCGACAACCACCAATGTTGGCAATCTGGATGATCCAGCCTGCGTCTGTGAGAGCCTTGAGGCCCTCTGCTCTTAACCTCAGGGCTCAGGTTCCCAAACAGCCAGTGCACTCACGTGGTTGTCAGAATGTTCTCGTTTGGCTGTTGGTAAGAACCTCACGTAGACAACAGGCAAGAGGGAGGTGTGTGGGGCGGCAGGAGGTGGGGCTGTGAGCTACAAGCTGGCTTCGTATGTCCCCAATACTTAGATTAGGATGTAGGGCTCTTTTTCACTAGCCAAATCTGAATTTTCTACTTCATGAAACTAAAAGGTTAGAATCCACATTTGCTTTTAAAATTAATGCTTTGAAATGATTAAAAAAATAAAGCATATTTAAAATTTCTAATATGACAAAATATGTCCGGAAGCAAAATAGAAACACAAATGACAGATTGGAAATGTATGAAACAACTAGTAAAATATTAACACTGAGAATATCACACACACACACACACTCCTACTTGATTAGAAAAAGACAATTTAGTAGAAAAAAATAATATTACCAAAAAAAAGAGGAAAAACAGAGAAGATGAAATCACCCATAGATACACTAAGTAATATTCTCTTTCAGTAGAAATTATGGAAATAAGGTGTGGGCTTTTTCAATGAAGAATATTCTATTTTCATAAAACATTAATTTGACCCTAAAGGCAAAGTTTCCCATGGACAACCCAACCCAATAACCTAGAACAAATCCCCTCACTTAATGTTCTAAACACATCTTCTTGTGCAGAAATTCTTCCTGTGATTTTATCCACCTGTTGCACTGCTGGTAACTGCAAGAGGGATACATTAGGGCCTGGCACGGTAGCCTAGTGGCTAAAGTCCTCACCTTGCATGTGCCAGCATCCCAAATGGGCACCAGTTTGTGTCCTGACTGCTCCACTTCCCATCCAGCTCCCTGCTTGTGGCCTGGGAGAGCAGTAAAGGATGGCCCAAAGTCTTGGGACCCTGCACCCGCATGGGAGACCCAAAAGAAGCTCCTGGCTTCGGATTGGTGCAGCTCTGAGAGAACTTGGATCTGACAAATCATTTTCAGACAATGCTTTGAAGCATAAACAAAATAAAAGGACAAAACATAAATAATCCCATGCCTTCACCAGGCAGGAATCCAGGAGAGCATCCAAGATTACAGATGAACTTCCAGAGAAATGACTGACTACAAAGTAGAGCTTACTTTACCAAGGCGATCCCTTGGTCTGGGGATTCTGACCATCCTGAATAATTGTAGACCCTTCTGTCCACACCTGTTGCTTTCTTGATCAGATCAAAGCAGTTCATCTGGAAGGCAGGGAGTGTCTCTGGTGCTGCTCTGAGCCCACCCTCTTCACACGGAGGCCAGGTAGGTGGTCATTTCCGGGGCAGAAGACTGAAAACCTGTTTGCTGACAAATACTCCACTCCCACCACTAGGAGGCAGTGTGTCCCATCACCCATGGGGCTCATCCCACATCAGCAGGGATCTAGCTGGGAAACTTTCTGGATGGGAAAGGTTCCATGAGCCTGCCTGCCAAGCACTCCATTTCCTGTGGTGTGAATGGACTTTGCTCTGAGAGTTGATAAGAGAAAGTCCAACCTCGTTCGCTTCTTGGAGTAAAACCAAAAGAGAAGAAAATATTTGTTCCTTCTCAGACTGGCTCTTCCTGTCGGTCACTTGGCGTTGGTCAAGCGGGTAGCAAGGTCAGATTCAATAGCAGGCTAAAGTGACTAAGGTGCCAAGCCGCCACTCACCACTTTTGGTCTCCCCTGCCCCTTTTCCTTCTCTGCCACCTGGATAAAATGAACAGTGCTTCAAGCCTGTTGGTGCCAGAAGGCAAAAGTCATAGAACTCCGGAAAGAGGCAACTATCCAAGAGTTAGGATCTCCTACTTTCCAGTACGCCTGCACATAATCATGCACACTTTAATCATTTCCGTATGTGCAAATTGGCAAGTGTGTCTCCACCAGCTCCATCACAATGACCTCTAAAAACAAGGGTGAACAGGTGCATCCGCATACCTACCAGAAGATGGGGACTGGAGAAGGAGCAGCTTTGGGCTCCCTGGAACCCTTCCTCTGCCGTAATGTGGCAGAGCACATACATCATCATGTGAACGGGTACGTGTATATCTGTAGACTGCCATGCTGTCTGTGGCACATGTGATTTTACACGTATGACATACCCACAGCAGTCAGCCATGTTGCTGTTCTAGGTACTTGTGAAAAGTAGTGCTTGCAATGTCATGCTCTCTGAAGTTGCCTGCCCAGTATTTTCTGGAGCTCCACGTATTTCAGCACCCTCCCATGGGGGAGACTCAGAGGCGGGTGGAAGCAACATTGGTGGTTAAAATCAGATTAGGAGAACAGACTAATTTTTCTCAGGTTCAACCAGCCTTGGGTAGAAACTATTCAGAAGAAAAATTGCATCTCTATCAAAGGGTTACATGGTTTTGCTCTTGTCATTATTCCCTAAATAATAAAGTATGGCAACTACCCACATAACAATGTACCGAGAATAGTAACCCAAGAGTGATTTCAAGTCTGTAAGGGAATGTGCACAGGTTATATGAAGATCCTGCACCACGTTACATTTAGGACTTCAGCATCTGTGGAGGGTTCTGCAGCTCATTCTCCGGATGCTAGTGGATTGCTGGGTTTGCTCATTGTTCTAACACATAGTTCAAACCCAAGAATTCAAGGTTTTAAATGGCAATACCCATAAAGGAACATATCCTGTTTCTCTCTCTCTCTCTCTCTCTCTCTCTCTCTCTCTCTCTCTCTCTCTCTCTCTCTCTCTCTCTTTCTCTTTCTCTTCCTTCCCTCCTTACTTCCATTCTTGTTCTTACACTGTATTCCACTGAAAATACACTATTATTGTTGTTAGGTTAGTTAGTTATTTTGTTTTTGTACAGGGCACTTTGGAGAATGTTGAAGACTTGTTAATAATCAGCATATGCCCTCCTGTTGAGATACAAAAACGTCAAACAATTCCACATCCTAATAAAACTAAGGAGAGGAATTAATACAAAAAAAAGAAGAAGAAAGTGCAAACAGAACCAAGAAATGTCAACAGATTCTTGGAAGAGAAGTGGTGGCTACTTGAGCAGAAAAGAGGAAGCCAGAAAAGAGGAAGCAGTGTGTGCCCAGGAAGCCCAGGTGGAAAAGGAACTGACTCCTGCTGCCCCTGCCTGAGCGGCATGAGGCCCTGGAACCCCTGGTGCAGGGGAGGGTGAGGCTGGGCACAGGAAAAGGGAAGCAGGTGCATTCATGGTCTCTTTGCCTCACTTACGCCCCCCTCCCACCCCCCGCCCTTGACTGTCTCTGGCTCCCTGTCCTTAACAGGTCACCTGTTTCCTGTTCAAACACATGTTGATACAACTTCACACACCCATAATTTGTTGGTCCCCTGACCAGCTATCTGCCATCCAATCAAAAGAGAAGCCTAGGGCCAACGAGTGATCTGCTCCTAAGTAACTCACTCCTCAGTCTGATTGGGAACCAGGATACAAAGTCCCCACAGGCAAGCAGAAACAGCAAAGGGATGCAAGAAAATAGAACTACATGGAAAGCACCTTAAAAATATAAATAATATTAGGTTGTCAGGATCGCTCTTGATTCCCCCTGTATGTCTTTATAGGTTTGCTACTGTCTAATGCTGATTCGAGTCTGTTGTTTATAAGTTATCTGTTACGTTCTTGATAGGTTATACTTAACATCTTCTTCACACATGCTAAAAAGGTGGAAGATTTCTCTGTTCTCCCGACCCATTACGGAATAACATAGGGTATTGAAAGTATATTAGGTTTACAGTTCTTTGATGTAGATCATAAGCAGTCTGATTCACATTGATTGTTGAATCATTAGTTACAATAGCTTATTGCATGTGATACAGGCTGTTTGAGGTTGCAATAATACTACAATTTACAGGTACAATCTTTCGGGTTGACATCCTTTCATCTTAAATTAAGACAAACATGTGGTATCTAACCCTTTGGGATTGGCTCATTCCCCTTAGCATAATGGTTTCCAGTTGGGCCCATTTGGCCACAAAGAACTGCATTTCAGTTTGTTTGTTTGTTTGTTTGTTTGTTTGTTTTTGATAGCTGAGTAGTATTCCATGGAGTAGATGAACCATAGCATTCTTTTTTTAATATTTTTATTTTGAATTTTGAATTATGTGGTACATTTTTGTATAGGCTGGGATTCCAATCCCCCCAAACTCCCACCCCCACCATCAGATTTTTCCCATTCTGTTACAATAGTGTAGTTCTTCATAAGTACCATAGCTTTCTTATCCAGTCTTCTGTTGATGGGCATTTCAGCTGCTTCCAAGTTTTTGCAATTATTGATTGTGCTGCTATGAACATAGGGGTGCACGTTGGTTTCTCGTGTAACAAGTGTTTTGGATATATTCCTAGAAGTGCTATTGCTGGATCATATGGTATGCAGATCTTCAGTTGTTTGAGTGTTCTCCATGCTGATTTCCATAGAGGCTGTACCAACCTGCAATCCCACCAACAGTGGAGTAGGGTTCCCTTTTCCCCACATCCTCACCAGCAAGTGTTGTTGGAGGATTTTTGTATGTGGACCATTCTTACTGGCATCAGGTGGTACTTCATTGATGTCCTAATTTAGATTTCCCTTATTGCCAGAGAGTTTGAACATTTTTTTCGTATGTTTGTCATTGGGGTTTGTTCCTTTGTGAAGTGAAGTGTCTGCCCATTTCCCGTGCCCATTTCTTGAGCGGCTTGTTTTGGTGTTTTGGTTGTTCTGGAGATCTTTATATATTCTGGAGATTAGCCCCCTATCACCCATGTAATGTGAAAGATCTTCTCCCATTCTGTGGGTTGCTCTGAGCAGTCCTCAGGAACAGAAGAACAGTAAACTTCCTTTGGGACTCGGGGGGGGAGCTTTCTCTGGTCCTTACTTAGTTCCAACCTTGGATCCCCACCCTCTCTTGCAATGACCAGCAGGGTTGCTCTGATGCTGCCCCCTAAAAAAATTAAAATTAGATTAGATAGACAGAGATCAATAAGGAAAGCTTAGAACCAGACAGGAAACAGTCAGCTTGCACTCACATATACCTTACTGGGTAAGACACAAAAATTAGTAACTCCTCACTAGGGTATAGAAGATTTCTCTGCACACGCCTCCTAAAACTATTCTGAACCTCAATTATTAGCATATGCCTAGTTAGAGTTATAAGCCAGATTGGACTATCCTAAAATTTGGCAAGTTCAGTAAAAATTATGCTTCAATACTACAAACAGCTAAATATAAAAATGAAAATAGACACAAGACAGCTGAATAGTACCCTAGAACCATTTTAAGGTGTAGAGCAGCCGGTTGTATATAAACTAAAATTGAAATGTCAATGAAATAGTCACAGGATGTGGTTAAGAACTTGTATTTTCTAACATATTGGTCACTTAATACCAAGTCAATTAATTCCATAATGTTGTAAATTGTTGTTGCTGTTATGTTATGGCTTTTCATTGGACGGGATGATATTCTGCCAGCTCCACTTTCAGACCAGTGATGGTCTCCCAAGGAATCTGTTGAATTTATTTGGACAATAAGATGCTGGACTCTATACATGGAACATGCTTGCAATGGAAGAACCATGACTGGATTTGAACTGTAATACTGCAACAATGTGGAGGAATCCACCATGTGGGGAGGACACGGGGAGGGGTTGGGGGAATTCCAGAGCCTATGATACTATGTCATAAAACGAAGTCAAATGAAAAATTGATACATAATATCCTAAGAAATGTCCTCAAGGGCCTGAAGAGGATATTAAGCCTACAAATTAAGAAATGGATGAATTGGGCCTGGCGGTGTGGCCTAGTGGTGAAAGTCCTCACCTTGAACGCGCCAGGATCCCATATGGGCGCCGATTCTAATCCCGGCGGCTCCACTTCGCATCCAGCTCCCTGCTTGTGGCCTGGGAAAGCAGTCGAGGAAGGTCCAAAGCCTTGGGGCCCTGCACCCGTGTGCTCGTGTGGGAGACCTGGAAGAGGTTCCTGGCTCCTGGCTTCGGATCGGCACAGCACCAGCTGTTGTGGTCACTTGGGGAGTGAATCTTCCTCTCTGTCTCTCCTTCTCTGTATATCTGACTTTGTAATGAAAACAAAATAAATCTTAAAAAAAAGAAATGGATGAATCAAAAACATTTAAAATATCATATTTAAAATCTCATTTAAAATATCATATTTAGTCAAATGTGTTATTATCCACAAATATTCACTCCCTGGCTGCAGAAGAGTTCTACCTCCCACATGATAAAGGGTAAACTTGGTCAAGTGACTCTGACCGTGTACAAAAGTTTCCACTTAGTCCACCCAGGCTGAAGCTTTAGGGTCAATGTGTGGTTTGCCATTGTACTATTCCCCTCATAGCAGGCCAGTAATAAAGGGCCGATTATGCCAGCATCCTGAGTCTCAGTGTACCAATAATACAGGGCAGAGCCACAGTGCTCCCTCAGTGGACCCTGAGCCAGCAAGAGACCTTTCTTGTTGGAAGCCACTGAACTTCCAGGTCATTACGATAGTATATCCTAGCCTGTGCTGGCTGCCACAACATTCAGCATTTAAATACTCAACTTTTCTAATAGTGCATTAGGAGATCTGTAAGCTAGAAATCAGGAAAACACTGGCCAGTGTTGTGCCCCGGCTAAGTAACCTACTGCTGGAGACATCAGCATCCCATGTTAAGAGTGCTAGTTTAGAGCTTGCATTGTGGCATAGCAGGTAGAGCCACTACCTGCAATTCTGGCTTCCCAGCTGGCCCCTGATTCATAGCCCAGCTGCTTCACTTCTGATCCAGCTCCCGGCTCACAGCGTGAGTAAAGCAGTGGAAGATGGTCCAAGTATGTGGATTCCTGACACCTACTTTGGAAACCTGCTGTCCTCAGCCTCGCCCAGCTCTGGCTGTTGCAACCACTTAAAGAGTAACCTAGCAGCTGAACAACAATCTCTCTCTTCCCCACCTGCCCTTTCCTTTTCTCCCAATAGTTCTTTCAAATGAATAAAACATTTTTTAAATGCTGGTTTAAGTTCCCAGCTTTGGGGATTGATTAACAGAGTCCTGTTAATGTGCCTGTGAAGACCACAGAAGATGCGCCATACACTTGAGCCCCTCCCATCCATGTGATGGATGGAATGAAGTTCTTGGCTCCAGGATTCAGCCCACACAAACCAGGCTGTTGTAGCCATTTAGAGAGTGAATCCACAGAGGGAAAATCTGTCTCCCTGGTCTACTGCTACACATACTGGCAAATCGGGGTAGAGGGCGGGCCTGGTGGGGGGTTATTGTGGGTCACCCCGACTAGGCTGCAGCTCCCACTGGTTGATGTAAGGGCCGAGAATGTGCTGGGCCGAACCAGACTGGACTGCAACACCCATTGGTTCCAGTGCAACTTGGGACTGAAAACAGAACCAACCCAGCAATTGAAACCACCAGCTGATCGGGGTGATGGATTGTGCCAGGCCCTGTGCTTGCTAGAACATACAAGAATCTGGTCTGGGAATACCTCAAAGTTTCTTTGGAGATCTCCCCAATCAAACTGCTGGACTCAGAACTCTAACCAAGAAAAGACAGAAGACAGAACAGGTCAATCATTCATCTCAGCTGTATGTTGGCAGCGAAATATGGGGCAAACGGAGACTTTATAATGGACCATATCAATCAGTGGACGACCTCATCGAGTGAAACTGGCAGCGATTCATAGCTGGAGAACTATTAAAACCACTTGAGAAAATATCTCAGAGCATGCCCCACATCCGGGACTTGGGGTGGGCGGGAAACCGGGTGGGGCTTCTCCCTCAATATCCCCCTTTACCTCAGATACATGATGGAAACAATATGGACATAACAGTATTACCCACTTCCCTATACCCCCTGAACCTTTTTTTTTTAACCGTAATTAACTATGTAAAGATTGTCAACAACAATACAATAAAATAAATTTTAAAAAAAAGGAAACTCTGTCTCCATTTCCCTCTCTCTCTCCTCTCCCAATCTCTCTCAGACTTTCCAATAAATAAATATTTTCTAAAAATCCAGAAAATTCATTAAAAATATTTAAGAATACAAATGAAGAAAATACGGGATTTTTAATAGATAAGAAAAAAAACAGACCAGCCTCAACCACAAAAAGGCTAATATCCAGTAATGGATATTCTAAATGAGACAACAGAGAGAACTACTGAAAGGAAATTATTCAATAAATGCAAAACATTAGCCTTCATATAAGGCTATTAACCTATAGAATTATTGGCTCTGTCTTCATCCGAGAATCACAAATACAAAGATCTTCTCCAAAGCACGTTTCAAGAAATATCTCATTCCTGCAAAAGAGAAACAATGTTACAAGCTTCCAAAGGAGAAAAAAATTAAGATTAGCTTAAACAGGTACACAGTCAGAAAGATAATGGGATTTATAATGACAGAATTAGGAAGTAATGCAGTAATTTGTTTAAAGTTCTAATAGAAAAAAAAAATTAAATGTTCTATGTTCTTAGATGGCATAGCACACACTGAACACAGAGGCAACAGCCCCCTTTGAGCACATCTTCCTGCTTGGCAATTGATATGGTGACCTTGGAGCTGTGAGATGCAACCCTTGGTCCCAGAACAGTAAGTTAATGGCTGGGTTGGAGGCCCTCTGGGCACAGCGACTTGTTCCAGATAGTCACTGGCAGTCGCTGGGGAGCCACTTGCTTCTCTGTCCTTCAGGCACTGATGGCACAGAGGACGGTTCAGACCACGTGTGCGCCTTGCCTGCTTGACTCATTTCCTCCTGGTCAACTTCAGGCAGAGCCCCACCGAACAGCTTGTGGCTTCCTTCACTCCCACTCCAAACCACCAGTGATCTGAAGCCCATGTAGTATTCACGCTTATGCTGTGTTGGTAGTTAGATCCACACAAATTACAGTATTTTTACGTGAGTGATTTAAAGAGTATTGTTATATTCCCTCTGCAGATGACTATGGTTATTTATCTCATGAATTTTGTTTCAAGTTACTTGAATGGGCTCCTGCTGACAACTGAATGAGTATCCGTGGCAAGCTTATGCAAGAACAGAAGCCATCATTGACGCCAGTTCTTCCTCCTCCTATGGAGTCAAAGCCATTCTTCCTCTTGTAGCACAAAAGGCTCCGCCTACCCCTCTTCAAAGTCTCTGAGCAGATCCCACAGATTCCCTCCCCTGCCTGCCAGTGGCTGTGATGACTGGAGCCTGGCCCAGGGTTTCCTAGGCATGTGGCTGGGTTGCCAATTTCTACGGAGCTGGGTGGTTTATGTTGAAGGGACTTGGAAGACCATACCCCCCATCTCCTCACAGAGGGTGGGGGGAGGAGACGTGATCACAGAGGGCTGCTGATTCATTCCAGGTCACTGTTGATGGATAGCCCAGCCAGGACTGCCCGCCTGCTGTGCTGGACACAGGCCTTGTGCGCCTTCTTGCTTCCTTCTGCTATATTTTCTTGGTCCACACAACCCACAGCGCCAGAAATGAGCTGGGTTTCCTTTTCCCTCAGTCTTTAACAAAATTCCCCACACCAAAAGGCAGAGGACTGACTGCCTAAGAAGGCTTAGAGGAACCTAGAGCTGCCCCCAGAATTCAGAATAGCACCTTCCCCTCAGAGCGTAGCCTGATAGGACAGAACCGGGCAACAAGGGCCCATCACTCACTGCTCCTCATCCCTGGTAGACAACTACACATGCAAGACTCCCTTTGTGAATGTCCTAACAAGTCTCACCCTGAGCAGCGTGTCCCTATGGTTCACAGCACACAACAGAGCCAGGCAGGGCAACAATTCCCATTTTCCTCACTCTGACTCTGTGGGCATGAGCTTCTGCTGTGGTTTAAATATCTTCTCACACTTTAATTGTTCTGTGACAGTGTGGTTAAGCAGGGCCTTAAAGAGGTCATGAGGTGGAAGCCAGCATCGTTGCACAGTGGGTAAAGGTCTACCTATGGTACCAGCATCCCATGTGAGTTCCCATTTAAGTCCCAGCTGCTCTGCTGCTGGTCCAGCTCTCTGCTAACACACTTGGGAAAGCAGCAGAGGATGGCCCAAGCATTTGGGCCCCAGCACCCATGTGGAAGACTTGGATGAACCTTCTGGCTTTGGACCAGCCCAGCTCCGATCATTGCAGCCATTTGGTGAGTGAACCCAGTGGATGGAGGATCTCTCTCTCTCTCCATCTCTCTTGAATAAATAAATATTTTAAGAAAACAAAAAGGATGCTTTTGGTCTCTGCCTCTATTCCCAGGTGCTTCCCCACCCGGTTAGAACAACCAGACCAACAGACCCACTCCTAGAAATCTTAGGGTGCCCCAACCTCCAAAACTGAGAAACCAATGCCTTTCCCTTATAAATTACCCATCCTGTGGTACTCTGTTATCTCAGCAGGAAATGAGCGAAGGCCATCTTGCCAGTAAACACCTGTGCTTGGGCTCTTGCTGCAACCTGCCTTCCGGGCAGTGCTGGTGGAAACAAGAGGCTGAGGGTCCCTCAGGGTACACTCAAACTTCTCCTATCCAGAAGTGTTTCTGGAAGCCCAACCTGGAACACCATTTAATTACAACATTTCTTTTCATTGCTGAGCGTGCATGGTCCCCCACCCTCCTTTCCCACTTAATTTGCCCCAGGGCATGTATCCCTGCAGAGGTCAGTTGGTTTCTTTCTGCTCCTCATCCTCCCGAAAGAATGCAAGCTCCCTAAGAGCGGAACTATGGTCAGCTTTGTTCACTGCTGCTCAGCGCATGAAACATCAGCTGTCACAGGGCAGACAATGTGTAAGCGTGCTAGCAACTGTCACACATCAAAAACAAAACAAAAGCATGACCCCAAACCCCAGAAAGTGGCTTTCTTGATACGTTCATCAAGCAAAACAGATGCTCTGCTTCCTTCTAAAGTGTTAGATGAAACTTCCGGAAGCATTTCTTAGAACTCTGAGCTCCTCATTTCTCTTAACATGGTGGCTGGATCTCAAAGGCCATCTTGGCCCAGGAATTCAAGCAGAACTGCTTGGAGCCTTAATCCTACCTGATACAGGGTCCAGCTGAAAACAACGTCCTCATCAAGTAGCTACTTATTTCTTAAGCAGAGCTACTGACATCCTGACCACCTTGGCTCCCAGAAGTGATGGCTTCCCTGCTTGGCATGGTACATTTACCACTCTCTCACCTTCAGGCATGCTCTCACAGGGAGCTACATTAGTGTTTATTTTGACATTTGACTCTGAATAGAAACAGGCTTGCTCTCTGTTCATGGGGATTCTGCACACGTTTGGGGTGGGGAGGGGGGTCAGTGCATGTAGGATGTGACAAAATAGCTCAAACTCACTAAAACTAAAGCTTCTGTTTCTTTTTTTTAAAAAGACTTATTTTTTATTGGAAAGGCAGATATACAGAGAGGAGGAGAGACAGAGAGGAAGATCTTCCATCCAATGGTTCACTCCCCAAGCGGCCGCAACAGCTGGAGCTGAGCCATTCTGAAGTCAGGCGCCAGGAATTCTTCCGGGTCTCCCACAGGGATGCAGGGTCCCAAGGCTTTGGGCCATTCTCCACTGCTTTCCCAGGCCACAAGCAGGGAGCTGGATGGGAAGTGGGGCCGCCGGGATTAGAATCGGCGCCCATATGGGATCCCAGAGTGTGCAAGGCAAGGACTTTAACCACTATACTATCGAGCCAGGCCCCAAGCTTCTGTTTCAAAAGGCCATAGAGGATTCGGGGCCTTGGGGTTGGGGGCAGATGGCAGCCCCCCACAGAGTGGTGTCTGTGGGGGACGCCTCTGCTGGGCCGGATCTGAGACTGGGGACTCAGCAGACCAAAACCACTGCTGAAAGGCAGTGACTGAGTCCTTGGCTTTGGACAGCCAGTGTACCAAATGGTGCCAGGCTCTGCCTGCTGGTCACCCAGCGGTGAGCTCTGGGGTTTTTAGCATATGAAATTGCTGCTTAAGAACTCCTATGAATAAGGCCAGCTTTAGTGTACCTGAGAGATGAGTTCTGGGTGATTCCCAGTTACAAGGTCCCGAAACTTTCGGGTAAGCGTGGGGACTGAGACCTGATGATTTGGAGGGGAGTGTCCATAAGATCTATTTGAGCCAGACTGAATCACCAGTCAAATTAGGAATCCTGAGAAGGGCTATTAGCATAGGGCATCACTGACTACCACACACTGGTCCACACCAAAGCTATGGGCCTGTCTAGCTGGGCACCATTACTTGACTGGGTGGTGGAACGGTGGACTGGTCACATTCGGCAGGGTCAAGACACTTACCAGCACGCGAGAGAAATTGGTCCGGGGGTAAACTCTAAAGGGGAAGTATGGGCCTAACTCTGTGGAAATACAGTTCCCGCAGGTTAGCTCGCGAGCTGGCGTGGCGAGGGGCTAAGCTAGGAGTGACCATGGCACCTGCCATCACTAATGGGTAAAGGAACCATTGGCATTCTGGACAGGTCAAGGCATCATCACCTGAAGGAGCATCCTAAAACAAGATGTGGAGTGGGACGAGCTGCAACTGGAAAGGGGCTGACTGGGCATGACCAAACACATTTCTTCTTTTTTTTTTTTTAATAGTTATTTTTCCTTTATTATTTTTTCTTTTTTTTTTTTATTGGTTACATTGCATTATGTGACACAGTTTAATAGGCAGTGGGATTCCCCCCACCCCTCCCCAAACCCCCAGCCCCCTCCCATGGTGGACTCCTCCACCCTGTTGCGTTACCACAATTCAAATTCAGCTGAGATTCTTTCATTGGAAGCATCTACCAGGCATAAAGCCAACAAATTTCAACACACAAAAAAAGAATAGAAATCAGGATGGAGCACATGTCATCCCAACCCAGGCTCTTACAACAACTGGTCTACAGGAGGCAGGGATACAATGCCACAGCATTGAAGGCAAAGGCTGAAACAGGTGAAGGAAACACCTGTGGGCCTCATGTGAGCTAGATCGGGGAAGGGCCTGATTGGGCTGACTGTTCCGAATGGTGCAAGCAAAATTAGAGTGGGCAAGGGTTGGTAGGGCTTTGCCACATCATCAGATGGCAGAGACTGGCACCTGGGGCAAATACTGTTAAGTTAAATGCCAGAACCACCTGGAGAGTGCGCAATCCAGAAGTTGGAGTGGCCTAGTAGGGAGATAGTGGGCACCTCCTTGTGGGTAACCACTCCCACTGGAAAGCACGAAAACCAGGACAGGGGCAGGGGTTGCTAAACAGAAAGGCACCTGCCAGCATGTGTGTGGGCTGGATAGTAGGCTGGTTGGGTCGAACTAGGCTTCAATGCCCAATGACAAGTATCAGAGCTTAATGGAAGGTGGGACAGACTGAAAAAGCCTGCAGTACATACTCGCATGCATGGGAACCAGGGAAGGGAGCAGGCCTGATGGGGGTTATCGGGAGTCGCCCCAACTAGGCTGCAACTCCCACTGGTTTGTGTGAGGACCGAGTATGAAGTGGGTAGGATCGAACTGGACCACAATACCCATTGGTCCAAGTGGAAGACAGGGCTGGAAACAGAACCTGACCAGCAGAGACCGGTCACATTAAGCAGGGCCATGACATTAACAAATACACTAGAGAACCATATCTGGGGGAAGATTCTGTGGGGGGTGTGTGGGCCAAACCTTATGGAAATTCTGGCACCACAGGTTACTTCAAGAGATGGAATGGTGATAGACTAAACTAGGTGTGATCAAGGAGCCTGCCATCAATCACAGATTTAAGAGCTGACAACAGTCTGGACTGGTCAAGGCAGCAGCATCCGAATGTGTTTTGAATGAATTCACTCTCTCTGGAAGAGTTTATTGTTTATATGTGTGTGTGTTCCAATTATTAGTTATTGCGTATCAGAAATAACACAGGATATATTTATGTTACGGAGACTGGCTTACTTCACAAAGTTGGGTCCATTTTGCTACAAACAGTGAGATTTTAGTCTTCCTTTCAGGTGAGTTGTATTCCATGGAGTAAATGCATCACATTATCTGTATTCATTTATCTGTTGATGGGCATCTAGGTTGTTCCCAAGTCTTGGCTATTGCTAGTTGTACTGCTATAAACATGGCTTGTAGGTACCTTTCTCATATACAGATTGCATTTCACTTGAATATATTCCCAGCAATGGGATAGCTGGATCATATGAGAGATCTATTTTTAATTGTCCAAAGCATCTCCATGCTAAATTCCATAACGGCTGCACTAGTTTACATTCCAGACAACAACAAATTTGGGTACCTTTCTCCTTGCAGCCTCGTCAGCAATCATTGTTGGTTGAATTCTGTATGTAGGTCATTCTCACCGGGGTTTGGTGAAATTTCATTGTGGTATTTATTTGCATTTCCCTAATTGCTAGAGCAGCTGAGCATTTCTTCATGTGTCTATTTGCCCTTTGAATTTCATCACTGAAAAATATCTGTTCATGTCCTTTAGCCGTTTCTGACCCGGGCTACTTCTTTTGCTGTTAAGGTTCTGGAATTCCTTGTGAATCCTGGATAGTAATCCTCTATCTGTTTTGTAACTTGTGAACATTTTCTCCTGTTTCGCTGGTTTTCTCTTCACTTTGTTGACTGCTTTCCTTGCAGTATAGAAGCTTCTTAGCTTATGTAGTCCCATGTGTTTGTTTTTGCTTTAATTGCTTGTGCTTTGGTGGTCTTCTCTAGGAAGTTTTTACCCACACCTACGTCATACAGAGTGTTGCTGATGTTTTCCCTTAGTAATGTGATGGTGTCAGGTGGTATGTTTAGGTCTTTGGTCCATTTAGATTTTATTTTTGTATAAAGTGAAAGGTAGGGGTCTTCTGTCTTTTGCAGGTATTTATCTAATGTTCCCAGTGCCATTTGTTCAGTAGACTATCCTTTCTCCCTGGGTTGATTTTGGTTTGTTTGTCAAAATTTAGTTGGCTATCGGTATATGGATTCACTCCTGGGATTTCCATCTGTTTCCTTGATCTGGCTTTGTGTGAGTAGCAGGCTGTTTCGATGACCATGTTTCTGTAATATATCTTGAAGTTAGCCTTTTTAATACCTCCAGCCTTGTTTTTATGGTTTAAGATTGCTTTAGTTATTAAGGGTCTCTTGAAGTCCATATGAATTTTAGCATCACTTTTTCTAGCTCTGAGAATTTCATTGGAATTTTTATTGGAATCACATTGAATCTGTAAACCTTTCTATTTTAAAACAGATTTGCTTATTTTTATTGGAAAGGCAGATTTACAGAGAGGAGAAACAGAGAGAAAGATCTTACAGCTACTGGTTCACAACAGCCACAGAGCTGAGCTAATCCAAAGCCAGGAGCTTCTCCACATGGGTGCAGGGTCCCAAGGCTTTGGTATACCCTCCACTGCTTTCCTAGGACACAGGTAGGGAGTTGAATGAGAGGTGGAGCAGTCAGGACACTAACGGGCAAAACATATGGGATCCCAGTGCTTGGAGATGGAGGATTGTCCAATGCAGCCATTGCAACAGGTCCAGATCTTTCTAGTTTAACCAATGAGTTCATGGAAATGAAGTGACCAAGTGATCAATTTGTTTCTCTTAATTAATTTATTCCACCAGCTGTTAAGCATCCTCCATGGAATCTCTAAATTCATAAAATAAGTTCTATGAAATAAAATTAGCCAGTCTCATTACTGAGTAGTCAGTGAAATCATCTGAGACAGACATGTACTTGTGAAGTTGGACAACGTGTCATTCTGGGAGAGTGGTTTTTGAACATTCACAGTTAATGACTTCGATTAGTTCTTGTCAATTAACCCAATTTGATCTTCTGGTCGAGTATGAGTTTTTTGGCTATTTCAGACATGAAAGTGAAGCTGTGTGAGTCCAGCAGAGTTGCAATATTATATTTCAGACGTAGTTGGTTCAAATGTTATGCATTTGAAAGCAGAGCAAAAGCTTCTGATCACAAAGATAATCAATGTAAGTTGCCAGCTCTTACAGGAAACTGTGTGCTATGTTGGTTAGTTTGTCATTGCTAAATTCCATGAGAAAGCTGCTTAAAATGTGTGACAAGAAATGCATTCTGCCCTAAAATGTGGAGGCTCACAGTCTAGCATGGAGCAGCCCCATCGTTCTGGTGTCTGTTGGGAGAACTCCTGAGAAAGCAGGATCCAGGCAGAGCCACAAAGCAGAGAGACACAGAACCCTGGCTAGGCTCACAGAACCAGCCCCCTCCATAGGGCAGACCTCCACCAGGTGAACTTCCCAGATGCCATCTTTAGACCAAGTCACCACCTTAATCCATGAGTCTCTTAATCCTGAACATCAGACCTCAGGGCTTCAATGTCTGTGAACTTGGGAGCCAAGCTCAGCAGGGGGAGTGGAGGGGGGCAGCAGGCACAGGGCGATGTGACCTGAGTGCTGTCATTCAGTGAGTGTGGGTGGGTAAGCATCACTTGGAGGAAAGGGACAGGACCCTTCCAGTACTGTGTTCTGTTGGAGCAGTGACCTTCCCGGCAGGCCTCTCTCTGTCCAGTCTAACACCCGCTCAGAGCCCAGGCAGCTCTAACATCAGGTCTCCATACAACCGTCTTTGGTGGAGCAGAGTGGATGATCTAGGTGTAGAATGTCATTTAGGGGCATCTGTGCAGGTTCTTTGAATGTGAATGTCCTCAATCACCGTGCACACCAGGTGGCAAGTTAGGATGGGCTTGTGTACATGTGAAACACACACACACACGTGCACTAACACAAATGTCTTCCATATACAAGGGCCAGGACTTTTGTTTTTGTTTTTTTTTTTTTGGATAATGTTTACATAGTTGATTATGATGGGAAGGGTCGAGGAATAAGGGAAAGTGTGTGATACCATTATTTCCACATTTTCTTTTTCTTCTTCCTGTATCTAGGGGGAGGGATGAGATAAGGGGAGAAGCCACACCAGACTCCCAACTGCCTCAGTATCCGGGAATGGGGAACGGCCACCCAATGTCATCTCAGGGTACCCTACTAGAGCATTCTCTGAGGGTTATGTTCAAGTGGTTTTGAAAGTTCTAAACTGCTGTCAATCTCACTGATCCAAGGATGAGGAAATCCTTCCATGGTTCATGGGCTGAGATAGTCAACCTTAAAATTTCCATTCACTAAGATATTTGCTTTCAATGTTTGATTGGGGCATTTAACAAATGTGTTCTGTCCTCCTTCCTCTGCGCTGGTACCAGATGTCCTCTGCAGGCCCCAGTGGACTGCCATATCCTCCACATGCATCTAGATATGCCATCCACTGCTCCATCTTTTCCATTAAGGAGGCCCAATTCTGACACATGCACTCCATAATTTACAAAGCACTTCAGAAACTCAGTGACAGCAAAACAAACAACCCTGTGAAGAAATGGGTGATGAAGGAAATGAACTTATTTTTTTACCTGAAAAGCAGGGAAGCAGAAAGAGCTCTTGTCTGTGAATCCACTCCCCCAAAATGGACAAGCTCAAACTGGCAACATGGATTTCATCCAGATGTCTCACAACAAGTAGCAGGCACTAAGTACTTGAGCCGTTGCTGTTGCCCCTCAGGGTCTGTGCTGTCGGAAAACTGGAGTAAGAAGCCAGAGCTAAACATTGAACCCAATATGGAACTCAAGCATCAAGCATCTTAACTGGAGTCTTTTTTAAGATTTATTTTATTGGGCCTGGCACGATAGTATAGTGATTAAAGTCCTTGCCTTGCATGCGCCAGGATCCCATATGGGCACCAGTTCTGATCCTGGCGGCCCCACTTCCCATCCAGCTCCCTGCTTGTGGCCTGGGAAAGCAGTGGAGGATGGCCCAAAGCCTTGGGACCCTGCATCCCTGTGGGAGACCCGGAAGAGCTCCTGGCTTCAGATTGGCTCAGCTCCAGCCATTGCGGTCACTTGGGGAGTGAACCATCAGACAGAAGATCTTCCTCTCTGTCTCTCCTCCTCTCTGTATATTTGCCTTTCCAATAAAAAATAAAATAAATCTTTTTAAAATCTTTTATTGAAAAGGTAGATTTACAGAGAGAAGGAGAGACAGAGAGCAGGATCTTTCATCTGCTGGTTCACTCCCCAAGTGACTGCAATAACAGGAACTGAGCTAATCAGAAGCCAGGAGCTTCTTCTGGGTCTTCCTCATGAGTACAGGATCCTAAGGCCTTGGGCATCCTCTACTGCTTTCCCAGGCTACAAACAAGGAGCTGGAAGGGAAATGGAGCAGCTGGAATACAAAATGGCACCCATATGGAATCCTAGGAGGATACAAGATGCGTATTTAGCCACCAAGCCACCACACTGGACCCTTAACTGGGGTCTTAATCACTGGGCTCAGTGCCCACCACATCTAAATATTTGAAAGTTACAAATCAAGGAAATAAGAGGAAAATAAGGTATATCTTATTCCTCGCCTCAGTACATACTCTTTTCTAGTCATCCAGAAGGTCAGTTTCACATTTTTAATGATGAGGTTCCTCAAACCCTTGATTGTGACAACTGTGACTCACTTCTGTTCCCACCCTCAGCTACACCTATGCACAGGAAGGACTCTGTGACTGCCACAATCTGCACACCTAGTTCTGCTCCACTAGGTCCAAGGAGCCACCTTTGGATACCCTATAGTTTAGGAATATGTGTTCTAGAAACCCTGAATGAAGGCTTAAGGCCATTTATGTGCAAAACATCAAGAACCTGATATTCATAGCATGAGTTGGGATTGAGTGGGGAGTTGGTTCCATGACTTTGCCCCATGTCAGGTGCAAGGCAGAGAAAATATGAGAGGGATCTAAAAGCATCCAGGCAGGGAGGGAGCTCCATTGCAGGTCACTAGTGTGATGCCAACAAGGACAGCCAGGGTGAAGTTATGGTGAGATGAGCCAGTTAATCTCATCATTTTCTAATCCTGTTCACTGCTCCTCTGTACTCTGCAGCAATGTGTAAAGCAATGGTAAGCAATGGAAATTTTTCTTCTAGACCACTGACAGCCAAGTGGCGAGAAAATTGATGTTTCGTAGAGGTGGACCCTACATGTGATACACCTTGAGGTTCCTCCTTCCTTTTCTGAACAATAAAGTATCAAGCGTATTAGGCTGAGCAAAGCAGGTGCCTAGATTAGGGCACAGGGTAAGCGGTGGAGTCATCAGAGCCCAAGCCTTGAGGCAGATGACTGTGTCCCCACAGGAGGCCAGGCTGGCATGAGAGTGCGAGATCTCCCTGGGAGGGTTTGCCTGGTGTGTAAGGATGCTATCTGCACGAGAAGGGTCCGGCAGTGCCAGTAATGCAAGATTGGGTAAAGTCAAGAGACACCTAAGCCAGTGTGCTAATGACAACAGGAGCCAGATTTCTCAATGCTGAAGACGCAGAAAGGCAAGAAAGCCAGCTGGACCCACCATTTGTTGGGAAATGGAGATATGAAGAGTTTTCAGTGCAGAGAGATAGAGATGAAATTCAATACAGACAAAAATGTAAGTGTATAGATACATTTATGTCTTCATGATGATAGACAAATGAGAAGCAGGGAATGTGGGAGAGAAAGAGACTGGATTCATCAGATACCCCAACAGTAATGAGCACACTTACAGCTTATACTTTGATCCCCAAACAACTTTTTCCTTTCGGAAGAACCAGAGCACCTTGGAGAAATGACTGATTCCAGTGCTACGACAGAGAACACACAACATAAACCCAGAATCTCCTCATGTGCCAGAATGCAGAGAAGTGCCCAATGAATCAAAGGACATCTCGAGAGAACCCAGAGCCATCCTTAAGGGGCTCCCATTGCCCACATGTGAGCCATGTTGAGTGCACAGCATAATAAAAAAGTAGTAACAGATGACAACTATTGAATAAAGTGGAAATCCATGGGTCCGAGTTGATGGAACAAGAAAATAAATGAATGGCTTAGAGGTTTCATGAAGAATATGATATTCACATATCAGAAGCGTTCCCCCTCACTCCACAAAATGGTTGTTATTTACTAGCAGAAAGAAAGAGCAACTTTGGAGAGTTGAAGCTGGTACCTACCACCTTAATCAAGTGACAAAAATGAACATAACCATAGTGAAATGAACTGAAACTGTGCCACATGAAAAATGCAGTGAGAATTCAACATCACTCTGAAATTCCTGCAAATAGAATCTGTCTTTAATCATGAAGAAAAAAAATGTCGGATCAAATCCAAACTAAGGAAATCTCTATGAAATAACCAGTCCATGGTCTTCAAAAGCCAAGGTCATCAGAAAGAAAGGTCGAAGAAAGCCTCAAATTCAAGACAAAAGAATACTAGCGATAGACAACTGAATGCAATGTGGAGACATTATACAGGATCATCTTGCTTTACAGAACATTTTTAGAACAATTAGCAAAGTTTCATGAGGGGTTGAGGATTAGATGGTGGCTATGTATCTTGTTAACTTCCTAACTTAAGTGGCTGTAATGCAGTTATGTAGGAGACAACTGAATACCAAACACACTGAACATTTGGAGATGAGACAGCAGGTGGACAAGTTACTTCCAAATGATGCAAGAAAAAGCAGCTGTGTGCTGTACTGAAAACTTTCTTTTGGGAACAGGTGTTATGATGCAGTAGCTTAAGCCACTGCTTGGAATGCCTGAATCCCAAATCAGAGGATCTTGTTCAAATCATGACTACTCTGCACTTTCCATCCAGCTTCCTGCTAAAGTGCCTGGGAAGAAGTGGGTGATGACCCAGGTACTTAGATCCCTGGCACTCATTGACTCCGGCAGAACTCCTGCTCCTGACTTGACGAGAAACTGAGGAGTGAACAATCAGATAGACGATGTCTCTCTCTCTCTCTCTCTCTCTCTCTCTCTCCCTTTCTCCCTCTCTCTCTCCCCCAATCCTTCTGTGTCATTCTGCTTCTGTAATAAATAAATCTTTAAAACAATTTCCTCTTTGAATTTTAAATTATTTTTGCAGTATTTTTTTTTACCAAAATACTACTTAAAAAAAACCAAAAATTGGCAATAACAACATGAGAACAATGCGATAAGTAAGTGGTTCAAACCCACCTGACAGAATTAAAGAATAAGCTTTCCAGATGCTTCCCTTGGCATAATTAAAAGGATATTCTGTTGGTGGAAGGAAATCGGGACAACTAATACGTCACATAATTTCAAACAAGAAATTACAATAGTAGGGGTATCAATATTTTTCTTATGATACAGAATACACAGAGTAAAGTTAAGTAATGTAAAAGAAGTGAAGCAAGATGCAGAGACATGAAAACAAACTATGAGTTTCATCTCATAAGGATAAGACAATGTAGAAAAGTACATGAGGGGCCAGCACCTTGGCATAGTAGACTAAACTTGCAGCACCAGCATCCCATATGATTGCTGGTTCGAGTCTCAGCTGCTCCATTTTCAATCCAGCTCCCTGCATATGGTCTGGGAAAGCAGTTAAGGATGGTTCAAGTCCGTAAATTCCTAAATCCCCATGGGAGACTCAGAAGCAGTCCCTGGCTCTCAGCTTCAGATCGGCTCTACTCCAGCTGTGATGGCCATTTGGGGAGCGAACCAGCAGACGGAAGAGCTCTCTCTCCCCTTTTTTGTAATTCTGCCTTTCAAATGCAAACATGTTTTTAAAAAAGCATCTGTTCCATTTTTTAAAAATGCATATGAATTGGGCCCGGCGTGGCCTAGTGGCTAAAGTCCTCGCCTTGAACGCCCCGGGATCCCATATGGGCGCCGGTTCTGATCCCAGCAGCTCCACTTCCCATCCAGCTCCCTGCTTGTGGCCTGGGAAAGCAGTGGAGAATGGCCCAATGCATTGGGACACTGCACCCACGTGGGAGACCCGGAAGAGGTTCCAGGTTCCCGGCTTTGGATCGGCGCGCACCGGCCCGTTGCGGCTCACTTGGAGAGTGAATCATTGGACGGAAGATCTTCCTCTCTGTCTCTCCTCCTCTCTGTATATCTGACTTTGTAATAAATAAATGAATCTTTAAAAAAATGCATGTGAAATGTGTGAAGTTCAGTGGCCGTAGTGATGCTTAAAGGGAGGGAATTGCAACTGGACCAAGACCCAGACACCGGGTCCTGAGGAGCACTAGTCTGGGGCCTTGAGGGGTTGCACAGGCCCCTGGAGTGGGCAGGCACCAGCAAAAGCAGCTGAGGAGCCTGGTGGAATTACGGAGCACTTCACATTTTTCAGACCACAGAGTTGAAACAAGAGCAGACACAACTCAGTCTTAACCCCATGAGTCAGGATCTAACCTGAACGCATTCCAGCCCTGGTCACCAGGCTAGGGACCCCCTTATTATGTCAGCACACTGCAATGAAGTGAACCACCAGAGCAAAGTAAACAGTCATTACAGCCAGGGCCACAAGGAATCAGGTGAGCTTGGAACTTCCAGGTCACTTGTCGCTCGGGCAGACGAGGAAGAGGAACGGCCTGGACTTCTTGAATCTGTACACTTGATTGAGGTCCTGGTAATCTGCCCTTGGCTTGCTCAGATGGACCACAGGGCTGGGGATCACCCCATTCCCACATCTCCCAGTCCATAGCACAGCCATCCCAGGAGGCTGGGCTGGGGTCAGATCCTGGGTTCCAAGAAATGTGGACAGCCACTGTTTTCAAAGGCTCTCGTCCCTTCAGTCAGCCAGCCAGCAGGGCCCAGCAGACAGAAGCACTGACCGTTGGACATGCCCCTAAACGGTGGGACAGCTGACTGTTATTTCACTGTCTTAATCTCTTCCTTTTCCTTGCAATTACAAGTTGAGCATCTATGTGTCAATTATTTGAAATCTGTAGTTTCAAATCTGAAACTTAGTTTTCTGGATTGGGAAGGCTCAACTGCTTCCCCAGTCTGTATAAATACTCCAAAATCTGAAAACCGTCAAATGCGACAGACCGATTGGCCTGAGTGTCTAGGATAAAGGATGCCCAACCTGCGTAGTCGCAATAAACACACCCACTCTTTGCAACTCTAGTTTTCCGTGACACCTGGTTCGCCTGTGGCAACGTTTGCAGCAAGGCATTCCAATTACTCTGAGAGTTGGTCAGACTTCCTTTCTCAAGCAGGAAAATCTTCTCAATGCTCCTCCTAAGTTAGAAAACTGTTTATACCTCATTTGTGGAACAGTGGGAGGTCTCACAAAGCAAAGCAATTTCTTGCTAAGCCTTACTTACCATTTTCTTAGAAAATCCTGACGTGGGGATAAGCACGACTTAAATGTATTCAGAGGTCATGTTTAATACTAAGCAAATTGGAAACATCTACAAAGACATCTTGAATTACCCTCCCCTCTGTCAACATTTTCAGTCCTGCATATCAGCCATTTACGCTTGATTTCGCCTGACAAATTCAAAGGCACTGACCACCTTGATCTGCTTTTACACTCTGCACTAGTAGCAGCACCAGCAGCAGTGTAGGCCACTCAGGATTCTCCACACATCTCTTTTCAGCATTTCTTCGATGCAAATAGCATATGTGTGTAGCCTCCTGATAGATGGGCGAGCTCAGTTTGGGTTTTGTTGTTATTGTTGGAGAGGCAGAAAAACCGAGTCAGACACAGAGAAAGACCTCCCTCCCGCCCATTTGTTGATATTCTCCTCAAATGCCCACAAGAGCCAGGGCTGCGTTGGGTTGAGGCTGGGAGCCAGAAGCTCAGTCCAAGGCTTTCACAAGCGTGGCAGAGACCCCAGTACAGTGGCCATCACATGCTGCTTTCCAAGGTGTGCGTGAGTAGGGATCTGGGATTGGGAGTGGAGCCAGACCCCAGATCCCAGATACTCCAACACAAGGTGAATGCATCCCGACAGGCAAGACAGCCACTTATACACAACTGTGAGAACTAATAAAATGAGCAAAGTTGCATGATACAAAATTGACAAAAATTTGTGGGGTCTCTAAACTAACAACAACCAAGCCAGAAACAAAATTAATAGAACAATTCCTTTCATAATGGCAATAAAAAGGATAAAATACTTGGCAATAAACTTAACAGGTGAAAGACTTGAGCACTTCAGACTACAAAATGTTAGTGAAGGAAATGTGAAGCAACATTGATATACGGGAAGACATCTTGGGTTCATGGCCTGGAAGATTCCATGTGCTTCAGATGTCAATAGTGCCCGTCCTGGGCCCAGTATGGTAGCCAAGTTCCAGCGGTTCCACTTCTGTTCCAGCTCCCTGCTTGTGGGTTAGGAAAGCAATAGAGGATGACTCAAAGCCTTGGGACCCTACACCCATATGGGAGACCTGGAAGAAGCTCCTAGCTCCTAGCTTCAGATCGGCTCAGCTCTGGACATTGTGGCCATTTGAGGAGTGAACCAGCAGATGGAAGATCTTTGTATCTGCCTTTCCAATAAAAATAAATACTTCTTAAAAATGGCCAGAGACTTAAATGTAAAAATAAAACTCTTAGAAGAAAAAAAGCTTCAGTGTTGAATCTTACTATCTGCCTTATATCATTTTTGAGCAGTTTAACAACTATTTTCTTGACATGAAACCAAAAGTACAAACAACCAAAGAAATAGATAAACAAAACTACATCAGATGTAAAAAAACATCTGTGTATCACAGAACGAGAGAAAATATCTGCAATTCACATATCTGAAAAAGGGTTAATATTCAGAATATTTAAGAATGTCTACAACTCACCAGTAACCACAATAAAATTAGAAACTAGGCAAGGGACTTAAATAGACATTTCTTCCAAGATGACATACAAATGGCCATCACACTAAGATGGCCACCATCACTAATCATTAGGGAATACTTCCTCTCACACCCATTACCTATATCATCAAACAAAACAGAATCAAAAGCAGTCGACATTGGTGAACATATGGCGAAATCAGAACCACTGTGAATTCTTAATGGGAATGTAAAAGTGTTCTAGCCACTATGGAAAACAGTCTGATGACTCCTCAAAAATCTAAAAATACCATTATTACATGAGTCAGTAATTGCACTCCTGGGTAAATACTCAAAAGAATGTCAGGGAATGTTTCGGAGATGCCTGAACCCTCATGTTCAGAGCAGCATCATTCATAATGGCCGAGATGGGGAAATTACGCAAATATCCACTAGAGAGGTATGTTCAGCAAGGCGTGACAAGGTGTGACACCAAGCCCCTAACAACCTCCAGTGCAGAGGATAGACAACAATAAGCCCTGGCCACCTACACTCTCCCAACCTCACTCTTTTATTTTACAGTTCCCTTGTCCTGAGCTTGTGATGGCAAATCTCTTACTAAAACCAGTTCTCTGAACTGAGGGAGTGGCACAGGCAACCCTCCAGGGTTCATTGCACACCAGACTTAGGACCTCATTTCTCTCCACATGGATAACTTCTTGATGTTCAGTCTGTTCTTGAGGGCTTTTTATTTTTTCCCGTAAAATATAACTACCACTTATGTGTAACCCTGGGACCTCCTGAATCCACTTTGCCATCATCAAAAATTCCTCCAGAGCACAATGTCGAGGCCAGCACAATGGCTTAGCTAGTTAATTCGCTGCCTGCAAGTGCTGGCATCCCCTGTGAGCATTGGTTCGTGTCCAGTCTGCTCGACTTCCCAACCAGTTTCCTGCTTATAGCCTAAAAAAGCAGTGGAGGATGACCCAAAACCTCAGGACCCTGCAGCTGTGTGGGAGACCCAGAAAGGCCTCCTAGCTCCTGCCTTTGGATCATCTCAGCTTTGGCCATTGCAGCCATTTGGGAAGTGAACTAGAGAATGGAATGGAAAATATCTCTCTCTCTTTCTGTCTCTCTCTCTCTCTCTCCTCTCTTTGTAAATCTGACTTTCAAATGAAAATGAACAAATCTTTTTTTTAAATAGAGCCCAATGTCATGGACAAATGAAAGAAGGACTGTGAGCATGGCAGACAAAAGTGTATCATGATAACTTGTTCTTTTTTTTCCGCTCTAGAATAGAAGCTCTGTGAATTCTGATACGTCTGCACCCTGGAACCCAATATTCAACAAATATTACATGAATGAATGAATTAGCTAATGGACAAGCCACTCAACCCAGTATTCGACTTTGAGGACAGCAACTGATGCTGCCCCAAGTTAGAGTTATGTTTGTGCCTCTAAGTTTGTGCTAGTTGTCCCTTGAGCACAGGAAAACCTATCATGGCAGCTTGATTGAGCATGGCATCTCAGCTTGGCACACACAGCACAGTGACGGTCCCCTTGCTGCTCCATGTCTGTGACTTTGATCTTGCTTTTTCATTCCTTTCTTTTCTGATAACCCGGATGCCAAATTTCACACCTTTGGAGAGGTGCTAGTGGCACCACCCAGACCAGCTAACTGGGTCATCCTAAGGAAAGAGCTTCTCACAGCTTAAGAACTTACAGATGTCCTCAGGGTAGAGGACAAAAGAGAGAGGTACACACCTAAAGAGGTGGGGTGTTAGGCCATGCAGGGCTTCAGCAAAGAGCATGCTGGCAGTCTCAGCTCCTTTGCTCGCTAGTGCATCCTAGCCCACATCATTAGCACTCTGCAGCCCCGCTCCTGCCTGGCAGCCAGCCAGTTGTCAGCAGGGCCTGTGGAGGAAAGCATATCACGTGGTCATAGCTAACAGCCTGGCAGGCGCCCGCACAGGGTGGTGGTTCAAAGGGCTTCTGAGTGCAGCAGGGAGGGTCTGAGTTCCCTCCAGGTACCCACCCCCCGGCTCCGATGTTCTGTATCCTTACCAAAAGCCCCTTGACTGCTCTGTGTTCCATCAGCTGCAGCTGTTTCCAAGCTCGAATTGAAGGCCAGGCCTCAGGCATTGAGAAAGGATTCCAAGTTCTTGCCCAAAAATATTAAGAGAAATGTTTGCCTTCAACCAAGTCCGTAAGTGCTCATATACAAAGATTCTCTGGCTGTGGGCATATCTATACACAACAGCACTTTGTTCCGACTAATGTGAGCATTCATCATGGCCCTCTGTGAGATTTCCTAATAAATGCTTCTGACTGATCACTCTGGTGTTTAGGTTGATTTACATCTCAAGGAGGGCTTGGGAACTCCCTGGCTGGTACTTTTGGGGTGACTCCAACTTAGATTCAAAAGGCAAAGCATGTACACTTGGCTTCTTGATAGGGTTGTTGCAAAAATCTGTTTCAACATATAGTGGAGCGTCTGTGACAATGTTGTAATGTCCCACACTGGCAGCTCAGCCCAGTGCCACATTCCAAAAAAATCACAGCCCAGTTCCCCCAGAGACCCTAAATTGCACAATTACATTTCCTCGAATCTGCTTACCCATCTTTGAAGCCCCTTTTATTTATCTCAAGTTTACAGGCAGAGCCTTGTATGAATCTTAGCCCCAGATCTCCCATCCCTCCACTCTCCTGCTTTCCTTACATTTCCATACACTGTCAGCCCTCCTCTTGCCTTCCGGATCTTGTTTTATCTTCCCTCTTCTTCCCTGTGGACCGCTGCCCTCCACCTCTGAACCTAAACAGCAGCATAAATAATGAGCAGCATGGAGGGGGACACTCAGAGTCTGCAAGAATGAGCAGGAAGGCTGAATCACTGTCCAAAGTCAAAGTACCATCCCTCTTGGTTGCGAGGCTGTGATGCTCAGACCCAAAGCCATACGGAGGCCCTCAGGGACGCCCTGCTGAGAGCTCCCTGTTGATGGGCCTCTGTAAGTCGTCACCAGAAGCTATTTAAGCACAGCATTTCTTCTGACCCAGCCCAGGTTTAAGTTCACAATGGATAGTTCTGACTGACTATGGTTTAATTTACATGATTTTTCAACTGTGATCAAAAAGCGTACTCAGAGAGTCATACTGTTTCTCACTGCCAGTGTGGGCTGCTGATAAACTCTGTGAGATATTCAACGCTCTGTCACATTGGCTTTTGTGTGAGACGATTCTGGCCAACTGTAGCCTACAGCAAGTGTTGTGAGGCTAAGCTGCGATACATATTAGTATAAGTGCATTAAATGGATCTTTGACTTAGGGTATTTTCAGCTTACCTTGGGTTTATTGGGATATAGGCCCACGGTCAGTTGAAGAGCAGTCAAAATTGAGTGCTGAGTCCCCTGCCTTCTAATATCTCACCTTTTCAAAAGTGAGGGGACCATCATTAAGAAGATACAAGATAGTTACTCCAAGTGACTGAGTAGCTGACATTGCCCTGAGTGTAATTCATCCCACAATCCTCTACGGGAGGATTTTGTAGGGCAGGAGACTGCTGTCCAGAGAGGTGGAAGGCTGAGGGACCGGCCCCTTCTCCTGATTGGCTGAGGTCTGGTTCCTTTGAAAGGAATGTGGTCTTGCTTGTTGGAAGAGCCTGCAAGGACTTGTGAATCTTTGGTACCTGTTGGAAAGAGTGGCCCGAGGGTCCTTCAAACAGCACTTGGAAAAAATGGAGGTAAAAAATGAGTTTATTTTGGTGTAAAGCATTTTGAAAACCATGCATACAGAAGATGTTCATTCATGAGAAATGTGTATTATGCAAAAAACATGCATGGCTTTCAAAAAATGTTTGTGTCCAAATAAACTTATCCGTTAACTCTGTCTTTCAGTAAACTTTCTGAAGTGCCCTCATATCGCCTAGGAGCCTGCAGTCCTCATAGCAAAGAAGGCTTTCCCAGGGACCCTGTTCCTCACTCTGTTCCCTCTGACCGCTGACAATCTCCTTGGGCTGCCAGTGACTCTAGGGGCAGTTGTGAAGAATAAAACAGAAGGAGGGTCCGGTGCAATAGCCTAGTGACTAAAGTCCTCACCTTGCATGAGCCAGGATCCCATATGGGTGCCGGTTCTAATCCCAACAGCCCTGCTTCCCACCCAGCTCCCTGCTTGTGGTCTGGGAAAGCAGTTGAGGACGGCCCAAATCCTTGGGACCTTGTACCCACATGGGAGACCCAGAAGAGGCTCTGGTTTCTTGGCTACAGATTGGCAAAGCTCTGGCCATTGTGGCTGCTTGGGAAGTGAGTCATCAGACGGAAGATCTTCCTCTCTGTCTCTCCTCCTCTCTGTATATTTGATTTTGCAATAATAATAAACAAATCTTTAAAAAAAAAAGGAAAGACTAGTTATACATTCAAATTCAAATCTAAAATCAATAGTCATTTTCCATGAAATCTTGTACATTCTGAAAAGTCACTTGACCATAAGAACTGTGCTTGCTTCCACTGTCGGTTTTTAGCTTGTCTGTGAGGACAGTTCCAGATTATTTTGGTTGTTTCAATTTGTTAAGTTGGCGCTTGCTGTTCTTTTCAGTGTATATCTCATATTTCACAAATACAGAGCATCAATTCGGAGCAATTCATCATACAGAGAAAACAGAATTTGAAAACAAATGTGCCAATCCAACTCAGAGTGGAAGCAAAGCATGAACTTAACTTCAGGGCCAGAACAAGACTCTCCAACTCCGACGATTTATCTTAAGATGTCAAAATGTCGGAGTTACAGATGGGGATGCAGGGACACGTGCTGCAGCATGTAAGATGTCGCCAGGAAGACCTGTCTCCCTTGCCGAGTGCTTCCATCTGAACCCTGGCACCGTTCCCAATTCCACTTCCTGCTGATATGTGCCACGGGAGTAAGCAGAGATGGCTTCATTGGTTGGGCCCTTGCCTCCCACAGGGCAGACGTTCAGGCCCCAGCCCCGGCAGTTGTGAGCAGCTGGAGGAGTGAACTGGAAGATAGGAGATCTCTCTGCATCTCTCTTCTCTTTCACATAAATGAAAGAGATACAAAACTTAAAATTGCAAGCAGATGATTCCTGCATGTCCTAAACTTTACCAAAAGGAAGCATGAATCCATTGAGTCTGTCATGTCATCATTAAGGTCCTATGATCTCTCTTCAAAAAAAAAAAAAAGATTTATTTATTTTCATTACAAAGTCAGATATACAGAGAGGAGGAGAGACAGAGAGGAAGATCTTCAGTCCAATGATTTACTCCCCAAGTGACCGCAACGGCCGGTGCTATGCCGATCCAAAGCCAGGAACCAGGAACCTCTTCCGGGTCTCCCATATGGGTGCAGGGTCCCAATGCTCTGGGCCGTCCTCAACTGCTTTCCCAGGTTGCAAGCAGGGAGCTGGACGGGAAGGGGAGCTGTCGGGATTAGAACTGGCACCCATATGGGATCCCGGGGCATTCAAGGTGAGGACTTTAGCCGCTAGGCCACGCCACCGGGCCCAGTCCTATGATCTCTTGAAAAACCTCAACAAATTTCCCCAGGACAAGCTCAAAATAATGGTTTTCAGTAAAGAAAAAAGACAAACAAAAAAATGTTGCTTATGCAGAAAAAAAACCAGGTAGAACAAAATGGTGCTTTTGGAACTGCATTTGAAAGACCATTCTTCATGGCAAAAGCAGATGCAAGTCACAGGGTTGTTGAGAGGTTTGGGGAGGGCAATGTTAAAGTGAATGATATATGTTCTGCTCAGGGGAGAAAGGAAAGCTACTTGGAGAGCCCCTGTGTCAAAGGGTGCATTCGAGGGTGGTACGTGTCAAAGGCAGCTGGTACAGCAATGCCTTTGCTATCAAAGTCCCTACTAACAAACATCACACTCTACAATTAAACAAGGCCATTCATGAGGAAGGAGTGAGCCAGCACTTGTATATATAGACAGGACACCGTCATGCAGAATTATTGACTGGCATTTTGATGTGTTTCTCACTGGAAGCACACAGCAAGAGCAGACATCTTTGTTTCAGTAACTATTATAAGGGGAATCAAGGACATAGACTGAAAAATGTGCATCAGTGACTGGATTTATAGACACTGGCACTCGTGGCTGTTAGCTTTTTGATTATTACAATGAAATACTTGAGACAAGTTTGTAATGAAGGAAAGGTGGCTTATTTCAGCTCACAGTTCAAGATCAGGTAGTCCCACTGGTGTGCTAATGACAAGGGTAGCTGCAGTAGAAAGCAGCAAATCAAAATTTGATAGCAAATCAGGAAACAAGGAGAATAACACTTGAACTCAACTCAGACTTTCCTCCCCAACCCTCTCTCAGGAATTACCTTTAGAGGGCTTTTCCCCACCTACCTGAGGTCCTACCATAGGCCCACCTTCTAAATTTGATCGAATTAGGTTTCCGCCCTCTTAGTGTCATTTATTTATGACTTTGGAGTTCAAATGTCTGCACAGGTTTGGAAGCCAACTCTTGTTCAGTCCCCATTAAGGGCCCTGTGTGCCAGTGAGGAGCAGTTGGAAGCAGCCTGCTCTGTCACAGCCCCTTAGGCCTCACAAAGTTTCAGGATCCAAGGACACCCCAAAGATCCTCAAGTCCTGTTTATAAAACAGAATAGTAATTTTTTTTTTCATATAACCTGCACACATCCTGTAGTTACTGGATTACTTAAAACACCTAGCGCAATGAAAGTGCTATGTAAATAGTTGTTATGCTGCATAGTTCAGGGACCAATGATAAGGAAAGGTTTGTACATGTTTGATCGCAGACATAATCCTTTTCCAAATATTTTCAGTCTTCAGTTAGTTGAATCTGCAAATGCAGAAACTAACTGTACTTTCAACTCTTGGGCACAGAACCAAACATTATCTACTCTCCCTTCCTCCTCTGGACCTCGCTGGTGATTGAAGCAAGGAATGAGATTACCTTTGGGTTTCTCCGGAGACTAGGAATACCAAAAGACCAATTCCATGGTTTCAAGAAGCAGTTTAATCAAGTGACATGGATCAGCTTTACAGAGAGAATCTCAAATATCCCAGAACTCTCACCTTACGGCTGGATGCTATGGTTCATAAAATTGGGAGCAGGGCATGTATAAGTCCCTAAAAAAAGACAAAGGAAAGTTTTGCTGGGTATGTTATCCCAGGCCAACAATTTTTTGCTTTTAGAATCTGGAATATGTCACTCCATGTTTTTCTGGCCTGTAGAGCTTTCTGTGAGAGGTCTCTTGTGTGTTTAATTGACATTTCTTTATATGTCAGTTGATTTTTTTTCATATGCACATTTAAGGATCTTTTCCTTATGTTTTATTGAAGAGAGCGTGATGATCATGTGTCTTGTTGAAGATTGCTTTTGGTCAAGCCTGTTGGGAGTTCTGTGCCCCTCCTGGATGTTGTTTCCCAATTCTTTCTCCTGATTAGGGAAATTTACCCTTATTATTTCATTCAATACATTTGTAAACCCAGCTTCTTTTTCTGCACCTTCTGGGACTCCCATAACTCTTATATTTGGCCTTTTAATAGTGTGTTTCAATTGTTGAATAATTTTTTTGGCCTGATCCAACTCTGCTTCCAGCCTTCTGTTCGTTTCCCCCTGGTGACAAGAAATATCTCCTAATTTTGAGATTTTTTTCTTCTGCCTCCTTCACTCTCTTTTGGAGACTCTCCACTGTACTTTTAGCTTGTTCCACTGTATTCTTCATTTCTGATATATCAGCTTTCATTTGATTCATTTCCAGTGTGACATATTCCTTAAATTCAATGGCCAGTGCTGTGCCGATCTGAAGCCAGGAGCCAGGAACTTCCTCCAGGTCTCCCATACGGGTGCAGGGTCCCAAGGCTTTGGGGCCATCATCAACTGCTTTCCCAGGCCACAAGCAGGGATCTGGATGGGAAGTGGAGCTGCCAGGACTAGAACCAGTGCCCATTCGGGCGCATTCAAGGCAAGGACTTCAGCCGCTAAGCCATTGCACCAGGCCCCACTAGCAGAGTTCTTGATCTGCTGGCTGTCAGGTCTAAGGGCTACCTGAACCCATCTTGGGTGGAACCTGTAGAATGCCATGTTGTTGCAGTTCACTGAGCCAGAAATGAGTTCACTCCCAGCTTAGTGCATGTGCAGTACTGTCCATAGCTGCTTAAACAAAATGGCATCCAACATGACTCTAGGGTGCTGACTGGGCTATGAAATCACCCTGCTCCCACACTGCTCGTCTGTAAGCTGCTGCTCTGTCTCTGCTCCTGGTCAAATCAAATAGACCAGTCAGACAGGCGCTTCTTTGGGGTAACCGCTTGAGCTCCTGGTATACATCCCTTCCCATCTTGCTGGTGGAGTTCCAGCTGCTGCAATTCAGATCACCATTCACTGAATGGCGCTGAGGTATCAGTCACTGCAACACCACACCGTTGTCTTCACTGCTTTCCTGTGTCTTTCAGTCTCCAGGTACCCCTCTGCTGTTATTCTGTCCTCTCCTGTTTCCTGAAATGTGCTCTCTCTGCTTCACACTGGCTGATATTTCTCTGTCTGCTTAAATGTGTCCTTACCCTATTTCTCCATCCTGATTCTTGTAATCTTATTTTAAGGATTCTTTTATTTTTATTGGAAATATAAATCAGATTTATGGAGAGAAGGAAAGATCCTCCATCCACTGGGCAAATGGCCAAAATAGCCAGAGCTGAGCTGATCTGAATCCAGAAGCCAGGAGCTTCTTCCAGGTCTCCCATGCAAGTGCAGGGTCCCAACGCTTTGGCCATCTTCTGCTGTTCTCCCAGGCCACAGGCACAGGAACCAGGGCTGGCGGCTGGCCCAACAGGGGTTATTGGAGGTTACTCTGACTGGGGTGCAACTCTTAGTGGTGTATGTGAGGGCTAAGTCTGTGTTGGGCAGGGTTGGGCAGGGCTGTGACACTCATTGGTTTGGTAAGAGACCTGGCTGGAGAGAGATCTGAGCTAGCAACTGCAACTATCAGTGTGTGTGTAGGCCGGTGTGGGTGACAGAATGAGACAGACTCTGTACTGGCAGACACACAGAAGAGTCAAGTCTGTGATCACCTCTGACAAGATTTCTTTGAGGATCTGCACAACTAAACCAAACTTAGAGTGGAGTGAAAGTGACAGAGCTGAGCCCCGTCAGTGGCTAAGATGGAGCAGTGGACAGCATACCCAGATGCAAATGAGGATATGCTAGTCCATTGGGGCCTGCGTCTAGCACTATAGCAGAGGAAGGAGGGCAGAACAAATTGGTCAAATACCCCAGTCAAACGCTGACGGCAAATATCTGGGCAAATGCAGGTTGTAAGGTCAACTCTCTCAGTCAATGGACCTTGGAAGGATTTCCTCATCTTTGGATTGATGAGATAAACAGTATTTCAGAATTATTGAGCTATCGAGACCACTTGAACATAACTTCAGAGCATGCTCCATATCGGGGACCCTGGGATGACATCAGGTGACTGTTCTCCATCCGCAGGTACTGAGGCAGTTGGGAGGCTGGGTTGGCTTTTCCCCTTATTTCCCCTCTTCCTCCAGATACAGGAAGAAGAGAAAGAAAATGTGGAAATAATGATCTCACTACTTTCCCCTAATCCTCAACCCTTCCCACTCTAATTACCTGCGTAAACATTATCAAAAACAAAACCAAAAGCAGAGCTGGCACTAGAACTCAGGAACCTTGATATCCAGACGTGGGCACTCCAAGGAGTAACTTAGTCACCAATCCACATGCTCATCCTGGTCCCTCTGTTTCTAGCTTTTCTGACACATGGTCACTATAGCCCTGGCCAATTGAGTGCAGCATGGGGTGCTGGGAGCACATGGCTGCCGCGGGATTGCAAGGTCTGCATCTCAGTTGGATTTCCTTCTTCGTTCTGCACTACAGCCCCAGCTCGACAGCCTGTTCCTTCCCTGTGTGCTTTAAGAACACAGGTGCCCTTGTAACTGTCAATCAAGAAAGGGACTTCAAAAACTACATGGAAAAATGAATTGAATAGTAAGTTCGTTTTTTAAAAGATTTATTTATTTATTTATTTATTTATTTGAAAGACAGAGGGAGAGGGGAGGAGAGGAAAGAAGAGGAGAGTGAGAAGGGGAGGGCAGGGGAGGCAGGCGAGAAGAGGAAGAGAAACACAAAGATATTCCACCTGCTGATTCACTCCCCAAAAGACTGTAACGACCAGGGTCAGTCCACTGAATCCAGGACCCTGAAACTGTACCTGGGTCTCCCATGTCAGTGGAAGGGGCTCAAGTACTTGGGCCATCTTCTTCTCCTTCCCAGATACATAGCAAGGATCTAGATTGGAAGTAAAACAGCCAGGACTCTGACCAGATGTCAACGTGGAATACTGGCAATACAAGCAATGGCTTAACCCACTGAATCTTAAAACCGATCTCAAAAAGTCCATTTTGATGCAAAAAAAAAAAAAAGAATGCATGCATAGTGCTTTTTGCTCATGCACATGTTCCATAAATATTTTGGAAACTTCATATGCACTGATTTCAAAATTGGCACCAAAATAAACTTACCTTTTAATTCCATTTCCCACCCTCTTTTAAAAGTACTCTTGTGTTGAAGCGTACTTTCTCCCCACCGTGTTCAAGGAGGCCTGGAGTTCCCTTTCAAAGCGTTGTGAGGCTTCCCTCTTCCAGGCCAGGAACTGCTCTGCAGAAAGAGAGAGATAGTCGTGGCATCACATCCACAGACCCAGCCGTCACTATTATTTCACCTGAGGCACAATTTTCATTTGGCATCAGTTTCAGACAATGAGAGATCTCATTTATTTATCCCTGCCTGTAAATAAGTTTTTAAAAATAAATAAATGAAACCCTTCAGGTCGCATTGCCAGTGAGCTGCCAGACTCTCCCTGCACCATGGCAACGGTGGGAACTGCCAGGCCAGTGGGTAGGTCTGCAAAGGGGGTGCAGTGTAGTTAATGCCTTAATTACGGTTCAGGCGGGAGCTGTCATGGGTTCACGGGTCAGAACACAGCTTCCTTTGGCATTGTTTCTTCCGGGCACCAAGCCCTCTGCCCTCTGCTAATTTACTTGGCTGTTTGTAGGCCTTTTGATGTCGGAGTGTTTCGATTTGTATTGCACTATGCTGTTTCACATTTAGATCTTCACCCCACTCAGCGCAGACTACAGCAGAGTTTTCTGTATTTCAGAATGAACACGCACACTGCCAAAACTTTCCTTCAGTTGTGGATTGCCAAAAACACCTTCACTACAAAAATTATTGGAAGCTACAGGCATTTGCAAGATGATAATGATAACTTACTATTAAAAAGAAACTTGTGGATTTGGATGAGCTATGTTTTACGGTTGGAAAATTAACAGATTGAGATTGTGGGACGGGAGGAGAGAAGAGCCAGTGTCTAAGCTCAGAGGCCAGGCTGGGAGGCAGAAAGCTGAGCCTGTGCAACCGACCAGGGCTAGATACTAAAGGGGCTGGAAACCACACTGGCCTGAAAAGCCACAAAAGAAACTGGGTTTCTTTCATTTCCCATAGTACTGGGAGGTGGCTGGACTTGGAAAAGATGGAGCCAGTGGGCAGTCACAAGACAATTCCTCCCCCACTCCCTTTCTGCCACACCAAGTGACCCCCCACTGCCGTCTCCCCACATGACCTCTCCTGCTACAGGCACTCCTGCCATCCACCATGAGATGACCCTGTCCTGGGGCCCTTTCCAGAGCTGGTGCTGTGCTGTTTGGATGCTCAGTCTCCCAATGGAGAAACAAATAAACATACTTTCTCTGTAAGAGCACAGCCTCAGGTATTTTGTCACGTGACAGGAAACAGACTAATTCAGAGGACTGGCCGAGCAGTCCAGGTCCCAAGTCCTGGGTGAGGCTGGGGACAGGAAAAGGAGGGGCCAGCAGCCCTGCACACCCATCCCCTGCAGGATCAGAGGTCCAGCTTTGGCTGAACCCCAAGCGCAGGTGCACAATCCGGACAGATTCAGCTTGTATGAGGGTCACCAGGGGCTGGGAGTGGGGTGAGATGCCGATGAGAGAGCACAGAAGTCAATAGAAGAATAAACTGATTTATAATGCAGTGTGGGGACTAATACATAACAGTGCAGTGCACCTTCAAAATGGCTGGAACAGGATTTTCAATGGTTCCACCACAAGAAAGGTAACAGGATAAGATGACAGGTGTGTTAGCCTGATTTATTCATTAGCCATCATAAGCATTAGCAAAGCATCACATTGTATATACTGTAATTACATACAATTAGTATGTGCTAAAATGTTTTTGTTTTTATTTTATTTATGTATTTATTTATGTATTTATGTATTTATTTGATGATGTTTACATAGTCGATCTAGGGTTAGGGTGAAGCCGGTGTGATCACTGTTTCCAAGCTTTCTATTTCTTCTTTACATTTCTAGGGGAGGGGAGAGAAAAGGGGATAGTCCATACTCAACTTCCCTACCATCCCAATACCCAAGGATGGGGAAAGGCCACTCGATATCAACCCAGGGTCACAATGGTGCATGTTCTGAATGGCCTGCCCAGGTGGATGCGATAGTTTCGCAATGCTGTTGATCTCGCCCATCTATGGATGAAGAATCCCTTCCAATGTCCATTGGCTGACACCATTAACCTTATAGTCTCCAATCATCCAGATATTTGCTATCATCGTCTGGTTGGGATAGTTGTCTATATGTTCTGTTCTCCTTTCTCCGCTATGGTACCAAATGTCTTCTGCAGGCCCCAGTGAGCTACCCTGTCCTCCATGTGCACCATGGTCTGATGTCCAGCACTCCATCCTCCACAATGAAGAGGACCAGTTCTCCTAGGTGGGTTCACAGACCTGAGCCAGGAGACCTGGGCCATACCAGACCTCCCACTCCTGAGGCTCATGGATCCAGCAACCACCTCACAGACGGGCCCATGGCCCCAAGCCATGCAACCCGGGACCTGCTGGAACCCCCACCCCTGGGGCTCACAGACCCATCTCCCACGTCGTAGGCAGGCTTGGTAAGGTGACCTGAATCAGGAAACCCAGGCCCTTCCAGGCCCCCACCTCTGGGGTTCATGGATCCAGTACCCTCCTCACTGGCAGCCCCAAGGACCCCTCTATCCCTGGGACTCATGGACCCAACACCCACCTCCCCAGACTGACAGGGCTCATCTTCCCTAGGCATCCACCAGTGGGTGCTTCAGCAATCCCCAGTTCCGGCTCGAGTATGAGTTGGCTGGTGATGTGGCCCAACTTGGCCGCTCCCACACCTCATCCTGGTTCTTGAATCTGTCAATGGATATTAAGAACTGACACGGCTTGGCCCACCCCCTGACCTCACCCACATGTATGCCTGCGGGTACTGTAACCTAATCTGATTTGGGCCTTGGTTCTTATATTTAAGCTGCAAGGACTGCAACCTGACAAAGGAGTTCACCAAGCCCCTGTCTGGTCTCTTCCTAGTGGCAGATCTTGAACATAATGGTGGGTCCCTGGCCTGAGTTGACTTTGTCCACCTATTGACCTGGCAGGAACGGTGTCCCTGTCCCTGGTTCTTACTGTTGGGTGTTGCAGCCCATCCACACTTGGTGCATGCCCAGACACAGCTCTCACATGGTTCAGTGGGAGCCAGGACCTAGCCCAGCTTATCCTATATCCTACCCTGACTCTCACAAATACCTGTGGATGTGGAGTCTAGCCCAGCCTGGCTCTCCCCAGACCAAGGCTACATCTGTGCCAAGGAAGATTAGAATTATGTTCAGCCCAGGACAAGGCACCAATTTTGTCTCTTGCATCCACCAATGGGAATTCCAGTCCAGTCAGGAGTCCTCTTAGCTCCCCAACCAGACCTATTCCCAGCCATAGGTCTTGTGCATGCAGAGATTGCTAATCCACATGGGTGAGCCCACATGTTCCTGTGCAGGTTCTACCCCCTGACCTGAATCACTCATGCTTCATAGTTCAGCCTCACAGAACCTGTTCTCTTTATTGACACTCTCTGGTGGGTTCCATATTGCAGCCTTTCAAGCAGAGTGGCCTTATCCATGGAAGTTCCAGAGAAGTCATTCCTCATCTGGACATGAACCATAAGGTCCCTGTTCATCCCCACCTGTGCCATATCCCAGACTCCCTGTAAGCTCACACCCCCAAGTTCCCAGAGCGCAATGCTGGGCAGCTTGCAGGCTTGGCTCACCTCCGTTGGGGTCCAGGCTGCCTGGCCTGAATTCTCCCAGCCACAGCCACATGGCTGAGAGATTCGGAAACCTGTGCCTCAGCCCAGAGTCACCTGGACCCCACCCATAGTGGTAGGCAGAGCCAGGGTATTGAGCTTGTTCAGAGCCGCCTGAGATCTGCCCATGGCATGACTGATGTGGATGGAGGAAATTCTTGGGCCTCTGGCCTGGACAAGCTCAGAACAAGCTCGGGAAAGAGCTAGGATCCCCAGCAGGAAGCCTGGCCTGGCCTGGATTTCCCCAGCCACAGCCACATGGCTGGAAGATTCAGACACCCGTGCCTCTGCCCAGACTTACCTGGACTCCGCCAATCAACACAGTGGCCTAAAAAAAATTTTTTTAATTTATTTATTTTTATTGGAAAGTCAGATCTACAGAGAGGAGGAGAGACAGATAAGAAAAATCTCTCTGGGGCCCGGTGGCCTAGTGGCTAAAGTCCTCACCTTGAATGCCCCGGGATCCCATATGGGTGCCAGTTCTAATCCCGGCAGCTCCACTTCCCATCCAGCTCCCTGCTTGCACCCTGGGAAAGCAGTCGAGGACAGCCCAGAGCATTGGGACCCTGCACCCGCGTGGGAGACTCGGAAGAGGTTCCAGGTACCCAGCTTTGGATTGGTGTGCACCAGCCGTTGCGGTCACTTGGAGAATGAGTGAATCATCGGATGGAAGATCTTTCTCTCTGTCTCTCCTCCTCTCTGTATATCTGACTTTGTAATAAAATAAATATTTAAAAAAAAAAAGAAAGATCTTCCTTCCACTGATTCACTCCCCAAGTGGCTGAAATGGCTGCTCTGGCTGAAGCCAGGAGCCAGGAGCCTCCTCTAGGTCTGCCATGTGGGTACAGGGTCCCAAGGCCTTTCTCAGGCCACAAGCAGGGAGCTGGATAGGAAGCAGGGCTGCTGGGACACAAACCAGTGCCCATATGGGATCCCAGCACATGCAAGGCAAGGACTTCAGCCACTAGGCTACCATGCTGGGCCCAGTGTTTACAATTTTTAGTAAAAAAATACTAGGCTGGGCCTGGCATTGTGTAAGCCCACTAAGCTGACACTTGTGACGCCAGCATCCCATAACAGAAGTCTTTGATGCTCTGCTTCCAATCCTACATTCTGTGATGTGCTTGGGAAGGTGGCGGATTACGGCCACAGTACTTACATCCCTGTCACCCATGTGGGAGACCTGGATGGAGCTCCTGGCTCCTGACTTCAGTCCAGCCCAGGCCTAGTTGCTGTAGCCATTTGGAGGCTGAACAAGAGGACAGAAGAGCTTTCTTTCTTTGTCTCTTTCTCTTTCTGTAGCACTGCCTGTCAAATAAAGAAAAAGTATGTATTTTAAAAATATTGGACTGATACACAAGGTTACCTCAAAAACAGGTTTTGTGGGGGAAATGGCATTAAAGGACAATTTCTCAAAAGCAAAGTGTTGTTTGTTCCCCAGCATGGAGCAGTCACAGGTGTCTGACACCTGGCATTGGGATGGGCAGGCCAACCTATGAATTCAACTTGAAGGGAAGCCCACTGGGATAATGAAGCTTCCAGTGAGCAGGTGTCTTCTGAAGCTCCAGGCAGCTGCATCCAATTGGGAACAGCCTGGATGGCCATGACCAAGACACTGGGGCCCGAGAGGCCTGGCCAGTGTCCATCCCTGTGAGCATGGTCGTGCTGCAAAGCTGCCCCTCTCCCCTGCACAGCCACAAGTCCCAGCCAGCTGTTCAGCACTTGGCTGTGGGAGGCTGGAGGAGCATGTCACACAGGCCACCATTCACAGACACTATGGGAGAAACGTGCAGTATTCATTCACTCAGATGGAATTGCATACTATTGCACATTAAAACGATGCCATCTGGACTAGAGTGAAGAAAATATGTTATTAAAGTGAGTTAGACCAGGTTGTGTTTGTGTTTTGTTTTGCTTGCTTGACAATCAGAAATGACCCTTGTGGCAGGTCTCCTTGGCTCTCCGGCACAGCACTGTCTGGAACCCATGACCACGGACAATCAGGTGACAGCCAAGTGTGCCAGCCGGAGCATCATTCTGCATCCGTGAAGCATGTCCATCCTGGCCCACTAAGGACCGTCTTTCGTTCAGTGCTTTCATTTTTATTATTTATTTATTTCACACACACACACACACACACACACACACACACACACACACATACCCTTCTTATCCACTGGATTACTCCCCAGCCCCCCACAACAGGTGGGTACTTGGCCAGGCCAGAGCTTGGAGCCAGGAACTCCATCCAGATCTTTCATGTGACTGTCAGGGATTTAGTAATTGGGCCATCACCTCTGCCTCCCACAGTGCACATTAGCAGACAGTTCAAGTCAGAAACCAAAACCAGGAATTGAACCCAGGTACCCCAAGTGTGGGATGCAGGCATCTCAACCACTAGGTGGAATATCAGCCCCCATTCTGCTTTTGAATATTTCATTCTGGGAGTTTCCTATGAGAGCCACTCAGGCGAGGCTTCCTGTACAAGTGACACACACAGGGGTCCCAGGTAGGCAGACAGGAGCTCAGGCCCAGGCCAGGAGGGTCAGCCTCCCCCAGGCAGGTGAGCTAAATTTCCACACTCAGCCCGATCTGCTGCCAGAAGTCAAGGGTCATGGAAGGGCCGTGTAAATACCCAAGGCCGATCCAGGGCAGGTGCTGAAGAAGGGCTGGGTACTGGGTTTGGGACCCCAAGTGCTATAAAGGAGGTGCTTCTATAAGTCCAGGAAAGAGACCACTGATGGGGTTTGGGGAGAGCCTGTCTTGATCTCCAGGGCAGCAGGAGTGGCCAGCACCTCTGGGTTTCTAGAAGAAGTCCCCATCCCAGAGTGGAAACACCACACACCCATGGAGCAACGGTGCTTCCTCCGAGTGCTTCCGCACTCCTGCCAGGCTTCACACCCATCCCAGTGGTGTCCCCAAGGGGCCCAGGTTGATGTACTCAGAAAGTCATCAGCTGTGGGCTCTGTCACATGTGTAGCACATGTGGCATCTACCAGAGTCGCATCTTGGACTCGGGGTGCAGCAGGTCTAGATGAGCATGCAGTGGATAGGGGGACAGAGATAGTGTGACCTAGGGTTGGTGCCCATGGGGTAAGGACCGGGTGCCCAGTCCATGTGGATGGATTCTGTCACGAGAGTCCTATACTAGGTCTCTGAGGATTGTTCTGGCTAATCCTCATCCTGTCCGTGCTGCAGATCCCATGCAGCCTGTAACAGTCAGTGGCCAACAAGCCACTCTCTTGGTTGCTGCTGCCACTGCTGCCAGCTGGTCATGACCACCTTCCTCATGCAGCCATCTTGGGAACTCTGCTCCAATCTGCCAATCTTTAAAATGCCACCTAAGAAGAAGCAGGAGAGATCTACTTCCTGTTGTAAAATCTAGAAGGAAATGCTTCCCCACTCCCTCACCAACCTCCCTGCTGCCATTAGACAGAGGGAAACTCAGAAATCCTCCCTTGTGATAAGAAACATGTCCACCAGCAGCCACACGATCTCCCCAGAAGGTAACCAACAATAGGATGTTCAGCCTGTACACTGCACAAAAACACCACAAAGCACTTGTTTCTTATTATGAATATCCTTTGTGTTCTGTGATATAAATATTTATTTCAAAACTGGAATTTTTGAATAATTATTAGAGCAATTCTCACACTGAGAATTCTTGCCAGTTCATACCCAGCAGGTCCTCAGCACGATGTTATCCAGAGAGTGGATTGGCATGGTGGTTTTCAGAATTCTCGATAATCAATTGTAGGGATCAACTTGACCGGATTGCATTTTGGATGCCACCACCATCTTGCCCTTTAGTTAACCCAAAACTCTGTGATGAGGTAAACTGCAGGGCTTATCTGGGCTTGGCTTGCCAGCCCAAACCCTGGAATGTCCTTTATATAACTGTTAGAATGTTAACATTTCTTGAGAAGGTGCACTTAGCTGAGCCCTTCTATTATGTCTAGTTGACATAAATACCTTACACAGAGTGCAGGGATTCCTTACCTTATGACAGCCAGGGACCACATTTCCATCTATAAGCAACCCTTGTGTTAGTGAGCTACATGCTGTATAGTCTTGAGTACAACTTCCCTCTTTAGTCTGTTGACTTCTTCCATCTTTGGTGGCCAAGTCTCCTATATCGGGTTTCCTATGTGTTCCTCTGGATTCTCTTATGAAAGAGAACAAGATGGTCACCACAGCCCAGTTCAAGAACATGTTGGTGTGCCTCCCTTTCTACTATGGTGCAATTTTAGTATCATTCTAATTTTATTAATGACCAATGGGGGAAAAAAATCCCTCAGCAGACAAGTGATGGCATCCAAGTGCTGAAAGAGGTGTTAAACTGTTATAAAGATTTCACATCCAGCAGAGCCCATGTAATTCAGTACCATTTGTTTATGTTCCCATGATCTTCTGGCATCAGCTATGATCTCTCTGGGTTGTACAAGGGCTACATCTATCCTTTCTTTGTCTTCATTGGTGGTACAATACCTCCCAGGATGTGGTGCTACTGCTTTGGATGTCTATCTTACCTCAACAATGAAAAGGGGGAGGAGCAATTCTCGTCATTCACAAGGATATCCCCAGGACTAAGCTCTTTGTCTCTAGGTTACACTCGCACAGGAGCTAAGCAGGTGCCTGTCACAGCATCCAAGAAGCCTTGGGATTAGAGGTCAAGTTGATTCCATGGGCCTGTGGAGAGGCACTGCCTTGCCAGGCTATGGCTTCTCAAGGCCATTCAGAGCTTGCATGGTCCAGGGAGCTTTACAGTAACTGGAGAATGATGTGGAACTGAGAAGATTTGAAGTGGCTCCAGGGACATTCAGTGCCCTGAATTCTTAGCATGCTAGGGCAGTTGCGAAAAGAAACCAGTCTCTCCCCCAGCTGTAGGCAACTGCCTAGGTTACCTTGTACCTAGGCAAGTGTTACCCTGCTGGAAGAAGAGTAGCCAACACCTGGAGGGCGTTCTGGGCTTGGGTAATGCCAGATTTGTGTTAACTATAGCAGTATGTCAGTATCGTTGCTGCTGCTGCTGCTGCTTCACCTTTTTCGTCTCCTCCTTCTCCTTCCATATCTCCTTCCTCTTCTTCTTCTGATAAGTGGGGGAGGCAGGGAACTCCACGCCAGAACATGCCACACTGGCCACCAGGTAAGGTGTGCTGCAGATTGCCTGGGGAAAGGGGTCTGGGAACAAATTGGAGTGGAAGCAACAGACGATGTGTTTGATAGAGAAGGAATGATTTCTGGGATCTTCCACTGACCAAGCCACTGTACTTGCAGGTAGGCAAGGAGGCTGAGACAGATTGGTTTAGAGGGGGAAAAGTAGAGGGAGTGTCTGAGTCAGACCAAGGCATCCACCCACACAGGAGACCTGAGCTGGGTTAAACAGCATCACCCACCACCTGCTAGTGGGGTGCAGAAGTTGTGACTGAGGGACATGCCTGGCTGGACTAGGACTTAGTACCCACCTGCAAGTGTCGGGGCAGGGGGTGGGCCACATCAGGCTGGGCCACATCACCCATCAGAACATGACAAAACCAGATCTGGGTACAGATTCTGTAGAAATGTGGGCTTGCCTCTGTGGGCATGCAGCACCCACAGGTTTACTTGGAGAGTTGGGGTGGTATTGGAGTGAGCCAGGCTGGACCACCCAATACTCGCTGGAACTGGGACTGGAGGCCAGGTCAGGCTGTAACACCCTCCAGCACACACAAAGGCTGAGACCAAGGACAGATGAAGCCAAGCAGAGATTGGCACACATGAGATCCTGGGTCTGGAAGTAGAACTAAAAGAACTCCCCTGCAAGTCCACAACCCCCTCTGGGAAGCACAAGAGCCAAGACATTAGAGCTGGGCCATGCCAGGCAAAGCTGCACCACTCATTTAACATCTGTGTGGGTCAGGTCTGGGGACAGGTCAGGTTAGGCCAGCTCTCAGCACCTGCTGACATGCAAAAGAACCAGGATAGGGTGTGAGCCATGCCCAGTTGGGCTATGCTGCAATACCTGACAGCAAGAGCTGAGACTGCAGAAGGATCATGCCAGTCTGGGTCAAAGCATTTGCCATGATACACAAGACTCAGGAACAGGCCTGGTAGGGGAACTCTGGGGACTTTCCTATTGGACTGCAACTCCTGCTGGGAGTGTGAGAACCAAGAGTATGGGCAGACCAGGCTAGGCACAGCTGCAGTACCCATCAACATGTGTAGGCTAGCTCTGGCGACGTGCCAAACTAGGCTGAGCTCAGCACCCATTGGTGCTTGCAAGAGCCAGAATGGGGACGGGATGGGCCAGGCTAGGCACAGCACCCTGCAAGTCACATAAAAGCCAGGCCTGGGAGTGGGCCAGGCTGGGCAAGGCTTTAGTACTCATCAGTGAGAGCCAGAACGGGTGTGGGCTAGTCAGGTTAGGCTGCAGTGCCCACTGTAGTGAGTGCCAGGACTGGGGACCACCATGTCGGTCTGGGCAGCAGCACCCAATGACACACATGGGATCCAGGGCTGGGAATGGCTCTGGTCAGGGAACTCGGGGAACTCTCCTGCTAGGTACAACCCCACTGGTGAGCACAAGAGCCAAGTCTGGGAGCAGGCTAGACCAGACTGTGCTACAGCAACTATTGTCATATATGAGGGCTAGGTCTGGGGGTGGTTTGGGCTTACCTAAGCCACAGCACCCATGGGTGTGCACAAGCCAGATGGGATGTGGGCTGGGATAGGCTAGGCCACAGCAAAAGCTGGTACATAAAAAAACTGGGGAAGGTAGGCCTGGTGGGTTATTTAGGGTTCTCCCTGACTAGGCCATGGCACCAGCTGGTATGTTTGAGGACTGGGTCTTTGGAGGACTGGCTAAACTGGGCTGCAGCTCCTACTACTTTGCGTGAGATATGGGGATGAAGCAGAACTGACCAGAACTGCATCTATGGGTATCTGTGTTGGCCAACTGAACCTAGCCCTACACCGGTTTCCACACAAGAGTCAAGTCTGACATCACCCCAGGCATGGTTACTTTGGAAACTCCCTGACTGGACCAGTGGACTCAGACCCTGGTCACAGGGAAAGTCACAGTCCAACCTTGGAGCACATGTACTGGGACTGGGCCTATTCAGTTGCTGATGCCTGTGTGTCCAGATGCACACCATAGACATGACGACCAACTCATTCTAGGCCAGCAGGGAATGTCAACTGCCTCATCAGAGACTGGAAAGCAGACAGATTGGACAAGTTACCCGACCAAACATCGTCTGTGGGTGCATTAAGGTGGACTTGGTCTGCCAGTAACCTTGGAAAGATTGTTCTCAACTCTGGAGCAATGAAATCTGTGATGTCTCAGAGCTGTTGAAACTATTGAATTAACACCCTTGGAACACTCTCCCCCACATTGGGGTCTCCAGGGTGTCATCAAAGGATCATCCCCCATCCCTGTGTGCTGATACAGACTGACAGCAAGGAATGGCCCTCTCCACCTCCTCCACTGGGGAAAAAGGAGGCAAAAAAGACTGAACCGTATTCCCACCCACCTTTCTCCATACTGACCCTCTTCACCCTAATCAGAGGCCCACATGGGCATCCCTCTCAACTATGTAAACAATATTAAAAATAAAATCTAAAAATAAGAAGAATAAAAGAAATCTGTCTTTCTTATTGGGTTGTCAGCTCTTTCAAGGAAGGAATACTTTTATGAACGTTTTGATCTGAGCACAGGAATTGTCAAGTAGAAGCACTGGATAAGCATTTGTTGGATGATAAACAAATGAAGTAAATAATAAATCAACAATGTATTGAAAAAGCTATATCACATGTGAGGACACAGATTGAACGAGCAGTTAGCCTAAAGGTTAAGACAGTTATATCCTGTATCCGAGTCCACAGTTTTGATTCCCAGCCACAGCTCCTGATCCCAGACCCTAGAAGGCAGTGCTCCAAGTAATGGGATTCCTGCCACGCACAAGATAAGCACAGGCTGTGTCTCCAACCCCTGGTTCAGTCCCAGCCCAGCCATGCCAGTGGCAGGCGTTTGGAGAATGAACCAGCAGATGGGAACTCTCTCTCTTTCTCTGTCTCTCTGATTCTCAAAGTTGTTGTTGTTTTAAGATTCATTTCACTTATTTGAAAGGCAGATTGGCACTGGACAGAGGTAGTTAGGGGAAAGAGAGTGAGATGGCCACTCCCCAGTAATCACAATGGCTGGGGCTGGTTCAGGCTGAAACTGCTATGTCCAGATTTTGAGACTCCCAGAAATCACTATGAGCCTGAAGTCAATGCAAGCGCACAAGGGTGGTTTATTCAAGCTTGAGCCAGGGCTTCCAACCGTCACTGATGCAGCGGTTCTTGGTTGAGAGCAGGCAACTGACTGACCGGCCGGCTGACCAGCCAGCCGGGACCAACACCGCTTACTGGAGTGTGGCCCCAAACAGCACATTCACAGGGTTTTTATAGGAGCAGTCCACAACAGCTTGAAAAGGGGCAATTTACAATAGCCTACAAAGTGAGGGGGAAAATACCACACATTCCCTGTCCATCTCCACTGGACAGCCCATGTCTGGCTCTTCTCCGGTCCAGCAATTAAGGTAACCACCCACGTAATTACTTGGAGCCACCTGTAAGGTAACCAGACTTGGGCCTTGGTTCATGAGAATTGGAGCCCATTGGTGCTAAACGTCACATAGGCCATTTGGCCTGTAAGCTCACCTAGTTTCTTATTAGCAATGAGCCATGAACAAATGATTAGGATTTTGATTCTGAGTTTCCTCAAAGCCAGGAGCCTGGTGCACCATCCAGATCCCCACATGAGCGCAGGGCACTTGGGCCATCTTCTGCTGCTTTCCCAGGCTCATCAGTAAGGGGCCTGATCAGAAGCAGAGCAGCTGATTCTTAAACTGGTGCTCACATGGGGGACTGGGGTAGAGGCATAGTTTAATCTGCCATGTCACGATGCCAGCTCCTCTCAAATAAATTTGTAAAAACATTTTAAAGGCATAGAAAATAGGGATTATGTTATGTCCAATAACCTTGAAGGAGAAAACACCACCGTTAAGTCCTGCTAGCTTGAGCATCTCTGCATGCAAACTAGAAGTGACAGGGATTTCCATCCCCACAGACTTAAAGACCACGCCTGAGGGACCCCAGACCTGAGAGGGTTTTCGAGGCTCCAAGTTACTCACGGAGAACCCATTGTTTTCTCTTGTCAAATGTCTTAAGGATGTAATCAGAGTTAAGATACTACTAGTTGGGAGACAAAGGCCAAGGTTGGCCTCTCAAATGAAGAACTCCAGTGGTGAGAAAGCAGAGCTGGGGTGCTGCGCAGAGCTGCAGGGGAGACCTGCACAGGGCAAGAAAGTCCCGGGGCTCTGACTGCCAAGGCTTTCTGGGACAGTCAGCAGGCAGACACCGAGACAACAGGCTGGTCCATCTAAGGGTGGCATGACAGGAAGAGAGGGTGGGAGAGGACAAGAGCGGGATGCGGGAGAAGGGGACCCTGGAGGTTGGCAGAGAAGAAGTAAGAGGGGAGAGAAGAGGAGGTAGAAGGAGTGGGAGAAGGAAGTGGCTAGGGGTTGAGGGCGAAGAGGGAAAGAGGAGGAGGAAGGGAAGGAAGTGGGAGAGTTTATTCCTCATGGACTTGTGTGGGAGGGGAGGGGGTTAAAAAAAAAGCCACATTTCGGTCATTAACAAGCCTTTATTCCGAATGAAAGGACCCAAGTCAGAGGGGAGCAGCAACTTCAGCTTTCACAGAAAAAAAGGAAGGCAGGAAATCAGAGAAACAGGGATGGCCTGGGTAATGGAGTGGCTTGGGCCAGGACACAAACACCCAGGGGAGGCAGCGTCGCCTCCCTACAGGAGACAGTCTGGGAGAGCCAGGGCCCCTGGAGAGTGGCCATCTCACACCATTAGCACCAAAAGTGTGTGTAGCATTCAAGTGCAGCCTCGTTAGCTTCCATTTCCAGTCTCACTGCCTCTTCAGGGAAAAACAAGAAAAATCTGAATGTTCCCTTTTAGCAATATGACAAGCAATGAGGAAATCCAAATGAAAATTTGAAATGGATCATAAAATTGTCACCTTGACAGAGGTCAAGTTCTTCCAAAATTTTCAACACTTTCAGGGACTTTCTCACTTGCTAATGTCCTTGAGGCAGAATGGCTTCTTCCAAACTCCATCATTTTCCAGCATTATTTCCTTTTGTGTCGCTTCATTTTGAACAGTTGAGTGTAGAAATAAGCACCTTGAAAGAACTGCTTTTTAAGCTTCAGAGTGTTTTATCAACCAAAGGCACTGTCACTTTCAGTTTTAAATGTAGAACAGAGTAATGAAATTTCTCACTGGTCTCATTCTTTTTAAATGACTAGATGAGAATATACTTGCACCTTTAAAATTTCCCAAAGTCTGCTTTAAAAGAAGAAGCAAGATTCTTCTCTTAAAATTAAAACAAAGTGGTGGTGTGGGGTGGTAGGCTGGGAGTGGCAGCGAGGTACCTTAATGGCTAAATCCTCACCTTGCATTCACCAGGATCCCATATGGGCACCGTTTGGATCCCGGCTGCCCCTCTTCTCACCCAGCTCTCTGCTTGTGTCCTGGGAAAGCAGTAGAGGATGGACCAAAGCCTTGGGACTCTGCACCCACATGGGAGACCCAGAAGAAGCTCCTAACTCTTGGCTTCGGATCAGCTCAACTCCAGCCATTGTGGACACTTGGGAAGTGAACTAGCAGATGGAAGATCTTTCTCTATCACCTTCTTGCTCTGTAACTGCCTTTCCAATAAATAAATCTTTAAAACAAAAAAATAGTCGGTGGTTGGGGGAGCAGCACTTGGCTCAACAAGCTGATCTTCCACTTGCCAGCACTGGCACTCCATATGGATAGTTTGTGGGATGGCTGCCCCACTTCCGATCCAGCTCCCTGCTTATGGCCTGGCAAAGTAGCAGCTCAGCTCTGACCACTGCAGCCCTTGGGGAATGAACCAGCCAATGAAAGATCTCTCTGTCTAGCTATCTTTCTCTCTATAAATCCGTCTTTCAAATAAAAATATTTTTTTACATTAAAACAAACTTAAAGATAAAAAGCAAGTACAAAAAGGAGGAGCCCATATAGTGTAATCTAGGACATGAAAAGGAAAGTCTTGACCTAGTCCCTAAGATGTAAGATCATACACCTAGCAAAGGTTCCAGATTAGGATGCTGATTGTTAAGGTGCATGATGGTGAGACTGAGCCCTCAGAATGTAAAGGTAGGTCTCAGCCGCTCCACTGTCTCCTTTAACAAAAGGGATTCACTGACTTGAGGGATGGGTATAGCTGGTCCTACAAGGATCTAATTACCAAACTCAGGAAGTCATTTTTCTCTTCAACAGATAAAGTCCTGTTGGTCAATGTTGTTCAACAGAGTTTGTTTGGGGGAACTCCAGGCCCAAGCAGGAAAATTCCAAGCCTGGGGCAGAAGAGAACCCAATAATAACTACCTCCAAGCCAGACCAGCCAAAGCCTAACTGACTATTATGAATTCCCTGCAAAGCAGGATATCCATCAATCAAAGGAAGGATGTGAGCACCATTCACCAACAAGGAACTTGAAGACAAGCTGACCACTGAGCTCTCAGCCCCAATTTCAGTCTGCAAGAACTTTCACCCCTGCCTTCTCAGGGAGCCCAGGAATTGAGTGATCACTTCCCAACTTTGTGTTTCACAATAAACACCTACTTTCTTCCAGCTCCCTGAAGCCAGTGATAAAGTTTCTGTGATTTGGGCAGGTGGACTGGTTTGAGGGTTCTATAGCAACACTTCCAACCAGTCTGGGGTGTTTTTCAGCAACACTGAGAAACTTCATGCTTCACTGGCCTCAAGACCACAAAGTGTGGAAACGGCAGGCTTTTTGCAGAGCTCTTCCGAGAAATGTCAATGCACGGGCACACTTGTGCTCAACTCCATCTGCTGACAGAGGTATTGAGGGGACCACACAGGGATAGCCACTTTAGAATAGGAAGGTGAGCCATGTTGTGTCTCTGGCTGAGTGCAGGAGGGGGTGACTATGCAGAAGGCTGTACCCCAAGAAATCTGTGGTGATGTAGAGTCATGTAAATGCTTTCTGATGGCTAGACAGAGACTGCACCTATGAAAAAGTCATTGTGGGTTCCCTTATGGCCAAGAAGAAGCTGGAGCCCTGTGAGCAAAGCACCAACACTGGGTAGGAAGGAAACCATTGCCTGCAAAAAGGAAACTGCTACTTGGAGCTACCCACTCACAGGGGTAGAAGGGAACCTCTGAGGAACCCACACCAATCATGCTGACAGAGAGAGTCAGCCTTGAACATCTGCCAAGACCAGAGTGTACAAGGCAACTCAAAACAGCCATGAGCTGTCCATGTCCTGTCTCCCTGTCAGCCTCCATGCAACCAGCAACAAGGTGAGTGTGAGAAACCAGGGCAAGCAAACCGGAGGGCCTTGGGCAGGTGTAAAGTACTGGGTGGGGAAGCAGAGAAAGCCCCATTCTCCAGGCCCATTCCTCAGCTGCAGGGTCCCCAGCCTACCAGTGAGGATAGACAATGCCTCTACTACCATGAGGTTGGAGCTTAGACTATTGCAAGGATCTGGACATGCCCACTGTTATGTTAAGAATGATTAGATTACAGGCCTGCATGAGTTTTTATCCAGGGACAGAAATAAACTAGCCCCACTGAATAAATGTAAAGGAATATTGACAGGTAAAATAAGAGGGTTTCATGATATCAGTCCACATATCAATCACATGTGTTCAATGATCATGTTATGTATATTCAGGAAACAGAAATGAAGCTTCCAAAAACTTGGGGTCTCCGAAAATATCTCTTTTATTAATACAGATAAATTTTTTAATCTAATGGTGACAACAGACTTGTAGTACTTAGAAAGTGCATGGGCAGGCATTGTGCCACAGGGTGTTAAGCCACTGCTGGGAACACCTAAACCCCATAGTGGAGTGTTGGTATGAGCCTCAGCTATTCTACTTCCCATCCTGCTTTTTACTGATGTTCTTGGGGAAGTAACAGTTGCTGGCCCGAGGGCTTGAGTCCCTGCCACTGATGCAGGAGACCCGGATGGAGTTCTTAGCTCCTGGCTCCTTTGGCCTGGCCCTGGCCTAGGTGTTGCAGGCATTTGAGGAACAGATCAGAGGACGGAAGAGCAACCCTCTTTTTCTCTCTGCCTTTCTCCATCAGTCCACCTTTCAAATAAACATAAATAAATAAATCTCTTCTTAAGGCAAGAAGCTATAAATATTAAAGCATGCAAATACTCTCACAGTCCTACCATTATTCTTTCTTAAAGCACGAGAAGGAAGTGTCTTTCCTCTCTGGAGGCCCAAAAGATCCTGAAATGTTTCAACTAGGGGCTGGTGTTGTGGTTTAGCAAGCGAAGCTGAAGCCTACAATGCTGGCATCCCACAAAAGTATCAGTTCGGGTCCCATCTGCTCCACTTCTGATCCAGTTCTCTATTAACGTATCTGAGAACGCAATGGGAAGTGCCCCAGATACTTGCAAACATGTGGAAGACCCAGCTGGAGTGCCTTTGGGGACTGAATCAGCAGCAGAGATTCTCTCTCTCTCTCTCTCTCTCTCTCTCCTCTTCTCAACACCCCTTCTCCTCTGTAACTCTGTTAAATAGATTAAATAAATCTTCTTTGAAAAAGTAATGTTCCGGGCCTAGCGGCTAAAGTCCTCGCCTTGAAAGCCCCGGGATCCCATATGGGTGCCGGTTCTAATCCCAGCAGCTCCACTTCCCATCCAGCTCCCTGCTTGTGGCCTGGGAAAGCAGTCGAGGACGGCCCAGAGCATTGGGACACTGCACCCGCGTGGGAGACCCGGAAGAGGTTCCAGGTTCCTGGCTTCAGATCGGCGCGCATCAGCCCGTTGTGGCTCACTTGGGGAGTGAATCATCGGACGGAAGATCTTCCTCTCTGTCTCTCCTCCTCTGTGTATATCTGGCTGTAATAAAATGAACAAATCTTTAAAAAAAAGAAAAAGAAAAAGAAAAAATAATGTTCCAAGTGTTATTTTGAAGTACTATATTTGTATTTCTCTTGTTATATGCCTGGATGTGGAAACAGACAGTTCTCATTTTGCCTCCTTCACTCACCACCCATACATTCTCCCCAGTCCCTTGCAACCTACCCTCTTTCCATTGCCACTCATTAACATGGTTGGAGCTGTCATATTCTTATGTAACATACTTTGACATTCATTGTTGGTCTGCAGATGGAACACTAATCAACTGATCAGTAAAGTTAGGTTCTTTCTTCCTTAGAGCTATAACAGACAACTGTTTTCTCCAAACAGTGAAGCAGAGAAAAATTTTTTAAAAAATTTAAGAATGAAGCAGTCATCTTCAGCAAGATATAAATGAAAGGTCTGAGAAAATCCTGATGGTGTTTGAGTCTCTGTTACCAAACCCTCCATGCCCTACTTGTATTTCTCTTTTTGGTTTCTGTATGATGCACCCACATCCTAAAAACAAATTTCCCCTTTTGCTAAAGTCTGGGACTTCTAAATTTCTAGTCCGTTTGTTTGTTTAAAAATACACCTAGGACTATTCTTATTGATAGATGGAATCTTTGTCCACTCACAGGGGACACAGACAGATGAAGCATATGGGATGCTTTCTTTCCATTTTATCCCTGTGTGTGTATTTTATATGTGGTTGAAATAAAATAACAGCATTAAAAATGGAAGAGAAAATCACAAGACAAGAGCTGAGAAGTGCGTGAATGATTATGTTTGTGTGTGTTGGGGGGCTGCGAGTCAAACCCACACCCTGTCACCACCCTTTCTCTCTATCTCTGCTTAAAGTCATCACTGACTCGCAGGTCTTACATGCTACAGATGTTTGGAATAAGTTGTGGAGTCATGTCCTCACCTATCTGCATTTTATATTTCAGCTAAAGATGGAAATACAAGAAGTCTGGTGCAACCCCACCAACGGCCTGCACTGTGATGTCTTGGTGTGACAGCCGCACTTTCAACTTGCAGGCTCTGCTTAAGGTCACTGTAGGCCATCACCCCTGGCTTGCCTGTCTGCCCCCAGACTCCTCACGTGAGTCACTCATCACTGCTTCTCAAACAGGCGTGAATGGTTTCCACGTCTCCTTCACGCAATTCTCTTATAATACCAGGGTAGCTACTGGGACCAACAGAATTAGTAGGATTTTCTCTTTGGGAGACTCTATCTGGTTGGTCCAAGGAGAGTTAAAACTAAGAAGATCATTTTTGTCACATGCATATCACATCAGATAAGGCAAGCCTGTAGATGGAGATCATGGAGAAAAATGAATAAGTAGAGCTAGAAAGGGAGACCCTGGGCTCTGTAGAGACGAACTTGGCACCTGGTGGTCTCCATGTGTCAGTTTACCATGGCTGCCAGAGCACAGTAGCACAGACCAGGGTGGCTTAAACACTGGAAGTGTTTCCTCATAGCCCAAGATCAATGTGTGGCAGGGCAGGTTTCTCAGGAGACCACCCTGCTGGACCGACAAATGGCCATCCTATCAACGTCTTCACTTGGCCTTTATTTGAGTCTGTGTCCTAAGCTCTCCTCGGAATGTCAGTCATAGCGGCTCGGGGCCCTTCTGTAGGACCTCATTTTGTCTTAAATTCTCTTTAAAGGCCCTGTTTCTGAAGACAGACACTCAGCTCCTTGAGGGAGGGAGGAAGACAACACAGATCAGAGACCCTGGTTTCTGACCTTCCAGTCCCTGATTGCAACACCTCATGGTCCTGGTTAAGCCTCCCATTCTGAGGGCATGAGAAAAATTCTAACTTCTGACTCGTGATGCCTGAAATACATGTCTACTCCTTCTGGACAGCTCCTATCATGGATAATTACTCTTCTGGCAAAAGCCACTCTGATAGTTCTAGAGTGTGAGGACCGGAGATGCTAATGTTGCCTTTATACATGAACTTTAAGCGACAGTGATTTTTGGTATTTCTTTCAAGTTTCCCTTTGAGCAGGGCTCCATCTCCTCAAAGAATCCTCCGCTTCCAATTGCAACCCATATTCAGGCTTCCCTATAATATTCCTAATCCCAAAGGCTGCCGTTAGTGTTTCTAAGGCCAGCTTCATGTTTTAGAGTCACCCTGAGGCTGCTGTTGAGCTTTTTCCTATGTACTCTCCTTGATAGGTACTCGATTTTCACAAGGAAAATAGATGATAATACTTGGAGAGAAGGAATCGAAAATGCAATCAGTAGAGAATCAGGAAGGATGCAGTTCAACTCAACAAAGTGATATATCAATGCGATGTAATGACTGTACGCACAGGCTAATCCATCACAGCAGAAAACACATCTTCTCAAACTCACACACAGCAAATATGATCCAGCTAAATCACATTCTGGATCATGAAACACTTCTTAGCAAGCTCAAAAAAAAAACAACCAGAAATCACACTATGTCTGTTCTTAACCTACAGTGGAATTAAACCAGAAATCAATAACAAATGGAGAGAAAGTCCCCAAATAATTGGGGATTAAACTATATACTCTTTTTTATTTTTAATTCATTAATTACATTGTATTATGTGACACAGTTTCATAGGTACTTGGGTTCTCCCCACCCCTCCCCAAACCCTCCCACCATGGTGGATTCCTCCACCTTGTTGCATAACCACAGTTCAAGTTCAGTTGAGATTCCCCCATTGCAAGCATATACCAAACCTAGAGTCCAGCATCTTATTGTCCAGTCAAGTTCAACGGCTTCTTAGGTATACCCTCTCTGGTCTGAAGACAGAGCCAGCAGAGTATCATCCCAGTCAATTGAAAGCTCCAACATACCATCAGCAAAAATTTACATCATTATGGAATTAATTGACATAGTAATGAGTAACCAATATGTTAAAAGTAAATGCGAGTTCTTAACCACCTTCTGTGACCACCTCATTGACATTTCAATTTTAGTTTATACACAGCATATAACATACATAACATAACATGTTATACATAACATCATATTATCTTAAATTAAGGCAAACATGTGGCATTTAACCTTTTGGGGATTGGCTCATTTCCCTTAGCATTATGGTTTCCAGTTTGGCCCATTTGGCCACAAAGAACTGCATTTTGTTTTTTTTAATAGCTGAGTAGTATTCCATGGAGTAGATGAACCATAGCTTCCTTAATCCTCCGCTGACGGGCATTTTGGCTGCTTCCATGTTTTTGCAATTACTGATTGTGCTGCTATGAACATAGGAGTGCATGTTGGTTTCTCATAAAACAAATGTTCTGGATATATTCCTAGGAGTGCTATTGCTGGATCATACGGTATGTTGATTTTGAGTTGTTTGAATGTTCTCCATACTGATTTCCATAGAGGATGTACCAGCCTGCAACCCCACCAGCAGTGGAGTAGGGTTCCTGTTTCCCCACAACCTCGCCAACAAGTGTTGTTGGTGCTTTTATTCATGTGGGCCAGTCTTACTGGCGTTAGGTGGTACCTCATTGATGTTTTAATTTGGATTTCCCTTGTTGCCAGGGAACTTGAGCATTTTTCCACATCTCTCACCATACACTAAAATCAAATCTAAATGGATAAAAGATCTAAATCTACATCCAGAAACCTTCAAACTTTTGGAAGAAAATGTTGGAAATACTCTGCAAGATCTAGGGGTAGGTCCCGACTTCCTAAAAAGGACACCAAAGGCAATAGCAATCAAGACCAGAATAAACAAATGGGACCTCATCAAACTAAGAAGCTTCTGTACAGCAAGGGACATAATCAACAAAGTAAAAAAACAACCCACAGAATGGGAGATCTTCACGCGCTACATAGGTGATAGAGGGCTAATCTCCAGAATATACAAAGAACTACAAAACAACCAAAATGCCAAAACAAACAAGCCATTCAAGAAATAAACTATATACTCTTACACAATGCCTGGGTCAAAGAAGATTAAGCAATGCCCGAAAGAATTTTTACAGCGCTAAACACAGAGATCAGAAAAGGACTAAGACTTAAAATTCATCATCTAAGCGTCTACCTGAGGAAACTAGAAGGGTAAATTCTATGTGAAAGAAATAGAAGAAGTAAAAATTAGAGAAATTGAAACAGGAAATCAATAGATAAAGTCAAAGAAATGAAAAGCGGATTCTTTCAAAAGATTCATAAAATCAGTAAGCAGGGTAAGTAAGACAAAAGGGGTGCAAAACACGATTCTCATGAATCGAAGCGGAAAATCACTACACATCACAGGGACACCGTGAATGGCTGTGTGCCTACAAATCCTTCAAAAGATTTATTCATTCTTATTGGAAAGGCAGAATTACAGAGAGAAGAGGAGACGTCGCCGAGCTCTTCCATCCACTGGTTTATTCCCTAGGTGGCTGCAATGGCCGGAGCTGGGTCTATCACACAGCTACACGTGCAGAGATACAAGTCCAGGAGGCTTCACTGGCTTTCCAGAGCGCTAGCAGGGTGTTGAACTGGAGGTGGATCAGCCGGGAATTGAACACATGCCCATATGGGATGCCCACATCACCAATAGAGGCTGAGCTACAACACAGCTACAGCCCCTCTGCCTACAAATTTGACAGTCCAAAAGAAAAAAGTTAATTCCTTGAAAGACCCTGTCTTCCAAAATTCACATAAGAAACAAAAAATAAGTACAGATATGTCACCTCTCCCTGTAACTCTAACTTGCAAATAAAAATCTATTTAAAAAGAATATAAATCTATTAAAAATACAATCAACAAGTAATACCATTCCTAAACAGGCCCAGAATGTTCAATAATAAATTCTATCAAACATTTAAGGAAAAAATAATACCAGTTCACGGGCCTGACATGATAGCCTAGTGGCTAAAGCCCTTGCCTTGAATGTGCCAGGAACGCATATCAATGTTGGTTCTAATCCAAGCAGCCCTGCTTCCCATCCAGCTCCCTGCTTGTAGCCTGGGAAAGCAGTCGAGCACGGCCCAAAGTTTTGGGACTTGCATCCATTTGGGAGAACCAGAAGAAGCTCCTGGCTCCTGGCTCCTGGCTCCTGGCTTTAGACTGGCTTAGTCCCAGCCACTGCTGCTGCTTACAGAACAAGCCATCAGATGGAAGAACTTCCTCTCTGTCTCTCCACCTCTCTGTATATCTTACTTTGTAATAAAAATAAATAAATCTTAAAAAAAAATAGTACTAGTTCACTACAGTCTCATTCAGGTGGTAGAAACAGAAGGTATATTACTTTCATGTGTTTCTTGTTTGTGGAATGATACCTTCTTTACTTTTTTTAATTTTAAAAAAGTTATTTTTATTTTTATGATGTTTACATAGTTGATCGGGGTGTGAAGGATCCAGGGTTAGGGAAAATGGGTGTGATCATTGTTTCCTAATTTTCTATTTCTTCTTCCTGTATCTAGGGGAAGCGGGGAGATAAGGTGACTGTAGTTAATAGATGCAAACATCCTTAGCAGCCTAGGCAGGGTCACTCCTGTGGACCTTCTTGCAGGCCTGCCCCAGACCTAGCCTCATGCACGCCAGCTGGTGCTGTGACCTGGTCAGAGACCCCCAAGAACCCCAACCAAGCCCACACACAGATCCACTTCTTGAACTGGAGGTGGATCATCCCCAGTGGATGCTACAGTCTGGTCCAGCCCACCCCCAGACTCAGCTCTTACTTGTACCACCAGGTACTGTGGCCTAGTAGTTAAAACTCCTTGGGATGACTACCAAGTCTCCCACTAGCCCCAGCTCTCACATTCACTGGTACTACAGCCTAACCTGGTCCAACCTGGCCCCAGTCCCAACTCTCGTATGCCCAGCAGTTGCTGTGGCCTGGCCCTATAAACAAGTAAAACTTAAAAAAATAATAATAATTGCATAAAGCTCTGCAGATAACATGCTACTTACAATGAGACAGTCAAAAGTTGCCCACTAAGATGAGGAACAAAAGGGGATGTCATCTTTCCCTACCGTTTTGTAACATTGTACTAGAATTCTCAGCCAAAAAGAAAGGACAGGGCCCAGTGCGGTGGCTTAGTGGTTAAAGTCCTCGCCTTGAACACGCCAGGATCCCATATGGGCACCGGTTCTAGTCCCGGTGGCCTCACTTCCCAACCAGCTCCCTACTTGTGGCATGGGGAAAGCAGTCAAAAACTGCCCAAAGCCTTGGGTCCCTGCACCCACGTGGGAGACCTGGAAGAAGCTCCTGGCTCCTGGCTTCGGATCGGCACAGCTCTGACCATTGCAGTCACTTGGGGAGTGAGTCATCAGACAGAAGATCTTCCTCTTTGTCTTTCCTCCTCTCTGTATATCTGACTTTATAATAAAAATAAATAAATCTTAAAAAAAAAAAGAAAGGATAACAGAAGAAAGGCTGACTGGAAGGAAAAAATGAAACTGTTTTCATTCATAGTTGACACGATCATCCATGTGGAATATTAGAAAGAATAAACCAAAAAATTAATTGGAACAAAGAAACAATGATCAAAATTCACAGGATACAAGGCTAACATTCAAAACTGAATAAGTAGAAGCCAAAATCAAAAACACAATACCTTTTATGTTAGTACACTCCCTTCAATGATGAAATGCTTAGATACAAAGCTAACAAAATATGGACAAGATTTATATAAGGGCTCCAGCTGTGTTGCTTAGATTACCTTGTACCCAGGCAAGTGTTACATCACTAGGAGAAAAGCAGCCAATAGCTGGAGGGAATTCCAATCCTAGTTAATGTCAAACTTGTGTTAACTATACCAATATACCAGCATAGTTGCTTTTTCCATTATTATTATTATTATTATTATTATTATTATTACTATTATTATTAATTTTAAAGGCAAATGGGGAAGGCAGGGAACTCCAGGCTGCCTTCCTCACCCCAACACCAGGCCAACAGGCTGTAGATTGCCTGCGAAAAGACGTCTGGTACATATTGGAGAGGGGGCAGCTGAGGGCCACTTCAGGGGTCTTCCACGAACCGGACCATTGCACTCATAGGTAGACGAGGTAGCTGAGACAGTGGTTTACAGGGAGAGAACCCAGACAGCATATCTGAGTCGGGCCAAGGCACCCACCCACATGGGAGAGTTGGGCTAAATAGCATCACCCACTGCCTGATGGTAGTCACAAAAGCTGGGGTGGGGACATTCCTGGATGAGCTAGACCTCAGCGCCCACCTGTATGTGCTGGGGACAGAGGTGGGTTGTATCAGGCTGGGCTGCAGCACTCACTAGAACATGAGAAGACTGGATCTGGAGGCAGATTCTATAGGAGACTTGAGGGGCTCACCTCTGTGGGACTGTAGCACCCACTGGTTAACAAGAAGAGCTGTGTCAGTGACCAATCAAGCCAGACTAGGCCATAGAACTCATATGACAGGAACCCATCTGACACTTGCTAGAGCAGGGGCTGGTAGGAAGTTGGGCAAGTCCTAGTTGCAACACCTCCAGTACATATGCAAAGGCTGAGACTGAGGGTAGACCATGACAAGCAGACTGTGGCACCTGCTGATACATGTGAGATCCAGCACTAGGACAAGTCCTTGTAAGAGAATTTGGGGACCTCCCCTAACTCCCCTACTAAGCCACAACTCCCTCTGGAGAGCACAGGAGCTGAGACTGAGGTTGGGCCAGGCCAGACAAGGTGGCACCACTCACTCAACATCTGTGTGCGTCAGGTCTGTGTGCGTCAGGTCAGGTTAGGCCAGGCCTCAGCACCTGCTGACATGCAAAAGAACCAGGATAGGGTGTGGGCCATGCCCAGTTGGGCTGGGCTGCAACACCTGCCAGTGAGAACTCAGACTGAAGGAGAGCCATGCCAGGCTAGGCTGAAGTACACACCAGTACATGGAAGACCTGGAACTGAGGATAGGCCTGGCAGGGAGACTCTGAGGACTGCCCTGCTGGGATGCAACTCTCTCTGGGGAGTGCAAGAGCTAGGACTATGAGTATTGGCAAGCTCTGGCCATGAGCCACACTAGGCTGAGCTCAGCACCCATTGGTGCTTGCAAGAGCCAGAATGGGGATGGGATGGGCCAGGCTAGGCACAGCACCCTGCAAGTCACATAAAAGCCGGGCCTGGGAGTAGGCCAGGCTGGGCAAGGCTTTAGCACTCATCAGTGAGAGCCAGAACGGGTGTGGGCAAGTCAGGTTAGGCTGCAGTGAGTGCCAGGACTGGGGACCACCATGTCGGTCTGGGCAGCAGCAGCACCCAATGTCACACATGGGATCCAGGGCTGGGAGTGGGTCTGGTCAGGGAACTTGGAGAACTCTTGTGCTAGGTACAACCCCCACTGGTGAGCACAAGAGCTAAGTCTGGGAGCAGGCTAGACCAGGCTGTGCTGCACCTATTGGCATATGTATGAGCCAGGTATGGGAAAAACAGGGCAGGGTTAGTCCACAGTACACACTGGCACAAGTGAGAGTCATCATGGCAGGCCATGCTAGGTTTGACCACAACACCCACCAGTTCATGTAAGGGTTGGGGTAAACTGGATTGGGCTAGGCTGCTACACCTGCTGGCAAGAGCTGGGACTGGGGGCAGGCTGGGCTAGATCAAGCAGTAGTACCTGTTAGCAAATGCCAAGACTAGGGACAGGCCATCTCAGACTGAACCACATCATCTGCTAACACACAAAAGACCCAGGAACAGGCCTGGTAGGGGAACTTAGGGGACTTCCATACTGAGCTGTTGCTTCTACTGGTAAGCATCAGAGCTGAGACTGGTGACTAGCTGGTCTGGAGTAGGTCAGATTGGAATAGGCTGCCGTACCCTATGGCAGACAAGAGAGCCAGAATGAGTATCGACCAGCCAAGCTAGGTCACAGGAATAGCTGGCAAGTGCCAGGGCTGGGTGTGAGTCATGGACTGCAGTGCCCTCTGGCAGGCAAAAGGGGAAGGAAGGAAGGAAGGAAGGAAGGAAGGAAGGAAGGAAGGAAGGAAGGAAGGAAGGAAGGAAGGAAGGAAGGAAGGAAAATAGATCGGGTCTGGCAGATGGCTAAGTGGTTGAAGCCCTCTTCTTGAACACATCAGATCCCGTATGGACACCAGTTCTAATCCTGGTGGCCCTACTTCACTTCTAGCTCCCTGCCTGTAGCATGGGAAAGCAGTGAAAAACTGCCCAAAGCCTTGGGACCCTGCACCCACATGGGAGACCTGGAGGAGGTTCCTGGCTCCTGGCTTCGGATTGGTGCAGCTCTGGCCATTGGAGTCACTTGGGGAGTGAGTCATCAGACAAAAGATCTTCCTCTCTGTCTTTCCTCATTTCTGTATTTCTGACTTTGCAATAAAAATAAATAAATCTTTAAAAAAAATCGAAGAACTAAATACATGGAGAGATATTTCATCTCTCCAGTGTTCACTGATTGAAAGTGCTGTGGTTTGTGTGTAATTTTCATCCTAAAGTTTCATGTACTGGGATCTTGGGCCCCAGTGTGCTGGTGTAAAGAGGTGGGGGTCTACTGGGAGGCCATTACTGGCCCCTCCTACAGTTGGGTCCGAGGCTCTGCAGCTAGTCTCTCCCTCTCAGTTGTGCTCCCTCCATTTTGATGTGATGGTCACAGAGGACTCAGCAGGGTGGAGCTCGCGCGGATGCCATGCCCCAGAGTCACCATGACTGAGGGTGACTAAACTCCCTCTTCAGAAAGTACCCAGATTCAGAAAACAGCACAGGAAGACTTACCATTGTCGAGATGTCAGTGTTTCCCAGCTTCGTCCACAGCTTCAAGGCCACTTGTAAGAATATTAACAAATGAAGTCTAAACTGCACAGAGAAGCAGAAGAACTAGAACAGTCAAATCATGCTGAAGAAGAACATACAGGATTAATGCCGTGGCTCAACAGGCTAATCCTCTGCCTGTTAGCACTGGCATTCTATCTGGACACCAGTTCTAGTCCTGGCTGCTCCACTTCCTTTCCAGCTCCCTGCCTGTGGCCTGGGAAGGCAGCGGAGGATGGCCCAAGTCCTTGGTACCCTGCACTCACGGGCAAGACCTGGAAGAAACTCATAGCTCCTGGATACAGATTGGAGCTCTGGCCATTGCAGACATTTGGGAAGCGAACCAGCAGATAGAACACATCTGTGTGTGTGTGTGTCTCTCCCCTCTGTAAATCTGCCTTTCAAATAGAAATAGATATTTTAAAATAAATAAATAAATAAATAAATAAATAAATAAATAAATAAAAGCTTTGTTGGAAGATTGACAGTACCGGGCTTCAAAACTTCCCCGACAACGGGGCTGGAGCTGTGGCACTGTGCTACCTGAAGCTGCTACCTGTGACATCATCATCCCCTATGAGCATGGGTTCGACTCCTGTCTGTTCCATTTCCAAGCCAGCTTCCTGCGGATGCACCTGGCAAAGCAGCAGGAGAGAGCCCTAGTGCCTGGATTCTGTCACTCAGGTGAAAGACCCAGACAGCGCTTCAGGCTCCTGGCTTCAGCCTGGCCTGGCCCTGCCACAGTGGTCATTTAGGGAGTGAACTAGGAAGTGAAGGATGCATGTCTTGCTCTATCTGTTTGTAACTCTACCTTTCAAATAAAATTTGAGAAACAGTGAAACACACCATAAAGCTATTGAAATCAAGATGTGAAGCAGTGGCAAAAGAACTGATGAGCAAGTCAATGGACTAGAAGAGAGAGCCTAAAAACAGACCCACAGTGGGCCCAGCCTGATAGCCTATGGTTAAATCCTCACCTTACATTTGCCAGGATCCCATATGGGCACCAGTTCGTGTCCCAGCTGCTCTGCTTCCCCTCCAGCTCCCTGCTTGTGGCCTGGGAAAGCAGTTGAGAACGGCCCAAAGTCTTGGAACCCTGTACCCACATGGGAGACCCACAAGAAGCTCCTGGCTCCTGGCTTCAGATCTGCTCAGCTGCAGGTGTTGTAGCCACTTGGAGAGTAAACTAGTGGACAGGAAATGTTTCTCTTTGCATCTCTTTTTCTCTGTATATCTGCCCTTCCAATAAAAAAATAATAGTAAAACGAATCTTTAAAAAAATAGACTCATAGGAACATGATCAGCTGATCTTTGGCACAAGACAAACAGCAGGACGATGGGAAAAGAGAGGCTCTTATGTTTTAAGAGATTGTTTATTTGAAAGACAGTGTTTTAAAAAAATGAGGGGAGAGACAGAAGTCTTCCACCCACTGATTCACTCCCCACATGGCCACAGTGGCCAGGAGTGGGCCAGCGAAGCATCAGGACTGTAACTCCACCTGGGTCTCCAGATGGGTGCCAGGGGCCGTCTTCTGCTGCGTCCATCAGTGCATTAACAGGGAGCTGAACTAGAAGCCAAGTAGCCGGGACTTACATCAGTGTTCGTTATAGAATGCCAGAGTCAATGGCTGTGGCTTAAACCACCACTATGCAACACCAGCCCAAAAGATGGTCTTAAATAAAGTCTGTCCAAACCCAAAGAACATACAGCACCAAGAACAAGCCCTTATTTGACAACGGTATCAACATAGCCTCATCTGTTATAACTGGCAATGGAGCGACTGCGCAGCACCTTCCAGGACTGGATATTGAGTAGGCCTCTGACCTCTGCTCAGGTATGCTGTGAACCTAAAACTACTCTTAAAAATAAAGTCTGCTTTGAAAAATAATTATAGGGAAGTTCTGGGTGACTGGGAGGTTGTAGGACAAGGAGGAGGGGTCACTCCCTTAGCTCTGCTGTGCCCTTGTGGGGCTCTCTCCTGCAGGATCCAGCTCCAGTGACAAAGCCCTCCTCTCTCTGAGGACACTGTTAATGCCTAGGGGCAGAAAGGGGCTCCATCAGATTGATTTCTGGAACTTCGTGGTGGTGGCTTTCTGGTCTATGGTTGGGGTTTCTGTGAGGACAGCCGGTCAGCGCATCCTCACAGCCACAGTTCCGGGTGGAACCAGAGCAGACCAAGCCCACAACTGGAGAGGCAGCATCAGCAGAGAGACACAGAGTTCTATGAGAGAATTTCAGCACCAGCATTGTGTTGTAGCAATTTAGGCCACAGCCTACAATGTCATTGGCATCCCATATGGTACCAGGTTGAGTCCTAGGTGCCCCATTTTTTTAATCTCTGTCCCTTGTGGCATGCCTGGGAAGGAGAAAGAAGATGGCTTCACATCCTTGAGCCCAGGTATCCACATGGGATGTCTGGAAGAAGCTTTTGGCCTCTGTTCAACTTGGTCCAGCTCTGGTTGTAAAAGCCATTTGGAGAGAATGAGCCAGCAAACAGAAGAACTCTTTCTCTATCCTATTTCAAATAAATCTCTTTTTTAAGAAAAGAATTTTGTATTTCCCAAAGGGGACAAAAAGACATTGAGGTAAGCATCCTGACAAAATTCGGAGTCCCTCAGCACTTTGTACAAGTTTCCTTGGGTTTCCAAGTGCCTCCGATGGGATGGCTGAGAACAGAGGAAGCATCTGGAAATGGGACAGGCAGGCGTCCTCAGGGCTGTGCTTGCTCTGAAACCTAGAGGGAAGACCTGTCCATCCCACTCTTCAGGCTTTTGCTGGTAATCCTTGGCTCACAGTGGCAGACCGTTCTTCTTGGCCTCTGTGGTCACATCACTCTCCTCTCCCAAGTCTGCATGTCTCCATCTCTTCTCTTTATAAGGACGCCCATCAACAGTTGGGCCCACCCTACTCCTATATGACCTCATCCAAATATAACTCTTTATATTACAATGATCCTGCGTCCAAAGGAAGCCCCTGGAGTGTGGATATCAGTGAGGACACTCTGCCAGTTTTGTTAAATTTGTGTTGAATTTTGACTGTCTTCTCCTTCATTTATTTAATGTTTTTTGAAAGGCAGACAGACAGCTCTCATTTGGTTTGCTCGCCCAGAGACTCACAACAGCTGGGCTGCTGTGCATGAGTGGCACAGTCGGAGTGTCCTGCATGAGTGCTAGGAATCCAAGTACTTCCATCGTCAGCTGCTGCCTTCCAGGATGCGTTAACTGGAAGCTGGATCTGAAGAGGGTCCGGGTCTCCAATCCAAACCCTCTGACACAGGACACAGGCACCCCAAGTGGCTGGTGTGCTGAATGCTCACTGTTGCTTTCTCTTTTAAATTAGTGTTGGAGAGAGACAGCAGTGAGCCTGCAGCTTCTCATGGTTTTGATCCACCCTGGGGTGACACAGACACAATGACTGTGGAAGACCAGCTACTCCCATCTCTGTGATATTTGGCTTCCTGCAGGTGCAGATTTTGCCCAAGTCAGGAGGCTAGAACAGTGGGCCGGTGGCCCCTCCGAGCTGGGAAAGGGCCCCAGCACTGTCTTCACATGGCCAAGGGGTTTTTGTACATCTTGCAGGAGGATAATTTCACTGTGATTTGTTAAGGTTCCTGTCTCTTCTTGTGTTTTCTCTGGCTACCATACTCCCTTTTCTGCCAGGTATATGTGAGTGGCCCTGCCTAATCAGAAATTAAACCGGGGATTCTTTTTTTTTTATTGATATTTTTTTAATTTATTCATTAATTACATTGTATTATGTGACACAGTTTCATAGGTACTTGGGTTCTCCCCACCCCTCCCCAAACCCTCCCTCCATGGTGGATTCCTCCACCTTGTTGCATAACCACAGCTAAGTTCAGTTGAGATTCCCCCATTGCAAGCATATACCAAACCTAGAGTCCAGCATCTTATTGTCCAGTCAAGTTCAACGGCTTCTTAGGTATACCCTCTCTGGTCTGAAGACAGAGCCAGCAGAGTATCATCCCAATCAGTTAAAAGCTCCAACATACCATCAGCAAAAATTTACATCATTATGGAATTAATTGATATAGTAATGAGTAACCAATATGTTAAAAATAAATGCGAGTTCTTAACCACCTTCTGTGACCACCTCATTGACATTTCAATTTTAGTTTATACACAGCATATAACATACATAACATGTATTACATAATATCATATCATCTTAAATTAAGGCAAACGTGTGGTATCTAACCTTTTGGGATTGGCTCATTTCCCTTAGCATTATGGTTTCCAGTTTGGCCCATTTGGCCACAAAGAACTGCATTTTGTTTTTTTTAATAGCTGAGTAGTATTCCATGGAGTAGATGAACCATAGCTTCCTTAATCCTCCGCTGACGGGCATTTTGGCTGCTTCCATGTTTTTGCAATTACTGATTGTGCTGCTATGAACATAGGAGTGCATGTTGGTTTCTCATAAAACAAGTGTTCTGGATATATTCCTAGGAGTGCTATTGCTGGATCATACGGTATGTTGATTTTGAGTTGTTTGAATGTTCTCCATACTGATTTCCATAGAGGCTGTACCAACCTGCAGCCCTACCAGCAGTGGAGTAGGGTTCCTGTTTCCCCACAACCTCGCCAACAAGTGTTGTTGGTGCTTTTATTCATGTGGGCCAGTCTTACTGGCGTTAGGTGGTACCTCATTGATGTTTTAATTTGGATTTCCCTTATTGCCAGGGAACTTGAGCATTTTTCCACATCTCTCACCATACACTAAAATCAAATCTAAATGGATAAAAGATCTAAACCTACATCCAGAAACCTTCAAACTTTTGGAAGAAAATGTTGGAAATACTCTGCAAGATCTAGGGGTAGGTCCCGACTTCCTAAAAAGGACACCAAAGGCAATAGCAATCAAGACCAGAATAAACAAATGGGACCTCATCAAACTAAGAAGCTTCTGTACAGCAAGGGACATAATCAACAAAGTAAAAGGCAACCCACAAAATGGGAGAAGATCTTCGCGCACTACATAGGTGATAGAGGGTTAATCTCCAGAATATACAAAGAGCTACAAAACAACCAAAATGCCAAAACAAACAAGCCACTCAAGAAATGGGCACAGGAAATGGGCAGACACTTCACAAAGGAACAAACCCAAATGGCAAATAAACATATGAATAAACCGGGGATTCTTTTAACTTAAACTTAATAAGGTGTATTTTATAATTCACAGTCATTGTATTTATAGCCAAATTTCTGCTGGCAATTCTAGCTGGGAAAGAGCTTTCTGCCCGCTGCGCTGACTGACCCAAGTGCTATGGTTGGGATGCAGTTTGAGTCTTCCCTTTTCTTCCCACCCCTGCCAGGATTCACTTGCTGGAAACTTGGTCCATAATATGGCAGTGTTGACAGGTGATGGGTCAGGTGGAAGGTGGGCAGCTGGGAGTACTGCCCTGTTGGGATCCCAGTTAGCTCTTGAGAGAGCAAGTTATTCAAAAAAGGACAAGCCTGCCCCTCTGACTCCCTCTACTTCCTGTCTTGCCAGCCAGTCTCTGCGCATGCTACCACCATGGGCATACCGTTACCGTGAGGTCCTCGCCAGGGCCCAGACAGAGGTGCTCACCCTTGGACTTCCAGCTTCCAGCCCTCCCAGCTCTTTTCTCTTTAAAGTACCCATACTTGGGGACTTTGTTCTATCAACAGAACAGTGGTTAAGACACCATGGTTATGACACAAAAGTCATATTCAGAGGAATGTGGATCTAACAAGCTTCTTCCAAAAACCAGAAGCAGCACATTATGAGTGGAGAATCAGTTACCACACTGCCTAAGCAGAGTAGAACTCTGTCGTGAAAGGGACAAACTTAATGACAAAGCACAGGAACTGTGGTGGCCCCACAGGTTCACCTTCTCGTGAGGGCTGCTTCAAACAGGGTAGACTGTGCCAGGAAAGGCGCAGCCACAGCTAGAGGGTCAGCAAGCCAAAGAAATTCAAGAACCACATTCTAACAACTTGCTCTCACAGGGGCTCACTGGGGGTTTTGCAAGAATCATATTAACCCCTTCTAAGGGTAGTGTTTCCAGCAACCACATGCCTCCCAGTAGGCGCTCCCCTTCCTAACTTCACCATAATGGGGATCATGAAGCTTTCTAGGGACCCACTCAACCTGTCTTCAAATCATAGCTCAAACTGACAGCCAAGTCTGAAGCATGCTTCCTCATCTCCTAGTGCTAAATCTGTGCGACACCCTACAAACCTGCAAACTCCAATGGATGCACTGGCCAAGAAAGAAACAAATACAGCAAAGATGCAAAGAACGACAACGTTGGAAATGAAACTCAAAGCCACCATTAAGTGTAGTTAGTTGTCGATGAAAGAGCCTACAGTGGGAAAGGTGACCCTGCCACCTGCCAGAGCCTCGTGAGCGGGGGGGAGCTCCCGGGCAGTGAGCTGAGGACACGGTGCCAGCAGAAAGCTCCGCCCGAGGCGAGCCTTGGCAGTCATCTCAGAGCACCGGCAAAGGACAACATGCAGAAGCAGATCCTAACTTTCAGAGAGGAGCGCGAGGCTTCGACAGGTCTGCGGACCCGTGTGCCTGAGACAGACCTGCAGTTAAGGCAAAACGGAGGGAATCTGGACTCTCGAGGTTATCTTGGCAGCTGTGTCTTGCTTTGTGAGATCTCATTATTCGTGAAAATTGGGCATGGATGGGTTGCTTTCATTTCTGGCACTGACATAGTGAACTGTTCTTTCCCAACATCAACGCAGGGAAAGGGCAGGTGGGGTGGGACGTCCTATTCTCCCTCCTGTAGAAAAGAAGAGAAACTGAGTTAAGAAATGTGCTGTGACTACGAGAATGGTGGAGATGAGTTTAAAATAACAGAGATTAGAGTCAGCTTTGTAGCGCTGGCTTAAGCCCTGGCTGCTCCACTGGGGATCCAGCGCCCGGCTAAACCTCCTGGGAAGGCAACATAAGGTCTCCCTGGCACTCACATGGAGACCCTGATGCAGCTTCTGGCACCCTGGCCCTGCGTTCCACCTCGCCCAGTCCCAGCTGCTGCAGCCTTCTGGAGTGTGAACCAGCGGATGGAAGATTCAACAGCTTGCATTAAATAAATAAAACTGTAAAATAAAACAAAACCATAGGGCTCAGACTTGTCTGAGATATCTTGAAAAGACTGAGACTGCTTGGGCAAAGAATTCTCTTATAAACGAGAACTTCTTCCAGTTTACAGCGTGGCCCATGAGGGTTTTCATCATTAAGGTGTGTGGCATGGCGTGCCCCGGCAGTAGGCTGCCACACCGAGTGCTAGACCCAGCTCGAAGCGGGTGGGTAACGCGATCCTTCTGGGTGCCCGCGCCAGCTCCTCCTACCACGTTCAGAACCCTGTGTTCTTGGGTACACGCTGGGGAATTGGCTAAACAAATCCCTGGCAAGCGACGGGCACAAGGATAGTTCTACAGTCCTGAGTCCTTCTTGCCTGAATCGCAGTCTCTGAGCACGGGGGCGACCGAGCCAATGGGAGCAAGTAAGTGGCAGGGGGAAAAAGCCCAGGCAGCCGGGGTGGCACCCACAGAGGAGCAGGCAGCAGCAGCAGCACCCCCAGAAGAGCAGGCGGCAGCAGCCGCAGCAGCAGCAGCACCCCACCTCGGGGGCCGGCCAGGCGGTCCTCCGGCAGCCAGGGGGCGCACGCATGCACGCCGCCGCGGCCCCGCCCCCGCCGCGCGCCTGCGCTTCCTGCCCCTCCTCGTCCGGGATGCTGCTGCCGCTGCTGCGAAGTAGCTGCTTCCCTTCCTCCTCTCCCGGCGGCGGCGGCGGCGGTGGCGGCGGTGAGCGGGCACTGGGCAGCCACCCGGCCGAGCAGCTGCAGCGCGGGGTCGAGCTCGGGGCGGAGGCCGAGGGGGCGCGCGGCGGCGGCGGGCGCTGGGCCGAGCGGGAGCCGTATGCGTGCATGGATCCGGGCGCCGCGCTGCAGAGGCGGGCCGCGGGCGGCGGTGGCGGCGGCGGCGGCGGTTTGGCCGTGGGCTCCCCGGCGCTGTCGGGCGGCCAGGCCCGCCGGAGGAAGCAGCCCCCCAGGCCGGCCGACTTCAAGCTCCAGGTCATCATCATCGGCTCCCGCGGGGTGGGCAAGACCAGCCTGATGGAGCGCTTCACCGACGACACCTTCTGCGAGGCCTGCAAGTCCACCGTGGGTAAGGGCGCGTGCGGGGCGACCCCCGGGTAGGGGTCCTGGGGGGAGCCTCGCCTGGAAGCCTAGGGGCCCGGGAGGGGGTCCCCACGGCAGCCGGGCGGTATCCTCCGCCTGGGATTTTTCGCTGGGCGTCGTTGGGGCGCCCCGGCCTACGTCCGGGCCAGGGCCGGGTTCTCGACCCCTTCGGGCGCCCCGGGAATCCGGGATGGTGGGAGACGCTTGCTTTATCTTCACGTGAAGAACTCCCGACCCCTGCTCGGACCCGTCCGAGGAGGAAGGCATGGCCGCGGGTCCTAGAGCAGGAGGCGGCTGGACCCGAGGCCTCTTAGGGATCCCTTTTGCTGACAGCACTGAGATGGTGAGGTCCAGCAGCGTCCCCCACCCTGCCCTCCACCGGGCTTTTCAGGTATAAACTCGGAGCAGAAAGGGCTTGAGCTGTTTTTGTTTTTTACCCGTGACCTCAAATAACCCGCTGGCCCGGCCCGATTGGAGGAGAGGAAGGCCGGGAGGTAAGCGTACCTACCTCGGGGTCCTACACACAAACTGCGGGGCTGATTTTTCTGTTTGCTAAAGGCAGACTTACAGGACGAGAGGGTCTGTCAGGTGGGTGTGGGTTGCTGAGTGAGGGGACCTGTGGACAGGGTGGCTCACCTGCCGAGGTGGACAGCGAGGACTGTCCCATGGGGATACAGAATTCTCGTGGACTCCAGGTCCTCGCACGCAGGCGCAGTGTCCTCAGACCCCTGCCTTTAAGTAAAACAAGTACTGCATTTCACATGGTCTGTCTGGAAGGTTAAACTTGCCAGTCTGTATCTTTGTGTTTTGTATCTAAGAACTTTATTTCCTTCATACCCTTTTTTTTTTTCCTGAGATACATTATTTTTGAAAATATGTGTGCTCTCGGGGCTTTGTTGAAAGTGGTGGCCTTGGAAACGAGATAATGAAATTGAGTAGCATGATTACACCTGTTGCAGATACTCCATGTTGGCTCATGCCCCGGTGTGGGAGTTACTAAACCATCCTGTGGTGGGGACGCAGGTTTAGTACCTGGCATAAATCAAGTGGTGTTAAAAAGAAGATTCTGAGTTATCAGCCCTTCGTGGTACCACATTTAAAGATGTAAACTTAGAACTAATACGGCGTGGCGTGTGGCCGAGACGTCAGTGCAGTTGCTAACAGGAGGCCTGGCCAACTGCGGGTGAGGTTGGAGATGTGCAGGTGGCAGAAGGTGAGACGAGGAAGGTTCTTCTAGGCCGGTCCACAGTGGATTGGCACCCCGTGTGCACACTGGGTCCCTTAGGCAGCCTGGGACCGAATGCTGTGGGGTGCTGAGTCCTTCGTGGCCCCACGGGCTCCTGCAGCCATAGGTCACTGTGAAGACAGCTGAACGGAATTTGGCGGTGCACAGGCTGTTGGGGAATGAGGAGGCCACAGGGAGACTAGGCGGGTGGACTTAAAGCAGCTTCTATCCTCACCTTAAATATGGCTGTGTTTGTCTTGTTCACCTGTGTTTCTGTATGTACAACCTTTTGGTACTAGGCTGAGTGAAGGTTTCCAACTGTGGGAGGCTCAGAACCTGAAGACTCACCTGAAAGCCCCGGAGAGTTGCCTCTGGCCATTACCGGCTCACTTGTTGAGCACCCGTTGTAGGTCAGGCGCTAGGCTGCCCACCAGGATTAGGGTAGGCCCTGTTCAGAAGTGGGGCTGAGCTCAGGGCGAGGAGGTGGCAGGTGGGGAAGGGCAGTAGTAGCGATTGTGGACAGAGTGAGGGCAGGTCAGAGGCAGGTGCCTCAGCCCAGAGCATTGTGAAGGTGTTAGGAGAAGGCTCACCCCGGTGACTGACAGCAGTCTGAGCAGGTAGCTCGCAGGCTTCTTGGGAGTGCAAGGCTCAGTGGGCCCCCACAAAGAGCACCATTCTCCCCCATGACAGCATGTCTGGTGGGGGAATGGCTGGCACTCACCAGAGTCAGGGAGAGAACCTGCTCCCCAGGCCTGCCCTCTCCAGGTGGGTCGCTGGCTGGCAGTGTCTCCCTAAAGTCCCCTTGTAAGATGGATCATACTCACTGGACATGGGGTTGAATTAGTCTGCTGCAGCTTTCTTAATTTTGACAAGTTCTCTGACAGTTTGAGAAATGGAGAAAGGTAGCTGGCAGTGGAAATGTGCTGTGTCTAATAAGCCAGGTGCAGCCGTCTGTCAGTGCTGCCCAAGCAGTAAGCATATGTGATTACCTACTACAGTCTGTGTGTGGACGCACCTTTATGCCATAACTTTCTCCCTCCAGTTTAAGGCCATGGGATTTAGGGTAAGCAGGGAAATGAGACTTTTTAGAAGTGTATTTCAAAGACAACTTCATCAAATTCGATTTGTGTTAGCCTTTGTTTTTCGTTGCTATGCGGTTATTGAAAACTCACTATTAATTTTGCCTGTGTGGTAGTGGTTTCACTCACCCTTCCTCGACCTTGCTTCTAGGAAGAAAAAAATATATATAATCATGCAGAAAGAATGAGGAGCCCAGTTCTTGCCCAGGCTCTGCAGCTAGTTCTCTGTGATTGTGGAAGTAACTTAGTTGTCTGGGCATGTGGGCAGTGACATGCTGTGAGCAGGCAGTCCTGTTCAGTGAGCACTCACTTTGTATATTCCACTAAGAGGCCTTGCCACAGTCACGAAAGGTAGCCCATTTCACAGGTGAGGATAGCCCCAGAGGGGAAGACTTGGCCCTGCAGTGCAGTGAGTCTGCGGGCCAAATCGTCGTGTGTGTGCCTGGCTTGCTTCAGTATTTAACTTGATTGCTTTGTCAGGAACACTGGTGGTCCACACACGGGAAGGCCACTTGTGGGAAGCCTCTGTTGGCTTTCGGGTTTGGTCCTTGGTGCAGCACTGCTGTGAGATGCTGATGTAAGTCATGTCAGTGAGATGAACCTTCTTCAGGCTCCTGGCATCGTGTGCCCCTTGCGTTGGAATGTTAAAATCATTCTCCATGAAATGGCATTTGTTACCTGTAGATGTTGAGTATGCCTAACCCACAATGCCCAGAATCTGAAATTTTGAGCTCTGGAATGGGAAATTCCACGCCTGACTTGGTATGACAGGTGGCAGTCAACACACTGGTGCCCTGAAAATATTGGGTAAAATTACTCTCTGGGTCTCAGTGTAAAGTGTGTATGAATTACAGACAAATTCCATGTTTAGGCTTGTGTCCCATCTCCAAGATATCCGTGTGTGTGTACACATGTAATATGATTCTAAATTCCAAAAAAATCAAACACTTCTGGTCCCAAAGACATATTCAAACCTGTATAATCTTTTAAATAGCGCATTTTACATATTTCTATAAATTATCCTAAATTTTTAGCACATATTGAATATAGGAAAGACTGAAGTAAGGCAGTCTAGACTAGAATTCTGATTTTCATGAACAGTAAAATTTCTCCCAGAAAGCTGGAGGCCAACATAAGATTGTGATTTTATTTTGCCAAGCAGGAATAATTTTGTTGCTTTAACGCCACTGTCAATGTGGGTGTTGTGATGTGGGTTAAGCTGTGTTTAGGATACCCACATGGCTTCTGGGAGAGCTTGGGATTGAGTCCCCCTCCAGTTTCCTGCTGAGAGGCAAATGCTGGATCAGGGTGCCTGGGTCTCTGCCACTGATGTGAGAGATGCGGGAGATGCAGATGCAGGTGGAATTTTAGGCTGCTGGCTGTTGGGGCTGTTTAGGGAGAGACCCAGCAGATGGGAGAGCTTAGTCACACTTGTCATTCTGCCTTTCAAGTAGTTGAAAGTAAACAAACCTTAAAAAAAAGAGTTCAGACATTCATATTTTTAAAATATATTTTTATTTTGAATTATGTGGTGCAATTTCATGTAAGTTGGGATTCCCCCCAAACCCCCACCCCCCCAACAGTTTTCCCATTTTACTACAATGGTGTAGTCCTTCATAAGGAATCAATTCTATCAGTCTCTTATTTAAGTGTACCCCAACATTGTTGGCACAGACAATGTCAGACAGTCCAGCATCCCATTGTCTACACGTGCCCAACAGTTTCATTGGGAATCTGTCTTTTGTCTGGAAGCAGGGATGCATGTTCCATTATACCCCACATCTGTATGTGATAGACCCCAGTACTCCATCACTATACATTACCATAATCTTGAGAAGCCATGAAACAAGGTCAACAACTGGTACGAGTTAGAACAGCCACAACAACAACGTCAACATCAACAACAAATTACACCACCATGAAAAACCACACCACTGAGTAACCAACACATGGGTGACAAAAAGGAAACTCAAAAGTCTCCTGGGGAAAATGATGCTACCGTGTAGTCCATGAGCCAGTGATGAATTCGACAAGAAAAAAGAAATTATTTAGAATAAATAAAACCGCAATAAAAAACATCAGAACACATGGGATATAGCAAACATTCATATTTCAAAAACAGAAAAAAGCAGAGAAGACCGCAGGAAAGACAAAATAACAGAACTGAGACATTCTTAAAATTTTGTTCTGAGAGTCTTGCTACTTCATTTTCCCCCCAGCCTAGCCCCTGAGCGTGCTTGGTCCTGCAGGGCAGTGTTGTGCCCTTGCCCAACCCCTGCTCCGGTCCCTTGGGCTGCACCGAGGGTGTGTGTACTCAGTGAGCAGCAGCTAGGGACACTGGGCTGTGGGGGACTGTCTCACCAGGACCAAGGTGGAGGCCCAGGAGGCTTAGCCCCGCTCTCTGTAGGTTCTTCATCCAGTGCCAGGTGAGGGGCTAGGTGAAATGGAGGCAGGCCTGTCTTCCTGAAAGCTGTAGCAGGGACAGCCAGCAGAGCTGGCTGCTTGGCGTCTGGGACAGTCGGAGTAGAGAGATGTGCATTAGAGTGGAGTGTCACGCTGCACATTGCATTTTTGCCTTTTCTATTAATGTTCTTACAGGCCGTGACTGATCTACCCAAGTGCGTGGCTTAAAAGAGCTAGGGAAAGTTCTCCAGCATCCCCACTGCCAAAAGCCAAGCTGTGGAGCCCTCCAGGGCCATCCGCTTTGCCTGGAGAGCCCCGCACAGGCAGCCCTGCTGAGTGACCTAACATGATGGCTTGGGGAGATGACAGTGAGGAGCTAACACTGGGGTCTTGCCAAGGGAGTGCTGGGCAAGGGAACGCTGGGTGATGAGGTTCCTTTGGTGAAAATTAAACTGCTCGGGTTTGTGGAAAAGTGTCCCATATGGTGGAATAAGGTCACAGAGAGAAAGCATGCAGATTTAGTTGGGGACCGTTATTTACATTGAATAGAAATCTATTTCAAGACTGGCTTAACTGCATGCAGTGTCTGTTTCTTGCCTGAAGAAGAGAGACTTCTTTCTGTGTGATAAGACATCCGAAGTCCTAGAGATTGCCACTTACTCTGCAGTCCGTGGAGTCTGCCGGAGGCGATCTGTTAATAGATCTTGGAACTGGCTGCAGAAGACAGTTCCTTTGTGAATGGGTAGGTCCACATTATTCTGGATCCTCGGGTGGCAGATCCGTGGTGCCAGTGAAGCAGTGGATTGAATTTGTCAAGAAAGCATGGCCTTGTGCAGCAGTCACTCAGCAAGTGTGTTTGAGAGGCTCGTGTGTCTGTGTAAGACACCACTCTGCCGGCCTTTGTGCAAGGCTTAGGGCTGAAGCCTGCGTGCCCGGCTTGTCCTTTGTGGAGGGGAAGTGAGTCATGCAGGTGGCCATGATAAAATGGTAGGCAGGAGGGAAAAATGCCCTTGTGTCCTAGCAAAGGAAAGGGCTGGTTATTTTTCTTTTGATTGCACATCTTTGACATTTGGAAAACCCAAACTATAGAGCAAAAATAGTGCTGGTGAGTGAGTGTGATTTTCTCTCTTTCTTCCTCCTTCTCTCCCTCCTTTTCCTCCTTCTTTCCTTTGTTAATATGGTTTTGTTTTGTTCTTTTCTCTCTCTCTTTGTTTAATTATCACAGAAAACCTTTCCCCCATCTGTCTTGGATTTCTGTTGCTTACGTAGTAATACCATCTTAGTTTACAAAACAAGCTGCAAGCCAATGACAGAAGTGACTGCCAGAGACAGCTCTGCAGGCCAGGTCCAGCCTCCTCTCCTTGGAGGAGCAGCAGGCCACTCCAGAGGGGGTCTTTGTTACTTTTCCCTCTTCCTGTCCTCTCATGCCTGCAGTGTGGCAGTGCCTCAGCGCTCTGGGCTGGCTACAGAGTCACACCCCTGTGACAGCAGCTGCTCGGAGTACCTGCGGTCCCTCCCTGACGCTAGCTTCCTGCTGATGCTCACCAGTAGCAGGTGTGCGCTAGTGCTGGCTCCCTGCCACCTGCATTGTTCCCCACTCCTGGCCCCACCGCCTCTGATGAGTGAAGGCATTTGGGCTGCAACCCCGCAGATGGACGGCAGAGTCTCTGCTTGTTTCTGTCCATCACATGCCGTCAGTGAGTGCAAGAATAAACAAGGGTGAAATTCCTCTAGTGCCTGCCCAGGAAAGCCCATTTGTAATTCTCATTCCTGTTTGTGCTGTAGGCGGTAAAATCCTGAAACACCTCACAGAAATTCTCCTTTGAAGATACACTCAGAAGTACATAATTAAATATGCATATCGAAATGTACATTTGAGGCTGCTGTTACCACGGAGGGGTTCAGTTGCTGCTTGGAATGCCCGCCGTCCCCTATCAGTGTACTAATTGGGGTTCCGGGTACCTCACCTTCTGTCCACCTCCCTGCTGAAGCACCTGGGAAAGCAGCAGAAGATAGCCCACCCACGTGGGGGACCATGATGGAGTTTGGGGCTCCTGGCCCAGCTCCAGCCATTGTGGCTGTTTGGGGAGTGAACCAGTAGGTGGAAGATTTCTCTCACTCCTACTCTGCCTTTCAAACAAATAATATATATATAATATATACATATATATACATAATATACATATTATATATATATATTAAATCTCCTTACATGGCCTGGCTAAAATACACTGTCTGCTTGGCAGTCCCAGTGTTTAGAATAGTAAAGTTATTATTGTTTGCTTAGAAGAAAATTTTAGTGCTTCACTCTTTGAATATCTGGATTCTTCCCCCCGCACCCTAACAGCCTTGACTCCTTCTCCCCGTTTAAACAGTTTCTTCCTCTTGTGCCCAAGAGCTTGAAACAGCAGTTTCAAGGCTTCTCTGTGGCCAAGAGTGGAGAAAGCGTCCTGGCTAGGGAGGAATCCGGGCCCGCCCGTGTGCTTGCTGTTAGTGCTGTAATGTTTGCCAGCAGCACAGTGTTCTCTCCTGCACGGGGGTGTGTCCCCACCTCTTATCCAGCCACTCTCTTGTCCAGGTCCACATGGGGGCACCGTGAGGATTAGCCTGCCCAGTGACCTGCACCCACATCCTCTCTGACTGCAGCAGTATACCCCAGGAAGTCAGTAAGAGCAAGCATGAGTTCATGTGGATCAAGCCTGTCGAACAGTACCTAAAATGCAGCAAATGCCAGACAAGAGCTCTGAAGAGAATAAATGCCACCTGTCTCTGAAATCCCCTCCCGGGTGATACCGGCCCCTTGTGAGAATGGAATGATCTGGTTGTTCTCTGGGGCCCCAGAAGTGCCCCAGTGGACGCTTGGAGCACCCCACCTGCACTGCCCCGACAGCTACAGTCCAGGCGCTGCTGTGTGTTCCAGTCACGTTCAAGGCTGCCACTTGTGCTGCCCTTGTGTCTGTTTGGATGGGAACTGCAGGGCGATCTTATTAAACTTAGGGTGAAACCTGAGAAGCATCTTTTAATGGCACTTGGTAACTTTTACTCCGTGTATAGTACCCACTCCCAAGGTGATCAAAATAACTTGCGGTCATAGTGCTTGGTTTCAGTTCCGCAGATTCCTTGTGACACAGCTGAAGTGGGAAAAGGCAGGTTGTCATCGATGCTGTGGCAGGATATCTAGCCAGGAGCTGAAAGATGGGTGTGCCAGCAGAGTTCCTTGTGCCTTAGCATCCGGAGGGTGATATGGTTTAGGCTGAGAACCAACCCGCTCTCCCCACTCGGATGACTGTTGTAACCTTACATGTACAACTGTCTATGACCTTGACATTTCTTTCAACTCACTGAAGGCGCTTGAAGCCTCCCCGTTCACAGGAGTCTGTGAGCTCTATCCTTGAGAGGACTGCCTCCCCGCAAACTGTGCTCATCACAAAACATGTTGGAATGAGAGGTGAGTGAAGCCTGAAGGCCAGACACAGCTCCAGACCTTGGGGCAAGGAGCAGATGAGCTCTGAAGTGAAGAGGGAGAGGGGACAAGCAGACACACACACACACACACCTCTGCCACCACCATGAACACAGCTCCAAACCTAGGGAGGCAGACATACTCACACCACCCCCACTCCCGCCCTGAGCCCTGCCGTGGGCTTGCTTGTGCCTTTGACCCAAAGCAAATACTCCTGTTGTGGTCTTTGAGAAACAGTGATGGCTGAGAAATGTTTTGCTTCCCGGGGGCAAAGTGGGGTTGGGGGCTCCGAAGTTTTTGTCAGCTAAGATTTCTGAAGGCATGCCAGAAAGAAGGCCATGGCCTAGCGGCTGAAGCCCTCACCTTGAACATGCTGGAATCCCATATGGGCACTGGTTCTAATCCCAGCAACCCCACTTCCGATCCAGCTCCCTGCTTGTGGCCTGGGAAAGCAGTTGAGGATGGCCCAAAGCCTTGGGACCCTGCACCCGCTTGGGAGACCCGGAAGAGGTTCCCAAACTTCTGGCTTCGGATTGGCTCAGCTCCAGCTGTTGGGGCCAGTTGGTTAGTGAGCCATCTGATGGAAGATGATCTCTGTCTCTCCTTCTCTCTGTATATCTAACTTTGCAATAAAATAAATCTTAAAAAAAAAAAGGGCGGCAAGGTATGTGGTTTAACTTGTCTCCAGTGGCTTCATTGTGGGCTGCATGCACCTCCCTCACACAGCTGTCACTGCAGCAGCTTTCGTTGTAGGCCATGGTAGAAGCTTGGCTCTGGGTATTGCTGCTCGGCTAGTACAGGTGTCACTGTAGCTTCTCTGCACTCTGGTGCAACAGTGCCTATGTGGCTGGGCTGCTGCAGGGCCCAGTGCTTTGGGTATAAGGCAACATGTTTTACACATTATGTTCTCTGATGATTGCTAGAAGAAATTAAGATAAAGAGAATTAAGATCAAGAGTCATTTGTGGCGGCTGGCACTGTGGTATAGCAAGCTAATCTTCGCCTGTGGCTCTGCCATCCCATATGGGTGCCAGTTTGAGTCCTGACTGCCTCACTTCTAATCCATCTCTGCTAATGGCCTGAGAAAGCACTGGAGGATGGCCCCCGCACTCAGACCCCTGCACTCTGTGCAAGGCCGGGATAAACCTCCTGGCTCTGGGCTTCGGACTGGGCCAGCTCCAGCTGCTGTGGCCATTTGGGGAGTGAACCAGTGGTTGGAAGATTTCTATCTCTTTCCTTCTTCCTCTCTGTCTTTCCTTCCCTGTGCCTTTCAAATAATACTAAGTCTTTAAACCACAAAAAAAGCAAGTTACAGTGACTCAGGAGGCTTAGCCCATGAATGTGAGGGATGTGGCCCTGTAACCTGTGTGCCTTCAGAAAAGCTCCATGAAATATTTGTTAAAGTACAGTGTTGCCGGGCCCGGTGGCGTGGCCTAGTGGCTAAAGTCCTCGCCTTGAAAGCCCCGGGATCCCATATGGGCGCCGGTTCTAATCCCGGCAGCTCCACTTCCCATCCAGCTCCCTGCTTGTGGCCTGGGAAAGCAGTCGAGGACGGCCCAATGCGTTGGGACACTGTACCCGCGTGGGAGACCCAGAAGAGGTTCCTGGTTCCCGGCTTCAGATCGGCATAGCACTGCCCGGCCGTTGCGGCTCACTTGGGGAGTGAATCATCGGACGGAAGATCTTCCTCTCTCTCTCTCCTCCTCTCTGTGTATATCTGGCTGTAATAAAATGAGTAAATCTTTAAAAAAAAAAAAAAAAAAGTACAGTGTTGCAGCAGGTTCTTGCAGACAACCCCAAAGTCTTAGGTCATTGGTTAGTACCTTCATGTGGAGGGGCGACCCACACTAATCATGGCTCCTAGGGTGGGGGCCTAGTGGGAGGTCTTCCTTTGTCCCCTCTCCTCTGTAGGCAGTTCTCTCACTGTCCTCCTCTGCTTCCTGGCTCATCTTGTCCTCTTTCCTCCACCAGTCCAAGTGGAGGGGGCCGCCCAAAACTGGGGGCTCCAGTAAACCTCTGTGTCCTAGGACACTCGGGAATTTTTAAAGTAACAATAACTAGCCTGGATAAGAAAGATAAGCTGCACAAAATATTTGAAACTGGATACTTAACAAAGAGAAGTGTGTCTTGGCCGCGGTTCTGGTGGAAGGCAAAGGGCCTGTTTTGGGGACAGCCTTCTTGATGGCAGAGTGCTGAGGTGGTGTGGGGCGTCACACGGTGAGTGTGTGTGTGTGTCCGTGTGTCCTCTGCTCTCTGTGTTACTTCTTGGAAAGCCAGTTATGGAGACTCTACCTGATGACCTATCTAATCCTGCTCACCTCCCAGAAGCCCCACTTCTTAACAACACAGTTGAATGGAATTTCCACCTGCTTAATGCTTCACAGTGGGGTTAAATTTCAACAGGAACCCTTGGGGACCACCAGGCCATAGCATTCCTTGAAGAAAGATTAGCTTCCCACCCTCCCCCTTTAAATTTGTTTATTTATTTGAGAGGCAGAGTTTAGAGAGAGGGTGATCTTCTATCTGCTGGTTCACTTCCCAAATAGTTGCTTTGGCTGGAGCTGGACCAGCCCACGGCCAGATGCCAGGATTCTCCCCCAGTGTCCTGTGGGTGCAGAGCCATCTTCCACTGTTTTCCCAGGCGTGTTAACAGGAAGCTGGATCGGATGTGGAACAGCGGGGACTCACCAGTGTCCATGTGGGGTGCCAGCACTGCAGGCGCCGTGTGTTGCTGTAGTGACCATCAGGGCGGTGTAGGGAGGGGGCACAGGCACATTGCCAGCATCGCATGTGAGCCTTGGTTTGAGGTTCTGCTCTGCTTTCATACCTCTTCCTGCTCACCAGACCAGGAGGGAGTGCCTGCCTCCTGACTGCAGCCTGGCACCGCCCCTGAGCATTGTCGCTGTTTAGGAAGTGAACTAGTGGATGCAAGCCCTCTTTCTCTGCATGTCTCAGTGAAACTCCACCTTCCAAATGAAATAGGACACACACACACCTCGCATTCTTTAAGGAATTGCAGGAGAAAGGCAGTGCTCCGTTTCACACCTGTCTTTTTTTCCTTTTTTTAAAATTTACTTGACAAATCTTTGGTGCTTTGTTACGCAGATGGCCACAACAGGTAGGCAGAAACCAGGAACTTCTTAAAGATCTCCCACGCGGGAGGTAGTACCCGAAGCATTTGAGCTGTCTTCGACTGCTTTTCTGAGGCCATAAGCAGGGAGCTGGATCGGAAGTGCAGCAGCCTCAACATGAACTAGTGCCCATATGGAATGCCAGTGATAGCATTATCCACTGTGCCACAAAAAGGCACACCCACCTGTGTGTGTGTGTGTGTGTGTGTGTGTGTGTGTGTGTGTGTGTCTTTCTGCATTCACTGCTCCCATTACACATCTGCTTGGCCTGTCTACACAAAGGTGTTTGTCTTTTTTCAATGGGTCAGTCCTGTTTTGACCACATTTCCCCCCAAAATAGCAGTTCTCCTTACAAGGGGGCAGCTTTCAGTGATCGAATCTCCTGAGTGGCTGTTGAGTGGCAGCCATGTTGCAGCTTTCCAGGAGTCAGAGAAACACACTTTCTCGGAGACACAGATTCCCTGAGGGAGTGCAGCCAAGAAGAGACAGTGATGAGGGTCAGAGAAGGAGACGGGTCCTAGAGCTGGGGGCACAGAGAAAGGCAGGTGTCCTCGGAGAAGGGTGTGCTGTGGTGTGTTGGTTTGGGACAGTGTGGCTGACTGAGCCTGGTGAGGATGGCTGCTGGCTTCCCTGTTGGTGGCTGGTGGTCAGCAGGACCGTGGGTGCCCCGTACTGGTCCATAGGCTGTGAGATGCTGTTTAATCCCCTCATACCTGAGGCTGTTGGTGGCTCAATTGCTTTTGGAAAGTATTACCATTATCTCCGTGGTGTTGATACTAATAACAGACACTATTAGCAATTGTTTTTATTTGTGATGTGAGAAGATTTTTAGAAGTGTTCATTATATACCTTGATACAAATCCAAGGTTCTAAGCCATAAAGTGGATTAAGCTCCCAGTCATCATGGGCTGCTTGGTGGCTGTTAGATAAGGCCCAGGATATGTCACTATTCTGTTGTCTTTGTTGAATTTTAGATTTAGCCATTGGTTGTTTCTGTGTTACGAGTCTTCATTTTGACGGAACAGATTCTTAACCCTGCCTGCTGTTGGATTGTCTTTGTTTTCCTATTAGAACTGGTAGTGTGCTTATAATCACATGGTGATGATATTACCACTTACTTCCTGTATTTGAATGTTAACGCCCTCTGCCTTTTGTTTTCATACATTAGCTTTGAGGCTGCAAAATAGTCCTAGTGTGGGGGACTCCTGAAGTTGGCCCAGAGTTGCTAAGTTATGTGAAAAAGAGCATCTGGCATGTTCAGACTCAACAGTTCTTAGCAAGGAAACAGTGTAATCACAACAAAAGCCATCTGCCCACTTGCAGCTGGGGCCAAGCTGATTCTTAGGGAATTTGCAGCCACCATGACAAGTCTTTAGAAAGTCTCAACTTTCTGAAGTAAGGTTTTTAAAAATAATGTCTTAAAGTGGTCTTGACAACCTGTTAACAGGAGGTCATATGCACAGAGCAGGGGGGGACCCCAGAGTGGAGCAGGGAGACAGGAGGAGGCTTGTATCCTAACCCTGAAGATTCACAGATCCTCACCAAGGACTATCAGTACGAGCACCGAGGACTACATCTCAACTGCCAAGGAGAGCACGGGGAATTGGAGTGCCTTCGGAGGCCAAGAACTCTGAGGTCATCCACTCCCACTTGAATCCACCATATGGGATGAAAGAAATCCAAATCCTTCCTCGCAGGATCCAAGGGCATCAGAACAACAGCCAGGAACCCTGAGCAGTCTGCAGAAACAGAAAAACAGTAAACTTCCTTTGGGACTAGGGAGGGGAGCGTTCTCTGGTCCTCACTTGGTTCCAACTTTGGGTCCACACCCTATCTTGCAGTGACCATCAGGATCGCTCCAGAAACCCCTCAAAACAAACAAACAAAATTCTAGAATAGATAGAGAACAACAAGGAAAGCTTGGAATCAGACAGGAAACGGCCAAGGTGGATACACTTAAATATCTTACTAGATGGAACACAAAGATTAGTTACTCCTCACTAGGGTATTGAGGATTTCTCTGCACACCCCTCTTAAAACTGTTCTGCATCTCAATTGTTGACATATGTCTTGTTAGAGTTATAAGCCAGTCTAGACTACCTGAAAAAAAAAGCTAAGTTCAGCAAAATTATGCTTTAACGCTATATAATGCTAAATACTGTAATGAAAATAGACATGAGACAGCTGAATAGTAATCTATAGCCATTTTAAGGTGTATAGAAGTCGGTCGTGTATAAACTGAAATTGAAATGTCAACATGTTGGTTACTCAATACTGTCAATTAATTCCATAACGTTATAAATTGTTGCTGATGTTATGTCAGGGATTTTAATTGATAGGGATGATACTCTGCCGGCTCTGCCTTCAGACCAGAGATGGTCTCACCAACAAGCTGTTGAATTTGGACAACAAGATGCTGGACTCTATGCTTGGTATATGCTCTCAATGAAAGAGTCTCAACTGATCTTGAACTGTGTTAATGCAACAAGGTGGAGGAATCCACCATGGGGGAGGGTTTGGGGAATGGTGGGGGGAATCCCAGTACCTATAAAACTGTGTCACATAATGCAATGTAATTAATAAATTAAAAATAAATAAAAAGCTGAATTAGAAGCAAAATAATAATAATAATGTCTTAAGAAAGACTAGACCGGCATTCGTGACAGCATGTAGATTTGGTTTGTGATGAAGAGGGAAGTAACGGTGCTGGGCAGAGACCCTCAGGGTGGCCGTTCCAAGAGGGCAGTGTATGGTCCTTAAGCTGTGCCTGGTCAAGTCCGAGCTGCTTGTGCCTCTTAGAGGGCTGCTCTGTTCGGCCATATCCTCGCGGGTGGGCCCTTGAGGAGCTCCAGGTCTTAGTCATGCGCCACAGGCTTCCTCCTTCATGGCTGTGTCATTTGACTTTGGGAAGCAAATGCCTTCCAGAAATGAAAGTGAAATTGAGAGAGCTGGCCCTAGCTCAGCCCTGCCCCTGGATGCTGGGAGGGACAGAAATTCAAAAGTAGCGGCACCTTCTCTGGCTTCTTTCCTGTGACATTGTCAATCTGTGCGGTTTCCTTATGGCAGGAGGCTGCCCCCGACCCCCACCCTGCCGCGGGGCGGTGACCATGGCTTTGGTTCTCCTTGCTTTCCATACTGCGTTACTAATAATAAAAAGCAGTCACATGTCTTTCTCTTCTCCAGGGCTGGTGCCTGGGTGTACCCGAGTGGAGAGCCATGGGACAGACAGGTTCCCTGTGGCTCGGTGTGGCTGCTGCACACTCGCCAGTGTGTCTTTCATTTGGCTTAGTTGTGAAATTGTATTTAAAACTCACCTTGAAATATTTAAGCTTTCTATTAAAGGTAACATATACAAATTAAAATTTGGTTTAAAGATCTGTCTGGAGCGTCACAGGCTGCATGGAAGAGGAAAGCTGACGGGTGATGGTTTGCTTAGCAGTGCTAAAACATGTAAAAGTGAAAGTTGCCCATGTTGATTTGTGTGAGTTAATTTTTTAAAAATAATTCCTGCCCCCCCACTATTGATTATATACTAAGTCATTTTTATCTTCACTAAAATCTTTTGTGAGCATAGAAAATTTTAATAAAATAACTTCCAAGTTCAGACTAAGGTGGTTTGAAACCAAGCTAAGTTTCCAATATCCTGCAATAAGCACTGTCTCCAATATAATACCTTTTGAAAGCCATTTATTTGTCATTGTGATTAGTAAATGGATTTCTAACTGAACTGTGGCGACAGTAAGTGACCTTGTGAACGGCACGAATGCTGGGTAGGTGGTTGGGGATCCAGCAGCACACGGTGACCCGTCCAGGCGCCTGGAGTGCCCCGAGAGCTGCAGGTGCTCATGGGCGTCCGCCCGGCCTGGAGCAGAAACATGGGCCAGAGTTATTTCTCAAGACAAGGCCCGTCCTCACTGTTTCTGCCTCATGCTTGTTTGCTTTATTCACAGGTGTGGACTTTAAGATCAAAACCGTGGAGCTAAGAGGAAAGAAGATTAGATTGCAGATCTGGTAAGTGGCAGAGTCCACCCACCAGTGGCGTGCTTGTGTGTCTAACAGTCCCCTCGCTTGTCTAATGAAATTAACTGTGTGAGCTGGCACACGCCTCCTGCCCTCTGCTCCTGTGCCTGCGGACGGCGCTTCCTTAAGGGAGACTGGAAGCCCGGTCATCGCATACTCCATTCGCAGCGGGGAGTTCCTTCAGCCGTAGCCGGTTTGGAACCCTTGTGCCTCTGCTCACAGATCATCTGAATGCCGTCGCAGCTGTCAGCACTGATGGTTGCTCACGGGCTGGTCTTTAGGTTACTTTGTGTGAGCCAGATTTGCAGGCCTGGCAGGCAGAGCAGCAGAAGCCGCCAGGCAGCCCTGTGTAGGTGTAGGCATGGCGAGGGGCAGGCCAGCATCTCCCAACAGAGCCCCCACTCAGGCCTGCTGGACGAAGCCGAAGGCCCCTCTCTCAGGAGTGGCCCCAGTGAGACAGACAGCACCAGTATGTGCTTGGCGATGCCGGCGGCCAGCGTAGGCAAGAGGCTGAGGCGAGGCGAGGTGGTAGTTGGAGCAGTGGCACTGCGGGCTCTTCTGTGTGCCCTTGCTGCCCGTGACGCGGCCGCGGCACACTCAGCTCACTAACTCCTCTTGGCAGGTCGCCCCCAGCTCTGTCTGTCCACCATGTGTGTGTGTGCTTTCATCTGCGTTAATTGCTGCTTCATCTGTGACGTCACCGGTCACCTAACGCTTGAGTGTTAGTGCCATGTCTCCATCCTTCACCGCGCCCGCGGGGCACTGCTGCAGCCCTGCAGAACCGTCTGAGGTAATGTCTTCATTTGGGAGCCCACCCAGAGAGCGTTTTGGTTTGGGGTTGGGGTCTTCTTGGCTTGGGGTGAAGCCTGAGCAGTCCAAATACCAGAAGAAAACTTACTGTTGCTGCAGCTGACGGCCCAGGGGCAGCAGGCAAAGCCTTCTGCGGTGCTGGCTGTGCCCTTCGCTGCCACCCAGCCACTGTTTCTGTCGTAAGCTTTTGCAGGTGAGGGTGGGAAGGTGTCCATCTCCACCCCCAGCACCAGAGGTGAGGGGCATTCTGATGAGACCACCTCGTGGGGTAGTGCCGCTGATGGCAGACCTGTGTGCGGCAGGTGCTAGGCCCACCTAAAAATAATCACGAAGGTATTAGCACCAAAGTGTTTCTGACAGTAGTGAATCTGCCCCCCCACACACACACACAAAGCATGGAAAGACCCAAATACCGCGTGCTTCTGTCAAAAATGGAAACTAGTAAAGCACACAGGAGTGCCCCAGGTGAGAACAGAGAGCGTGCCTCTCGACCACCCACTGCCTGGCTCCAAACAGAAATGTAAATTACATCTCAAAATACACCTGTATCTGGAGATAAATACCTTGACTATGTGTTATTCAAAAATGTTTGTAAAACTTGGGTGGGATGGTTTTAAAAAGTGGAAATTAAGGGCCAGTGCTGTGGCTGAGCTTCTACCTGCAGCGCCAGCGTCCCACATGGGCACTGGTTGGAGATCTGGCTTATCCACTTCCAGTCCAGCTCCTTGCTTACAAACCAGAAAAGGCTTTCAAGAAGGGGGATTCCAGTGACTCCCTTAGAAAATCCAATGGCTGTCTTACTGGAGGGGGTTTCAGCAGTGAATACCATATCAACAATAGCTGCCTCGTTAACCATAGCATACTCAATAAGATTTCTACCTTCTCAAATGTTTATTTAAAAGGTGAGAAAATAGGGCCCAGTGTAATAGCTCAGTTGGTTGGTCTTCCCCTTTCAAGCTCCAGGATCCCATTTGTGTCCCAGCTACTCTACTTACCATCTGGCTCCCTGCTTATCGTCTGGAAAAGCAGTAGAGGACAGCCTAAAGGGGTTTGGGACCGTACACCCACGTGGGAGACTTAGAGGAACATCCTGGCTCATGGCTTCTGGCTTCTGATCAGCTCAACTGCAGCCATTGAGGCCATTTGGGGAGTGAACTAGCAGGTGTAGGATCTTTCTCCCTGTCTCTTTTCTCTGTGGATCTGCCTTTCCAATGAAAATAAGTAAATCTTTTTAAAAAAAAAGTGAGAAAATAAAACTCCTTTCTTCATTGTTGCATTATTATCCAGTAGGCAGGACGGAAGCATTTTATGCCGGTTGATTTTGGAGATAAGAGGTACCCTGGTGCTGTGGCCTTTGGAACCTCTTGAATGACCAGGAGCAGTCAGCAAAGGAGCAGAGTGATTAAAAATGGCTCTTTTGGGGTCCTCAGCAGGCAGTGGCATTGATGGTTGGCTGCCAGAGGGAAATCTCATTAGAAGAAATTCGTGTTTTCTTTGCTTCTGGATATAGCCAATCAAAGACAGTAGTATTCACAATAGATTCCTGAAGGTTTTAAGTATCAAAGCTACAGATATCTTTGTCACATTCGAAAGGCACAGAGAGGAGAAACAGATCTTCCATATGCTGGTTCACTGCCCCAGATAGCCACAGTGGCCAGCGCTGGACCAAACAGAAGCTAAGCGAATCCTCCGTGTCCCATGTATGGGTTCAGGTCCTCTTTGGGCCATCTCCTGCTGTTTTCCCAGGCATGTCAGCAGGAAGCCGGATCACAAGTGGCACAGCCGGTGCCCATGTGGGATGTCAGCATCGCAGGCAGAAGTTTCAGGTGCTACACCACACACAAGTCATTCTCTGTCCCATTCTTAAGGCACCCTTCATGACCCTGCCGTAGTTTCTTGATCATCTGTGGACAGAAAGGGAGCCTTTTTTCTTGTCTACGTAAAGCATTTCTACATGAAAGTACATAAGATCTTCAAGTATAGCTAAAATAAAATTCATTGGCTCAGCTGTCATTCATCTGTACGTATCCAAGTGCTATGCTGTAAGTTACTGTGAATTTGGAGCCATTATATTGCAGTGGACTTGAGACATGAAGTGTGTCCCCTACTTGTAGGCAAACAGAATAAATTCAAGGTCGCCTTCATGCTGCCGATCCTCCACCACCTCACTGTTGTAGAATTTTGTTTACCCGGGTTGACATCAAGCTCTTTCCTTCCATGCTTGGAAGTTGGAAGCATTTTACACACGGATACTGATTATTGCCCCACAATAATTAAGTATTTAAATAATTCAGTAATCGCAACATTATTAAATAGATTAAATGCAGTGGATAAAAATCTTCACATTGTTGTGTTGATGAACAGGAGAGGCAGAATTGAAGGAATTTTTCAGTTTGCACCAAAGTCAGGACAAGGCCTCTTGCAGGCTGTGGGAAATGGCGATTTAGTTTGTTAGTAACTTGATCTGTAGAAGCTAGCCTGTCACTGGCAGGGGAAACTCGGCTTGCAGAGGCAGAGGAGAGGTGGTAGGATTCCGCCGCATGATGCTAGATGAAAGGCTGATCCATGCGACGTGTCCCCTACCGTCCTACACGGTGGGGACTCACCTGGATTCCTGGGAAGCACTTAGTAAACACTTGTTGAACGGAATCTGTTTCAAAAGTTGAGAAGTGAAATGAAGCAGAAGAGCTCTTAAATGAAAAAATAAGCCCAGATGTTAGGGGACTGTGAAACTGTCCCTGGAGAAGCTTGCTGCTCTGCTGGAAGCATCCAGGGCAGACAGGAAAGACAGCATTGAAAGGAGTCTTCAGTGGGCAGGAGCAAGTGGACATTCCCTCTCTGCAACTTCATAAACTAAACCTATGTGTTCATTTATTTGCCTCCGGTTTTAGCTCTGTTTTCTCACGGCTCATTAAATGGATACTGATGGTTCACCTGCTGAAAATTCCTCCACTCACACAACCTTCCTTAAACCACATCAGAAATACCTTTCTTTTTCCTTTTTTTTTTAACCCCTGTGCTTTGATTATAGAGTCTTTATTGAAACTATTTTTATCTATTTTTTTCTTTGTTTTTGAGACCAAATTTCTGGATATTAAATTCAATGAATATATATACAGATGAATGTGAATTCATTTAAAAGCCGGATTAAAATTACTTGCAATAAAGATTCAGTAAAGCATGTAGTTTCCACAATGCTCCAGGAAGCAGTTACGTGTGATTGCTATTTAAATTTGAGGTTGCACTATATTGTGCTAGCCAGATACTGCAGAGTAGAGAAATGTGTGGTGTCTTTGGCTTTTTAAAGAAATGGCAAGTGTTTCTTAACAGTATTCAGATAGCAGAGGATATTTCTTTAAACATGGAAAACATTTGATCAAATCCTGTGACTGTCTTTTTCTGCTATGAAAATTCTTCCTTATTTCCAAGATCCTGGATTGAAAGAAATGGGGACTTAGTTATGTTTTTGTTTGAATGCAGGTAGTTTAACAAAGCTACCAAGACTTCTAAAAGCAGTTCTGAGCTGATGTCAGTGAGTCCTGGCTGCCTGATGACCCTGCCTTCACGGTGCCAGCACTCCAGCCGGCCCTTTCCCGGGCACGGCCCTGCTGATGGTCTCTGGCCAACCAGTGTTGCTGCCCTCCATCAGGCATGCGAGGACTGTGATGGTGTCCTGCTACCCTTCTCCTGTGTGAAGACGGTGCCATGGAGCCCAGCCCCATCATTAGGCCTGGGAGCAAGGAGTGGGCTCTCTGGGTTGGGAGGGCTTTCCTGGTTTTACTACATTTTGGGGATTTCCACAGCTTGCCAGGCAGGGCATACCTACCCTCCTGGGTACGACGTGTCCTGACTCTCGGGTGTTTGTGGAATTGTTTCTTAGATCACCCACAGTGCTAAGGGTTGCTTTGTAGATGACTGCTTTTTAAAAACTTGTGTCCTTTGCTTTAGTTTTGAGAAGCCTGACCCTATGTTTCGATGTATTAACATTTCCACTGCTGATCTTCTGTCTTTCAGATGGGGGGATAATTAATCGTTCTTGGTTCGTAGTCCGTGTGTGTTTATCCATTTGAGCAGTTAACATTGTGTCTGGGCATTTTCCTCCCCTGAAGCTCGTGGGGCGAGGAGGGGCTGGCTTTGGGATTCCTTGGGAGCTGATTTTTGCTGCTCTTTCCTAGGGACACAGCAGGCCAGGAGAGATTCAACAGCATTACCTCAGCCTACTACAGAAGTGCCAAGGGCATCATCCTCGTGTATGACATCACTAAGAAGGAGACGTTTGATGACCTGCCGAAATGGATGAAGATGATTGACAAGGTGAGGAAGGAGGCGTGTACTCCAGACTGTGCCTCCTTTAAGGCCGAGTGCGACCATCCGGGGAAGGTTGACCCAGAGAGTAAGACCAGGGCTCTTAATGGGTACCTCGGACATTCAGAGCCCAAGCCTGCTCACTCTGCCCGTGCAGTTGGAGACAGGGCATCCTGGTTTCTGCAGAAGGGTCACCCAGGTGCTTGTGTGAGCCCTGCTCTCAGCCTGCTCTGCACTTGGCACTGGATCCCAGGGCCAGTAGTGGTTTTCCCTGGGTGCTGACTGTCCCTCCTATAGAAGCCACACAAACCCTGGAGGAAAGGAGAAAGGGACCATCAGTAGGAATGTCTTAAGAATTTTGTTTTTTTTTTTTTAAGATTTTATTATTATTGGAAAGCCGGATATACAGAGAGGAGGAGAGACAGAGAGGAAGATCTTCCGTCTGATGTTTCACTCCCCAAGTGAGCCGCAACGGGCCGATGCACGCCAATCCGATGCCGGGAACCAGGAACCTCTTCCAGGTCTCCCACGCGAGTGCAGGGTCCCAAAGCTTTGGGCCGTCCTCGACTGCTTTCCAGGCCACAAGCAGGGAGCTGGATGGGAAGTGGAGCTGCCGGGATTAGAACCGGCGCCCATATGGGTTCCCGGGGCTTTCAAGGCGAGGACTTTAGCCGCTAGGCCACACCGCCAGGCCCAGAATTTTATCTTTTAAACTTACACAAACTCAAGTAGCCCAAATGCTAAGGTCCACGAGCTTGAGTTTATGTCTGGTGCTTCCTTGTTCTGGTCCTTCCCTTGCCCTGGCAGCTGGGTGCTGGCACTGTTCCCACACAGATTCCTGATGAGGAACCAGCTCTCCCCTGGGCTTGGGGACTTGGCCAAGGCCGCACCATCTTTCACGTAACTTTTTAGAGATACATAAAATTAAATGGGGTAACCAAAGATTTTTAACCTTTTTAGAGTTCCTAAGCCTACAGCGTTTTTTGAAATTGCAAGATTCTTTTCTCTGATTCTTGGTCCATTTTGTTAGGACTTTGAGGTTGGCGTCCGTTGATAGCCATTTGACTGTTCTGAATGAATTTCTGAGGGTAGAGTCTTGGGACTTCTTGGGCGGTTCCTCATGCTGCTTGCCCAGCTACTCTGCGGTCCCGGGGACCCTGTCTCACCCAGCCCCGTTACCGGGTGGGGTGAGGGGACAATGGGGGAGAAGGACCAGGAGAAAGCGGGCTTGCCTTTCCTCTGTTGGTACACGGTAGTGCCCGTCTGTGAAACACAGCTTCTTATAAAATTCACAGTATGCTTCGGAAGATGCCGAGCTTCTCCTGGTGGGAAATAAGCTGGACTGTGAAGCGGACCGGGAGATCAGCAGGCAGCAGGGTGAGAAGGTGAGACGTGCTGGGCGTGGGAGGTGCCCACACTCGGTAACAGTCAGCGTGGTGGGCTTTGTGCCCTCGGTGAACTGCGACCCGTCTACCAGCACAGTAACCGCACATTTCATCACAGCCACATCTTTCTCATTTGTTTGCTCCTTTACATTCTTTTTGAAACTGCATTAGCATGGAGCAAATTGCTATCCAACCTGGTGTTTCAAGCCATCATACTGATTTTATGATTTTCTCTTAACTCGGATGTGTTTTAGCCTTCCTTGGATTTTGCTAAGGACTCAGTCACAGAGAAGCAGTGATGATCGCATCTTAAATGTCAGTTGTAATTTACTTCATGGTCCTGGCATACCCTGCACGTTTTTGCTGGGTTGTATTTTGCTGTTGACTTATAAAGTAAGAATCTGCTGCTGCCCCTGTGAGCCTCCTGGTTGAGTGTCAGTGCGACTGCCAGTCCACTGTGCCAGCGCTTCCCTTGACGCCGAAGGCTCTCTGAGCAGCAGCCAGGCCTCTGCGCACAGGCTGGCCAGTGCTGAGCTGCACGCAGGGAAGACACATCGCTGTGTTCTCTCAGTTTGCACAGCAGATAACCGGGATGCGGTTCTGCGAAGCAAGCGCCAAGGACAACTTCAATGTAGACGAGATCTTTCTGAAACTTGTGGATGACATTCTGAAAAAGGTAAGAGCACTGCGAGTCTTTGATTTGAAACCAATTGTTTCCTTTGTGGCTTCTTACTGAGGCTGTTTCATTCAGAAATGAAACTTCAATAGTTCTGCTTTGGCTCACAGACCGGATACAGTGGTTAGCCTGGCGAGGGTGTGTGGCTCGGGAGCACCAGGTGCTGCCCACCCAGGGCCTTTGGGCGTCTCTAGGGTTCATCCTCAACAGACCCACTGAGCATGGAAATGCAGCCTGGTGGGGTGACGTAAGCAAGTGGTAATAGTGTTCATTGGAAGCTTGCTTTGCTTCTTGACCAACCTGCCAGAATTGTTCCATGTAGATGGTGGGGAGGCAGCGGAGTGTGCAGCTGAGCCAAGGAGAGGTCCCCGCTGTCCTCTGGCGCTGTGCCCCGACCTTTGCACAGGCCGCGCTGAGCAGTTTCCTCAAGCAGTAATGGATTCTTGCTGTACCTGGAGGCTTACACTCAGAGGTTTGTAGTGAAAACCTGAGTTTGTCCATCCAGTCATCCTTGGTTTCCGAGAGGGCTCGATTCCCGCCCCTCCTAGAGGGTGTTAGAGTCTGCACAGCTCCGGCCTTCCTGCGAAACGGTGCGGTCACTGGCCGGTGGCCCACGCACGTCTTCTTGGTGCTTCTGTCGCCTCTGGATGTGGGACTGGCTGATGGCATGGTGTGCCGTAGGCAGGCTTGCACATGTAGAATGCAGACTCGGTCTGTCCCAGGAGGTAGAAGCTGTAGCTGCTACCAGGTACAGTCAGCTCAGCTCACACTTGACTCAGAAGTGTCCCCCGAATTGGATGTTTATATAGTTGCCAAGAGAGGTCCTCTTTCATAAGCACGTGGCTTGTTCGCAGAGCCCGTGTTCACGTTAACTGAACTGTCAGGGCCTTGAGTTCCGTCCAGTCGCTTCATGGGAGGCTGGGCTGGCCTCTGCTGCCACCACGCATGAAAGGGTGAGCGGTGTGCTCTTTGACCCACGCAGTGCTCTGCGCAACCCTGGTTTGGCTCTGTTGCCACCTGAAGCCTTTAACATCTGCCTCACCTTTGGTGACCAGAGAGTGTTGCTTTTTGTGGAATGCTGCTCCTTACGGCGCACGTGCCAGTGTCCTGTAAGGTTGGAATGGCATTTGTCTTTTGCCTGTGTCCTTTAGATGCCGCTGGACATCCTGAGGAACGAGCTGTCCAATAGCATCCTCTCGTTACAACCGGAGCCCGAGATCCCGCCCGAACTGCCTCCCCCCAGACCGCACATGCGATGCTGCTGATGCGCTGCTCTGGAAACCAAGTGGGCGCAGCTCCTGGAGAGGGGAGAGCGTGTTCTATTCCGCACTACAATCATTTTGACAATTTCCTTTCGCACTTTGTAATCCAAGTCAGAGCTATACACTAACTTGTAAATATGCAATACTGGGTAAGTTTTGGTTACACATTACATTTTCCCTCCAAATGATTATATTTCATTCATTACCCCAGTGTCTAGCGTACACACACTGGGAAGCGTAGTACTTCTAATATGAAGAATGGGAGAAACGAAAGCTATGTTTCTTAAATACTTGTCCTTGTTAATTATACTATGAGGACAGAAGATATTGTGATAAGAAGAAAGGACATGGTGCTTTGCTTACCGTTTTAAAGAAAACTTGTAGAAACTAAAGACTCGGCGGGGAAGAAAAAGCTATCTCAAGTGCTTTTTCTTTATTTACACAACATTTCCCCCAGCTGTAGCATCATTCAAGTGTTGGAGTGTTCCTGCGCCAAGCCAGGCTCCAGCCGTAGCCACCATGGCAGGTTGCCTGGTGGCGGGCACGGCAGTGGAGGGCTGCGCGTGGCAGGGCGGCCTCTGCCTTGACGAAAGCCGCCGACCACCCACAGCTTCCCGATGGACGTCCCCTGTGCTTCTAAGAACCTACGACGACTCAAACAAGAAGTGCTTTTGAAATTACAGGAAAAAGAAATTTAAAACAAAGCTGCTGTCCTGAACAAATCCTGTTTCAAGGAGTTTTAAAGAGATGCATTTTACTCGAGCAGAGAACACGCGTGTTTGCCTAAGCATCCTGTTTCTTTGTGACGATGGATTCCGCCCTTTACGGTGAGGCTCGTTCCTGTTAAGCCCAGACTCTGTTCGGGATTTTTTGGTTTTGGTTTTTTGGTTTTTTGTTTTTTTGGTCTGATAATGAATTTGTGAACTCTTATCTTTGGTATATCTTTTATTAAACTGCACTGTTTTGTTTAGTCAAGGTAAATAAGTAATTCTGTATTTGAATAACTTGGCGTGTCTTGAGTGTTGTGGTATGAGAAGCATTGTGGTCTTTCTACACTAATGAAGTGCAAATAAAATTTTGTATTTATGAATGACCATTGGGTTACCCTGTTTGTTTATGCAGCTAAAGATTGTGACCATCACAGTGTATTCTTCCTAACCTACACTTGTTAATATGTTGAGCGTTTTCGGAAGGAAAGGCTGCTCTCTGCTGTGGAAAACCCACTTGGCAGTTTCTGACAGGGGTGCCCAGAGTGGCCACGTGCTCCAGCAGCCTGACTCCCTGGGTTGGGCTGAGCACAGCCAGCTGGGGCGCTGCACACTCACGCTCATTGCTACTCACAAGAGCCCCAAGGGAGAAACAGGTAGACCACAGCTGGAAGACACAGGCAGCGGGTGGTACACAGGCAGCGGGTGGTGCTCCACCTGCAGGAGGACAGAGCTACGGCATGCTGCAGCGTGGGGGCCACGCGGGACAGGAGAGAACACTGACTGCTCTCAGATGAGGGGTGTGGTCAGATTCACGGAGACATGGAGAGTTGTTACAGGGCACAGTTTCAGCTGGGCAGGTGGGATGTTCTGAACACAGGCAGTGGTGATGGGAGTCCTTTCCAGCCACTGAGCTACCCACATCAGAGTGCATGCACATACCTTGTCTTCCTCAGTCGATGACCAGCCGTGCCGGGATCTGTTTTCTCATCTGCAGGGCTGTCCTGTGTTGCGTTCTTTGATGCTGGGGCTGAGGTCTTGGAGGAAGGGAGGAGGGCTGGCTTGCATTTCCTTCCCTCCCATCAGCCTGCGTGCGATGACAGGGGACCATGCGCCCTCAGCTTCTAGCCTCCCATAGGAGCCCAAGCTCCACCCTCACCACACCTGTCAGGTGCAGGGCTCATCCTCATCCTGGCTGCCGGGCAGTCCACCCACAGCCCCACCAAGCTCTGTCCTCTCAGCTGAGCACCCCTACTCCGCAGTTAACAACACTTCCCTCTTCACTGCTGTGGGAGTAGGAGCTAATTCCTGTACCTTACTTAGCATTGTTGCTGTAGTAGTCTAGCCACTCAAGCTAGTTTCCTTTAAGGGAACCCTCTTTGCAATCCCTCGCCTGCCTGTGTCTATTGGACCGACAGAGTACTGGGAATATGGAGTAGCCTCAGGGGAAAGATCCTCAAAGAGTTCAAGGAAGAAACCCTGATCAGCTTTGTAAGCGTAAGGAAGAGGTCTGCATCCATGCCCGTTAGCTGTAGTACCAACACTAGTGTCATTCTTGTGAAGTATAAGAGCCTGGGGGTAAAGGCAAGGGTTTTGTAAGAAGTCTTAGAATAGTTTAATAGTTCTTGAGTTTGATTGATTGTTGTTCCAGAGTTCTCCAGTATACATCTGGGCTGCTTATTTTTTTTTCTCTTCAATGAGTATGGTTTTATGAAACTGGAAGTCGGATTTTGAGTTAATATAGTATTTTTCTACATTATTTATTTAGATTCATTTACATGAAAGCCAGAGTTACAGAAAAGAGATAATATACAAAGAGAGATTTTCACTCCCAACATGGCCACAGCAGCTGAGCCAGGCCAAAGTCAGAGGCCAGGAGCTTCATCTGGTTTCCCACTTGGTTGCAGGAGGCCAAATGCCTGGACCTTCCTCCACAGTCCCAAGTTATCAGCAGGGAGTTGGATCAGAAGTGGAGCAGCTGGGACATGAACTAGCGCCCATATGGAACACAGGAAGCAGATTTATCCACTACACCACAATGCTGGGCTGCACCACAAAGCTGCACAGTTTTTTAGAGCTTTGGTTGTTCAGTATCCATTTTGCCAATCAGATCTGACAGATTACGGTGAGATAAATTCATTTAATTTCTTGATTTTTAAAGGGAAATTTCTTCCAGAAACAGCTACAGGTAGTATTTTACATTTTTATACCTCATTGCCTTGGGTCAGTGTCTTATTTGATTCTCATACAAACTCTGAAAAGTAGGGACCAAATGTAAAATGAATCTTCAGTCAGTCATGCAAAGAGGATGGAATAATTTTTTTAAATGTAAATTAAGATCCCCTGAGAGCAGCAGCTTATGGAGTGTGGTACCACAAATCATACTCATTTCTCTCCCTTGGCTTCCACGGGACCTGGCCTCAGTGCCCCAGAATATTCTAAACAGCTCTCGCTCTGCTTGTCCCTCTGCTCCTTGACAGTAGGGGCTAGCTGGCGTCTGTCCCACAAAGAGCCACTTCCTTGTCACCTCCCTTTGTTGTGGTGTCAGGTGGTCAGGTGCTTCTGAAGGGGCTGCACCCACCTGCAGTGACCAGCACACAACCACTGGGACTCCACACATGCCCGCCCTTGTCTGCTGAGCTGCCTGGGAAATGGTTTCACTAGCCTGTGGCTTAAGTTGATGGCAATGTGTTCCCTATTTTCTTCCTATTCAGTGGTCAGCCAGAAGGTGGCTCTTGCTGTGTTCTTACTGTCATTTCCTTTTGCTGGAAATCACAAGTACTGCCTTTAGTGTCTTTTAAAAGCAAGCCTAAATAGAAGGTAACTATCCAAATGGTGGATTGAATCCAGCCCTGTCAGTGCGAAGGGCAGCACTGCGGTGCAGAGGGCTGAGCTGCGGTGTCAGCACTCCACATCAGAGCTCCAGTTCAAGTCCCAGCTGCTCAGCTTCCGACTCGGCTCCCTGTTCACGCACCTGGGAAATAGCAGGAGATGGCCCAAATGCTTGGATTCCTGCCTCGGATGGCTTTCTGGGCTCCTAATTTTGGCCTGCATTAGGCCTGGCTTTTGGGACCATGAACTTTACTTTTAAATTTGATTTTATTCATTTTATGAATTTGAAAGACAGAGAATATCTTCCATCTGCCAGTTGACTGACCCAAAACCTGTATCACTGTTGGCATCCTGCAGGCCTAGCAAACACCCCGAGTCTGTACAGGGCCTGATGACAGTGGCACTTTGGTGGAGTCCATCTTAGTGCCAGCCTACGTGGTCAGGCACCCAACTGCACCATCTCTTCTCCTAACCTGGGGCAGACAACAAGGAGTAAAACTTCAACCCCTGGGAGGGTGGGAAAGTGAGCTAAGGGCCTGAATGCCAGCACCAGCCGCTGTAGCAAGACCCAGCACCAAGCAGACGCCACCCTCCGTCCAGCGCTCAAAGCTCTAGACCTGCGTGAGCATCAGATGGAGACCTGCACCCTGGGGCACAGATGAGCATGCATCTGCAAGACTGCACAGGGTTCTGGGGTTGTGGGACTCAGGCGCGACTCATCTGAGTGTCGGCTTAAGCACCCACAGGACTGCCTTCACCATCCCGCCTCCAACCATAGGCACACAACAACAAGCACAGCTCCAGCCACGGGGGAGTGGCACCCCAAAGTGAGCACCATCACTAAATGGTGCCTGTCCCAGTCCCAGAGGCCACTGTCCCCAGTCCATTGAATTTCAATCCTGGTCGGTGTCACTTGTAGTTGGTTACATAAGTCTGAGACCACAAGTTGCTCTCAGCAGCAGGCAGAACATGGCGAACTGGGCCTTGGCCCTACTCCATGCTGTGGTCTTCCCAAGTGTGATCTGGCATTGTGTAGGTGGTTGTAGGACTGTTTGCTCCATTCCGCCCCCATCCTAGACAGCATAATATGAACTGAGTAGTTGTCCTCTGGGGAGGAAGAAAAGTTAGGTGAGTGCCAAGACACTGCCTAGAAACCTGGGACTGGCACCAGAAGTAATGGATACTTTCTGGACACATGTAACATGCCACAACTGAACCATGAAGACACAGAAAATCTGAATGAGCTGATCATGGGCTTGAGCCAACAGTCGAGTTTCCCACAAAGAGAAGCCCAGGACCAGATGACTTCACTGATGAATTCCACCCAACTTTTAAGGAGCAAGAGCTAACACAAAGTCTACTCAAACTTGTCTGAACAGTTGAAAGAGAGGAAACCTTCCAAACTCATCTAGGACCAGGAGGTTCCAAAAGCAGGACAAGAAAGAGCACAAAAAAAGATAAAAGCTGTAGGAATTTGACCTTGGAGCTTGGGCGTATAGACCTCCCAGCAGTGTGGCGGCTGCTGGGGAGACCTGAGCCAGGTCGGGCTCAGTGCTTGGGGTCTTGGGAGTGTGGAATTACTGCCTAAGGACATCCATGGATAAGGCCACTGTACATGTAGGTGAGGAATGAATCCTGAGGGGTTCCCAATGGTAGGACCACTGTACTTGCAGGTAAGTGAGGAGATTGAACCTGGTGGTTTGGACCGGAGAGACTGGAAGATCTGTATAGGTCAGACTGATTTACCAGCACACATGGGTGCTGGTAGGGCTTATTGGCATGGAACATTGCTGACCACCACACGCCAGTCCACATAAAAGCTAGGGCGGGGGACTTGTCTGGCAGGGCTAGATCCTAGTACCTGACTGAATGTCAGAATGGGACCGGTCACATTAAGCAGAGCCATGGCACTAATCAGCACCTGGGCGAACCAGGTCCAGGGGTAGATTGTGGGATATGTGGGCCAAACCCTGTGAGAATACAAGTCCCGCTGATTAGCTCAAGAGTTGGGGTGGGGGCCCAGCACAGTAGCCCAGCACCTAAAGTCCTCTCCTTGCACGTGCTGGGATCCCATATGGGTGCTGGTTCTAATCCTGACAACCCCGCTTTCCCATCCAGTTCCCTGCTTGTGTCCTGGGAAAGCAGTTGAGGATGGCCCCGAGCTTTGACACTCTGGCTTTCAGATTGGTGCAGCTCCAGCCATTGTGGCTGCGTGGGGATTAAATCATCTGACGGAAGATCTTCCTCTCTGTCTTTCCTCTTCTCTGTATATCTGACTTTGCAATATAAATAAATAAATATTAAGAAAAAAAAAAAAGATTGAGAGTTGGGGTAGGGATGGGCTGAGATAATGTGACCATGGAACCAGACAGCACTCACGGGTACAGAATAGGCTGGGAGGTCCAGACTGCAGTGCCCGCATATGCATCCTAAAACAGGGTGGGGGCAGGCTGGGCAGCAACATTCACCAGCTCATACAAGGCCAACATGGAGGGGTAGGCTATGTCAGGCAAGGGCAAATCACCTGTTGGCATGTGTGAGATCTGGGTCTGGGAGTGGACCAAGAGGGGGAACTAGGGAAATTCCCCTAATAGATCATATCTCCACTGGTGAGCACATGTTCCAGGCCTGGGGATCAGGTAGGCTGAGCAAGGTAGCTCCAAGTATTGGCTAATGTGTGGGTTGGTTTGTGAAAGGGGTGGACCGGGCAGGGCCAGGCAAACCTTAGCTCAACCAGCAAGAACAGAAATCAGGCTGGAGCACAGGACATGCCGAGTTAGGCTTTTATACCGACTGGTTTGCATGAGCCAGGGATGGGAGCAGACTGAGCAGGGCCAGGTTTCAGCATCTGTCAGTGAAAGTTGGAGCTGGGAGCAAGCCAGGTCAGTCGAGGCTACAGCAAATGCCAATACAGGTGAGGGATTATGCCAAACTGGGTCAGAGCAACCACTGGCATGTGTAAGATCTGTGGCTGGCAACAGGCCTACTTGGGGAACTAAGGGGACACCCTGGCTAGATTGGGGTTCCCACTGGTGAGTGTGAGGGCCAGAATTGGGGGCTGTTATCTGGTCTGGACATGGCTGCAGTGTTCCTCAGCGTAAGTGTGGGCTGGATCTGGGGATGTGCTGGACTGGGCTAGACTCCAACACCCACTAGTGCTTGTGAGAACCCGGGTAGGTGTAGGACAGCCTGGGCTAGGTCCCTGCCCCTGCTGAGCCATGTGTGAACTGTGTCTGGGTGTGGACCAGGCTTGGCTAGGCTATAATATCCAACAGTAGAAAACAGAATGGATGAAGGCCAGTCAGGAAAGCTCACTGTTCTGCTAGGAAAGGAGATAGACTAAGTAGGGCTGGCCCATGGACCCACCGATGGACGCAAGAGCTGGCACAGGGAGAGATCCTGATGGAGGAACCTGGAGAACTCCTCCATCGGGACACAGTCCCTGCAGGTGAACACTAGAACCATGATAGGGAGCAGCCCAAACCAGGCCAGAATATGGTACTCACTGACATATTTTGGTGCAAGTCGGGTGCACCAGGCTGGGCCAGTTCACATCACCTGCTGGCAAATCTGCGCATCAGAATGGAGTGTGGGTCAGGCCAGGTTGGACTGCAACACAAGCCAGTTAACATAAGGGCCAGGACTTGGGGCTGGCTGGGCTAGGCTAGGCTATAGACCCCACCAGCGTGAGCTGGAATTGGGGGTGGGCCGGGGTCAGCCAGGCTACAGCACCCACTGGCAAATGCAGAGGTGAGGCACACCATGCCGGACTGGGCCACAGCATCCGACCAGCACGTGAGAGACCCAAGTGGGGAGGAGGCGAACCCAGTAGGGGAGCTGTGGGGGCTGCCTTGCTGGACCGACAGTCCCACTGGTGAGCGTGAGCTGGGATGGGATCAGACCAGGCCAGGCAGGGCTATAGCACCTGTTGGCCTCATGTGAGCTGGATCAGGGGAAAGCCAGGCTGGGCTCTGTTCCTACTGGTGCATGCATAAGTCAAAATGAGTGTGGGGCGGGGGGTGGGAGGGACAGATCTATTTCCTCATTTCTGTGAATAAAAGAATGGATAAATCTTTAAGACAAGCACAGTGAAGGTCTTTCACTTCTTGAAAATTCTCAAAGGCTTTTTTGATCCTCAGTCTTCACAAGGCTCTAACCATTTATCCACCAAATTCCTTCTTACTCCTTTAGGGCTTTTCTCTAAAGTCATTCAATGTCCCCTCTTTGGGGATGTCTAAGCATGAGTGCCTTACAGTTCAGCCCACATCTCTAGACTTTCCCTCTTGCAACGCTCATAACATATTGTTAGTGCTTACTTCTAACAAGAATACAATTGCTTTGAAGACCTTGGTTATGTCTCTTGTTGCCTTGTGAGCCTTAGCAACTTCCACAGTGCAAAAACACCAGCCCGTGACCATGTAACAGGCCTGTGCTGTTCAGCGCAAGATCACATCCTGTACATTAGTAGAGAATGTCTTAGAATTATTTGTTAAATTGTTCAGAAGCAGCGTTCTTCCGATATCAAGCATCATGCAATGATTTCTTTTTTTTTTTCTTTTCTCAAAGCTGAATTTTTTCAAAAAGCAAAGGGTGAGTAGGAAAGAGAGGGAGAGATAGCGACATCTTCCATCCACGGATTCACATCCCAAATGGCTGCGGTGAGTGGGTTAGGGCGTCACCACCAGGAACTAGAAACTCTAGCCAGGATTTCTGGTGGGAGGAAGTGGCTAGGGTCTGGGACCATCTTCTGCTGCTTTCCCAAGCACCTTAACAGGGAGCTGTCTAGGAAGCAGAACATCCAGCACTTGAAGCTATGATTCAGTATGCTGCTTCTGTGTCACAAGTGGTAGCGTAACTTGGTGCACCACATTGCTGGCCCTGGAAGAGTTCAACAATAAAACTTTTCATATCAGAATTCTCCAGCACCCAGATGTGCTAGTCTCCAGCCAGCTGTGTCACTGGCTTCTGTCCCAACTCCTTCCTGACTTTCTAAGGTGTCCTCTGTAAGATGGTGCTTATATAAGCCTATTTTCACTTTTTTGGTGGTGATTGTTGTTTTCCTTGGATTTGTTCACTGTTTAAGAAACATCATTGAAATATCCTGAAAACAGGGGAGTTTGCCCTTGGATAATATTCCCAGCTTCTACTGGCACTGGGGTGCAGTACAGAATCCTCTGCTAGAGCCAGTTGTTGCCCTGGGTGGATTCAGCATGCAGAGCCTGCACATCTTTTTCTCCTTGGGCTTTTCCATTTGCTTGAAACAGACTCAGGCTGATTCAGGTGGGGGTAGGGGAGTAAATTCTGTCAAGTTAAACTGCAGAACCATCTGGAGAGTGCAGTATCCAGGACTGGGAGTGGGCCTAGTAGGAGAGCAGTGGGTATCTCCCTCTTGGGTTGCCACTCTGACTGATGAGCATGAAAACCAGGACTGGACTAGGCGTGGCTAGACAGAGAGTGGCACCCGTCGGCATGTGTGTGGGCTGGATAGTGGGGCTGGTTGGGTTGAACTAGGCTTCAGTGCCCATTGACATGTATGAGAGCTGAATAGGATGTGGGACAGACTGGACCAGTCGGCTGTATATACTGGCAAACACAGGAACCAGGGCAGGGGTGGGCCTGGTGGGGGTTATTATGGGTCTCTCTAACTAGACTGCAGCTCCCACTGGTGTACGTGAGGGCTGAGTGTGTGCTGCACAGGATTGGGCTGGGCAGCATCACCCATTGGTAGAAGACAGGGCTGGAGACAAAACTGACCCAGCAATTTCAACCACCAGCATGTGCTTAAGCTGATTGGGGTGATGGGCTGTGCTGGACCTTGTATTGGCAAACACAAAAGAATCAAGTCTGGGATCACCTCAGATGAAGTTTCTCTGGGGATCCCCTCAACTGAATCATTGGACTCAGAATCCTAACCATGGGGAGAAACACAGGTTCCATGATCTGACTGTGGAGTGCACGTGTCAGAGCTGGGCCTTTCCAGTGGCTTAGAGCAGTGGACAGCACCTCCAGCTGCACATGGAGGACATGGTAGTACATTGGAGTCTGCAGAGGACACCTGGTACCACAACAGAGGACGGAGGACAGAACAAATTGAACAACTACCCCAGCCAAGTGTTGGCAGCGAATATCTGGGCAAACGGAGATTATAAGGTAGACTATGTCAACCAGTGGATTCTGGAGCGATTTTATCGTGCTTGGAGCAATTCAGAACTATTGGACTATGAAAACCTCTTCAGCAGGACCCTCAGAGCATGCCTCACGTTGGAGACCACGGGGTAGTGTCGGGTGGCTGTCCTCCATCCCAGGGTGCAGAGGCTGGGTGTGGCTTCTCCCCTATTTCCACCCTTCTTCTCCCAGATACAGGAAGGAAAAAAGAGAATGTAGAAATGGTGATCTCACCCACCTTCCTGTAGCCCCCCCAAAAAAGCTGTAAAACAAGAGCGTGATTGATCACTGATAGCCAGACACGAAGAAGAAAAGCCATATAGTTATCTCAATAGGTGCAGGAAAAGCATGTTAAAATTCAACCTCTATTCATAGTAAAAACACTTAAAAAGTTAGCTGTAAAAGGAAGGAGTCTCTACATGGTAAAGGCGATATGTGACAGGCCCACCACAAGACTGTATTCAGGTACATCGTGTGGGTGTGCTCACTAGGGGCTGGGCCTAAACTTGTTTATGAACTGGAAGAAAATATTCTTGTTAAAATGTCCATACCACGTGACAGACACAATGCAATAACCATCAAACCATCATTGACATTCCTCACAGAACTAGAAAAAAAGTCCTAAAATTCACAAGGAACTAAAAAGACCTTAGCCAAAATAACAAAGGAACCAGCTGGGGGCATTGCAACGCCTTTTAGCTAGACCTACAGAGCTGTAGTAACCAAAGCTATATGGCATAAAAGTGAACAAGTGGGGCCCGGCGGCGTGGCCTAGCGGCTAAAGTCCTCACCTTGAAAGCCCCGGGATCCCATATGGGCGCCAGTTCTAATCCCGGCAGCTCCACTTCCCACCCAGCTCCTTGCTTGTGGCCTGGGAAAGCAGTCGAGGACGGCCCAAAGCCTTGGGACCCTGCACCCGCGTGGGAGACCCGGAAGAGGTTCCTGGCTTCGGATCGGCGCACACCGGCCCGTTGCGGCTCACTTGGGGAGTGAATCATCGGACGGAAGATCTTCCTCTCTGTCTCTCCTCCTCTCTGTGTATCTGACTGTAATAAAATGAATAAATCTTTTAAAAAAAAAAAGAACAAATGGACCAGAAGTAGGGACACCAGAAGTGAACTGTCATCCACATACATGCGCCAAAAGCACACACTGAAGAGAACAGCTGCTTCAGTCAATGGTGACGGGGAAATCAGATATCTGTGTGGATGAGCTTGAACCTGCCCTTCACCCCATGTAACAAATCAGAATGGACCAAACACCTGAACATATGACCTGGAACTGTGAGACTGCTAAAGGAAAACAAAGGGGGGACATTTCAGACCTTCAGTGTAGGCAATGATGTTTTGGACAAGACCCCAGCAGCACAAGGGACAGCAGCACAACAGAACAACTGGGACTGTATCCCACTGAGACGCCTTGGCACAGCAGGAGGAATAACCAACAGACTGAAGAGACAACTGACAGAATGGGAGAAAACATTTGCAAATTAGTTACAGGGTGAAAGATGAATATCCACAATATGTTAGGAACAGAAAATTCAACAACACGCAACACATAATCCAGTTAAGAAATGGACAACAGATTTAAATAGACATTTCTCAAGAAAATACAAGTGGGGGCTAGCACGGTTGCACAGCAAGCTAATCACCCTGTGGCACTGGCATTCCATAGGGGCACCAGTTCTAGCCCCATCTGCTCCACTTCTAATCCAGTTCTCTGCTTATAGCCTAGGGAAAGCAGGAGATGAGGACCTAAGTCCTTGGGACCTATTTGGAACCTTGTCTCTACCAGCTTTGTATCGGCTCAACTCAGGCCATGGTGGCCATGTAGGGAGTGACCCAGCAGAGGTGGAAGGCTTGCTCTCTCTCTCTCAAATCTGCCTTTCAAATAAAAATAAAAAAGTAAACAAACTAAAAAATACAAAAGGACAGCAAATACATGAAAAGACGCAGAATATCACTAGCCATCAGGGAAATGCGATCACAACACCCCAAGGGGACCGGCATCGTGGCATTATGGGCAAAGCTGACACCTGCACCACTAGTGTCCCGTATAGGATATGACTGTGTTCCAGTTGCTCCACTTCTGATCCAACTCCTTGCTCATGATCCAGGAAAAGCAGCAGAGGATGGCCCAAGTGCGTAGGCCCCTGCATGCCCATAGAGAGCAAGGAAATTCTGATACACACTTGTAACATTACGCTAAGTGGACCAAGTTAGACACAAAAGGACAAATCTTGTGCAATTATGGGAGATACCTGGAGCTGTCGCATGCCTAGGTTCTAGGAGGGAAGAAGTCACCTCATTTAAGGTCAATGTACAAAGATCAATGGATTTGAAGAGAAGGGGAAGCAGACAGATCTTCCAGCCATTGGTTCACTTCCCAAATGGCCAGCATGACCAGGGCTGGGCCAGTCAGGAGCCAGGAGCTTCATCTGCGTCTCCCACAGGGGTGCAGGGGCCCAAGCGCTTGGGCTATCTCCGCTGCTTTTCTAAGTGCATTGGCAGGGAGCTGGATCAGAAGCAGAGCAGCTGGGACTCGAACACATGGGATATGTGTGCAGTACTGGCAAATGGGAGGCCAGCGCTTTACCTACTAGGCCACCGTGCAGTGCCAGCATCCAAAGACTGGAGTTCTTAAAATAACAAAAACACGGCATTCTTCGGTACAAATCTAGCAAAGTCTGTGCAAGTTCTTTATACTGGAAATCACCAAATTGTATGAAAGATATCAAGGAAAACATAAATGGGCAGATATACTAGTTTCCTGGGTTGAAAGACTCAATGTTGTTAAGTGATCCATTCCGTCTATAGATTAAACACGAACCCAACCAAAATGCAGTCTTTTTGTAAGATTGACTGCTAACTCTACATGAATGACACGCTTTGGGAGATCCGCTGTTCTGTACCTGATTTCAAGGTTTAACTACAGCAATCGAAACATGTAATGGAAAAGAAAGGACGCTACGAGAGGACTTCAACAAGTTCATGGAAAATGGAATTCAGAAGTAAGCTTCTTCTGGTGAAAAGAGTTGTGAAAGCCATACAGTTTTTGCCATGAACTTTCTGAAAGTGTTGCTGGTTGACTCCCCACATGGCTGCAATGGCCAGGGCTGGGTCAGACCACAGCCAGGGGATTCTTCCGAGTTGCTGTGGGGACCCAAGCGCTGAGGCCATCTCCTGCTACTTTCCAGACATGTTAACAAGGGTCTGGATCCAAAGTGGAGCAGCTGGGACCCACCAGCACCCAAACAGGCTGCCAGCATTACAGGAAGCAGTTTAACCCACTACACAACTTTGCCCCTGTCCCTGTTCCTGCCTCTTAAATAGCCAGTGTGTCGCTTCCCTTCTTCCCAAACTGACTAATCCCAGAATAACTAAGATGGACCATTTTACGAAAGCCAATAGAAGGATTGAATGGATAAGCTGAAAACCAAGAGCTGATTGCCAACACTATCACTCAGCCGAACGCTTGTGCCAGGGTCTCTTGTTCGGTGCTTCTAAGGCATAGGGGTTGACTGTTCTTAACCTAAGCTTAAGATGCACAGATCACTCAGCCGAGTTCCTGAAATTAAATTCAACTTCCTAATACTCAGTTTGATTGCAAACTGTTCACACAAAGCTCAAACGCCGCCTTCTCCATTCCTTTCTTTTTTTAAAAAAAAAAAAAAGATTTATTTATTTTATTACAAAGCCAGATATACAGAGAGGAAGAGAGAAAGAGAAAGATCTTCCGTCGGATGATTCACTCCCCAAGTGAGCCACAACGGGTCGATGCGCGCCGATCCGAAGCCGGGAACCTGGAACCTCTTCCGGATCTCCCACGCGGGTGCAGGATCCCAAAGCTTTGGGCCGTCCTCGACTGCTTTCCCAGGCCACAAGCAGGGAGCTGGATGGGAAGTGGAGCTGCCGGGATTAGAACCGGCGCCCATATGGTATCCCGGGGCGTTAGAGGCGAGGACTTTAGCCGCTAGGCCACGCCGCCGGGCCCTCTCCATTCCTTTCTTTGTATTGTTTCCCAGGTCAAGACAGGCTGTTCAAAGTTGGGTCAATCTGTTAGTTTCACTTTATTATAGTGTATATATGCATTAAGCCACTTCAAACCATATGAGCTCCGCTTTTCTCAGTGGAGATCATTGTTATATTGCTTATTTCCATTTGGAAGTCAGAAACATACAGAACGATGCAGAGAACTCTCAATCACAGATCCACTTCCCAGATGCCCGTTGCAGCTAGGGGTGGAGCTGGGCCAGGTCAAAGCTGGGAGCCAGGAACTCAGCCTGAATTCTTCACCTGTGTGTCAGGGACTCAAGTCCTGCTGCCTCTGGGGGTCCACATTAACAGAAAGCTGGGTAAGAAGCGGAGGGGCTAGAACACAAATAAGGCCATTCGTTTGGGGATTTGTGTATCCCAAGCTGAGTCAACTCTTTGCAAGCTCTCGCCACACCCCCCCACCCCCCCACCCCCCCACCGCCCCGTACAGTCCCTAAGTCTAATGAAAAATCTCCATGAAATAATTGTGGATGAGATGTTGCAATAACACAACTCTTCCAGTAGGAGGAGCCAAAGTACAAGTGAAAAAAATAACTGCTTGTTAAAAAAATGGCATCGTTGATCAATTGTACCATTATTTCCAAATTAGAATATTTGTCATTTCGGTGTTGTTCAGTAACTGTAAAAGGAATACCTTCCTGAGAGGTACCATTTGTATGTTTGCTGTAACTTAGAACATGAATGAGAATTGTTAAAGATTGTGTTCCACCATTTGGCTGTAATTAGAACAGGACCCAGTGTATTCAGTTTGAGCTCAGGGAAATTTTCCCAAATAAAGGACCGAAGATTGCCACTCTGAGCCCGGCACAGTGGCACAATGACTTGCATGTGCCAGGATCCCGTAAGGGTGCCGGTTCATGTCCCAGCCGCTCCACTTCCCATCCAGCTCCCTGCTTGTGGCCTGGGAGGGCAGATGAGGACAGCCTGGAGCCTTGGGACCCTGCACCCCGTGGGAGACCCAGAAGAGCTCCTGGCTTCTGGCTTCGGATCAACTCAGCTCCAGCTGTTGCAGTCACTGGAAGTGAACCAGCAGGCGGAAGATCTTTCTCTCTTTCCTCCTATCTGTAAATCTGCCTTTCCAATAAAAGTAAGTCTGAAAGAGAAAGAGAGAGAGAGAAGGAGAAAGAAAGGAAGAAAGAAAGAAAGAAAGAAAGAAAGAAAGAAAGAAAGAAAGAAAGAAAGAAAGAAAGAAAGAAAGAAAGTAAGTCACACTTCTGGTACAATGTGAGAAACGAAGACTCTGTGGCACCCTCCTCTGAACGGGGGTGGGGCGGTGGAGAGGGTGCTGTGGCTGCTGAAGGTTGGGAGGCAGGCAAGGCAGCACCAGCGGTCGTGCCCACAGTCCACACCGACTAGAAGCGGCGCATAACCTCGCAGTGCAGCAACAGCTCTAAGGAAAGGATGCTGACCTCGCTCGGGCCATCTCCCGGGCACCTGAGGTTATACAAAGACAGTGCTTGGAGATGGCAGTGTGGGTAATGAAACACAGGGATGGGGTGGGCCGGGGTCCCAGCGCAGCCTCTCCAAGCTTCCTCCCGAGGAGATTTTCTTCTGTTTAATTTGGTTCTCTTGCACGATCAGAAGCTTTTTTTTGCTTTTACAAAACATGAAGAAAACACAAGTCATAATGCACAACTGATCGATTGTTCTCCGAGTGATTAAACTGTCTTGAATAAAAAAGAGATAATGTCCAGAGCTTACACACTCACTTAGCGACCTCCCAACTTCCGTCACCATAGACGGATGTGTTTGCTGGGTTTAAAGTCTTAACAATTTGTTTTGAAAGGTGATCAGAGAGCTGCTATGTACTAATGCATTCTTCAAGTACCCACAATAAGCAGAGTTGAACCAAGGCCAAGGAAGGAGACTAGTCTCCTCCATGAGCGACAGGGACCCAAGAACCCTAGCCAGCACCTATCGCCTCGCAGGGTGTGCTCTCAAGCAGCTGGAGGCAGGGACCCGAGGCTCAGGGCTCAGGTGGTCCGCCATGTGGTGTCTGTGTCTGAGCTGGTGTGTTCACCGCCAGGCCAGTGTCCACCCATGAAACTTTACGTAGACGAATCACACGTGAGGTGCTGCATCGAACCCGTCCCAAGCGCCCTCACTGCACCTGTTAGAGACAGCATCCATGTTGCTGTGGGAAGCCCTGGCATGTTCATCTTGGGTACAGATCACCTACACTTCACCCGCTCCCTGTGCGTATATACATTTGGATGGTTTGGGATTATTTTAAAAAGAGCTGAGGGGCTGAGGTTGTGTTGCAGTGGGTCAAGCTACCCTGTGAGAGCCAAGAGTAAATCCGTTACTCCCCAGCAGCCGCCCCACCACCCCCCCCCGTGCCAATTCTCTCCCCCCAGGTGGTTGGTGGGATCCCCTCTGGAGAGCCTGGAGCACCTGCTGCTCTCACCCAGCACGTTGTGAGTGTTTGTGCCTGGTGGGATTGGTGGCGACTCTGCGACACTGCCATGAGAGGAAAGCCATTTGTGCTCTGCACGAAGGGCCTGCTTCGTAGGTAGAAACCCCTGAAGTGCAAGGTCGCGCCCCCCCGTCAGTGCCGCCTCAGCTTGCCATCGCCAGTGTCACTCACTGTCCCGGACTGCAGGTGGAGGGAGGTGCAGGGATCCTCAGAAGATCCTGGGGCTGTTTCTCCCTTTACTTTTGTGTTGGGCAGGATTGCAAACTCTACTCTCAAACTGTTCCCTCACTATTCCGAGTCTTCGTTTTCACTGCCCAGCTGCTGGTCTCTGTCCAATTCTCAAAGTTACCTTTCCTGCCTGCTTGGACCACCGCTGAAAGCTGTTGTGTTGCTATGACAACCATATCCAGCCTTCTGAATCAGCGAGCTCTGAGGATGTTGGCCAGGGTCCTGGGCACTGGTCTAGCTGACCTCCTGTGTGGCAAACATGTGTGCTGGAAGGTCTCCACCTGTCCCAGCATGGTGACACATGTGACGCTCATGTCCAGAGAGAAAGGTGGGCAGAGAGCTCTGTGTGTGTTAGCAAATAACTCCACCTTCACTCAGCCCTCAGAACTGGCTTTTAGGCAGAGATCACAGTAGTACCTGCCTGCCCTCAGTGTCTTCATAAGCAATCTAAGGACTCTTTTAAAAGACACCAGCCAAATTTGTTGCCTCCCTTGCAAAGGCAGCTGTTAGTACATCTTATCCCCCATGCATAGCTCCAGTCCTGGGGGGGACAGTTCTTGTGGCAACCCCCGTGGAATTCATCTCCACAGTACTGCAGGGGACACAGGTGGACCCATCCTGATTCAACAACCACTTTGTAACCAAGGGTTGGGTCCCAGCCCTGGGAGAGATGATGATTCCGCATAGAGGGAGGACATGGGGAGGGAGGACGAGGGGTGGGAGGGGGCCACCATCACCATCAACATCCAAGCTGCTGGACCTGGAGAGCGCCACTTCAGCCCAGTCCGCATCAGGACGTCCAGATGAATGGTGAAGTGACCTCCGACAGTGGTCACATGGAACTTTAACATGGTACACAGCCCAAAGGACCCAGGGGGTGGGAGAGCCTGGGCAGCCAGGATGGCCCCTGATCGGGCTGAAAGGCAGCCCTGGACTGTCTGGGGGTTAAGTCTGTACCTCTTACTAGCTGTGAATTTGGAAACTTCATTAGGTTCCCACATAGAGACCCTTGCCTTCCTCAACATTGAACCATGAGCTGGTGAGTTAGCTGGGTGCTGGGCCTCAGGGTGTCCGAGACACAGGCTGGCTGCAAAGCCTTAGTGTCTGCAGTGGATGCTGCAAAGTGAGGCCCACTCCCTGGGAGCCACACCACATCCAGGACACAACACAGAGAGCTCCGGGCCACCTGTGGCATCCAACTTCCCTCTCATGACCCTGCCCACAGCGCCATCACCTTCTTCCAGTGACCAGAAGCTTCTCTTCTCAGGGACATAGAAACAGACAGGTCCATCAACTGGGTCACTCTCCAAGTGGCCACAACAGCCAATCTTGTACTCGGATGAAGCCAGGAGCATGGAACTCCATCTGTGTCTTGCAGGGGTCCAAGGCCTTGAACTGGCTTCTGCCGCTTTCCCAGGTGCATTAGCAGGGAGCTGGATTAGAAGTGGAGCAAGCGGGACATGAACCAGCTCTCATATGGGATTCCAGGAACAAGAGAGAGAACCCTTTCTTCAGCTGAGCCAGACTGGAAGCAAGGCAGAAACTCCATCCAGGTCTCCAGGTGGGTGGCAGGGCCCCAGGCTCTCGAGTTGTCATCTGCCACCTCCAAGGATGCATTCACAGGGAGCTGCAGTGGAAGCACAAAAGAGCTGGGATCCAAACAGACATTCTCACACAAGATGCTGGGGTCCCGGGCAGTGACTTAACCTCATACCACAGGCTCATCCCACTTCCCTCATTTTAAAATGTTGTTGGATATCTCCCACCCCAAACTTGATTTTAACACATAGCATTTGGGCTGAAGTTGTCTCCTGCCTCTACCACGACAGAATACTTTTGTAACATTTGAACATTATTCAGACATTTTCACACAGTAGCCTCTTCAGGGCCAATACAGTAGCTCAGCAGGCTAATCCCCTGCCTACAACACCCACATTCCTTATGGGCATCAGTTCTAGTTTCAGCTGCTGCACTTCTGATCTAGCTCCCTGTTTATGGACTGGGAAAGCAGCAGAGGATGGCTCAAATCCTTGGGCCACTGCACCCACATGGGTGACCCAGGTAAAGCTCCTGGCTCCTGGCTTTGGGTTAGCTCAGCTCTGGCTATTGTAGCCATTAGGGAAGTGAACCAGCAGATGAAAGATCTCTCTTGTCTTTCCTTCTTTCTCTAAATCTGCCTCTCAAATTAAAAAAAAAAATCTTAAAAAAAAGACGAACTATTCTCTTCAAAAAATTATTTATTTGAAGGATAGAGTTAGAGAGAGAAACTTCCCTTCCCCAAATGTCTGCAACAGCCAGAGAAGGCTATGCTAGACCAAAGCCAGGAGCCAGGAGCTTCGTCCAGGTTTGGAAGTAGAGCAGTCAGGACTCGAACCACTGCTCATACAAGATGTCTGCATCACTGCTGACGCTTTAACCTGCCACTATCCCTTCTCTACTTGAGACTTCTACAAACCAATGTTGTCAGCGCTGGAGGCTCGTACCTCTGAGAGAACTTAACCTTGCTGCATACACCATCAAGATCGACTTCTAGAAAAAGAAAAAATACTTGCTTCAGAAGCATATATACTAAAATTGGAGCAATACAAATAAGGTTAGTGTGGATCCTGCACAAGGATGACACACAAAACTCAAACAGATGCAGCATTGTGTCGCAGTAGCTTAAGCCACTGCCTGTAGAATGGGAGGGTCTATCCCTAGATGCTCTGCTTCCCATCCAGCTCCCTGCTACTGCACCTGGGACGCAGTGGAAGCTGCTCCAAGTGCCCGGGCTCCTGCACCCACCTGAGCTCTGGGTTCTTGGTTTGGGCCTGACCCAGCCCCAGCTATTGGAGGCATTTCAGGAATGATTCTGCAGTTGAAAGATCACTCTCTTTTTCTCTGTTTAAATGAACGAATCAACTTCGAAATCGTGTTGATCTATGCCCCTCCAACGTAGTTGTGAAGAGCTTGAAGACAGAGGATATTTCAGGCTTTGCCAATGAATGTGCGACCTGGAGCAAAGGTTCAGTGAACCCATGTTGGTAAATCGATGTGTCTGCTAAGAAGGAGCGAGGGAAGGGAAGCGGGGTGGGGAATTGTAGCTGGCTGCAATGTGTCTACAGGTGTAAGAGATGGGCGTATAGATACATGGAAACCACAACCTAACAGAGCAGGTCAAGAACTGCTACTTCTCTGTATTTCTAAGAAAAGCACAGGTCTAGATACCATACAAACTGCATGATCCTGTTGTAACTTGAGCGTGGAGCATGAACTGCTCCAAAGTAAGCCACTGTGGCTGACTGCTAAGAACACAGATGGCACACCCGCCTTTTTTAACCTATGATGAGAAGCTGAATAATGACCTGAACAAACCTCCACAGAGAACAGGTGAGCAGCCCACAATCCTCTGCGACTGCTGGACGCCGGCTCTTTAAGAGGCTTAACCCATCGCTCAGCTGTGTTTTAATCACATTCCACCCCGCCTTCCCCCAGGAATTTACCCAGGAAAACAGCACAGCACAGCAGCCCTGTCTGTCACCTAGGTAACAGGCTCAGCCCTGCCGGCTGGCAGAGATTGGAAACCACACCCTTTCTCATCACAAATTTCCATTTGCAGCTGGGCTCCCGGTGACCTCTCAAGAGGACACAAAGCTAATCGGATCCTAAGCCCTTGATGAAGGAGGGTGCTGTGGGGCTGCCTGTCCACCTGAGATGCTAATGGCACACCCCAGGGCCTCAGCATCTGCCATGGAGGAGGCCCTCTCTTTGCCTGAAGGAACCCGGAAAATATGCTTGTTTTGAAAGTGGTTGGATAAAGATGATGCCCTGGGGACTGCCGCTCAGGCAAGGCCCTGCAGTCTCTAACTCTGACCACCTTTCCTGGAGAGCCTGCAATTGATCATCGAGCAGAGGATGAAGACCTGCGGCTTCCTCGGTTAGTTATCTTAATGAAAATAAAAATGTGCAAGGGAGAGGAAGTCCCACTGGGGACCCAGGCGCCCGTCTATCCTGTGCCCTTGCTAATAGAGCTGCTTCTTTCTTGGTCCCCTGGAGGCCCCAGCTGGCTCAGCGACTTCTGAGAGAGGGACCGAGTGCCAGCTGTATGCAAAGTGCAGAAGCAGGGGAGGGATGCCTGGGGAGGCAGGCGTTTGTGGGCGTGGATCATGGTCCAGGCATGGATCCTCAATTTCTAGTCTTCTTCTTTTCTTTATGTCACAATCAAAACTGATACACCTTACATGTTCTGCTATGTGTTTGGCATGTTTGAAGGGACTTCCGTCTTACAACACTCATTTTCTGCCCAGGAACTGGCACTGTCAGGTGCAGAGGACAAGCTCTGTGGCGAACACTGGCACAGCAAGGAGGCCGTGTGACTGTCGACAAGGGTCTCCACGCTGTCCCTCCCCACCCTGCCCAACTCACCCACACGTGTAGCCTGGGTGACAACACTGAGCCCAGCAAGAAGGGAGATGTGCAAGGCTCGTGCGAGCAGGTGCGGGGCCAGGGCTGGGCCCTGTCACGCTGAGCCTCCTCCACGTCCTCACTTGCTGTCTGACCCCAGAGGCTTCCCATCTGCCCCCACCATCTCAGGAACCCCAGCCTAGCTCCTGCTGGTCATGGCTGTCGAAGAGGGGGTGCCGATGCAGGGGGAGCCATGAGTATGAGGAAGAGAGAACTGGGTGCAGAGCTAATGACTACTGGCTCAGGATTTTCACGGCATTTTCCGAACGTCTGCTGAGTGCCATGCTCTGTTGAGATCCAGGGATCCTGTATCTGGGCCGGCCATCTGAGGGACAGTGAATAAGCGCAGGCCTATAAAAGGCAATGAGACAGGGAGATACAGAGGAAGGAGGGTCAGGAAGGACTCGCCCTCCAGAGGCGGCTCAGAGGCCATCCTGGAGGGAGGGGTGTGCCAGCCAGGTGGAGAGAGAGATCTCCCAGAAGGGCTCTGGTGAAGTCATGAACCATAGGACACTGTGGAGAGGTGGGCAGTGAGGGCCTTGCCATGCTGGGGGGCAATGAGGTGGGGTTCATGCAGCCCACCTGGGTGACGGCAGTTCCCCTGTGGCTTGTTGTGGGACTTAGCATCCTGTTTGCTGATACCTGGTGGGGTAGGTGTCACTGTTGAACACTTGCTGCACGACGTGTTACTTATTGGTACCAGCCCTGGGCCTGTCCAGCCACACGTATGCCCACCAAAGGTTAGATCAGGACACCTAGCAACCCTTGCAAACCCAAGGCAAGGCCGATCATCTTTCCTGCCTTTATGTGAGGCAGCCATGTGGCTACCTGACCTTTATTGACTTTTGCAGTGAATTAGGTTTTGCCAAGCAGGCAAATCATGGCACCGATCTGAGTGAGCAAATAGGAGTGACTTGAAGGGTGAGCCTGTATTTTAATTTGTATTTATTAGGGGGCCCAGATTAGACAGGGGTTAGATAGGGAATAAGTGAGTGGCATGATTTTCCAGTTTGTGTCTCCAGCACCCTAACTCCACCCTCTTACATTCAGTCCAACAGATGTGCTTTCCTTTGATGCATCTGAGTCTCCTTCAGGACCAGGAGGGAGAAGGTGCTGTGCAGAGCAGGTGTAAGCTGAGTTACCAGTGCACCTGCCATAAAACTTTCCCAGAAGACCTCATGTGTCCTAAATCCCACCAAATTTCACCTCATTAGTATACTGAATTAGGACATCACCCCTCCCCATAAAGGGGACCCCTGGACACGGGGCACTCCCTTTTGGCCTTCTCTTACATTCTTCATGGTCCGTTCTCTCTTCCTCTGGCCCCTTTGGTACAGGGAAATGGTGCAAAAGCCAAAGACTGCCTCAGTTCTTGTCTCACATGGAAGAATTTCCACGCAGACAATGCAGTGAACAAAGCAAAGGTTAGTAACGACAGAGACTTCCTGCCATGGTAGTCAGGAGGGGAAGGCCAGAGGAAAGGGTCAAAATGATGTCTTTTTTAAATTTATTTTTTACACATTTGAATGACTTACAGAGAGAGGAGGAGGGACAGAGAATCTTCTATCCACTGATTCGCTCCCCATCTGGCCACAAGGGCCAGGGCTGAACCAAACTGAAGTCAGGAGCCTGGAGCTTCTACTGGGCCTCCCGTGTGGCAGGGCACAAGCACTAGGACCATCCTCCACCACCTTCCTGGGCACATTAGCAGGGAGCTGCATTGGAAGTGAAGCAGCCAGGACTCAAACTGGTACATACAGAGGGTACTGGCATGGCAAGAAGAGGCTTAGCATGCAACATGACAAAACCAACCCTGAGTGGTGTCTTTTAAGCACAGCTCAGGTGAGCAGAATGACAGCTAACAATCCACAAGAGGCGTGGAATAAAACCCAGCAGCAGGCCCGATAAAACAAAACCTCCATCAGATGGGTGTGATTGCCGGCTTCTTTCTAGTCTCACAATAAAACCAGAAACTCAAAAGGGTGGCATGGCACTCATGTTTTGTATAAGGCACATTCCAGGAAGAAGCAAGCATCTCTGTATGCTAGCAAAGGTACTCCCCGTCTTTCTCATCCCAACAGCGATCTGATCCTAACTGCCCATTGGTTCATCTGACTGTCCCATTCTCTTGGACAGCTTTTCCCCTCCTGGGTGTCACACTCACCTGATGTGTACTCACTGTCTCATTTTAAATCAGCCTGCTCTCACTGCTGCTCCTTGGTTATGCTCCTGCTTTGAATTCCTATCTCATGCGGGAATGTAGGCCTTGAATAAAATGGCTAGGAAACACATTCTGACAGCTCACTGAGCTAGCGCAAATCACTCCTGTGCATGTAACTGGCCTCTTCTAATCCTTTCTTTTACACCTGATGTCAGATGTGGGTGCTACTGCCCTGAGAATGACACCCTTAGGACACGGCAGAATCTAAAGTGGGGTCTGTTGGTCTGGTGTGTGATTTGACTTGACCTAAAGAGGTGGATGGCACATTAGAGCCACAGCATCAAACCAATTGCTGACTGGGACCAGGAGCCAGTGAAAGGAGTGGTGAGGACAGGGCCATTGCAGCCACTTGGGGAGTGAATCATCAGATGGAAGATCTTCCTCTCTGTCTCTCCAATGAAATGAATAAACCTTTAAAAAAAATTAGTAAATGACAATCCACGTGGCAATCCAGTCTGAATCAAAACAAATGGTCATTACCCTGAAGTCCATCTGTTCGACTGAAGGCCTATGTCCCAGCAGCATAAGTTGTCCTAAGAGACATACAGCGAACAGCCTGGACACACTCACAAAGCAGCAGACATTCACCTTTCCCTGGCTTCTCTGCCCACATTCCATCACTGCTAAGCCTCACCTCTCCTGCAACTTTTGAAAGTGCAAAATTAGAAATACAGAGCATCTTAGCATTAACATCTTCACTGACTTTCCCAAGCAGTGAACAGAGGGCGAGGAATATAGACATACAGGGGCTCATGGGCTACCTGTCCTTGAAGTCTGTCCTTGGGAAACCAGAGAGCAAGCAGGTACCAGAGAGGCCAAGAGTCAAAGTGCCAGAGCGATGGAAGCATGCAACCAAGACAACAAGTTCCTCCTGATTGATCCCGGGCCTTTAAGAGGGCTTGTAGGGGAGTGGTTACACAACAATGCGATACCGCCCCCTCTCAGGCTCCAGGTGATGATAGGTGAGTGTCACGGGTGGACAGGAGGGACCACACAGTTTGGGGGGCGGGATTAGGGTGAGGGATAGGAGTGGAAAGAGGCTTCCAAGATTGTGACTCTGAACTAGCTGCCTAAGACTACAACACTCTAAATGGCTGAAGTGGCCGGAGCTGAGCCAATCTAAAGCTGCTTCTAGGTTGGTCTCCCACAAGGATGCAGGGTCCCAAGACTTTGGGCCATCCTCCTGTGCTTCCCCAGGCCATAACCAGGGAGCTGGATCAGAAGTGGAGCAGTTAACATGAACTGGTGCCCATAGGGGATGTGGTGCTTGGAGGTAGAAGATTAGCCAGTTGAGCCAATGGCTGCAACGGCTAAGGTTGGGCTAGATCAAAGCCAGGAACTTCTGGTCTCCCATTGGGTGCAGAGACCTTGGGTCTCTATCTGAGCTGTTCTGCTGGGGTCCCTGCAATGGGTGTGAATGACATGAAGGTGTAAAGAGAACAACTCCCCTGTTTGGTAAGGCCCAGAGGAGCTCCCAGCTGTTAGGCAAGGCCCAGCAGATGTCTCTCCAACCACCTCGACACAGTTTCACCCCCTTTTTGCATGGACACTCAACCACCCCACTTTGAATTCTGTAACCTATTGAGGCATTGTTATTTGCCAATGTGAGATGGTTTTTGCAACCCATGAGAGCTTGGGAGTTAACGTCATTGATAATGTCTTGGTGAGTGGGCCTTTAATTACACACAGGAGTACAATTAAGCCCAAGCCATTTCTGGACACCTTACTGTGTGCCTACCCATTGCCCTGGTATCTGGCCCAGAGATGTAGCATGCCTTTTGGAAAATCACTTGATAAGAATCTTACAAACTAATGGAAGTGTTGGGAGTATGAGCTGAAACTGCTATGGCAAAAAATATGGCTACTGTGACCCTAAAGGTTAGCCTGTCCTTGCAACTCTTTGGAGCATAGAAAATGCAGCTGTTTTAGCTGCTTTTAAAATTTTTGCCTAGAGGAATTAAGGATGCTTTTATTAATGTTATAGAAATACACTTGTAATTATTGTTTGATTGCTTATGGAGTTGTAGAAACTGTAGTTGTACAAGGATTTAATATTTGAAACTTTTGTTTTGGATCTTTATGTTTTTTCCCTTGTGACATATTTCTCCCACTAAATGATGGGTAAATTGCAGAAATAGAAATGTGGTAGGAATGTGTTACTGATTAGAAGTAATTGCATGTGCCTTGGCCTTGGAGTCCTGGCTGTCGCTCCGTTGCTATTATTGAAGAATGAACAATGGCTTGCTTTGAAGAATATGAATACAGTATTTTGCAGAATTATCTTTAGGGCACCTGCTTAGCCATGAAGTACAGACACAGTGACCAAATGTCTGTGCATGCCCACTTAGTCAGGAAGTAAAAATAGAACAATCAAACATTTGTGCAGAGGCTGAGTAACTAAAAAGGACAGCTTCTTGAGCTGTTACAGGAGGGCACCAAGTGACAGTGTCCGTGTCTCATCTTTTCGCCGACTCCACACACTCTTCTTGAGCTCCAAACTTGCCTGGAGCTGGCCTCCAGCGCTATCCTTTCCCAGGTGCGTTAGCAGCGAACTGGATTGGAAATGGAGCAGTCAGGACTCGAACCAGCACCCAAATGGGACGCCAGCGTCACAGGTGGTGACTTATCTGCTACGCCACAATGCCAGCCCCCACTTGTTATTTTTGGTTACCTCAGAGATAATGAGCTCAAGTTCCTGTGCTGAAATTCAATCACACTTGTCAAAAATCAGAAACATGTTGCATTTTATAAAAGGTACTCGAATCTTTGGTAAAGGTAGAAGTCTGGAATGAAGTTGGACTCCCTGCTTCACATCATGTAAAAAGACAAACTCACAATGGATCGTATAGCTACAGGTATGAACCGGAATAAAGTTTTGGAATAAAACTTAACAGCCAGTCTTTATCACTTGGGTTAATGGTTTTTTAGTTATGGCACCGATTGTGAAAACACAGAAGAAGAAATAAACGAACTTTATCAGAAACTTAACGTTCTGGGCTGGGGCGGTAGCCTAGCAACTAAAGTCCTCACCTTGAATGTGCCAGGATGCCATATGGGCACTGGTTCTAATTCCGGCAGCAGCAGCAGCCCTGCTTCCCATCCATTTTGTGGCCTTGGAAAGCAGTCAAGGACAGCCCAAAGTCATGGGACCCTACATCCACGTGGGAGACCCAGGAGAAGCTCCTGGCTCCTGGTTTTGGATCAGCTCAGCTCTGGCCATTGCAGTCACTTTCAGAGTGAATCATTGGACAAAAGATCTTTCTCTTTGTCTCTCCTCCTCTCTGTATAACTGACTTCCCAATAAAAATAAACAGATCTTTAAAAAAAAAAACACTTAATGTTCCTTAAGCAATGCCGGCAAGAAAGTAAAAATAATAAACAAAATGGAATGGCTCATTTATAAAAACTTGAAAATGGCATATCTGATAAATGACTTAAATATAGAAAAGTGTGAAGAAATTTTACATTCAACAATGAAAAGACATCTCAATTAAACACTGAGCTAATGGGGCCAGTGTTGTGGTGCAGTGGCTTAAGTTGTCACTTGTTAGGCCAGCATCCTGTGTCGGACAGCCAGTTCCAGTCCAGGCTCTGCTTCCCAGCCAGCTCCCTGCTGATGCGCCTAGGAAAGCAGCAGAGGACGTCTCGCGTGCTCAAACTCCTGCCACCCAAGTGGGGGGTCCCAGATGGGACTCCAGGCTGCTGGCTGTGGCCTGGCCCGTCCCTGGATGCTGTGGTCATCTGAAGAGTGAAACAACAGATTGAATATGGCCTTTCAAATAAAATAAATAAGTCTTATAAAAAGGAGATGCTACAGTAAGAGAAAGAAATCAACCATAAAATCCATGCATTATTTGTCTGGACTCATGTGCAGTACCCAGAATGCACAAATTCATACAGACAGGAAGTAGCTCAGTGGTCTCAAGGGGCCAGGAGTGAGGGTGAGTGAGTGGTAATGGTATGGGTTTATTTTAGGGGCAAGGAAAATATTCTAAATTTAAGGCAGTGAATATCTTTAAGATATGCTATAAATATACTTAAAATACTAAATTGTATACTTTAAATGAGTAAATTTTGACATGTGAGTTGTGTATCTCACAATAACCCTCGTAAAATTTGGTAAGAATAACATTTGAAACAATCATAATTGTGGAAAAGTGATTTTGCATGACAGTCCAATATGCACCCAACAAGGTTGCTGGCAGCCTTAATCTTTCTCCATGGGCAAATAAGAGTCATGTGCATTTATGGAACCAACATTAAGCTTATGCAGACACTTCCAGTAATGCATAGATGATTTGTGGCCGCCACACAATGGAATTCTACACAGTGATAAAAGTCAATGGAACACAGCGATATTCAAAGGTCTGTGGGTAGGAGACTCATAATGTTGAACACAACAAATGAGACACAAAGGAAAACACTGCTGATTCTATTCTATATAACATTCAGAACTGGCAGGCCTAAGCTGCCGCCAGCAAGGCCACGGCAAGGTGTGTGTTGCGTGGTGAGTTTGGGTGTGCTCCTTCCGTGGGCATTCACCAGGCTGTCCACTTACAGTCTGTGCCTCGGATCCTTGAATGTCATCTTCCAACTGAACAGCAGAGTTCTGCTTGTTTCCTGCACTGCTTTGTAAATGATAAAGAACTTGCATACATGCAATCGCCCACATGTAATTCACAAGTATAAAAGCAGAGAAAACTGGCAAAACAGAGGGAAAGGGTTTTACCAAAGAGTGAGCAGGCAGGGCCCAATGCGATAACCTAGCAGCTAAAGTTCATGTTGAACACACCCAGATCCTATATGGGTGCCAGTTCTAATCCCGGCAGCCCTGCTTCCCATCCAGCTCCCTGCTTGTGGCCTGGGAAAGTGATTGAGAATGGCCCAAAGCATTGGGACCCTGCACCCGTGTAGGAGACCCCAAAGAAGCTCATGGCTCCTGACTCCTGGCTTCAGTTCAGCTCAGCTCCAGCCATTGTGGCTGCTTGGGGAGTGAATCATCAGACAGAAGACCTTCTTCTCTGTCTCTCCACCTCTCTGTATGTGTGCCTTTCCAATAAATAAATAAATAAATAAATAAATCTTAAAAAAAAAAAAAAAAGAGTAAGCAGGCAGGCCAATGGGAGCCGGGCTAGCCTGTGACCCTAACAGAGCTTGGCCTGTGAGAGAACAGTGACCCTGAGGGCTGAGCCCACAGCCTCTCAATTTGTGGGGAGCTTCCGTGAGTCTAGGGTGCTGCTGTACTGTGTAGACGGAGGATCCGAGTCCCAACAGAGACCTCTGCATCTACAGACCACTTGCAGTGGCTTGGCTAAGCAGTGGCTTGGCTAAGGGTTGTGTGTGTCCCCCGGGGCTTCACCTGTGGGAAGGAGGCATGGGCCCCAGTGTAGGGGTACTAAGGGGTGGCGACACCTTTAGGCAGTATAGCCAAGTGAGATGTGACTGATGGGGGCCACTCAGGGCCCTGCTTAGTTCTCTGGAGACAAATGGGCTTAAAGAGCAAAACAGAGGTCTTCTGGTGTCTGGCTTCCCATCCCTACACGTGCTTACTCCCTCTCACCCATGCTCCCGCCGTTGCTATGGTACCTGCTGTGAAGCCCCACCCACCCACCAGAACCAAGCTGATCACAGCACAGTGCCCTGCTACCTTTTCTTCTTCTTCTTCTTTTTTAAATCAAGTACCCAGCTTTACATCCTTTAGAGTGCAGCGGAAGAAGACACCACGGAGCCCCAGTTTCAGAAGCAGCTGCTGCTGGCCGGGGGACCATTCCCCTTCCAGGGGGAGAGGTGTTGTGTGGATCACTCTGCAGTGTACAGAGATTTCTAGGGAGGTTTTTCTTTTCCTCTGTTTGTCGTTGTGGCACAGCAGGTCTCTGCCTGCGATGCATCCAATATGAGCACTGGTTTGGGCCCTGGCTGCTCTGTTTCTGAACTAGCTGCCTGCTCATGTGGCTGAGAAAGCAAGAGAAGATGGCTCAACTATCTGGGCCCATGCTGCCCATGTGGGAGACCCAGGTAGAATTCCTGGCTCCTGACTTCAGGCTGGCCCAGCCACAGACAGTGCAGCCATTTGAGGAGTGAACCAAGAGATGGAAGAGCTTTCTCTATATAACGTTGTCTTTAAAATAAATAAAATCTTTTTAAAATGATGAATTTTGGGGGCCAGTGCCATAGTGTAGTATGTTAAGCTTCAACCTAAGACACCATATCCCAAATGAACCCTGGTTTGGGTCCGGCTGCTCTGCTTCCAGTCTGGCTTCCTGCTGTGGTCTGGAAAAACAGAGGAGCATGGCCTAAGTGCTTCAACCCCAGCACTTACTTGGAAGACCTGGAAGAAGCTCCTGGCTCCTGGCTTAGTACCAGCCTAGTTCCCACCATTGTGGCATTGGGGAATGAACCAGCAGATGGAAGATCTCTCTCTCCTCTCTGTAACTCTGCCTTTTAAATAAAAATAAATCCCTAGGAAATAAAAGATTGCCTCCCTCACACTGTTTCTGGGCTAGGAAGGTTGTATAACCATGTTTTTTCTGCTTGGGACAGGTGTTTTGTCAAGTGGTTAAAGTGCTGGTTAGGATGCCCAAATCCCAGAAAATGCAACCTGGAACCAATACCCATTTGTGGCTCTGAAGTTGAGCTTCCTGCCAATATGTACTGGTGGAGGCTCTAAGCGATGGCCCAAGACGTTGGGTCTCTGCCATTGAGTTCCCAGTCCACCCCAGTTCCTGACATTGTGCCTTTGGAGAGTGAATCAGTCTGTCTCTGTCTCTCTGCCTCTTGAGTAAAGAATCCCTCCCCTGCCCCCCAAACTGATTAATTAATCATCTCATCCTCAAATGGCTGTCATCCAGAAGGTGTTATGATCAAGTTCTCAACTTCGATTACGTTGAGAAAGGAGTGAATTTTTGCACTTGTAAATGAGAAATCTGTGTTACCAGTCTCTCCAACTGATAGAAAGTCTGATGTGAAACTTTTTACATCAGTGGTTGGTCAGACTTTATGTAGTGAAGAAAATACCAACACAACTGCCATTGATACTTATAAACCAGAAGGAGGGTTTACAGAATGTATCCCAGTTCTGGAGCCTAACCCTGCAGGCTTCATTTCTCCTTGAAACGGCCAAGTAGAATTAGGAGGCCAATCGGTGGCAAAATCCAGAACTAAGGCTTCACTTTTTCTTCAGGAACTTCTCAGTGTTTAGAAATAACATAAACAATTTGTGGAAGCAAGACTTGCCTTGTTTTTATCAATAAGTGGGGCATAGGAGCTGACACCTTGACATACTCAGTTCAAGTCCCAGCTGCTCCACTTCTGATTCAGCTCCCTGCTGATGTGCCTAGGAAAGCAATGGAAGATTGTCCAAGTGCTTGGGCCCCTGCACCCACTTGGGACACCTGAAAAAGCTCCTGGCTCCTGGCTTAGGACAAGCCCAGCTCCAGCCATTGCAACACTGGGGATTGGACCAGCATATAGATCCCTCTCTGTCTCTTCTTCTAACACATCTTTAAAAAATGTTAAGTGGGGCATAGTGAAATGTAGTGAAGAGAACATTGCACACAGGCCAAGAGGCAGTAGGGAAGTTTTTGAATAATGCCATCTCTCTCTGTGGGGTACCATATAAAATACCAAGTCATTTTCTTCCTTTGCTTATGAAAATGTAAGCCAGTAAAAGGTGAGTTTTCATGCCAGATTTACTTTCCTTTCAAGAAGTGTTAGAGACATGTGTTGATACCCAGCAGGTTAAGCCACTGCCTGCCGTGCCGGCATCTCATACGAGTGCCAGTTCTAGCCTCGGTTGTTCCACTTGTGATCCAGCTCCCTCTAACACACCCGAGAAAGCTGCAGAAGATGCTCCCATGTGGGAGGCCTGTAATGGAGCTCTGCGGCCATTTGAAGAGTAAACCAAGGAGTGAACGGAAGAGCAACTGAGCTCTTTCTCACCCTCATATATGCTTATGAATGTACATATATATGCCTTTCAAATAATAAAATAATTTTAAAAAGAAGTTAAATAGTTGAGCTGTCACATCCCATATTGTGACAGCAGTGTTGAGTCCTAGATACTCCACTTTCAATCCAGCTTACTGCTGATACACCTGGGAAAGAAGCAGAAGATGGCCCAAATACTTGGACCCCTGCCCCATATTATATTGATGACCTGAACAGAGTTCCTGGCTTCTGGCTTCAACTCACCCAGGCCTGGGCACTGCAGCCACTGGGAAGTGAACCGGCAGAGTAGCTACCCGCGTCTCTCTCTGTTACTCTCCATTTCACTTTCATTTTTAAATAAGTAATTTTTTAAAAAAAAAAAAGTAAAATCACAGGAGGCAAAGACGAACTCCAAAGGGAGTCACGCATGCTGAATGAACCAAAACTAATTTGTGATCCAACCTTCAAGTAATCAGCAGAGCGAGAGACTACAGTGACATTTCAAGTGGCATGATGGTGAATTTCTCTCTGCTTTAGCCCTTACCTCCTTTCATCCTTATAAGAGTAACAGGGAGTACTGGTGCTTGAGAGAGCCAGGTTGGGGTAGGACAGGCTGGGCTAGGTCTCAGCTCCTGCAGAACCATGTGAGAGCTGGGTCTGGATGTGGACCAGGTGTGACTGGGCTATAACACCCAACAGTAAGAATCGGAGTGGGTGTAGGGTGGTTGGGCAGGGCCACTGTTCCTGCCAGGACACGAAGTGGACTAAGTCAGCCAATGATCCACCAGTGTGTGTGAGATCTGCCACTGGGAGGAGATCTAATAAAGGAGCTTGGGGAACTTCTCTGTCAGGACACAGTCCCTGCAGGTGAGCATAAGAACTAAGGTTGGGAGCAGCCCAGACCAAGCCAGGTTATTGTACCCGCTGGCATAGGCGTGGGTCAGGTCTGGAGAAGAGCCAGGCTGGGCCAGTTCTTATCACCCACTGGAAGATCAGAACAAGAACGGGTGCAGGACAGGCCTGGATGGACCACAACACCAGCCAGTTCACATCAGGGCTGGGGCTGGGGGCCTGGCTGGGCTGGGCTAGGATTGCAGTAACCAGCAGCGTGAGCTGGAATTGGGCGCAGACCAGGTCAAGCCAGGCTACAGCACCCACTGGCAAATCCTGAGATGAGGTGGACCATGCCAGACTGGGCTGCACCCACCAGTACACATGGGAACAGAGGTGGGGGTGCTGTCGTGGGGGGCTCCCCTGGGAGGCCACTGCTCCTGCTGGTGAGCACGAGAGCTGGGGGTAGACCAGGCTGGGCAGAGGTACAAAGCCTGTTAGCCTGAATGGTGAGCTGGGTTAGGGGGAGAGCCAGGCTGGGCTAAGTGACTGTGTCCACTGTTGCACACATGAACCAGAGTAAATGCAGGCTGGTTGGACTTTGTCGCTGCATGGGCTAGCAGGTGCTGGAACTGGGAGCAATTCCTGTCAGGCTAGACTGCAGAACCGCCTGGAAAGTGCCAGATCTGGGGCTGGGAAATTGTGGGCACGCTTCTGATGAGCTGCAGTTCTCATTGATGAACGTAAGAACAAGACAGGTGGTTAAACTGAGCTAGGCTCCAACATTCATTGCTCTGTATGAGAGCCGAATGGGATGTGGGATAGACTGGACCAGTCTGCTGTACATACCAGCATGTGCAGGAACCAGGGCTAGAGATGGGTTTGGTGATGGTCATTGGGGGTTGCTCTGACTAGGCTGCAGTTCCTGATGGTGTACATGAGGGCTGAGTGTGTAGTGGGCAGGGTTGGTCTGGGCCACAGCATCATTGGTTTGTGTATGAGATGAGGCTAAAGACAGAACTGACCAGGTGACTGTAGCAATGACTATGTAGGCTGATACTGGTGATGGACTGAGCCAGACCCTGCACTGGCTGGCACACACAGGAGTAAGGTCTGGGGTCACCTCTGCTGAGGTGTCTTTGGGAACTCCCCAACTGGATCACTGGACTCAAAACTCAACCACGGAGAAAATTACAGGATCTGTCATCTGATCATGGAGTGCATGTGTCAGAACAAGGCGTCCTCGGTTGTTGAGGCCTGTGCAGTGAACAGCATGCCTAGATGCTCATGGGGGACATAACAACTAGTTCACTGAGGCCTAGATTGGAAGTCTAGTGCCATGAAGGGAGGGACAAATTGGATAGCTACCCTGGTCAAGCTTTGACAGCAAGTATCTGGTGAATTGAGACTCCAAGGTGGACTAAGTCAGCAAATGGGCCTTGAAGCCCCCGTTCCTGGTCACTGATGTGGTTAGGCTCCTGGGAGTGGTCCTCTATCCCTTTCTCCCCGTTATCCCCAGATACAGGATGAAGGAGGGAGACTGGAGACAGTTGTCTCATTCATTTTCCCCCATTCCTTGACCCTAATTGGTGGTCCTCAGGGGCATGCGTCTCTCTCAGCTATGTAAACATCATCAAAAATAAAACGAATTTATTATTTTTTAAAAGTATAAGCCTTTCGTGCCTGGCATGATGGCCTAGAGGCTAAAGTCCTCACCTTGAATGCGCTGGGATCCCTTATGGCCACCAGTTCCCATCCAGCTCCCTGCTTGTGCCCTGGGAAAGCAGTCAAGGACGGCTCAAAGCCTTGGGACCCTATACCCACGTGGGAGACCCAGGAGAAGCTCCTAGCTCCTGGCTTTGGATTGCCTCTACTCAAGCTCTTGCAGCCACTTGGGGAGTGATTCACCGGAGATAAGATCTTCCTCTCTGTCTCTCCTTCTCTCTGTCTCTCCTTCTCTCTGTATAGCTGACTTTGCCATAAAAATAAATACATCTTTTAAAAAATGTATAAGCCTTTCATATAGCACTGCATTGGAATAACCTGAGTTTTGTTTTTGCTCTCCCTAGCTCCAGCTCGCAACCGCCCCCTTCCTGTGAATGCAGCCCTTGAAGGCAACAACTGACAGACAGCTCAAGTCCTGGATCCTTCTGCTCAGGGGAAGGATCGAACGGAGACCTGGGCTCTGGCTTTCATGCCAGACAGGAACCATTTCAGGCACCTGAGGAAGAAACCCACTGACAGGTGCCCGCTCTCTCTTTCTGCTCCCGCTCTCTTGCTCTCTCTCTTTCTTCTCTCTTTGGTTTTCTGTCTTTCACATAGGTTTTATAAACATTTTAAAAATATAAAAACCAAGAATGAAGGAAAAGAAGGGATCAGGGAAAGGGCAGGGGAGGAAAGGAAAATATTCAGCAAGTACAGGGAATGCATGCATTCATGTCTTTACAAGCATCTTTGGGCAAAGTTTTGAAAACTTGAGTCTCTGCTGGGCTTACAAAGTTTGCTATTTTTTTTTTCACAGATTGGCTGGAAACAACACATAGGCTATGATATTCACAAGTTCCAACCTTTGGGCTACACCTAACAATATGATTTAGATCCCGAGGACAAGAGGCACGTTTACACATCCATAATGTTTCTATCACCTTGTCTGTGGAAAGCAGCTCTTTGCAGAAGTGGTCACACTTCTGCGGAGTGTGAAGAAGCAGGCACTGGTCCCTGGACTCCACGGTTCTTGGGAGCAGAGAGGTGAGAACACCTGCGTCCCCAGGCTGTGTCGGTGTGCATCCCATAGCCCTTGAGAAGCATCCTCTGCGGACCCCGCCAGCCATCCTCCACCTGCTGGACTCCTGGGAGTTTGGAGGAAGAGTGCAGTGGTAAAGGGACCTGGAGTCTGTGCTTGACTGAAGTTTAGCCAGGTCCCTGCACCTGGTTTAAACTCTAGTGCTGGTAAAGAGCCATGCTAACTCATCCCGACACTGAGTGTTCGGTTACTCTGGGTGCCTGGCCGGACTGCCCTCCTCCATGTTGCCAGGTGCTTTCTGATCGCCCTGGCTTGCCTTTTGCTGGATCTCTGTCAGGTCGTGTTCTCCAGAAGCCCCTAACCCCTGAGTTAATCTCATAGTCATTTCCACCTGCCCCTGTCGCATCCAGAGGTAAGCCCCTTGAACCCTGCGGTGGTTCCTGTTTCTAGCTGAATGATCCTGAATAGAGTCTGCTCTGCTGTGCTTTGACAAGTATCATTATTGAATATTTTTTCTGCATTTTGAAAGTTTACTTAAATATTAATACATAAATGTCAAATTGTTTGAAAGGTAGTGATGGGGGTGGGGAGAAGAGAGAAAGAAATTCACTTTCCCAGGGCTCACAACTCCATCCAGGCCTCCCATGTGGGTGGCAGGGACTCAAGTGCTCGAACCATCACTCACTGCTTTTCCGGGTGCATTATTAAGAATCTGAATGCATAGTGGAGTAACTGGGACTCGAACTAGTACTCTGACACAAGCAGCAACATAACTGCCCCACAATGCCAGTCCTATAATCATTGCCAAATATCTGCTCTGTGTCCGGCTGTGTGCTCAGCCTCCTGTGACGAAGGCTGAGGGCCACACAGCTCTCACTGGCTCCCAGGCTTCTTCAGAGAAGCCGTGCTGGCAGCCCAGCCTGTGAGGCCAGCTTGGTGGATCCAGTCTGCTTTCTTGGGGGTTTTGTAAGCCTGGGACTGAGGCCATTTCCTGGATATGTGTGGGGAGCGGAGCTGCTCTGTCCTGTATGTTCCTAGCCCAAGCTGTCACTGCTGGAGGGCAGCATCACAGGTAGAAGAGCCGCAGAAGGGAAGAAGAGCTGGGAGTGAGCCAGCCACACTGCGGAGAGTAGAGACAGGGAACGCCACTGCCCCACAGGAAGCAGGAGCTTCTGTGTCCCCACAGCAAGGTGACCACCCACCGTGTCATTTCTTAGTGGCCAGCAGAAAAAAGCACCTGCTGTATCCTCAGAAAAGCCATCTTGGAGGCTAGTACTGTGGTTTAGCAAGGTAAGCCTCTCACCGCAGTGCTGACATCCCACACAGGCGCCAGTTCAAATCATGGCTAGCTCCACCTCTGATCCACTTCCCTGTTAAGGTGCCTGGGAAAGCTCTGGAGGACAGCTTAGGCCCCTTCTGGGAGAGACCCAGAAGAAGCTCCTGGCTCCTGCCTTGCGACTGGCCCCGCTCCAGCTGTAGCAGCCATTTGGGGGAATGAAAAGACAGAAGATCTCTCTGCTTCTCTGTAACTCTGCCTTTCAAATAAATAATGTTTTAAAGCCATCTTGGGGCTGATATGATGGCACAGCAGGCTAATCCTCTGATTTTTTGGCATCAACAACACATGCAAATGCCAGTTCATTTCCTGGCTGCCCACTTCTGATCCAACTCTCTACTTGTGGCCTAAGAAAGCAATGGAAGATGCCCTACTTCCTTGGGACCCCTGGACCCATACCGGAGATCCGAAGCCATCTCCTAGCTCCTGGCTTCAGGTCAGCTCAGCTGAGGCCATTGCGGCCATTTGGGCAGTGAACCAGCAGATAGAAGATCTTTTTCTCTGTCTCTTCTTTTTCTCTCTCTCTGTGAAAACTGTTTTCCAGATAAAAATAAATAAATCTTTTTTAAAAAGCAATCTTGCACTTAATGTTCACTTAAATGACAAACTTTAATGAGTGAAGACTTATTCAAGATCCCCTGTCACACATCCAGGCTGCTAAGCAAGACCACTGTGATGTTAACTCAATTTCCTCTCCTGAGTGTATCTGATGGTTATCTCATCATGAGCCTCTTTGCCTCTAAAATGTCCCTGTCCAGAGTACACTACACTTTTCTAGAAGCCCTTGCCTCAAAATCCTGCACTGTATTTGATCTGACACTTGGCTTTAGCAAGAATGTTCAGTAAAGCTCTGAGGCAGTGGTCATCAGCATGTGGTCCCCTACCCAGGAACTTGCTAGAAACACAGGTTCTCATGACCCAATGATAAGACTAGGCAGGGAGTTCACGAGGTGCCAGGCTCTAAGGATTGACAGCAGCCAAGCCCTGGGCAGCTTCCACATCCCCCCACCCTTGCAGGCCGATTCTAAGCCTCACTTTCCATGATGCCTTCTTGGAGATCACCGTGGGGGCTGTAGCCCCACCCCGACCCTGCCCCCTGTGGCCCTTCAATCCACCCCTGCCAGCCTGGGTGGGGCAGTTCTCGTGTCTTGAGTATGCACTGTCCCTTCAACTTTCAATAAATCCTGCTCTTTCTCTATCTATGTCTCCTGGCTCTATCGCGTGTGTGAAGACAAGAACCTGGACTAAGTATCGCCGGGGTTCTCAATGACCATAACAGATTTGGGGGGGTCAGTATTCTCACAACAGCAGCCCAGCCTTGCAGGGGCCACTGGGCAGTCTGAGCCCTGGCTGAGGCTCACCCACACGTGAAGGAAGCTCGTAAGGGCAGATGCTGAGATCTTACAGGATCAACCTTGGGTGGGCTGTCTGAAACTAAAGGAAACACATCCACAGTGATTTCCAATATTCTTCTAGGTGCCAACAAATTATTCCAGTGACAGACTTAATCGGTGACCCAGAGAAAAGCCCACTTATTGGCTACATTGTAGGATGGGGCTTGTGGGGGTGGGGGGACCACGGGCAATGTGGCTTCCCTTGTGCCACAGGAACCTCCAGCTATTGACTTGTGCTGGCTCCCTGTGCACCAGGAAGTTAATGCAGAGGTTCACTGAGCTCTCCACACAAGGAACAGGCCCACGCCAGTCGGCATGATTGGAGTTGTTAGCCATGCTCAAGGTCTAGGGCACATTGAGCCCGCGCATAAGGTCGTGACTGCTAACAGGAGGCCTCAAGTTTTGGCAGGTGGGAAGAGCTCATGTTCTTTCATTAGAATGAGCAAGGGAGGAAACCCTTGTGGTTGGAGGAACACACCTGGGGAAAAGAAGACAGGGTCACTTTCTTTCTAGATCATTCTTCATTAGTTCCTCCCATTTGCATCCAGGGAAACCTTTTTCTGTTTCCTCTCAGCTGGGCTACAGTAACATCCATCTTCCATGATACAGCCCACTCCTGTATTATTCCAGGTTAGAGACCAGCCGCTTGAGTAGCCAGGCATCTTAGTGTCTATTGGTCCAATTTGTGTTACTATCTTGAAATACTTGGGGTTGGCTTACGGTTCTGGAGGTCGAGGGCACGTGTGTCTGCTGAGGACCATCTTGCTGGCATAGCCCCCAGGTGTCATAGGGCATCACACAGCAAAAAACAGGGAGCACCTGTGTGTGCCTATAAAGCCACCGAGACTGAATATTTTTAAGAACAAATCTCATGTATTTCACATATACAGTTTTAAGAGAATGATGATATTCCCACCCTATCTTCCCACCCTCCCTTGCCTCCATGTTTCCTTCTCCTGGCTGAGCCGATCAGAAGCCAGGAGCCAGGAGCTCCTTCTTGGTGTCCCATGTGCATGCAGGGTCCCAAGGCCTTTGGCCGTCCTTGAATGCTTTCCCCGGCCATAAGCAGGGAATTGGATGGGAAGTGGATCCTCCAAAGCACAAACCGGTACCCATACGGGATCCCAGCACTTACAAGGTGAGGATTTAGCCATTGATTCATCGTGCTAGGCCCCAATACTGAATCATGGGGGATCCAGCTGAAGACCTCATCCAACCCTGGTCACCACCCAAAGCCCCCACCTCTGAACACCATGGTTGATTAAGCTTCTGACCTCTTAAGGTTTCACATTTGGGCCTGGTGCAACAGCCTAGTGGCTAAAGTCCTCACCTTGCACATGCTGGGATCCCATATGGGCACCCGTTCTAATCCCAGCAGCCCCAGAATCCCATCCAGCTCCCTGCTTATGGCCTGGGAAAGCAGTCAAAGACAGCCCAAAGCTTTGGGACCCTGCACCCATATGGGAGACCTGGAGGAGGTTCCTGGTTCCCGGCTTCAGATCGGCACAGCACCTGTTGTTGCGGTCACTTGGGGAGTGAATCATTGGACGGAAGATCTTCCTCTCTGTCTCTCCTCCTCTCTATATATCTGACTTTGTAAAAAATAAATTCAGGTCTCCCACGTGGGTGCAGCGTCCCAAGGGCTTGGGCCGTCCTCGACTGCTTTCCCAAGCCACAAGCAGGGAGCTGGATGGGAAGTGGGGGCTGCCGGGATTAGAACCAGCGCCCATGTGGGATCCCAGCGCATGCAAGACGAGGACTTCACCACTACACTATCGCACCAGGCCCTAAAGATTAAGTCTTAACATATAAACCCTAACGGGGCACATGTAAACTCTATGAAATTCACTGTACTTGACAAAATTGCTTTTCTAAATTAAGGAGCCTTCACCAGGGCAAATGTAGACCTCTGGTGGCAAACGGAGTTCTCCTGACCCATTCAGTGAGACCTTCCCGACGATACAGATTTCTGTGGATGTACATACTCGGAAGGTAACTTCAGGTCAGTTAAGATTCCTTTTCCATTTCAAAAAGCTTCTAACGGCCATCAGGGCTGATGGAAACAGACCATCCAAATAGAATTAGCTGCCACGGTTTTGCTCCTGAAGACACAGCTCCCTCTTCTAAGAGTGGGGGACGGCAATATTCACGCTTCTGCTCCCATCACTCAAGGTAAAGAAAAAGCCTGGGCATTTAGACTGCATTCAGTCCACCTGGCCTTCCCGTGGGGGTAAGCAGTGTACCGTGGCATGCTCAGGGAGCAAGGGTTTGCTAAGGAAATGAGCGGAATTCAGGAGCCCCCAGCCCCTGTCTTCACTGAACAAGCAGCGGCTCAGAGATCTGAACATGTACATGCAAACAGCACTTGCAGGGGCGGGCCTGAATTAGGCTGGGGATTGATATGCTAATTACCAGTCGGTGGCATCTTTGAAGACAGTTGGAAAAGAGGATTTAGAACTGCAGAGAATAGAGGCCCGAAGAGGCTGAGTGACTTGCCCAGAGATCTCACTTGCTAACGAGTGGGAAATCTGCTGTGTGTAGAAGATCTGCAGGCTTCCGTTCATCGAATTCTCTCAACGATTCTCGGGCGAGGATGCTGTTAACTGTTATCATCGTGCCCTTGGACAAGGGCAAGCCACACAGAGCAAGGAACACTAATTTGCCCTGACTGACCTCGAGTGCAGTCTGGTCCCTAAAGGCCATTTGAAAGTCATTCTTGGCACACAGTGACAGAGCTAAGAGTGCTTATTCCCAATCTTTAAGTCAGCAGCCTGCTGCTATTACAAGCAAAAGGCTTCATTTCTTAAATTAGAAAAAAAAAGTAGGCATGTTATAAATTCCAGTTAGTCCTCTAGTTCATTCCCATCAAGTTGGCCATCATTGAAAGTTATTCCATTCTACTCACAAGTTGTTTAAGTAGCAACACAGCTTGCCTTAACACTGAATCTACAGCAAAAAAAATCCACGTGTCTCTGTATTTCTCCCCTCTTTGGGATTTTCAGTGTTTCCGACAGCAATTGTGGTGGTGTGGGCTCTGTCCTTCATTTAAAATGTTTAAGAAAAGAAAACATCCAGCCCAGCACAGGGGCTCAATGGCTAAATCCTTACCTTGCAAGCGTCGAGATGCCACATGGGCACAGGTTCATGTCCTGGCTGCTCCACTTCCCATCCAGCTCTCTTGCCATATATATATATATATATATATATATATATATATATATAATGATTTTTAAATAAACAAATCTTTGGGAAAAAAATACATTTTTTCCCCAAAAGCATCGTTTAGCTCAGGGGCAGCTTCTCCCAGTCCCCATCTGAGGGACTGGCTGCTCTACACTGTGACTCAACTCAAAGTTTTGAACTAAACAGTTGCTTCTCTACCGTTTCAACTAAGAAAAAAGAAAGAAAGAAACAAGAAAATTTTATCAAGGGGCCAGCACTGTGGCATAGTACATGAGGCCGCTGTGTGTTGTGCTGACATTCATACACTCCTGGCTGCTCTACCCCTGATCTAGCTCTCAGTTAATATGCTTGGGGAAGCTGACTGCTGAGCCCTTTGGGGAGTTAGCAGATGAATACTGTGCGTGTGTGGTACTCTGTCAGTCTGCCTTTCAAATATATTCATATATTTAAAGTTCTACTTATTTTTATTGGAAAGACAGATTTACAGAGAGAATACCAAACAGAAAAATCTTCTGTCTGCTGGTTCACTTCCGAAGTGTCTGCAGCGCCTAGAGCTGAGCCGATCTGAAGCCAGGAGCCAGGAACTTCCTCAAGGACTCTTACGCAGGTGCAGGAAACTCAATAACTTAAAAAAAAAATTGAGTCTGGTGAAATAGCTTAGTTACTAAATTATTGCCTTGCATGCACCAGGATCCTATACAAATGCCTGTTCATGTCCTAGTTGCTCCACTTCCCATCCAGCTCCCTGCCTGGGAAAGCAGTTAAGGACGGCCCAAAGCCTTGGGACCTTGCACCTTTGTGGGAGAACTAGAAGAAACCCTGGCTCCTGGCTTCAGATCAGCTCAGCTCTGATTGTTGTGCCACTTGGGGAGTGAACCAGTGGATGGGAGATCTGCCTCTCTTTCTCTCTGTAGTTCTGCTTTTCCAATAAAAATAAAGAAATCCTTTTAAAAGGGGAAAAGTCTGCATAAAGCAGTGGTTCTCTGCTTACTGTTTCTCAATAGGAAATGAAACTAGCAGGCTTTCCAAGCAGGAGCCCTGAGACCAGCCTTTGCAATTCTGTCTGGGTCTCCCACGCGAGTGGGTGGCAGGGCCAAGCAGCTGAGCCACCTTCTGCTGCTGTCCTAGATACATCAGCAAAGCCCGGAAGTACACCAGCTGTGACATGAACAGGCACCAATCAGGGATGCTGGTGTCCCGGGTGGCAACTTGATGTGCCATGCCACAAGGCCAGCCCCTAAACTTGAAACTTGTAACACATTATCTTTTTAAAGAAGATTTGTTTTATTTTTGTTTGAGAGGCAGAGTTACACAGAGAAAAGGGCACGCACCCCCCGCCCATGGAGTTCGGTGAATCTCAGTGTGAGTGAGAGCTGAGGCTGCTATGTCAAAAGCAGGGCTGCTGGTGGCTCGGGGAGGCCGCTCTGCCGCTGAGCCAGAACTGCCCCGAGTGTAGACGGGTCAGTGCACACATGAATGGCTGTAGAACTGTGTGGTACCCTTTCTAACTCATGCTGCCATCCTGGGTAGCCAAGCTCCCATGCTGTGGAGGGAAACGGGCCACAGGGTCCCCCCCCCCGAGCCCAGGGTCTCTTTGCCTGCCAACTCTTTCTCATTGCTCTGTAAGCTGAAGGCAGATGTTGCTAAAATATGCATCCTTTAAGAAGCAAATAAAAGTAGGTGAGTGGGCCCTGCATCGTGGTGTGCTAGGCTAGGCTCTCACCTGCAGTGGTGGCGTCCTATATGGGCCCTGGCTCAAGTCCCAAATATTACACTTTTGATCCAGCTCTCTACTTGTCGTCTGGAAAAGCAGCAGAGGATGGCTTGAGTCCTTAGGCCCTTGCACCCACGTGGGAGACCCAGAGGAACCTCCTGGCTCCTGGCTTCGGAAGGGCTCAGCTCTAGGCATTGTGGCCATTTGGGGAGTGGGCCAGCAGACAGCAGATCTCTCTCCCCTTCCTTCTCTCTGTAACTCTGTCTAATAAAAATAAATTAAAATAAATTTAAAAAGAAAAGAAACGCTCAGTGTGTTATTCTATGATCCTGCATATTAGCTGGTTGTCTGAGGTCTCGCGCTGAAAAGAGCCATTACACAATGAGAGGATTTACAGTCTTGTTTTTGTCTCCCCCCATCACCATCCCAGAGCGGCTGTGCTGGTGTAGGGCTCTGTGATGTGGGTTATGCTGCAGGAGCCAGGCCAGGCCCTGGGAACATGGTGGCCCAGGCCACAGAGAGGCCAGCATCCCATGTTGACAGCACTTTTCTTTGCCGTGACCCGTTCTGTACGAGATGGCCAGCTGTTCCCAGCTTCTATGCGTAGCCTCATGTTTTACATTATTTAGCTCTCTCCGTGGATGGATTTAGAAGCCGAGTGAGTAGCAGGAAAGGTGGTGGGGATTCTTCAGTATTTACGCCAATTGGATCTGAGAGAGTTAAGTAGATGGAAGTCATGTTCGTGTGAGTGGATGTGACCACCAGTCAGTCTGATTCCATCTGGAGGCATTCGTCCCTTGCATGAACCCCAGGGTGGGCTCCCAGGCCAGGCCCAGCTCCTGCCTGTAGGCTCTGGGCTCACGCTCCCTGTAACTGCAGACGGCAGGAGAGCTCCACAGTGCCAACCGGAGGGTTCCAGCCAAGCACTCCCAGAGTTAGGGATGGGAAAATGAGAGGCCCGGTGCAGCAGCCTAGTGACTAAAGGCCTCACCTTGCATGCGCTGGGATCCCATATGGGTGCCAGCTTGTATGCCAGCTGCTCCACTTCCCATCCAGCCTGGAAAAGCAGCTGAGGATGGCCCAAAGCGTCGGGACCCTGCACCCACATGGGAGACCCAGAAGAGGTTCCTGGCTTTGGATCAACACAGCTCTGACCATGGTGGCCATTTGCTTGGGGAGTGAACCAGCGATGAAAGATCTTTCTGTCTGTAAATCTGACTTTCCAATACAAGAATAAATAAATCTTAAAAAAAAAATACAAGTTACTTGAAAGTCAGACTTGCAGAGACAGGAGAGGCAGAGGGGCAGAGAGCCCTTCCACCTGCTGGTTCGCTCTCCAGATGGCCATGATGGCCAGGGTTCAGCCAATCGGAAGCCTGCTGCCAGGAGCTTTGCCCGGTCCTTCACGCAGAGGGCAGGACCCTAAGCACTTGGGCCATCCTCTGTTGCTTCTCTCAGGCCACCGACAGGGCAGGGAACTGGCTGGGAAGTGGAGCAGCTGGGACAGGAACCGGCCCCTCTCTGGGATGCTGCTGTCCCAGCTGGCAATTTTGCTGTGCTGCAAACGCCGGTGCCTCAGAATAGTTTTCTTAAAAATACTTTTTATAATTTTAGCAAGTATGGTGTCCAAGGAAAGGAGTCCAAATTTATCATTTGAAGTTTGGCAAACATGTCAAAGCTTGTGTAAGGGAATACTTCCCCCGTGGATGAAAGGAGGTCTCTCCACTCACTGTGCATGGGACCGACAGAAAGCAGGCTCCCTCTCGCCGCGTGGGACTGATGGATCTAGGTTCGGTTCTGATACAGATCTGGGTTCTGGGTTCTGTTCTGCACTGCACGGGGGCGGTGTGTGTGGCGGTTGGAGAGCAGGAGACAAGACCGGGCAAGGGGGACTCGTGCCATCCCCACACCCACCAGGAGAGGGCGTCCTCCAAGACACCTCTGTTCTTTCAGGAAGCGTTCTCAATCCCTTTCTGTCCATTTTTTGGTTGCAATTTCATAAATATGCATTTATTTTCGAAAGGAGGGAGTTACAGGAAGAGAAGGGGACACAGACAGGTCTTTCATGCGCTGCCTCACTCCCCACATGGGCCAGTCCCAAGCCAAAAGCCAGATATGTTTTTAGGTCCCTGCACCGATGTGAGTGCAGGGGCCCAGTCTGGGAGCTTGCTCTGCTGCTTTCTCCAGGCTCGAAGCAGGGAGGTGGTTCAGAAGTGGAGTGGGGGACTTGAACTCACACCCCATGGGATGCCAGTGTCGCAGATGGAGGCTTCACGTGCTATGCCACAACACCAACCTACTTGTTTTTTTTAATGTTTAAAAATGATTTTTAATTGTTTTTATTAGTTTTTACTGCAAAGTCAGATATACAGAGAGAGGAAGAGAGCCAGAGAGGAAGTTCTTCCGTCCGATGATTCACTCCCCAAGTGAGTGCAACTGCCACAGCTGGGCCAGTCTGAAGCCAGGAGCCAGGAGCCAGGAGCCTCTTCCAGGTCTCCCACACGGGTGCAGGGTCCCAAGGCTTTGGGCCATCCTCCACTGCTTTCCCAGGCCACAAGCAGGGAGCTGGATGGGAAGTGGAGCTGCCGGGATTAGAACCGGTGCCCATATGGAATCCCAGCATGTGCAAGGTGAGGACTTTTAGCCACTAGGCTGTTGCACCAGGCACTCCTGAAATATTTTTAGCAGTGCAGCTGCATAGATATCAAAGTTGCACTTTGTGTCATTTGGAAGTTTCCGGTGTGTGATTTCCGTCTCTGAGCACTGCGTTCTTGAGTCAGTGCCACTCCAGGTGTTGGTGTCCTCCATGTAAAGCTCTTGTGTTTGCATCTTAGTTATGATTCTACATAGAGAATTCCATAGTTTTGTGGATTTGTATCTAAGGGCTAAATATTGACATACATTATTTTGTTAAATGTTGCTTTCTTATTTGTGTTTTGTACTACCATTAGAGAACTGTATTGATTTTTGGAAAAAATGATGTTTATTTGTTTTTATGGAAAATCAGGTTTACAGAGAGAAGGAGAGACAGAGAGGAAGATCTTGCATCTGCCGGTTCACTCCCCAAGTGGCCACAACAGCCAGAGCAGAGCCGAGCGGAAGCCAGGAACCAGGAGCTTCTTCTGGGTCTCCCACGTGGGTGCAGGGACCCAAGGCTTTGGGACTTCCATGACTGCTCTCTCAGGCCATAATAGGAAGCTGGAGGGGAAGTGGAGCAGCCGGGTGACAAGCCTGTGCCTGGGATCCTGGTGCATGCAAGGCAAGGATTTATCCACCAGGACATCTCGGCAGGCCTTATACTCATTTTTTAAAAACAGGTGTTTAGGGGAGTGACACACATCTGTAACAATTCTTGCTTTTAGTAGAGAGTGTTTTAAGAATAGAGCTGTCCTGTGCAGGCATTTAGCTCAGTGGCTAAGACGCCCACGTCCCACAGGGCGGTCTCTGGCACCAGGCCGACTCTGGCTCCTGCCCCCGGCTTCCTGTAAGTGCAGGCCCTGAGAGGCGGCGAGGACTGCTTACAGGGTGGGGTCCTTGCCGTCCACGTGAGACCTAGGTTGCGTTTTGGCAGACGTCTCCTGCCCATCCGAAGTCCTGGCAGGTGCTTGAGACATGATTCTGTAGATGAGACCAATTTTTTTCTCTCTGTCTCCTCTTCTGTCTCTCATAAATTTAAAAAACAAAACAAGGGCCCGGCGTGGTGGCCTAGTAGCTACAAGTCCTCGCCTTGCACGTGCCAGAATCCCATATGGGTACCGGTTCTAATCCCAACAGCCCCACTTCCCATCCAGCTCCCTGTTTTTGGCCTGGGAAAGCAGTCGAGGATGGCCCCAAGCCTTGGGACCCTGCACCCGTGTGGGAGACCTGGAAGAGGAGGATCTGGGCTCCCGGCTTCGGATTGGTTCAGCTCCAGCCGTTGCAGCCACTTGGGGAGTGAATCAGTGGATGCAAGATTTTCATCTCTGTTTCTCATCCTTTCTCTATATCTGACTTTCCAATAAAAATAAAATAAAATTTTCAAAAAATATGTATTTCAAGAGATATTGGAGCAGCCCTGAAAAAATATTACTTTTGTTATACATGTTAATATCAGAAAATACTTTGGGCATATATGTGTCCATGTAATTGTACTCCATAAATAATAAATTTGCACTTCAAAATAAGATTAATGAAAGTGCTTTTTAAAACATTGGACTAGCATGGTGGTCCAGCATGCTCTTCCTCTAACTGCAGTGCCGACATGCCATGGGGATGCCAGTTTAGTCCTGGCTGTATCACTTCCCATCCAGCTCCCTGCTAATGGCCTGGGAAAGCAGTGGAGGATGGCTCCAGGCCTTGGGCCCCTGCATCCAAGTGAGAGACCCCGTAAGGGGCTCCTGGCTTCAGATCAGCTCAGCGCTGGCCCTTGCATCCATTTGGGGAGTGAATCGACAAACGGAAGATATGTCTGTTTGTATCTTCCTTTCTGGCTCCGTAATACTGACTTTCAAGAAAAATTAATCGGTGTTTTCAAAAAAAAAAAAAAAAAAAACCCTACATTGATTCATATGTAAAATCACACATTCCAGGCTGGGATAATGACAAACTTCCCCCCCCCCCCCGCTTTTGTCAATGCTTCAGTGGACGCTGGAGAACCGTGCAGTAGGTGGCATAGTTCTCTGAGCATGCCAGGCTGCCTTCTGCCCTGTTTACGCCAGGAGTGACCCCCCCATTTCAACGGACAACAGAAAACATGGTGACACACCTCCACATGCTCACCAGGGGGCGCTCCCACCTGCATTAAGAACGACTGGTCAAGAGCTACAGGGTCTTCAGGGAAACTCTTCTCAAAGAGAAATGAGATTTGTTTCCAATGCAGGTTTAGTTCCATGACCGTCTGAGGCATTTAACACATGCCATATATTTCTAAAATATATAGAAAATTAAACCAAAATATAAGTTAATTTTGGGCCCAACGGCTAAGTTCCTTCCCTGTATGCACTGGGATCCCATATGGCATGAGGTCATATCCTGGCTGCTCTACTTCCCATCCAACTCCCTTCTTGTGGCCTGGGAAAGCAGTGGAGGATGGCCCAAAGCCTTGGGCCCTTGCACCCATGTGGGAGACCTGGAAGAAGCTCCAGGTCCTGGCTTCATACCAGTGCAGCTCTAGCATTAAGGCCATTTGGGGAGTGAGCCAGCAGATGGAAGATCTTTCTGTCTCTCCATCTCTCCTTCTTTCTGTAAATCTGCCTTTCAAATAAAAAAAAATTTAAAGAAATGCATATTAGGAAAAAAATATGCATGGATTTCAAACTTCTTGTATACCAAAAAAGTCTTTATGTTTCAATTCAGTTTTCCTCCAACTGTTGAAGTACCCTGCACTATTTGGGAAGTGAACCAGAGGTGAGAAAATCTCTCTGTATTCATTTGAAAGGAAGAATTACAGAGAGAGGTCTTTCATCCTCTGGTTCACTTCCCAAATGGTCACAACAGTGACCTCTGGGCCAGCTGGAAGCCTGGAGCCTCTCCCAGGTCTCCCTTGCTTGTACAGGCATCCAAGCATTTGGGATCAGCAAGGAACTGGCTCAGAGGTGAAGCCGACAGAACTCCGTGCCCATATGGCATGCCAGGATCACAGGCAACGACTTAAACCCATCCTCTGTGTCGGTCCCAACACTGAAGATTTTTATTTCTCTCCCAAAGTTTGGTCTTACTACATTTAAAAAAAAATTTTTTTTTTCAAAAGTCAGATATACAGAGAGGAGGTTAGACCGAGAGGAAGATCTTCCGTCTGATGTTTCACTTCCCAAGTGGCCGCAACTCCCATACTGGTGCAGGGTTCCAAGGCTTTGGGCCATCCGCAATTGCTTTCCCAGGCCACAAGTAGGGAGCTGGATGGGAAGCAGGGCTGCCAGGATTAGAACCAGCAGCCATATGGGATCCCAGTGTGTGCAAGGCTAGGATTTTAGCTGCTAGGCTACTGCATCTGGCCCTGGTCTTGACATATTTTAAAGAGTTTTGGAGGTTATTGCACTAGTACAAAATAATGGTGACGATATTGTTATCAATGCCGTACTAAAGGCCACATAGAGAACAAGTAGCTTGGGCAGAATCTGAACCCAGAGCTGCCTGGTGTCCAAGCCAGGGCCCTTGCAGCCTAGCGCAATGCTCTCTGCAATGAGGTCTCAGGGAAGTCAGATGGACATTAGCCGTCACACCCCGGGCATGTGCGGTGCTCTGGGCCTGTATTCTGCCTCTGTGGAAGAGCGAGAAACTTGGAGGCCTGCAGCACAGAGGTGCTGGGGGAATCCGGGGCCCAGGAGGGCACAGGGAGGCAACTCAGAGAGAGCCGTGCCAGCACAGGAAGCCACGCCCACTTGGCCTCAAGGCCTTGGGAGGTTGAAACTTCAGCGGGCACTCCACAAGGGAGATCCAGCCCTGGGGAAACCAGGCACATCTGCCAGCCGCCTTGCGTTGGCCAAACACAGGGGACCCAGGAAGGAGCCAGGGACACCCCTCCTGGGTGGGTGAACCCCTTCCAGACAGCAGCAGGGAGGAAGGGCAGGGTACAGCTTCAAGAGCTGCAGACCCAACAGGCAGTCACCCAGGGTTCCACTGTTGTTCTATAGAAGGAGCATCCTAAACCTCTCACCTTTAGGCTAATCTGATTGGCCAAAATAATCACACGTAGCTTTAAAAGCATTGATGACCTGAGCAGATCTCTCTCCGCTCCTGAAACTCACTGAACATCACCACTCGAGGCTGAGCCAGGGGCCACGGTCATGGTTGCCACACTAATGATGAGGCTGTTTTGTCTGGCTGGAGGTCTGGGTTCCTCTTTGATGTTCTGGGAAGCACCCCTGGTGAAGAACATTTATTTGGGAGGCCTCATGCCTGCTGGTACACAGTATGGGGAGCTGGCAAGCTTGCACTGAGTCCTGGGCATAAACTCTCCAGGCCCCTGAGGCTGTTGGGAGACTTCTGGATTCTGGAGGGGAAAGGGGGGACCTCTAGATGAAGATCAGGGGCTGGGGTTACAGGCTCTGCCCCTGATTGAGTGGCAGCCACCACTGGGGGATGGAGGGTAGTGCTGGGGGAAGCGGTCTGGCTGGGCAGGCCCCTGTGCAGACACACCCCCAGTCCTGCTGTGCTGTTACCACGCCTGAAATCCAGACATTTTATGGCATTTGGGTACTTGGCATCTTGGTGGGTGTTATCGCCCCATCAAAGCAATTCCCAGAGAACCAGCTGGAAGCTCCCAAGATGGCAGCAACAGAACAGGCAGGGTTCCAGTGACCTGGGACCCAGTCCCGGCTCACTCAGGCAGGCTGGCTGCGGGGTAGCAGTCCTTTCTTCATTTGCTTTGAAGGAAGTGAACCAGATTGTAGACTCTGAGGTCTGTCGTCTTCTCTCTGTCTTCTGGCCTCCTCACAGCTACAGCCACTAACTGGAGTACTCCAGGGGCTCCCCTAGGATCCAAGATTTGGTGCCCCGTCTTCTAGCAGCACTGACCTGCCCTCCTGCAGGACATCCTGGCTTCTCACCTGCTGTGTAACCAAGCCATCCTGGGAACACGGGAGCGTCCGCAGCCTGGGTTGTGGGTTCACACCCCCATCCCTTAGCTTAGCACTTCAAAATTAGAGCTTGCCCCCTTGTCCTGGCAATGCCAAGACTAGAGGGCAGCTCAGGCCTCACTCCTTGGGAGGTACTTATTTATTTAACACCTGGGACAGGAGCTCTGCCCAGTGATATGCAAAAAGCACTTTACATTTTGCATGGTGCATTCGCATACTTGCTCACTGCACCCTCACCCAGCTGGCTTTGTTTTCTAGTCGTACAGGTGAGGGAACTGCGGCTCGGGTCGGGTGCTTTGCCCTGGTGATAGAGCGGGACCAAGAGGGAGGCGGCTGCAGGATTAAGAACCCCGAGGTTCTGGGTCTGAATTCTGGCTCAGCCACAGCTCCCGCCAAGGCGCCTCAGGAAAGGGACCTCACTTCCCTGGAATGCCTCACGTGTCAAGAAAACAGCTATTCCAGCCAGGGACCGTTGGAAGGCCTAAATAAAACCAGGCCCAATAAGTGTCTCCTTCCCGATCCCAGCTGCATCTCCTCCCTACAGAAGCGTCCCGAGGCGCCCTGGTGCCAGCCGCTCAGCGCCATGCCCGCTTGGATGCGATCCCTGCGCCGGGTACCGATATCCTTAAAGGCCCAGGGATGCTGGGTACAACGCGAACAGGCCGCTGAGGGAAGGAACTGCGCGGCCCTGGGCCAGTCGGAGCGCGCGTGGCGGCTCCCACAGCACGCACCGCAGAGGGTGCGCAGCTTCGGTGTCCTGGAGAGGCCCGCGCCCGACTCGTCCACTCTCCTGGCTCCGCCACCCAGTCCCTGGCCACCGAGTCGGGACGTCAGCAAGCCATCAGGCAGCCAGGGCGCAGGCAGCGTGCAGCTAGTGGCCGCGGTGCCCCAGCGCCCGGACCCCGCCCCCGGCCCGCCCCCAGCCCCGCGCGGCGGGCGGGCGGGAGGCGGGACATGCGCAGCGGGCGCGGGGCGCGCGCGTGCAGCCTCTCTGCGCCGGGAGCCGTGGGGGCGCGGGCCGGCAGTGGGCGGGGAGCCGGGCGCGCGCGGGCCAGCGCGGAGTGCCAGGCGGCGGCGGCGGCGCACCCGCGAGGCCCGGAGTCGAAGGGGATGCGAGAGGCGGTGCCGGCAGAACTGGGACGGCTGTGACCTCGGCGAGGCCAGAGCGAGGCAGCAGCGGCGGCGGCGGCGGCGGTGGCTGCGAGCTCCGCGGGAATCCTCGGGGGAAGGGGCGGGGGAGGGGACGGCGGCAGCGCGGGGCGCAGCCCGGGCGGGGCCGGGGGCCAGTGATGAGCGAGCGCACGGGGAAGCTGCACGCCGCCGCCACTGCCGCCCGGAGCATCCACCGCCCGAGTCGCTGCCGGCGATCCCGGCTATGGAGTCGCTGAACGGCCCCACGAGCGGCGGCGCCCCGGACGCCAAGCCTCAGCCGCCCGGTCAGCACCACCGCCACCACCACCTCCACCCGCTGGCTGAGAGGAGGCGGCTGCACCGCGCGCCCTCGCCCGCCAGACCCTTTCTCAAGGACTTGCACACCCGACCTGCCGCTCCCAGCCCGGCTCCCTCCGCCCCTTCCCCTGTCCGAGCCTCGGTGTCCGCCGCCCCGCGTTCGCCCAACCTGGCGGGCAAAGCGCCACCCTCGCCAGGGCCCCCGGCAGCTCCCGGCCGCCTCTCTCGGCGCAGCGGCGGTGTCCCCGGCGGGAAGGACAAGCCACCGCCGGGCGCCGGGGCCAGGGCGCCGAGTGGCGCCAAGGCCGCCCAGGGAACCAGGAGGGCGGCGCGAGCGGGGCCCGCTGAACCGTTCATCCGGACTGCGAAGCCGCCTGCGGCCGAACTGTCTCCCGCCGCCGCTGCCGCCAAGAGCCGCAAACCCAAGCGCGGCTCCGGGGCGCCCCCGATCCGCACCCTCGGCGCTCCAGCCCCTGCTGCTCGGATCCCCTCTGTGACTCTCTCCGTGACCTCGGCGGCCGGCTCCCCCGCGCCGGGCGCGCGCATCAGCCACACGGACAGCAGCTCCGATCTTTCCGACTGCGCCTCCGAACCCCTGTCTGATGAGCAGCGCCTGCTCCCGGCAGCCAGCAGCGACGCCGAGTCTGGCACCGGCTCCAGTGACCGAGAACCCCTAAGAGGAGCGCCCACGCCCAGCCCTGCATCCCGGGGACCTCCGCCTGGCAGCCCCGAGCCCCCAGTGTTTCTCGTCGCGCCCCCCATCGCCTCTCTCGGGGGTCGAAGTAGCCCAGCCGGGGTCCCCGTGGGGTCGCCAGGACCCTGTGCAGCGGAGGATGCTGAGGGTCGCGTGCCGCCGGAGCGAGCGTTCGCTGGGACTCCCAGGGATTCCGGTTTGGGCGAGCAGCCGCGGCTTGTGCAGGTGCCGGCGCCAGAGGAGGAGGAGTTGCTGCGCGAGATGGAAGAGCTGCGCTCCGAGAACGACTATCTCAAGGTGAGTGGGCGGCAGGTGTCCCGGGCGCGCCACCGGAGGGCTTGCGGCTGTGGGCTGGGACGTTCCAGCTCGGTCAGCCTTCACTGCACTTCCTGGCGCCTGCGCGCTTTAGGCGCTGGGAAGTTCAGCCAACTGCGGGAACGAGTCCGAGACCTGTGGGTCGCAGCTTCTCACCCACCTAGCTCTTCGCCTTTCTGCAGATCTGGTCTTTTGAGCATGCCTTTTGCTTTGTTGACATGTTGCGGGGCGAAGGGGACGGGGAGGAATGGCGGAATCTTCAGGGACCAGTACTGGCCCCTCAGCTGTAGGGGCAGGGCTTTGCCTCGCTGGCTGAGTACCTGTGGCGCCCTGCGGTGCAAGTGTGTTGGAGTTTGTGTAGGTTGTGGCAAGCGCAGGATGGGCGGTTTGGCAGGTTGCAGAGGCACCTGCAGTTTCTGCAGTTACAGAAGGAGCTGCCATACCCCCCTGTCTGCTTTGGGCTGTGGCAGCACCGACAAGAAGGGGGGCCCTGGCGTTTGCCCTGATCAACCGGAAGTTCAGGAGGGGTTCTTTGAGTGTGACCTGAGTTGAGGGTCAGCGGTGTTTTGCTGGCCAGCCCGTCGCTGGCACCGGCGTGCAGGTTCTTCCCTCAGGACAGGCCCTGCCAGTACTTTCTAAGGAATCGCGACCTTCACTCTCTCCTGTCTCAGTGCTGTCCAGCAGGGACTGCTAATGTGGCTTCTTAGTCTCCTTAGCCCTCAGGAGCTTCATCTGGCTCTGTCCTTCTCTCCTGGGAGGAGGGCTGGCAGGGAGAGCTGAGGGCACAGACGGTGCTGGGTGACTTGAGGGAGAACCAGGGGGTTTGTATCAGGGGCAACTCTTTGGTCCTCAGGTTTAGTGAGTAATTCCAGTGGTGTAAAGTAACCCAAGTCGGTGTTAAGATCTTAACGCATGCCCTCCCAGACCAGCCCGGTGGCCCTGCCTTATCAGGAGGTGATGTGAGTCACCCGTTTGCTCAGCAGATGAAGAAGCTGCTGGGTGGAGGCCCGGTTTTGAGGACTGTTTTTCAGGTGAGGAGTGGAGAAGGCTTGTTTGGAACCCGGGGACTGCTGAGCTGGCTGGAGCTCACCCTCTTATCTTGTGCCAAGGGATGCGGGAGGAGAGAGCTAGAGTGGGATGTTTTCAGAAGTTTGCTCTTGTCACCTGTTCTCATGTAAAAGGCTATAGTGTGATGCCCCAGGGTGAGGAAGAGAGAAGGCTGCTGTGTTGTGTGTTGCTCTGTCGTGACAGCAGCCCTGCTGCAAATCTCTGGAGCAAGGGTGACCTCCCTGAGCTGCGAGAGATAATCGGATTCCTTTTTATAGCCTCAGCCGACGGGCCCCCACCAACTTTCCCACGTTCCCCCAAATATTGACTGCTGAGCTGCAGAACATGAATTTTCTTCCCAGATGTTTCTCATGACATCTCTGATCTCAGGGTGGGCGAAGTGGTTCTTGGGTGACGTGGTATGGCTCCCTCTTGGCGGTGCTTAGGTGCCCAGTGCAGGCAGTAGGGCTCAGTCCCGGCGTCTGTGCTGCTCTGTGGGGCTGGTCCGTTCTCTGCACAGCAGTGCTTGGCTCTGTGTTGATCGTAACTCCATTGTCGGAGGCCAGGAGCCGAGAACCTGAAGACTGGAAGCTCAAGCTGCGTTCACAGCTCGGAAGCCTTGCTGCTTCTGTTTTCCTCCGCCTTCCGTTGCTGCAGGCTGTGCCCCTATTTCCAAAACAGGGCTGCTCTCTCAGCCTGCACCGACTGGTAGTTGTTGTCTGGCCTCCCTGGGGCACCTGTGTGTTTTCTCTCCAGGTGACGGGGACATCCTGGGTCCCTCTCCGCCAGCCTCTACTTTCCACTGGCAAGGCTTACTTTGCCTGAAGTGCTCAGTGGCCACTTCCTACAGAAAAGGTGTCAGTCATCTGTGTGCTACCCCTTCCCCTGACAGCAGGATGAGGGGAATTGGGTGGAGGGATGTGAAGGAACCCAGGACAGGACATCTGTGAAGCATGTGCCTGCTTAACCAAGAGTTTCAGGTGCAGGAGTTTGAGTTGGGAAAGAAAAAGGCATCTCTGGTTGGTTGGTGAGCCAGCCCCTCGTGCGTGGTCGGGCCAGGCTAAGGGACCAGGGTGGGGCTGTAGTGATGCTTTTGCATTCCAAGTTTCGAGTGTGGACTCCATAATGGGAGCTTTCCTTTGGGTATTGGTGTTGTTCAGGGTATCTTTTTATTATTATTATTTAAGATTTTAAAGATTTATTTGAAAAGTAGAGTTAGAGAAAGTAGGAGTCGGAGCTTCTACCCGCTGGTTCACTCCCCCAGTGATTGTAATGGTTAGAGTTGGGTCAGATTGAACCCATGAGCCAGAAGCCTGTCTGGGTCTCCCATGTGGGTGCCGAAGCCCAACACCCTTTGCTTCCCCGGGAGCATTCGCAGTGAGCTAATCAGAAGTGGAGCAGCAGGGACTTGAACTAGCATCCACATGGGATGCCGGGCACTGCAGGCAACAATTTAACTTTTTTTTTTTTAAGATTTAGTTTATTTGTATTGAAAAATCAGATTTACACAAACAAGAGGCAAAGGGAAAGATCTCCCGTATACTGGTTCACTCCCCTAGAGGCCACAATGGCCAGAGCAGAGGCAATCCGAAACCAGGAGCCAGGAACTTCTTTCCAGGTCTCCCACGCGGGTGCAGGGTCCCAAGGCTTTGAGCCATCCTCGACTGCTTTCCCAGGCCACAAGCAGGGAGCTGGATGGGAAGTAGAGCTGCTGAGACCAGAACTGGTGCCCATATGGGATCCCAACGGCATATGCAAGGCGAGGACTTTAGCCACTAGGCCACCTCACTGGACTCTGTATTTTTTGTTTAAATTAAGATTTATTTATTTGAAAGGCAGAGTGACAGAGAAGAGATGGAGATGCAGGTAGAGCTGTAGAAATACGTAGAGATGATAGAGAATTCTTCCATCAACTGGTTCACTGCCCTACAAGGCTGCAAGAACAGGGGCTGGGTGCTGTCAAAACCAGGGACCTCTAACTCCATCTGAGTCCCACATAGTAGCAAGAGTCCACCGCTTTCCCAGGCACATGAACAGGAAGCAGGATCAGAGGTGGTGCAACCGGGACTCAAATTCTTGCTTCAATATGAAATGCTGGCGTCACAAATGGTTGCCTAACTTGCTGCACCACACGCTGGCTGAGCAGTGTGTGCCACTGTCAACAATCTACAGCAACGATTGGGCAAACTACTTAGGACGCAGGCTCTCTGACCTGGCACCAGGAACCCTGATCCACGGAAGGGCATGGGAAGTGGAATAGCCGGGATACAAACTGGTGCCCCTACGGGAACCCAGCACGTGCATGGTGAGGATTCAGCCCCGGAACCATCATGCCGGCCCTGCAGGTTAGCTTGATGAACCACAACTCGGGCCTTCAGGGCTTCTGTTCAAGATCATAGACGGAAGTGTGTCTTTGGCAGCTGCTCCAGAGAGAGTAGATGCCACGGAGAGCTCTCACGTTTGCATACGCCCTCTCTGGGTGTTACCCAGCTCAGCACTGACAGCTTCCTGGCCTATGGCGACCATGTAAAGTCTCCTTACTGGGCAGGACTGTCACAGTTTGTGAGTGCTAATGACCAGAGTGTAATTGATCAGAAACATAAGGCCAACGAAACCCCAAGAGGATGCCATATTGCTGGTGAAATTCTCTCGGCTGTGAGCCAGACTGCTGTCTGAAAATTGCCAGTGCCAACAGAGCGGTGCACAGTGGGCAGGGTGGGGTCTCCTCTGACCTCGCTTCCTGTCCCTCCTCCACCTGCCTCAAAGGGCATCTGGGTTTCTGGACAAAGAGTGACTTTTTTTAAAAAAACTTAAGTCAAAAAAATTTTTTTTATTGGAAAGTCACTTATACAGAGAGGAGGAGAGACAGAGAGGAAGGTCTTCTGTCCGATGATTCACTCCCCAAGTGACTTCAATGGCTGGTGCTACACCGACCTGGAGCCAGGAACTTCCTCCAGGTCTCCCACGTGGGTAGAGGGTCCCAAGGCTTTGCGCCATCCTCCACTGCTTTCCCAGGCCACAATCAAGGAGCTGGATGCAAAGAGAGACCACCAGGATTAGAACTGGTGCTCACATGGGATCCCAACGGCATGTGCAAGGTGAGGACTTCAGGGCCCGGCGGCGTGGCCTAGCGGCTAAAGTCCTCGCCTTGAAAGCCCCGGGATCCCATATGGGCTCCGGTTCTAATCCCGGCAGCTCCACTTCCCATCCAGCTCCCTGCTTGTGGCCTGGGAAAGCAGTTGAGGACGACCCAATGCATTGGGACCCTGCACCCGCGTGGGAGACCCGGAAGAGGTTCCAGGTTCCTGGCATCGGATCGGCGCGCACCGGCCCGTTGCGGCTCACTTGGGGAGTGAATCATCGGACGGAGGACCTTCCTCTCTGTCTCTCCTCCTCTCTGTATATCTGGCTGTAATAAAAATGAATAAAAATCTTTAAAAAAAAAAAAAAAAAAGGTGAGGACTTCAGCCGCTCAACCTTGCGCCGGGCCCCCAAAGAGTGACTCTTAAGCGCGAGGCTGCGTGGAAACCCAGAGATCCACTGTTTGTTCTCCCTTGGGTTTGGAAGAACTCAGGAGATACTTGGAAGTATTTAGAGTTCAAGGGTAATGCGTTGAATTGTGCACTGGGCTTTGCTTCTTTAAGAACACCCAGGCATTTCTGCTTTTCCTAATGCTGAGGCCTGACTGCCCCTAAGCCCGGGTTACTTCCTGTGGGCTGGGCTGCTCCGTGTTCGCCCGGATGCTCAGGGACGCTCAGTGATGGTCAGAGAAGCTGGAGTGCCCGACACCAACATAGTAATTAGGACCTGTCCCCACAGGCTTTCCAGGGCATAATCACCCTGCTTTCATTGGCCTGTTCTGAAGGTTCCTTGAGCAGCCTCGCAGGCTCACTACACTCCCTGCCCCCTGCTCAGTCCCCGTGCTGGACCCTGAGGCTGCTGATGGCCTGGGTGGTTGTGGGCTTGGGAGAGGCTAGGCCTGTTTTGTTTTTCCTCCCGCTGTCTCAGTTATTTTATCCAAACTATTTTTTTTGGCTAAAAGGAGACAAGTTGCTGCTAGCCTCCAGGGCAGGTAACTGGCCTCTTGGAGGGGCCTGGCTTCCTGAGGGAGGGCATTGAAGTTTTGGTTGCATGGGGTGCCTGGGGTCCCTGAGCCAGCCTTGCCACCCTCTGACTTGCTGTCGTTTCTGAGTTCCCGGCTATCCTAGGCTCGATCCACTCAGCTGCCTTGATGGCAGGCCCTGGGTGTGGCATGAAAGGGGACACTTTGGGATAGAGCAGCAAATGCCAGCAGCCCAGGGGTTTCAGCTCCTCTTCTTTTTTTCTCCCTTCTTTTCCAGAAGGGCCGAATGGACTCTTCCCTTTTCTTTCTTACCAATGCGCTTTGCCCGTGCGAGAGCAGCTGTAGTCGTCTTAGGGGGGCAAGATAATGTGGAGCAGGGCAAGCTGCCCGTCAGCTGCTGGCTGAATTGTCACTTGGTGAACAATGGTGGCGGCCCCTGCACCGCCTCAGCTACAGCTGGGAGTCTGCAGAGAGCATTTCCATTGTCCGGAGGAAAATGGAGTGGATAATTCATATATGACACAAAAGACAATGGTGTCTGCCGAGAACTCCCAGAAGATGGAGTTACTGCGGCTGCGGCCAGGTGACTTGTGTCTACTCTCCAAATTGGTTCTATTTAAAGGGGAGCATTGAGATAGAATTGATGGCTGGTTAACAGGGATTAAGGTTTGGATGTCATTATCAGCATGAACTAGAGTTTTCCACATTTCTAAGAAACCTTGGATTTGACTTTTGTGTCATGAAGTTGTCCCGGAGGATTCCAATGAGGCAGTTTTGATCTCAGCGTAATGAGTTGCACGCATAGCACCTCAGTCTTCCCCTTTGGTTATGTGTTCATGGGGCTTGATTTGTAATCTGTAGGCCAAAGGGAATCCTTGAACAGCTTCATGCTACCTCTTTGTTTTCTTTCCCATAAAAACGTTGAAAAATCCATTTCATTAAACCTAGGTGAGGTTTTCTGACCAATGGGTTTCCCCTTGGGTTTGTTATCTCTGAGCTGAGTGTGCCATAAACAGCTCCGCGTTCTGCCTGGCTTGCTTTTCCAGCATATGGAGACAGCAGGCATCGTTCAGGTTCCGGACTACTGTTTTTTTCTAAATCAGAGCGTGCTGTCAGGAAATCAATGTAGTGTGAGCTTGAAAATCACTATCTGTCAATGACCCTAATCCGAATAATCACAGTTTTTTTGCTTTTCAAATGGTTGCCAGCTTCCATGGTTTATAATTTGCTTCTCTTGTAATTTCTTTCCACCGAGTCTGCAAATTGCCCTCTTGTAGACTCCAGAAAGGAGCTGAGACGTTGGCCTCCCCCCTGCCTGTGCCGTACAGTGGTGCCGAGAGGCCTTTAGCCTTTTAGGATCTGCACATCCTTCTGTTGATCCTTCCTCGAATGGCTACTCCTGTGCATAGACAATTGTTAGGTTGCTTTTATTAGTTTACATGGATGATGGACTTTGAAATGTACAATTGAGGATCTGTTATTATTGCATTTGTCCCAGCTATAGCAGATAAAATGTGATATTTGCTGGAAAGGGCACACATTTGGACGTTGCCAGCCCTGGGTTTCCGGCTGACTTTTGCACTAGCTCTCGGGCTGTGGATGCACCCACCAGCCTTGGCTGGACTTCCTTGTCTGTAGAATGAAGGTAATACATTCCAGACAGGGTTGATGGCGAGATTAGTAATAAGGGTACAGCGCTTAATAAAAGGCGTCATCAGCTCCATAAATGTAGATAAAATACAGGTTATAAAAGCAGGGCTTTGGATACGTGCAGTTATGGGCTCTCATTTGCTTTTCGGTGTACCTACGATGGTGGTTGTTTATGCTGAAAAGTATTAGTTGTTTATATCTGGCCTATTCAGTGAGAGAAAGGTGTGATTTTTCTTAAAGCCTATAATGGCTGTTTAAAAATCTGTCACGTATCCAACATTTAACATGGGAGTTCATGAGGCCACTCTGCAAAAATCAGAGAACATTTGCATACCTGGCAGTTGTATAACATAACATCCTCTTACGGCCAGATCACATGTTCAGGACTTGTGTCTGAGTGACAGGTGATTCCGGGCGTTAGTGTCTTTGGCTTTAAGAGACAAACTGCTCACAGGAAGAGCCATCACAGACCCTCGCTCCCTGAACAGAGCAGCCAGTAGGGGTGTGTGTATGTGTGTGTGTGTGTGTGTGTGTGTGTGTGTGTTTAGCACTTGCCTTCCAGCTGTGCTCAGAAACACGAATTGAGGTTAGGCTCTTAAGAGTCTGATCCATCAATTTGTGAACAGGACAGGAGTGAAACTTGACCTCGATTTTTTGAGGATTTGGGGCTCACTTTCTTCTCTGTACGCAGAGTGGCAGTCGCCGGGCCCAGCTTGAAACCGCTGGTTTGCTGCTGGACTCCCCCTGGCGCAGACACCATGTCTGGGAAGCCTCTGGCTGGGAATGGAGATGCTGACAGCCTTGTTTGCTGAAAGGTGACAAGGCACCCTTCTGTAGAGCTGTGCTTCTTCAGCCTGCCGTTGTGCTCAGGTGTGTCCAACCTGCCAGCTTTACAGAGGGCTGCCACATCCCGTGCCCAGCGGGTTTCCCCACCAGGAACAAGATGTACAGAGAGACAGCTCCATGAAGGAAAAGGAAATGTAGCAGGTGCATATGCCATACGGTCTTCATGGTTAGCTTGCCTTTCTTAGTTATTTATTAAAGATTTATATGTTTATTTATTTTATTGGAAAGTCAGATACACAGAACGATCTTCCGTCCGCTGATTCACTCCCCAAGGAGCCATAACGGCTGTAGTTGAGCCAAAGCCAGGAGCCAGGAGCCTCTTCTGGGTCTCCCACCCGGGTACAGGATCCCAAGACTTTGGGCCGTCCTCTACTGCTTTCCCAGGCCACAAGCAGGCAGCTGGATAGGAAGCGGGGCTGCTGGGATTAGAACCAGTACACATACAGGATCCCGGTGGATGCAAGGCGAGGACTTTAGCCACTAAGCTATGGCGCTGGGCCCTTGCTTCTCTTAAGATAGAGCATGCTATACTCAAGAGCTTCAAAAGGTTTTGGGAAAGAACGTAATGAAAAAGATGAGTTTACTGTGAAGAGTTTTGAATTAATCTATGGATTTAAAAAATATGTATCTTATTTATTTACTTGTAAAAAATTATTTGAAAAACAGTGTTACAGAGAGGAGAGAGATAGAGATTTTTCATCCACTAATTCCCTCCCCCAGCTGGCTTCCAGGGCTCGAGATGCCAGCGCCAGTGAGATGCCAGCGCCAGCGCCGAGGGCAGAGGCTGTGGCCTGCTGTGCCGCAGCGCCTGCTCCCCACTGTTTCCTCGTACTTGCTTTCCACAGACTTCTTGAAGACCTTTCTATCTGTGTGAATTTCAAAACTGTTATTTTTGGCACTAGCAAAGAAACTTGTCTTTGAGCTCTGTTTCCTGCAGACTTTTTTTTGGAAGTACTTGTGTTTTTAATGATCTTCTCCTCGTTGATACAGACATTCTGCGAGAGCACTCGGAAGCCTCGGAGGGCATCTCCCTCCTGTGAGCACTGGGAAGTGGGTGAAGCTTCCTCCTTCAACATCCGGTGTCCTTGGAGGTCTGTGGGACAGGCTGCACTTGCAGTGCTGGTTGAGTGGGCCGTTTCCTCTGCCAGGACAGTGTGAGCAGAGTGGAGAGGGTCTGCAGGGGCTGCTCTTCTTTCCAGTGTAGCACTGTCAAAGAGGAGGCTTTGAAAGCTTCCTGGAGAATGCCTCTGATGGCAAAAACCCTGCATGGATTCTAACAACTTTTTTTTAAAAATTGCAAAGTCACATTTACACAGACAAGAGACAAAGGGAAAAATCTTCTGTCTGCTGGTTCATTCCCCAAGTAGCCACAACAGCTGAAACTGAGCCAAAGCCAGGAGCCAGGAGCTTCCTCCAGGTCTTCCTTGTGGGTCAGCATCCCAAGGCTTTGGGCCGTCCTTGACTGCTTTCCCAGGACACAACAGTGAGCTGCATGGGAAGTGGAGCTGCCGGGATTAGAACTGGCACCCATATGGGATCCTGGCATGTGCAAGATGAGGACTTTGACCACTAGACTATTGCGCCGGGCCCTTTAAGGTTTTTAAAGTACGGGTCTATGGATCCTGTGCCCTGGAGTTGCATGTACAGATGTGGGAAGGAATTTCCCTCATTATGCTGCAAGAATGGAGCAAAGTGAAGCTACTCCGAGGTCTGACTCTTGTTTACCTTTGTGATTTGGTCTCAGCAGTGCTTGTATCTTCCATCCACAAACCAGGTTTTTTAATGAGTTTCTTCTTTTTTTAATCAATTGAAAGAGTGAGGCACGATTGGGATTTTGTCTTTGTTGTTTGCTTCCCTAATCCCTGCAACACTTGGAGCTGGGCCAGGCCCAAGCTGGGGGCACAGGGCACGGGCGTCCTCACCAGCCCCTGCGGGGCGCATTAGTAGGAGGGAGCTGTGGGACTGGATTCCCTCCTCACCACAGTGCCTGTCCTTGTGCAGAAACATTTGTTGGTGGCCTGCTGTGTGCCCCCTGCTGCTCTGAGGGCAAGACCCAAGGGAGTCTCTCTTCTGAAACCTGAACAGGAGTAAAGCACCCACAGGAGGGAATGTGTCAGACAGCTCATGGGAACTGGGTATTTTGAAAAACCATGAATGAATTTCAATATTGTCTGTCCACAAACAAGCTCAGCCCCTGCATGTTCACGAAATGTTTTGGGTACCCTGATGCTACCAGGTGGTGGCAAGAGGTAGTGGGGAAATGCTGCAAGGCAGGTGGGGAGCTCAGGGCTCCGGGCAAGGCCAGGCCCCTGGTGGGAACAGCAGGCGACGCCTGGAGGCACCGAGGAAGTCTTTAGTCCTGGGGAGGTGGGTGTGGAGCTAGAGGGCCCTGAAGACTTTGGGTGGGGGTGGGGGATGAAGACAGAGGGCCCATCTGGGAGGATTCGAGGATGACTGGGGTCCTGAGGAGGGCGGGGCTGGCTGTGGAAGACCACCAGGTGTTTATGGAGAGGGCAAGGGTTATGCCTCGACCTGTCCCCGTCTTTGACCTTCAAGCATAGTTTGAAGATTTTAGTTTGTGAGTTCAGATGCATTACTGTGGTGAGCTGAGGGGAGGAGTTTGTTTTTCTAGGAAGGAAAGAGCTTAGGAGCAGATTGGTTATTTAAAAGTTAAGTTTGCTAAGTGGATAGAAAGTGCTCCAGTATCAGGTTGCTTTTGTTTTTAGGAATTAGAGTCCACGCAGCTTTATTATCATGGAAAACGGCCTGCTAGCAAAATGTGCTTGTTTTTCTCTCTTGGAGAAGTTTCTTGGAAAGTCAGATAGCCTACTTTCAGTTGGTGATGTGGAACTTCCGGCTTGGGAAATGGAAACAAGCAAACCCAAGGTGAATTTCAAGTAAGGGAAGTTGTCTTCAGATGCAGCTGCGTAATCAATGCTCAGGTTTCTGTTGTGACACAGAATTTGAGGGACCTTGGCAGGCATTTTTCTAGTTCCAGGGCAGTCATACAGTTAGGATGTACAAGTTTGTGTTCTCTGAAGGCAAGATCCCATTGATTCCTCTCAGGCCTCTTCTTGTGCTTTAGAGAGTGACAAGTTTAGGTCAGTGTTTGGCTTGAATTTAAATGCTGAATTATCCTTGGAGCTGGTTTTATTTATGCTTACAAACATCTTTTGGGAACGGAATGAGTTCCAAGAGACTGCAGCGTGTAATCCAGAGGGGTTTCAGGATCCACGGGCTATCAACAGACATGGGGTGATTTTACCTGCCATGAGCAGCCCAGGGGTCTCCCAGGTGTGGCGCTGAGCTGGTGGGTGGGGTGCAGAGATTGGTCTTTAGCTCTGAGGAGCAGGGCTGGACAAAAGGGATGGACTGCACCCTTGATTGACGAGGCTCCTGCGTCTGCCCTCTGCTTACCCAGGATGAGCTGGATGAGCTCCGTGCTGAGATGGAAGAGATGAGAGACAGTTACTTGGAGGAAGATGTGTACCAGCTGCAGGAACTTCGGCGAGAACTGGACCGAGCTAATAAGAACTGCCGAATCCTGCAGTACCGTCTCAGGAAAGCTGAACAGAAGAGCCTGAAAGTGGCCGAGACCGGGCAGGTGGACGGCGAGCTCATCCGAAGCCTGGAGCAGGACTTGAAGGTGAGCTGGAGAGAGGCGCTGGGCGGGTGGGCGAGGGCTGCCGGGGATGGGGGGTCTCCACTGAAAACCTAGCTCCAGACCCGTAGAAACATGCTTGGTTTACTTTCGGGCTTAGAAATGATGTGGATTGACGTGACTTTGACAACCTGAAATTTGAAATGGTTGGTTATATAAACTGAAGTAAACTTAAATAAAAAAGGAATATGTCAGATGAATGGATTTATAATGAAAAGACTACTTGCCAGTTGGTCTGACAATTGGATAGAAATGATGTGGGCTTTTTGTTGTCGTTTGTTTGTTTTTTCATTTGAAAGGAAGCGGTAGAAAGAGCGCGCGCTTCCATCTGCTGGTTCTATTCCCAGATGGCTGCATTGGCCAGGCTGAAGTGAGGAGCCTGGAAGTCTGTCCAGGTCTCCCCTGTGGGGGTAGGGGTGTTCAAGCCGTAACACCCTGTCCTTTTTCTTTTTTTCTTTTTTTTTTTTTTTTTAAGATTTGTTTATTTTTATTGAAAAGTCGATTTACAGAGAGAAGGAGAGACAGAGAGGAAAGATATTCTTTCAGCTGATTCACTCCTCAGGTAGCCACAGTGGCTGAAACTGAGCCAGCGTCAGCAGGAGCATGGAGTTTCTTCCATGTCTCCCACGCAGGTGCAGGGTCCCAAGGCTCTGGGCCCACTTCCCATCCAGCTCCCTGCTTGTGCCCTGGGAAAGCGGTCAAGCACGGCCCAAAGCCTTGGGACCTGCACCTGCGTGGGAGATCCAGAAGAGCTCCTGGCTCCTGGCTTTGGGTCGGTGCAGCTCCAGCTGTTGCAGCCATTTGGAAAGTGAATCATCTGATGGAAGATCTTCCTTTCTGTCTCTCGTCCTCTCTGTATATCTGACTTTGCAGTAACACACACACACACACACACACACACACACACACGAAACACAGATCTGTTAACCATAGCAGGGTCTTTACTCTTAAGTTACACCGTAGCTCTGGGCGATTTTGCCTGCACAGTTGTTTGAATTCTCTGTAGCATGCACAAGGCAGAAGCCTGATGGCGGTTTCTCTGTGGTCACCGCAGGTAGCCAAAGACGTGTCTGTCAGATTGCACCATGAACTGGAGACGGTGGAGGAAAAGCGTGCGAAAGCGGAAGGTGAAAACGAAGCTCTCCGGCAGCAGATGATCGAGGTGGAGATAAGCAAACAGGCCCTCCAGAATGAGCTGGAGAGACTAAAGGAGGTGAGTCCTGCGGGGGGTGACGCTTCTCTCTGAGGCTCGGTCACCAGTGGCCTGCGTCCCACGGTCCGATCCGACTGTGCTCCTAACGGGTCAGCAAAAGATGGACTTTGCATCCCGCTCACGAGTGGAGAATGGTTTATGTCTCTCCAGCTTGGTTAAAAAAAAAAAAAGACAAAACCCCACACCAAATAAATCCCCCCAAAGGCAAGAAGTCTGTGGGACAAAAGCTGCCTGTTACTTACAAAGACTGAAGTATTCATGATCTAGAGTTTCCTCCAAAGGTTTCTTGAGCTCTTGGTCTGGTAATTCCCTTTCAGATCGTCTGGCCGTTCAGTCCCTTGGGGTGTCCAAGTTCGCGTTACTAGAATGAAGCAGTACATGTTTTCCTGCCTTCCTTCCCTGGGTCCTTGCCTGGCTTTCTACTCACCTATCAGAGGGACGGAGGGCTTGCGTCGTTGGTTCACTCCCCTGACCTTTGCCTGCCGTCGGCATGCAGGGTTGGGAATGCCACCCAGGAACCTATGTGGGTGGCAGGAATCCCTTGAGCTGCTGCTGCTTCCAGGGTCTGCCTTCGCAGGAAGCTGGCATTGGGAAAAGGAGCCCAGAGTTAAGCCCAGCCTGATAGGGTTTTTGTTTGTTTTGTTTTTTTCCCTTTTTTTAAAAAGTCTTCATTTCTAGTGGTTTACTTTCTGGGTTAGAAAGTACAATTGTCTGATGCAGCCATGAAAAACAATTATGTATGCATAGGAGAACCTATATATGTTATTCAACTGATGTAAATATAGATGCATTTACGTTTTGGAGTGGGATTGTTCCAACCAAGTGGTATGGAAAATGGATGTACATACACGTTTTCATTTGTGTATGGCTATGCAAATCCTGTTTTCTTGTTGATTTCCATTATAAGATATCAGTTCAATATTTCCTTGGAAAACCTCCTGCATATTGATGACAATGAAATTAAAAACTCGGTGCTGGCATTCAGCAGCCGCTTCCAGCTGGCGTGTTATCTGCTGACAGGCTCACTTAGCAGTTCATTTTTCCTCTGGCTCGCTTTCCTGATTCACTCAGTCATTCCCTGTCCATCCAGCTGTTCAGTGCCACACTTGGTCAGGCCCGGACCTAGGCCCGAGGCTGCAGATACGGATGCGAACGCAGCAGACAAAGCAGGAAGTGCCCAGCACGTGGCGGGTTCTCCCCCGCTCCGTGCTCATTCATTCATTCATTCATTCATTCCATCCTTTAGTCATGTCCTGTGGAATGCCAGCTCCATGGGAAAGGGGTAGACATTTGGCAGTCTGGTTCATGGTGGGGTGCCTGTGCCTGGCCCCCTTGGCTAAGGAGGGGTCCGATGAGGGGGTTGAGAATGCAGAGCCTGGTGGTCAGCCGTGACCCCGAGGCTTCAGGCTGGGAGAGTTAGCTGCTGAGGACTCTATCCTGCTTGACCTCCGTGTGATTTGTGCCATCGGAAGCAGCTTGTCCTTGTGGAGGGGCCCTTCCCTCTGCATTCCCAGTGCCTGCTGCTCCGCTTCCTCCTTCTCCGTTTGTTTGCCTTTAGCTGCTTTTCTTTCCAGGACTTCCAGATTAAACCTGACCCGGCAGGTGGAAAAAACTTTGTCGGTAGCAAATTCTGTATCATAAAACACACAGCTTGGAAATGAATTTTGTAAAGCTTGGTAATATATTTTATAAGGCTTGGTATGAGTGCGTGTTTGTGTGTCACTGTATAAATGTGCATGTGAAATATATACACACCTGATGTACTTCAGGTGTATTAGGGTACTTCAGAAAGCTTGTGGGAAGATGAAATTAAAAGATGTGTGTATTTTGATGCAAAAATTTGCAAGTCCTTGTATATGAGGAGTCTTCAAGTAGTTCATGGAGAATCTGCAGTATCAACAATGTGTGTTTGGGTTTCAGATTTTTCTGTGCCAAAATAAACTTACCATTTTCCATTTTTTCTAAACTTAACAAAAAAGCGTTGATCGAAGGGAGAGACAGAGAGCCCCTCCTGATCGCTAGTGCACTCCTGTTGGGAGCTGCAGCTGGGAACTCAATCCAGGTGTGCCATGTGGGGAGCAGAGACCCCGCCGTTGGAGCCGTGCGTGTGCCTACCAGCATCTGCTTTGGCAAGAACCTGGAGCTGGGAGTGGAACCTGGGTATTTTGAATGGGGACACGGGCATCTTAGGCACTGTTAACTGCCCACCCTTCCTTCAACTCTTTGTAGTTTCCCTGGTTTTTTTTTTTTTTTGATAACTTTTATTTTTTAAAAAAGATTTATTTATTTGTATTGCAAAGTCAGGTATACAGAGAGGGGGAGAGACAGAGAGGAAGGTCCTCCAATGACCCACTCCCCAAGTGGCTGCAGTGGCCAGTGCTGCGCTGATCCAAAGCCAGGAGCCAGGAACTTCCTCCAGGTCTCCCACACAGGTGCAGGGTCCCAAGGCTTTGGGCCATCCTCGACTGCTTTCCCAGACCACAAGCAGGGAGCTGGATGGGAAGTGGGGCTGCTGGGATTAGAACTGGCACCCATATGGGATCCTGACGCATTCAAGGTGAGGACCTTAGCTGCTAGGCCATGGTGCTGGGCCCACCCCCATAAGTTTTTAAGCAAGCAGAAGACTCCTTTTTCTAGATTTCAATAAATTTGGAATGCACCTGGCATCTCTTTGGAGGAAGAAATGATTACTCCTGCTCTTGACATTGCAAATAAGGTCAGGGTAGGATGAGGCTCTTCAGGGAGCCTCTTGGAGGCTTGTGGATGTGAGGAGGAAGTAGAGGGGTCAACCCTCCTGCTCTGGGTTAAAGTTACTGTGAGGGATCACTGGACCGGGGTGAAATAAGGATTTTCCCTCTAGAATTGCAGTCAGACTGGTGGGACTGCATAGCTGAACCAAACTTGTGAATGCGTCCTCAAACAGGTAGGAAGGCTCAGGAGGTTGAGACGCCGGGGAGGGAGGTTATGCCAAGCAGAGGACAGTGGCACCCAGCAGCGTGGGGTAAGGAGGCGCTAGAGGGGAAGTTGGGAAGTGGCAGCTGTTGTTGTTGTGAGGAATCGGTACCAAGCACGGGCACCCTGTGTCTCACTCTGGCTCTGAGGATCTGGCTGTCCCCACGCTGAGCCTTGCTTCGTCTTGTTCAGCTCTGAAGTTGTATAAATGAGCCTGTGACCTCACACACTGAGTGTGTGACCACACACTGTTGTCGCTGAAGAACAGCCATCTGCCGCCCTGCCTCTTAAGCCCTGGAGGATGGACCCACAGAAATTTCCTTAACAATTGAGACTCTGTCCAGCACAGGTGCACTGCGCCCCCCGCCCTTAGCCCTCTGCCCCGCCCCAGTTTGTATCCCTGTCTCCTGTGCTTTTGCCTGCTCTCAGTCCAGTTTCTGCTGCTATAATGAAATGCCTGAATCTAGATCCTTATTGAAAAAGAAGAGTGACTTGTATCTTAGCTCATCCCGTTGGGGACCTCCTTTTTTGCATCCAGTGTGGTGGGCACAAGGGGCCATGCATGTGTGGGGCCTCATTTTACAACTACTCATTCTCGAAGAACTGGTGAGTGTGTCCCTTTCCACTAAGTCCCTCCTCTGAAGGTTTTTCTGTCTCGACTCTTTTGTTGGGGACCCAGTTCCCACACCCAACCCTCAGCCCTTGCCAAAGACTTTAGGTCCTGCTCTGCTGCTTTTGTAGTCTCTTGCTGCTCCATGATGTGGTATGAATGCACCTTGAAACTAGGGGAAGTCATGGAAGACAGACACTGTGTGGCATTCCCATTATAGCAAATCCCCTGAGGAGGTGAATTCAGGTAGCAAACAAATGAGAGGTTTCTAGGGGTGGGGGACAGAAGGGATTGCTTAATGGAGATTAGAATTCCTTTGGGGTGATGAAATATTTAGGAACTAGATAGAAGTCATGGTTGCACCCTCACTCCAGTATGGGATGTGGGCATCCCATGTGGTGGCTTAACTTGTGCCACAACACTGTCAAGCCTTCTCCCAAACACTGCATCTTGAGAAGTGTGTGTGTATGTGTGCGCATGCATGAGTGCGCGACGTCTGGTCTGGGAAGAAGCTATCTTCATTGTTGCTGCTCCTACAAGCTTTCTTCGTTTTTTTTCATCTACTTGAAAGGTAGAGCAATAGAGAGATTGAGATCTTCCATCTGCTAATTCATTTCCCAAATGGCTGCACCAGCTAGAGCAGGTCCAGGCTAAAGCCAGGAGCCAGGAACTTCACCCAGGTCTCCCGTGAGTGCGGCAAGGATCCAAGCCTTTGAGCCATCATGTGCCGTCTTCCAGGTGAAAGTTGGGCAGCTGGGACTCGAACCAGCACTCTTGTATGGAAAGTGTGTGTTCCAAGTGGCAGCTTAACTTGCAGGCCCACACTGTCCTGGAGCTTTTTGTGTGTCTCTTGTCCCAACCGGAATGGGGCATGTAGAGCTGAGTCAGGCACAGAGTTGGAAATGCAGAGTGGAGAGGAAGAACCAGGGCAGCCATCGCGGAAAGACTTGGCGTCAATGTTTTTGAATGTGTAAGCTGTAAATGGAACATTTTTCATGGCTGGGAAGGAAGAGGTGTGTGTTCAGTTAAACAACCACAAATACCTCTAATGCCTTAGAGTCAGTTCTTGGCAAGATCACAAGAAAATCCTGTTAAAGTCTTGTGTGGACTAACAGAGTCCTGTAGTCTTCCTGCCAGCACTGCCAGGTGGTCTCCTGGGAGCTGCCTCGTCTGTGCCTTGCCCTGTTGGGCCAGGCCAGGAGAAGTTTGTTTTCTGGCTGGTGGGTTGCTGTGGTGGGGCCCAAGATTTCGCCATGTTCAAGTGTTTGAAATGCTTTGCTTTCCTGCGCTACGCCAGTGAATGCTTCTGGTGACTGAGGAGTGCTTTTACTGCCACTTTGTGATGGTCGTTATGTTGGAAAAAGAAAATGGGGGGGCAAAGCAGGCATGTCTGTGTTTGTGGGTACACGTGTGTGTTTGTATTCTGCGTGTGAAGGAAGAAGCAGAGCTGTCAACTTGTATCCGTGCACAGGGCCAGACCCATACTCACATACCCAGGACCTAAGGGGACCCCCCCTTTTAAGTTTATTGAAAAGGTGAGGTGATCGCAGGTGTATGCGGGGTTTGCTTGGGGGTGGGTCAAGAGGAAGGGTGGGAGAGAGGGAAGTGTTTCTGTCTACGGTAATGAGCTCGTCCTTCCTCCTTGCCAGTCTTCGTGTGATCTTGGGAAGAGGGGTGCTTTGATGAAATACAGATCACTGGTGAGGGGGCTGGTCATTGGTGGACAGGTGGGGTCGACAAAGAACAGGAGGCGTGTGGCTTCTAGCTGGCCTCTGTAAGTTAGTAGGTGCCTGTGCCGTTTCCTTCTCCCCTCAAAAAGGGTTACTAAGGGTTACTAAAACTGTCACATTTTCTGTAGTTACTTTCTGCTGGTTAGGGACTTGAGGCTTGCCTGCCAGGGGGGACCTTTGGGGTGGTTAGCTTCCCGTCATGCTTGTGTGAGGAAGCTACCTGATGGGGGACATGCGGGGGTCATAGTGACAGCTCTCACCCAGGCCTCTGGATATTGCCAGGCCTTCCTTTTTTCTTAAGATGTATTTATTTTATTTGAAAGTCTGCATCACAGAAAGAGGAAGAGACAAAGACACACGAGGGAGAGAGAGAGAGCGATTCATTTCTGTCTGATGGTTCACTCCCCAAGTGGCTGCATTAGCTGCAACTGGGCCAGTCCAAAGCTGGGAGCTAGGAACTTCTTCCCAATCTCCCATGTGGGTACAGGGCCCCAGGATTGTGTTATTTTCTGCTTCTTTTCCAGGCACGTTAGCAGGAAGCTGGGTTGGAAGTGGAGCAGCTCTGACTAGAACAGGCTTCCCTGTGGGATCCTGGCATCGCAGGGGGAGGGTTAGCGTGCTGTGCTGCAGCACTGACCCTAATGCTCTCCTCTTGCTCTAGCTGTCCTTCCTCTGGAGCCACCCACTAGCTGTCACCTCTTTTCCTTGTAGACCCAGGGCAAGGGGTCAAGATCAGCACACTGGAGCAGCTCAAGGGTCCCGTCTTTCAAAGGGAGTAGAATTACGTAGTTATAGGAGCTTCAGATTCCTGAACACGAAGACTTCATGGGTAGCAGTGTCTGCATCTTCCTGTGAAACCACTCGGGCTGCTCTATAAACCTAATTTGTACTCCCAGAAGCCTTTCTTTATACTTTATTGAGAAGGAGGAGAGGCCTTAGCCTTGGAAAGAGTGAGGTTGGCTTCCACCACCCCCTCACTGCTGTGCTCCACCTGAGCTCTCTTCCCCTGCTGGCCTGGCCCTCTTTTCTGGGGGATTGAGCCCCAATTCTGCCTCCACCTGCAGTTATTCTACCATTCCTGGGAATCCTCCCAGAATTGCTGCTCCCTCACTGAAGCTTCTGGAGTGCTGCTTTTTTTTTTGGCATCCTGAACACATGTTTTTATCCAGTGAGTTCATGGCAAGAGGATTGTGGAAATGGGCCTATAATATGAACCATCTAGCAGTGTGTTTGTTCATGTAAAACTGTTAGCACAGTGTGTCGTTCTGTAGGGTGAAATAGGATGTGACCAGCATAAGATTTCTAATGCATGGTCTAGTATCGTACCCAAGAGCTTTCCTACTGGTTGATAGTAAAGAGAATAACAAGGCCAGACCTCACAGGGGTTATATGCTCCACGGGCCAGGTGGTTAACCATTTAGGGAATGGGTTCCAGAACTACTCCAGTCCAGTTAGCATGAATGCAGGCCTCCCTGGAAGGTGAGGACTAATTACAGGCTGAGCATCTTCTCAGGGCAGGCCCCCAGTGCTAGAAAGCAATGCCTGGGGCCAAGAGGCTGAAGAGACCAGCTGTAGAGGGGCGGGTGGCTGTGTTCTGAGCCCTTGGCTTCAAGAAAGTAGTTGTCTATGATCTTGCTGTGGGATTGCGGGGATCCAGAGCTCTGGCTGGCTGGGCTTGGAGCGATCTCTCCAGCTGGACTTCAGCTGGGTTCTTGCCTCCCTGTGTGTAAGAATGTAACTTGGAGATGTAGAGGTGAACAACTAAGAAGGACTTACCAAAAGGCAAAAGGGTGCTTAGCACACCCTCGAAGTGAGTGAGTGTGGAACAACCTCAAGAGACAAATGGCCCCCAACCAGACATGGGGGGAGCTGGTGCTCAGCTCAGGGCCTGGTTGGAGATGCCAAGGAGGCAGGATTTGGGGCTCCAGTGCACCTGATGGTCTCCAGAGAGCTGTCCTGGAGTCTGGAGCGTGACAGGAAGTGAGGCTCCGCTGAATGATGAAGAGTGGGGTGCTGGAGCCTTGATCTGGGTGGAACTGGCCTGGAACATGGTGAGGGTTGAGCAGCGCACAAGACTCAGGTGTTGGCGCTCCTTGGCCCTGGTCCCTTGCTGACTTCTCCACCCACGACAGCCCAGTCCTCAGGTCATCTGGGTTTTGAAGTTCAGTAGATCCCATATGGGATCCTGTAAGGTGTGATATTATGAAGGAGGGTTTCTTCAGTACAAGTTGTCTTAGCAAAGCCTCTGCCACTCACGTAGGGATTCGCATCAGCATCTGGAACAATTTCAGAAGTTGTCTTTTACACACTTATTTTTTAATGTATAATTTTTCATTTTTAGTTAGACTGTTTAAGTGTAGATTGTGTCAAGACAAAATAGGAGCAGTTTCAGCCTGATGCTCTTACCTGGTTTTATATGTGATGCTAATATTGAATAACACTTCATCCTATAAAAACAGATGTTCCAATGGACAGAGCACAGAGGAGGCTGGACATTTAGACAAAATAAGGTTGAAAGGCTGGCATTGTGGTGTAGCTGATAAAGGCACCTCCTGCAACATTGGTAATCCCATATGGACACTGATTTATATCCCTACTGCCCCAGCTTTGATTCAGCTCCCTGCTAATGGCCCGCCCCGGAAGGCAGTAGAGGATGGCAGAGGCATTTGGATCCTTGCTACCCGATTGGGAGACCTGGAAGAAGCTCCTGGCTCCTGGCTCTGGCCTGGCCCAGTGTTGACTGGTTTGGCAATTTGGGGATTAAACCAGTGGATGCAAGATTGGTCTCTCGTTTTTTTGTGTCTCCTCCTTTTATGTCTCCTCCTCTCGTTTTTTTGTGTCCTTCCTCCTCTCCCTGTAACTGACTTTCAAATCAATGCATGAAGAAGGGGATTGAGGCTCAGAGAAAAGGCTGAATAATTAACAGCAGGTTACTCACTTTTGAGGAGAAAAGACTAAAGGGCTTTATTGTCATGGAGCCTAGCCTGCTGGGAATTTGGCTGTTAAGCTCTCTCCTAATTTCTGGAAAGGTCACAGAACAGCTTAGTGTTAGTGTGAATTTGGTGACCTGGAACTTGAAGGTAAGCAACTCCATTTTGATGGTCAGTGTGGCCCAAGGAGCCTGCTCCAAAACAATGGCCCTGCACCTGCAGCTCTGAGAAACAGCAGAGTCCCTCCACGCTGGGCCCAGCCACTCTCAGTCCCCCCAATGCTCGCTGCCTCATGACATCTTGTGAGACTTTTGGGGTGTTCTCTGGGCTGGGGCGCGGGCTGTGCAGGTCAGGACACAGAGTAGCTCCATGCACACAAAGCCCTCTCCTGCTGTCCCTCAATGGCCCTGGACCCTGGCCTACCACTCCACTGCCAGCCCTCACCCCTGACAACCACCACGTAGTTCTTCCATTTCCAGGAATGTTGTACAAATAAAACCACTCGGCAAACATACTTACGGTTTTGAAGTTTTTGACCCAGCTCTGTCCTCTAGATATTTGGCCAGCTTGTGGTGTGTATCCGTAGTTTATTTCTGGCCGAGTAATACTCAGCAAGTGGAACTCCAGCTGGCGCCTATGGGGGATGCCAGTGCCGCAGGTATAAGATTAGTCTGCTGCACTAGCAAGCTGGCCTCCAAGTTGGCAGTTTTCATGAAGTCCAGTTCATGGGCATTTTCTTTCATGGTATCAGTGGTAAGAGCCCTTTGCCTAGGCCCAGGTTCTCAATATTTTCTCCTTGGTAGCTGTCGTTTTATTTTTCTACTTATATCCGTGATCTGTTTTTAAAGGTATTT